>NW_027507903.1:659416949-660046949 GCF_037356315.1 Lithobates pipiens
GGCCCCTGCCTGATAAGATAAACTGGCTGAGTTTTACAAAAAGGATTCTGGTCAGTGGATTAATCCTGGTGAGCAGAGCGGGGGAGGGGGATGATGTGTTTCCTCTAGCGGAGCTCCTCCTGTCTCTGAGGATATTAGATTGATTTATGTGTGAGAAGTGCAATGCTCCTGGAGGAAGAACATGTCCTGAATGTCTCCCCCAATCTCTACTACACCTCCCTACTCATTATCTGCCCACCGCTACACAGGCACAGCCCCCTCCTCTCCTGTATTACCAACTAATGTGTCTGTGAGCTGCTGGGGCACTACAAGTCCCAGCATGCCAGGAGATGGGGGCCGCAGTGTGTTCAATCAGGCTGATTTTTGGGTGAAATGTGCTGGTGTGTGTGTGTGTGTGTACTGTGTGTATACTGTACAGTGGCGACGTGCTCAATTTTTTTGGGGGGGGCTCAAACAAATTGAAAAAAAAAAAAAACATCATTTGGAGCCACCGTGCCCATCAAACGCAGCCACTGTGCCTATCAATTGCCATCATTGTGCCCATCAAATGCAGCCACTGTGCCCATCAAACGCAGCTACTGTGCCCATCATTTGCCATCACTGTGCCATCAAACGCAGCCACTGTGCCATCAAATACAGCCACTGTACCCAGAAATTGCCGCCACTGTGCCCATCAATTGCCGCCACTGTGCCCATCAAACGCAGCCACTGTGCCATCAATTGCTGTCACTGTGCCATCAAATGCCGACCGCTGTGCCATCAAATGCAGCCACTGTGCCCATTAAATGCAGCCACTGTACACATAAATTTAAGCTACTGTGCCCATCAATTGCTGACACTGTGCCCATCAATTGATGCCAGTGTGCTCATCAATTGCCACTACTGTGCCCCTCAATTGTTGCCAGTGTGCCCATCAATTGCTGAAACTGTGCCCATCAATTGCCGCTACTGTGCCCATCAATTGCTGCCAACATGCATCCCACGCCCTCCCGGCACCTTGTCTTGGTGGGGCAGCAGGTCACGGCAGCAGGTGGCGAGCGGTGTCCGGTGTCCTCCATGCTCTTTGATGTCTTCTGCCATCGTCCTATGCGATAGGCATCTAATCACAAGTCCCAGCATGCCAGGAGATGGGGGCAGCAGTGTGTGTGTATGTGTGTGTACTGTGTGTATACTGTACAGTGGTGACATGTGCTCAACATTTTTGGGGGGCTTAAACAAATTGAAAAAAATAAACATAATTTGCAGCCACCGTGCCATCAAATACAGCCACTGTACCCATAAATTGCTGCTACTGTGCCCATCAATTGTCGCCACTGTGCCCATCAAACGCAGCCACTGTGCCATCAATTGCTGCCACTGTGCCATCAAATGCGACAGCTGTGCCATCAAATGCAGTCACTGTGGCCATTAAATGCAGCCACTGTGCCCATCAAATGCAGCCACTGTAGCCATAAATTGCAGCTACTGTGCCCATCAATTGCTGACACTGTGCCCATCAATTGCCTCTACTGTGCCCATCAATTGATTCTACTGTGCCCATCAATTGCTGCCAGTGTGCATCCCCCACCCTTCCGGCACTTACCTTGTCTTGATGGGGCAGTGGGTCACGGCAGCAGGTGGCGAGCGGTGTCCTCCATGATCTTCAATGTCTTCTGCCATCGTCCTATGCGATAGGCATCCAATCATAGCGCTTGTCGTTTAAGCCAATCAGGTGACAGGTAACAGACCCGAGCACCTGATTGGCTGAGATGCAGTTCAGTGTTAGGAAAGCGAATATTCATTCTCTTTGCTAATACAACGTTTAGTGAACAGCGAGCGCACAGCATGGCGCCCGCTGTTCACCTTTTTGGATGCCTATTAGAGCCTATTTCTCTAATCAGGTGCTTACAAAAAATACCCCGCCCCTGTAATTCAGGTGCCCGGCCCCCAAAAAGGGGTCGGACACCTGAATAGGGGGGTGGCAATGCATGAATCTATCTATGGTGATAGAGAGGTGACAGGAGAGAGGGGGCAGCACCATGTGCCCTTTATGGATGCACTGCCACTGATACTATATGTGTGCCTATACTGTATGTGAGTATGTATACTGTGCATGTGTGTCTATATGAATGTATACTATGAATGTGTGTGTGTATACTGTATTAACCAGGTGTGCCCACTGCTGCTCAACAGAAGTCGATCTAACAATCCCATGCCTGTGAAAAATACACTTGTTGCCATTTGGAGCCATCTGATTGGTGCACTGCAGAGCTCGGCCTCGGATCAGGCAGCGGGTCTGGGTACACACGTGTGCAGTGATATCATGGCACACATCAAGCATGGCCTTTATTCACATGCCCCACTGCCCGATCTGAGGCCTGCCACAGCAGTTCACTATTTAGCTGGCTCTACGACTCACTTGGGTAGTTCAGAGGCTGCAAAAAAGTGGATTTTTTCTAATTAAAGGCCTTTTCCCGACAGCTGCCTGCCACACCAAGCACTAATGTGCAAAGGTTTGTGTAAGGGGACACTGATGGAAGGTGACATTCTGGGGGCTATGCCATAGGGTGGCACACTGGGGGGCTCTGTCGTAAGGTGGCACTCTGTGGACTGTGATTTATAGGGAGAATGTTGGGACTCTGATGTGAGCGTGGCGCTCATCCTGACTTCAGTACTTGATATGTTGTTTTGTTTGTTACTTACTCCTGGAGTGACGGCCATATGTAATCCCATGGGCCCCATAATCTTCTATTGCCTGGGGGCCCCATGAGTTGTCAGTCCGGCCATGCCTACTTGCCGTTACCAAAACCTGGCTTCATGAATCTGACACTGCTTCTCCTGCTTCCCTCTCCCATGTTGGCTTTATTTGGACTCACTCCCCCAGGACCCAGTGGATGGAAGGGAGGCAGAGTGGGAATCCTTCTAGCCCAACACGGCACTTATCAGGTACTTCACCAACCTCCCTCTTTGATACTCCTCATTTGAGGCACATTGTATTTGTCTATTTTCTCACATTTCTCAAAGAATTGATGTGATCTACTGACCCCCTGGACCGGTATTAATCTTCCTTGATGACTTCTCAGCCTGGCTACATTACTTTCTTCTGAAATTCCTACAAACATTCTTGGGGACTTTAATATCCCGGTTAATGCTAATACTACTGCTCCTTCTAAACTTCCCAGTCTAACCTCCTCCTTTGACCCGAAGCAATGGATACAGGCTCCTACTCATGACCAGTGTAGATGAGATGTCCATTTGCCTTTATAAGGCTGCTGCCACTATATACTCCACCTTACATCCCCACCTAAACTTAACCCATAATAACGAAACCACACTTTATTGGAGTGTAAACTGGCCATAGCAGCAATTTTATTCACAAATATAAAAAATTTCAGTTAACCCGTGTTAACTGTATACCAAAGGGGGCCTATACCACCTACAAGTCCCCCACACTTCCATCTCAATTGGTTAGTTACCATCATCAAAGACCACCAACACAGCTAACAAGGATGACCCCTTCACCCTTCGGAGCCCCTCCACACTCTCAGTGCCCTTTGTATACCATCCTCCAACCCCATGGATTGGAGATCAGTGCCTACCTCAGACAGGTGAACCCCATCCCCTTGAAGGTACAGCCAACATCTTTTTCCAACTCCCAGTGGCACACCATCAAGTCTCCATTCCGGATCACAAATTGGCCCACCCTCTTGTTGACCTTGATAAGAGTCTTGTTCAATTTGTCAACTGATCTCGCCAACCGCCATGTTATCCTGGCCCAATATCGGACCAGACAATTACCATCCTAGGGAAGGAAGTTCTCAATGGAAGAAAATCAATCTTGGCATCCTGAATGAGCTCCCTAGTGGGACGACCCCCCCAAATCACTACCCCTGACGTGAAGCACCAACACGTTCGGTGGTCTATCCAGACATGCAAAATGCTGCACCTTGGGCAATACCCTACCCACTGCATGCTGTGCCTCCCAATCCATCTGATACATGCCTCCTCCCTTGAAAGTCCCAACTGCCTACCATTGGGTCTCATGTCAGCCCTCCTTGCCCCCCAGAACACAAAAGAGTGGCCTAATATCTAGACGAGACCCATCTGGATTCCATCTGAAAGAAATGAAGAAAACCACAGGTAACTACCATAACATATCCTCACATCATCATCTCTTATGACCTTAGCACCCCAGTGACACAAAATTCCCCGACCTTTCAAAGCAGTGGGCTGTTCCCTACTCAACCACCAAGTGCGGCCCTACATAAGTACAGAACATCCGTGAATCCCAATTACCTATCTGCCTAACAGCAGCTTCGTCCAACCTGCATCGTGCGGCCTCAGTGGCCACCCCAATGTGGAAGCTGTGCAAAGCATATTGCTTGTTCTCCAGACCTTCTGCCTTTAAACACTTTCTGAAAACTGACACAAACTGAAACCTGGACAGAAAAGAACCATCCTTGTGAATTAACAAAATGTCTCCTATTACCGGGTGAATACTCAGGAATTCCCTTACCACCCCCACCGGACACACCGGCAATGGAAACAACCTCACCTTCACCTCTTTGCCTCCCTTATCCGTCTTGGATCGTTGCAGCAAGACCTCCATACTAGCCCCATGAAACCTCACGTCCTGAGCTTTCAAACACCCGGTACCACTTTTGAAGGGCTAACCAGTTCACTAATCCTAAAGGCGCCAAAAAAGGCCAATGAAAACGCTGCCTGGAATAAAGACGCCTCACATGCGGACGAGCATATCACACCCAACTCGTGCGATAGCGCTGTAAGGTTGCCAAAAGTCACTGGCCTCCTGACATCCCTACGCTTCTGCACCAGACGATAGCCTTTCATGGCTTGTCGAACACCGATTCCTTTATCCATCCTGCGAGGACTCCAATGAGATCGACCACATCCATCGGGGACACTGAACCCCCTGCCGTGCTGCTGCCGGAGCCAACTCCCGAAATGTGTCCCACTGGAAACTATACAAGGCGTCAGCCAACGTTTTATCCACCCCCGGGAGATGCACTGCATAGAACATGATGTTCACCTGTAGGCAACGCAGCACTAAATGCTGCAGTACGACAGGTTGTGACGACGCTGAAATCCGATTAATGACCTGAACAACTCCCATGTTGTCACAATGGAGTCTGACCTTGGAGTCCCTAAACGACTCACCCCAAATCTCAACGGCCAGCACCATGGGAAAAAGCTCCAGCAGTACAAGATTTTTGCCGAAGCCAGCCTCCTTCCAAGCACTGGGCCAAGGCTCTGCACTTAACTGCTCATGATAAAATGCCCCGTACCCCGTGGACCCGGCTGCGTCCGTGAACAGATGCAGGTCCCAATTACTCCCCGGGATGGAAATCCATAGTGGTTTTCCATTGTAATGCAACAAGAAAGTATCCCACACCTTCAAGTCCTCCCGATGTTCCCTGGTGACACGGATGAAATGTTTGGAACACCTGACCCCCATGATGGCTGTCGACAGCCGTCGGCAATTCGGCAAAACACCCTGCCCATGGGAATGATGCAACATGTAAAATTCAGCTTCCCAAGTAAGGGCTGCAGCTGCCTAAGCTGGATCTTCTGCAGCCCCAAGATCGCCTGAATCTTCCCCTTCAGTGCCACCATCTTCCCTTCCGGTAGTCGACACTCCATAGCTTCCGAATCAATGACTATGCCCAGAAAGCTGAAAATGGTAGTCGGGCTTGCCGACTTGTTGCCTGCGAGTGGGATACTGAATCTCTCCGCCATCTGTTGCAAAGTTGATAGCAGTACTGCGCAGACATTGGACGCCGGGGATTTCGCACAAAGAAAGTCGTCCAGGTACTGAATAATATAATTCAAACCCGAAACGTCTCTGACCACCCACTCCACAAAAGTAACTGAATGTTTCAAACACGGCGCATGAGATTGTTGATCTTCGATTGTCTATGAGCTGCTCAAAGAACCCCCCCCTCCCAGCAACAGACCAACAGCCAGAAATTGTCCGGGTGAACCGGGAGCAGGCAAAAAGCCGATTCAATGTCGGCCTTTGCCAGTAGCGAACCTCTACCGCAGTGGCGTACCCATCCCACAGCCACATTGAAGGACGTGTACGACACCGTACAGTAATCTGGATCAATTGCGCTGTTAACCGAGCCCCCCTTCGGGAATGACAAGTGGTGTATCAACTAAAACTTATTCGGCTCCTTCTTGGGCACTACTCCCAAAGGGGAGACCACCAGGTTCTGTAGCGGCCGCTCCTGAAATGGCCCAGCCATGCGCCCCAAAGCCACTCCTTTACCCAATTTCTCTGCCACCACCCCCAGGTGTAACAGTGCTGAATGCAAATTCTTTGCAACTCGAGGGACAGCCGATAAAGCACTGGGAATCCCGAAACCCTCTGTGAATCCCTCCCATAATAGCCGGGCAGCCGCTCAGTCCGGATACCTGTTTAGGAAAGGTTGCAACCTTTCCCCCCTTACTGGTGTCTTCCCTTTTGTTACCCAGATCTCCAGCGTTAAAACAGCCAGTTCCGGGATAAGATCCACCGCAACCGGAGCACTCATGTTTGAAGTGGCAAGCGCCTCCAAATGTACATGTCCCATCATTATACTGCCAGCAAATGCCCCATCGTTTGGCGGATGGCTGTCCGGGGGAAGATGGACCACTGCCCCCCCTGGAAAAAACTGGTTTGGGGTCTGAGTTGAGGAAATCAGCCTCACCCAGAGGCTGATGTCCTTATGGTCCCATCACAGGGAGGGGCGCACTGCCCTGCGCTGCAGGACCTGCTCATCATACCTGAGCCACGCTGTACCCCCTGTAAACCCTGTAAACCTCTCCTATTGCGTCCATGTAAAAAAATAACGCCAAACAATGTTCAGGGTTCTTCTCGCATATCACGCTTGCCATGATGGCAAACGCCTGTAACCAATTTGAAAACGTGCGCGGGATCAGCCTATAATGTTGTTTTTCCTCATTCTCCTTACTACCGTCCAGCTTAACCCTATCAGGGTTAAATTTCTCCAAAGGTAAAAGGGAAAATATTTCCACATACTCCCTTTTCACGATCTTCTCTCTGACTTCCGGCCACAGATGAGACCCCAGCGGCCCTTCGAAGCAGACGTAAACCTCACACTTGGCCGCATCCGCAATGTGAACCACGTCTGTCTTGCCTCCCCTTTTCCTGGGTAGAACCCACTTTTCCCCCGGCCCCTGTCGCTACCGTCACCACCGGTGGTACTGGAGCAGACCCGGGAAGGGGCACCGCCACTGATGGAGCAGTCTCCGCACCTGCTGCGGGGGTTAACCCCCCCAACCCCAGCCCCCGATGACCCCCCACCTGACGTCAACCACACGGACGTTTGTAGCGCCCGCCCACGTCATGTGCAAACTGCTGCACCAGGTCCCTAAAGCCCCCAATAGTGCCTGTAACTGCACATCAGGCCTTGCTACAGTGGGTGCTATGGCTGCCGGCCGGGGGTCACCTGTATGTGCGGCCCACCCCTTGAAGTCACTGATCCCCCAATGCAGTTACCCCCTCAAACTTTGCAAAACGTTTGACACAGACAGGGACAAAACAGAAGATCACTGGGCTGAGCAGGGGTTGTCCCCGCCGCCACTGCTCCCGACTCCACAGGTGCTGGATGCTCCTGCCTGTCATCTGCCTCGGCATCGCTCAGCTTTCCTTCCGACATGTGACTGGGTGACTGCAGGGGCTCCATGTCATCCAACCACAAGGATGAGGGCCTGGATGCTGCCGACTCTTTTCCTCATTGGCCACGCCTCCCTTCTCTGGCTCCACCCACCGAATTTCCGGTCTTCAAGCCTGCGGCGTGCACCGCGGAACTACTGGGCCATCCATCATCTCTTCCTTGTCGGCCTCGCCAAGTCGCGGAACCGCCGGCCGGGGATGGGGTAAAACCCCGGAGAGATGATCATCCGTCACTGGATAGCAAGAGTGGATTAGCACCGCTGGAATCTTTTTTTTATTTGTAATAAAGGAATTTTTTAAAAGTGTGTTTGTCTTATTTAACCATTTTTACACTTTCTTTGTGAAATTGTAGGGGTACTTTTGTACCCCCTTACCATTTCAAACGGGGGGGGCGGGATCTGGGGGTCCCCTTGTTAAAGGGGGCTTCCAGATTCTGATAAGCCCCCCGCCTGCAGACCCCCACAACCACCACTCAGGGTTGTGGGGATGAGGCCCTTCTCCACATCAACATGGGGACATGGTGCTTTGAGGGGTCACAGACCCCCAAAGCATACTCCCAATATTGAGGGCATGTGGCCTGGTACAGTTCAGGGGGGGCGGTCTCTCGTCCCCTCTCTTTTCCTGCGGCCTGCCAGGTTGCGTGCTTGGATAAAGGGTCTGGTATGGATATTTAGAAGGGACCCTCACGTCAATTTTGTTTTTTCAATTTGATGCGGGGTTCCCCTTAATATCCATACCAGACCTGAATGGTCTGGTAATTTCATTTAGGGGAACCCCCACGCTTTTTTTTTATCAATGAATGAATTGTTAGCTAATACAGAGAGCACTCATTGAGTGTTCTCTGTATTACGGGAGCCGACAATTGAAAGTGATTTTAAAAGACTTTTGTTCCTTGCGAAATGACACTTTGTACAGGGACAGTTCTAAGCACCAGAAACATGCGCCCCTTCACAGGCATACTATAGATACCCCCCAGGTACGAAATTTAAAGGAATATTACACCTTTATTGTTTCACTTTAATCATTATTAAAATCACTGCTCCTGAAAAAACGTCAGTTTTTAAAACTTTTTTTGCATTGATCCATGTCCCCTGGGGCAGGACCCGGGTCCCCAAACACTTTTTAGGACAGTAACTTGCATATTAGCCTTTAAAATTAGCACTTTAGATTGTGAAAGTTCGAGTCCCATAGACTTTAATAGGGTTCTAAAGTTCACACGAAGTTTAGGTCTGTTCGCAGGTTCTGGTGCAAACCGAACCGGGGGTGTTCGGCTCATCCTTACTCCACACGCTCCCAGGCCTCTCTCTCCGAAGGCAATGCTACCGACCTTGTGTTCTCCTATCTATGTACTCCGTGCAACCTCTCCAACAATCCTCTCCCTCTCTCTGATCACACCTTATTCATTCTGCTCTCTCCCTGTCTTCTGTCTCTTCCCCCTCCAACCGCCTAACAGTTACCCATAGAAACCTTCCACACATTAACCCTTTTTTTCTCTACTCTGCTACTGACCACCTCTATGACAAAATCTCATCCCTGCCCCAAGATACTAACACTAACTTACAAAGCCATCCACAACCTGGCCCCCAGCTACATCACTAAGCTAGTCTCAAAATACCAACCAAACCGTTCATTATGTTAATCTCAAGACCTCCTGCTCTCTAACTCCCTCATCACCTCCTCCCATGCTCACCTCCAGGACCTCTTCAGAGCCTCTCCCATCCTCTGGAACTCGCTACCCACATCGGTCTGACTTTCTTCTACTCTGTCCACTTTCACCCGATCCATGAAAACTCATCTCTTCAGAGAAGCCTATCCTACCCCCACCTAACAATTGTACATTTATTTTCTCCATCAGCCCATCCCCCACAGTTATTACCTTTTGTATCTCTTGACCCTCCCTTCTAGATTATAAGCTCCAAGGAGCAGGGCCCTCTGATTCCTCCTGTATTACACTGTAATTGTAATGTATATCTTCATGTTGTAAAGCACTGTGTAAACTGTGGTGCTATATAAACCCCTAATAATAATAATAATAATAATAATAATAATAATTTCATAAAGAATCTTTATTTCACATTAACATTTCATTTCCTAATCCTCCCCCATCACCAGGATACATCTAGTGATTATAATACACCATCACATGATATTAGGATCCATTATAAAAGAGATCCCATAGAATTCTATTGGTGATCCATTCTATGGGGACACATTATATTGGGGACACATTCCAGTTCTAGTAATCATACATTATTATAGTGATATCATTATATTAGTGATAAATTCCATTATTTCTTTCATTAGTAAATCTCGGGATCATTTCTTCATATATTTCCTCTGAGATTTTCCCATTGATTTTCATCTCTTTCTATTTGTAGATCTATTATTCATTTCTATTTCTTCACACAATAAAATAATCAATAGAATAAACTCATTGTAAATGTATTAATAATAAGGAATGAGACTGTCTACACATTATAATCCTATAGATAGAGATAGATTTGTTCTTAAAGGGCACCTCTATTTGTACTTTCCACATTGGGTCCCTCGGTAGCCATTTCCCTACTATGACATCACAGCTCGGACACAGACAATAAGTCATATTACACTCTGTGCTCTCTCTCAGCTCCGGCACTCTATACAATTCTTCACCGTCCCATCTCACTATACACAATGCTCATGTACTGGGAGGAGCCATTAGAATGAACGCCCCGTCCCCTTCTTAGGTGACCCAAGAGCCGTACACACCCACTTATACTTTCCTTTATTGTACCTCCATCAAAATCCTCCCCAGTTTCCCAGGTATTGAGGGATCATGTGACCTTCTCCCAGCATGCAGTGTTCAGGCCTGAGCAGCCAATCACAGGACTTACATACCGTCACATGATGGAGGGGTGACATCATCAATCCTGTGTAAGCTCCGACATAACCCACCATGTATCTTACATAGGTGAGGACTCGGGGCTCTGACATGGATTGATGGGGGGATATAAAAGGGGGTAGAAGTGGGCCGGGGGCTGTGACTGCCCTAAGTGAGCAAATGACAAAGAGACTTATTAATGTAATTTGGAACCCTAAAGTAGCGTGACACATAAAGGGTCCCTAAGTAACATGGGTAACGGCTTTCTTCTTTTCTGAACACTGACAGCATGAGGGGAAAAAAAGCTGTTGACCGGCTCCTGTTTAGTTCCGTGATCAGCTGTTATTGGCTGACATCTGATCACATGTTAAAGGGCTCGCTGTGATTGGCCCTTTACCCGATCTGTGATCAACCGAATCCCAAGGGGGGTGGGCAGTGTGAGAACGGGAGAATGTACATGGACGCCCTCCCGCATTTTAGGACAGCGCTGTAGCCGTCTTTCGGCTATAGTGTGGGCACCAAGTGGTTAAATCTGCCCAGCAACAAATCCCCCCCCAAAAAATGCATAAAAAATACAAAACGCAAATCACGGTATAAAATCCTGCGGAAAGCACATCAGAAAGGCTGAAAAGCCCCCTGCATAGGTGTGAATGGAGCCTTAGGCTGGGATGAGACTTGTGGGATGCGGGAACCAGTGCGATTCCTGTGCGGGTTCCCTCATCACACCTCAATCACCGGACGGTCACACTGACATCTGAGAACCGCTGTGGGGGGGTCAATGGAAAGTTAATGACACCCCCAGATCGCTTCGCAGATCGCAGTGCAAACGCTGAAATGGTGCAGGAATCGGATTGTAGAGATGTGACACCCAATGTGATCCGATTCCAGTGAGGACCAAAAAAAGGGTCCGGCACCATTCTGGTGTGAATGTGATTTCAGTCACACAGTTTGTACGGCTGAATTCACATCACACAGACATGACATGTGATCTGCACAGCAATGTGATCCCAGCCTTAGAGAGATTTCCTCTCACTTCCTGTCCTGGTGACACCAATACAAGGAGGGAGAGAAATCTGTACAGGGACACAGACATATAAACATCTGACAGGGGCTCTAATCCTTCCCCTTCCTTATTATACTAAACATATCATTCTTATTTCAGTCTGTGTTCATGTTGGAGAGTTCCCCTCATTTCCTGTCTAGATAAATGTTGTCACCGGGACAGGAAGTGAGAGGAAATCTCTGTAATGGAGCCCCGGATAGAAGAAAATACCTGACAAGGGATCTAATCCTGACCCACTCTGCCTAAAAACAGTCTGGGCTCTCTGATCACATTGTTTTCTTCCAGTAATAAATCTCTAGATGACGTCTTCATAGATTTCCTCTCAGATTGTTCCATTTATTTCCATCTCTTTGTAGTATAGATTGTATGGAGGGGGAGGGGCAGAGAGGAGAGGTGACCCCCATCCTATCCCATCACAGTGACCCCACCCCCCCTTTATGTCTGATCATGGCTGCCCTCCCCCCATACAGAGGGACCACATGTGGGGGAGGGGCAGAGAGGGGCAGGGGGAGGAGATGGATGATGTTAAATATTGTGACAAAACACAGAAAGTATTATGTCAGATTGTCATGGGAGAGATAGATAGATAGATAGATAGATTTCTCACTGACCAATAGGAACATGTTATTGTTACTCCAATAATTGGACAGATATTCTACCCAATCACAGCGATCAGTAAGAAATCTCACATTTATTTATAGTAGAAAAACTTGCAGGAAGCCCCGCCCACTGCTATATACTATTGGATGAATATTAAATGAATTCCCCTCCTTCATCTGACATCACCAGACTGTGGGCGGAGTTCTCACATCTCCCGCCTCCCCCCACATATCTTTATACAACCTTCCCATACACCTATCCCAGCATGGAGGGGCTCAGTGAAGGTGGTGGTGAAGGTGTGGAGGTGTCGGATCGGGTCACACAGATCATAAAAGGAGATCCGCCCGGCCTCATAATCCAGATATATCCTGACTCTGTTACTGGAGGGATTGGGGGGTAAGAAGGTCTCTTTACTGTCATGTATCACCTTATACTGATCATCAAACCTCTCCAATCCCCAGGACTTCTTATTCCATCCAATCTCTGACTCCCCCCTTCTCCTCTCTATACTGGGGTAACACATCCCGACTCTCCACCAATCTGCCCCCCCGACATCCACTTCCCAGTAATGTCTCCCTGAGGAGAAACTCCGACTGCTCAACACCTGAGTACAATACTGGAATCTCTCTGGTGTTTCTGGGTGATTCTGGTTTCTATCTGAATCGGATGCAGTTTTCCTGTCATCTGATATCTGTAGATATTTATTAGCTGTGTTTCCATCCAGTAATATGTCTGCAGCTCCCTGTATATAGAATACATTTACCTCTGTTATTATATCAGATAAACCTGTGTGTAAGACCCCCGCCACATCCAGACCCCCTCCATCATGGAGGAGCTCCTCATGTCTCTCTCTGTCCTCATTATCTCCATCCTCAGTATCACACAAGTCACCTGTGTCTGATTCCTGTAAGACAGTCAGTGGATCCGTCACGTTACACAGCTCCTCAATGTGACGCAACTTCCTGGACAGCTCCTCCTTCTTTATTTCCAGATCCCAGATGGAGATGGAGATCCGCTCTGCCCTCCCGGAGATGTCCCTCAGGACTCTCTTCTCCAGGTCTTCCAGACGTCTCCTGAGATCTCTAAACAGGGCAGTGACTCTCTCGGTGTCACCAGCGGCTTCTTCTTCTACTTTCCTCCGGTGTTCCTGCAGACTCTGGACTCTTTCCTCCGTCTCCTCTCTCTTTGTCAGAAGTTTCTGCAGAACATTCCTCAGTGTCTCCTTCTTCTTCTCAGAAGCCTCATCCAGTGACTCCATCTCATGTCCTTTATGTCCTCCAATCACATAACAAGACATACAGACACAGCTACCATCGTTAGTGCAGAAATACTTCAAAACCTCCTTATGGACGGGGCATTTCCTGCTCTCCATGGACAAGGTGGGGTCACATAAGACGTGTTCTGGGGACTTTTTGTGGACTCTCAGGTGTTTATCACACAGAGAAACCTCACAGTGCAGACAGGATCTAACAGCAGGTACAGGAGAGTCCACACAGTAAGTACAGAAGACCCCGGACTCCTCTTGATGAGTAGACAGGAAAGTCTCTGCTATGTTACGTAGTGTTATGTTCCTGTGCAGTGCAGGCCGATCCGGAAACTTCTCTCTGCATTCAGGACAGGAATATCCTCCAGACCCCCCCTGTGTATCCAGCACACCATCAATACAGACCCGGCAGAAGTTGTGACCACATCTCAGGGTTACAGGATCCGTATAAATGTTCAGACAGACGGAACATTCCAACTCAGCTCTCAGATCACCAGACGCCATCGCTGACAGCAGAAGAGAAACTAAACTGAAAGTCTCTGACACGGGAGAGGAATGTGGATGGGGGAGGGGTGACGTCCTCCTACACAGGGTGAGGCTGGATGAATATTATAGGACACGGAGATCAGAGTACAGAAGGGAGGAGATTCGTTTTGCAGTAGTAATGAGAATTATACCTCCCAACATTAGAAGAGAGAAAGAGGGAAAGACGGATGTGGAGAAGACATGCGGAGCACTAAGTGCAATGACATGAAAAGTGGAGATGAGTACATCATGATGAAAAGGAAATTGGTTATATAACCATCTGAAGATTTACCCCCCTTCATGGCCAGGCCATTTTTTTGCGATACAACATTGCATTACTTTAACTGACAATTGGGTCGTCATGTAACACTGTACATAAATTCAATATATAGCAATTTTCCCACAAAGCTTCTTCTGGTGGTATTTGATCATCACTGCATTTTTAGCGCTATAAAATAAAAAAATATAAATTAAAAAAATGTATATTTTTTTTACTTTTTGTTATAAAACATATCCAATAAAAACATTTTAAAAATCTAATTTCTTCATCAATTTAGTCTAATATGTATTCTGCTACATGTTTTTGGTAAAAAAAAAAATCCCAATAAGTGTGTATTGATTGGTTTACAAAAATACTAAAGTGTCTCCAAACTATGGGATAGATGAGGGGTAGGCAACCCCCTGCATGGGCGCCGGTGTCCTGTTGAATAATGTCTCTCATAGAGAAATGCATCCTATGCACTGCGCATGCGCAGCACATCACATTTAGCTGATATCCTGATCAGCCGGTGTGACGTATAGACTGGGCATGCTCAGTTCGTCAGCTGCAGGGAGAGAGAATCTAAATGTAAGATTCTGCCTCACTCTCCGCGCATGCGCACAACATCGTAGGGTCCGAAAACGCTTGTTATTAGACGGATTGTGGGGTGATCTTGGAGCTTTAATTTCTGGATGTGGACGGTGGTTGTTTCTGGATGTGGACGGCGGTTGTTTCTGGACGTGGACGGTGGTTGTTTCTGGATGTGGACGGTGGTTGTTTCTGGATGTGGACGGTGGTTGTTTCTGGATGTGGACGGTGGTTGTTTCTGGATGTGGACGGTGGTTGTTTCTGGATGTGGACGGTGGTTGTTTCTGGATGTGGACGGTGGTTGCTTTTGGCTGTATTTGGTCTTTTCTTAGATGGTGGAAGTTGCACATTGTCGTGAATACAGTACATTTATACAACACTGTAAAGGAGCACTCCTATGGGGGGGCATCTGATTTATGGAGGGGCTCCACTGGGGGACATCTGATTTATGGAGGGGCTTCACTGGGGGACATCTGATTTATGGAGGGAATCTGCTGGGGTACATCTGATTTATGGAGGGGCAGTGCTGGGGGCATCTGATTTATGGAGGGGCTATGGTGGGGGCATCTAATTTATGGAGGGGCTCCACTGAGGAGACATCTGATTTATGGAGGAACTCCGCTGGGGGGAAATCTGATTTATGGAGGGGCTGTGCTGGGGGCATCTAATTTATGGAGGGGGTCTGCTAGAGGACATCTGATTCATGGAGGGGCTCCGTTGATGAACATCTGATTTATGGAGGGGCTCCGCTGGGGGACATCTGATTTATGGAGGGAATCTTCTGGGGTACATCTGATTTATGGAGGGGCTCCGCTGTGGGACATCTGATTTATGGAGGGAATATGCCTGGGTACATCTGATTTATGGAGGGGCTCCGCTGGGGGAAATCTGATTTATGCTGGGAATCTGCTGAGGGACATCTGATTTATGGAGGAGCTCCGCTGGGGGGCATCTGATTTATGCAGGGAATCTGCTGGGGGACATCTGATTTATGGAGGGGCTCCCCTGAGGATACATCTGATTTATGGAGGGGCTCCCCTGAGGATACATCTGATTTATGGAGGGGCTCCCCTGAGGATACATCTGATTTATGGAGGGGCTCTGCTGGTGACATCTGATTTATGGAGAATACAAAACCAATTTTTTCCTCTAGTGGGACTTTAATTAGGCAGTAATCTCCAAAGTTTGTAACAAAGTATAAATTTTATTGCCATAAAGAGGAAAATCACATAAACAACAATAAGAACTTAGGGATGCACAGTGATTATTAGAGGATGCACAAAAAACTACAGTGTTAATATACCAACATATTAGGGATAATATCACCACGAATATCGATCCCAGCTCAATAATGGGACCAATAAACGGCCCGACGCGTTTCAAGGTTGTTAAGAGATCTAACCTCTTCTTCAGGGGCTGGTGATGTATTACATTCCCATCTATAAGCATTATAAGAAGACACAAGTAATGGTAAACAAACAGTATTTGCAAATAGTTGATCTTTTTCAAACAATATTTTAATAAAGACATTATCAAAAAATTGTATGGTATATTCTAACCATGTAATGCTGTACATCGCTGTTCAGAGGGCATCCAACATATTAGAAAGGTGTAATGGAGAAATGTCTGCCAGCCGGCATCAGATCTGTAACCCGATGAGAAGAACCCGGGGGGTACAAGTGGATTCGGCACCCGAGCTGCACACAAGGGGCGGATTCCACCCAAGAATGGTAATGCAGCCAAGTAGCTCTATGATCAAAAACAAAAAATCAAACAACCAATCAGCAACATGGGATTCTCTTCAATTAGCTGATTGTGAAACATTGAGCCAATGAGAGGAGTTTAAATATGTACATCACTCCTATAGACAGGCAAAATCTCAATCATAAAGAAAAATCTCTCAAGTTGCTCAATGAGTTCCAGATTGATCTGGAACAATTATTGGGTCGGTTCGATCAATCAGATCTACCAAGCCTTGAAATCTCTAGCCACTAATCCCTCGATCACTATTAAATCTTCAGACAATGGAGGGAACATTGACCTAATGGACAATGGTCAATATGAGCAGTGGCGGAATTATAGGGGTCGCCAAGATCGCCATGGCGACCGGGCCCCTTGCTGCAGGGGGCCCGAGGCCCCCTGTACTTCTGCGATAGGAGGGAAGGCTGAGAGGAGCTCACAATCATCAGCCGAACTGAAATCGGCACTGTGCGGCAGCTCCTCACATTAGGCTTAGTGAAAGCAGTGTGTGCTCTTTGTCTCCCCCTAGAGTGCAGTACCCGCCAGGAAGAGGTAAATGTCTGCTGTTTTTTAATAAGCCTATCTACTGTATTTGTGTTTGTATGTGTGTGTGTGAGCATACTTGTATGAGTGAACATGCTTGTATGTGTGTGTGTGTATGAGCATGCTTGTATGAGTGAACATGCTTGTATGTGTGTGTGTATGAGCATGCTTGTATGAGTGAACATGCTTGTATGTGTGTGTGTATGAGCATGCTTGTATGAGTGAACATGCTTGTATGTATGTGTGTATGAGCATGCTTGTATGAGTGAACATGCTTGTATGTGTGTTTGTGAGCATGCTTGTATGAGTGAACATGCTTGTGTGAACATGCTTGTATGTATGTGTGTGTGAGCATGCTCGTGTGTGTGTGTGTGAGCATGCTTGTATGTATGTGTGTGAGCATGCTTGTATGTGTGTGTGAGCATGCTTGTATGTGCGTGTAAGCATGCTTGTGTGTGTGTGTGAGCATGCTTGTATGTGTGTGTGTGTGAGCATGCTTGTATGTGTGTGTGAGCATGCTTGTATGTGTGTGTGAGCATGCTTGTGTGTGCGTGAGCATGCTTGTGTGTGAGCATGCTTGTGTGTGTGTGTGAGCATGCTTGTGTGTGTGTGTGTGTGTGAGCATGCATGTATGTGTGTGAGCATGCATGTATGTGTGTGAGCATGTATGTGTGTGTGTGAGCATGCATGTATGTGTGTGCGAGCATGCATGTGTGTGTGTGTGTGTGTGAGCATTAATGTATGTATGTGTGTGTGTGAGCATGCTTCTGTGTGTGCGTGTGAGCATGCTTGTATGTGTGTGTGAGAGCATGCATGTATGTGTGTGTGTGTGAGAGCATGCATGTATGTATGTGTGTGTGTGTTCATATATGTATGTGTATGTATGCATGTGTGTGTGCATGTGTTGGTGCATCCAAAAGGGTGCACAGGTTCCACCCCCTTTATGACCAATGGATAGATTCATGCATAGCATAGCATGAATCTATCCATGGCCACCGCTGTCACCCCCATATTTAGGTGTCTGGTCCCTTTTGGGGTGCCTGAATTACAGCGGCGAGGGGTGTTTTTGCAGAGCCTGATTAGAGCAGTGGGCGAGAGGAGAGGACGGGAGATGAGGATAGCAGTAGCTGCAGGGAGGACCCAGCTCATGGCCGTTACCCGCTGCCCCACCAAGACACGGTAAGTGGTGAGCAGACAGTGAGCGGGCAGTGGGGATTCACAGTGTCAGCATTTGATGGGCACAGTAGCAGCATTTGATACGCACAGTAGCAGCATTTGATGGGCACAGTGGTGGCATTTGATGGGCACAGCGGTGGCATTTGATGGGCACAGTGGTGGCATTTGATGGGCACAGCGGCAGAGTTTGATGGGCACAGTAGTGACATTTGATGGTACAGTGGTGGCATTAGATGGTACAGTGGTGGCGTTTGATGGGCACAGTGGCTGTAATTGATGTTTTTTAAATCGGTTCCTTGATATGCAGCCACCCACTTGGGACTGGGCCCTGGTGTTCCACCATCGGGCTTGGAGAAAAGAGCCCTGTCCGGAGGTCGGGGGGGGGGGGGGCCCACGATGGTTTCCTGCATCGGGGCCCTGAAGGTTCTAGTTACGCCACTGAATATGAGGCAGTGTGTCGTAACATATTGTCTAATAGACAGTGGTACTGCAAGATCGCCTCAACCAAGATCGATAAATTCAATCGCAAATTCTATAAACTCATAGACGAGTCATACGCAGCAAATATACTCACTCGATCTGAATATGACTATGTTAGGACTGCTTTACCACACATTCCTACTTTCTACACGTTGCCCAAGCTACACAAGGACCTACTTCACCCCACTGGCAGACCAATTATCTCGGGCAATGGGTCGTTGACAGAGAAACTCAGTAAATTTGTCGACGGCCACTTGCGACCGTTTGTATTTAAATTACCCAGCCATACTCGGGATACTTTACATCTTTTACAGATGTTGGAGGATATTTATATTCCTCCAGGGTCATTATTGGTAGCCTTGGATGTTGAAGCCCTCTACAGTTCGATTCCAAACGATAGAGGGCTTTCATGTATTCGCCATGTGCTTCTGCAGGATGGCAAGTTGGGTGAGGAAAAAATGAGTTTCCTGATTGATGCCTTGGACTTCATTTTGAATTATGATCACTTCATGTTTCATGGGGACCATTTCCTCCAGGTACAGGGGGTTGCGATGGGGACCATTGTATGCCAACCTTTACCTGGGGGAATGGGAAAATATGCTTGCCACTTCCGAACCACTACGTCCTTTCATGGAAAAGGTGATACTATGGCGTCATTATATCGATGACATTTTCCTGGTATGGGACGACATGTCTGACTCTCTTCGGGAGTTTGTTAACCAGTTGAACAACAATGAGTTCAATCTGACATTCTCAACGGCATATGATGAAAAGAAGATTACATTTCTAGACTTAACCATTCATCGACATCCGGATGGATTTTTGACTAGTTCTCTATTCCGTAAACCGACGGCTTGTAACTCCATTCTACATGCCACCAGCTTTCACCCACAGCCCCTCATTCGGTCAATTCCATATAGTCAATACCTACGTGTCAGGAGGAACTGTACTGATGACAATGTCTTTCAAAAAGAGGCTGACACATTGAGGGACAGACTCCTGGTATGTGGGTATTCTAAAAAATGCTTGAGGAAAGCATTCAAACGAGCTAAGGCCAAAACTAGACGGGAACTTATACATCATCCCAAATCGAAGCAAAATCAAACTAATCCAGTTAGAATTATAACTACATTATCCAACCAACATAAAAGTCTACAGAACATAGTACAACGGTATAGGCATGTACTGAAAATGGATCCCACCATTAGTCCCTTTGTTTCGGATCAACCCTCTATCACATTCAGACGGGCTAAATCGATTGGTGATAGTCTGGTGTCTAGTGAATATTTGGGTGGAGGGGCCAAACGTGACCCCTGTAAACGGATGGGAACCTTCAGATGTGGTGGGTGTCCATACTGCCAATTCATGAACATCAGTTCAAACATTAGACTTCCAAATGGTGAAAAATACAAACCTCGACACTACGCGAATTGTAAGACGATTGGTGTTATATACTTACTATTGTTTGACTGTTTGTGCTATTATGTAGGTAAGACGAATCAAGAATTCTGGAGACGGGCATACTGCCACATTGCTGCAATGAAATCATGCAATCCAGACTTACCTCTTGGGCGACATGTCACTGCGGTCCATGCGGGAACTTTTCCACATGTCTCGTTTCTGATCTTGGATGGCGTACATTCTGGTTTGCGTGGAGGCGATTGGAACAAAATCCTTCTGCAATGCGAGCAGAGATGGATTTATCACCTCCAGGCAACCAAACCTCCGGGTCTCAATGATGCTGTCTCATTCCAACCTTTTCTCAAGGGGTTTACCTCGAGGGGGGGGGTCGGAGTGGGACCGCATCGAGGCCAAAATGTCTCAATATTATTAACCCAGTTGGTAGTAATTGGGGAATTGGAGTTTTTGAATCATAATGTCTAACATTTGGATTAACAACAACTAGCGGTACGTAAAAGTGATACCATTATAAGCTCTAACCGTGGCATTAATCATTTGGACTGTGTGACCTCAATTCCAATATTCTCTTTTTTATCTTGGGAGGAGTTTCTGCATCTGTAATTTAACGCTATATATATATATATATATATATATATATATATATATATATATATATATCCATATCCATCTGGACTATGTATAGTTGAAAATTGCAGACCATATTATTAATTGGTTATTCCCATGGGAGATCTATGTTGTACTTTCCTGTGCTGTAATGACCCCTGTACTTTTCTCCATATTTTGTATGAATAATGCTCTCTATATTTATGCATTCTATATGTTTCTTAAATCTTATTTTGACTTCTCATGGATGCCCTTCCCCTCTTTTCGTTATCTTATCCAGTGGTTTCTGTGTATAGGTTCTTTCCCTGTGTGGTATGTCGCCCTTAAGTATAATGGAGGGGTCTATACTCCACTTCTTTTCTGACATCTTGATGAGTATGATTGTGGCTCGTCATTTTTTGGGGCGGCACACATGGCGCACGGGGGCCACGGGGTCATCTTTTTTTGTTATGGACCCTTGTGGCCGCCGTACTTCTGCCTGCCTGGGCTGGAGACTGTGTTGTCTCATGTTGCCCTGGTGACCGGCGCCCCGCGGGCGATCGACGTGGACGCCGGTCGCCTCCCTCCCCATGACCACACCCACTTTGGGGGCGTATACCATGACGCCATTGCCATTTTTAGCGTCTGTCGTTGGGAAGGGGTTGGGGGCGGGCCTGCACGCCGATGGTTCAGGGGGCGTTTCCTTCCCTACCTCCCTTTTTACATATCTAACCTCCTTTGCTCCAGCTGTAGCTGATTCAGCGATCAGCTATGGGGCTTAAATGCAGCACACACTTGTCCAGTCTCATGCTGTCATAAGCATCAGATGGACAACGTGGCTGCTGATCTTCCCATAGAGGTACTTTGTATATCATTTTTCTCTTTTCCTAGAAAAAATAAATTATTCATTGTGTGTATTAGGGATGAGCCGAACACCCCCCGGTTCAGTTCGCACCAGAACTTTCGAACGGACCCCAAATTCGTACGAACTTTAGAACCCCATTGAAGTCTATGGGACTCGAACGTTCGAAATTAAAAGTGCTAATTTTAATGGCTAATATGCAAGATACTGTCCTAAAAAGGGTTTGGGGACCTGGCTCCTGCCCCAGGGGACATGGGTCAATGTCTAAAATGTTTTTAAAAATGGCCATTTTGGCGGGAGCACTGATTTTAATGACGATTAAAGTGAAAAAAAAAGTGAAATATTCCTTTAAATATGGTGCCTGGGGGGTGTCTGTAGTATGCCTGTGAAGTGCCACGTGTTTCCCGTGTTTAGAACAGTCCCTGCACAAAATGACATTTAACGGAAATAACACCATTTAAAACTGCTTGCGGTTTTAATGTATTATCTGGTTCCTGCAATATGGTTGCAAATCATTGAGAAAAATGGCATGGGTAGCCCTCCCTGCCCATTACCAGCCCCTTTGGGTCTTGTACGCATATTAAGGGGAACCCAGTACCCATATTAAAAAAAGGAAATGCGTGTGGCCCCCAGGCCCTATATACTCAGAACAGCAGTATACAGGCGGTACAAACAAGACAGGGACTGTGTAGGTTTGTTGTGTTAAGTTGAATCTGTTTGTAATTTTCAACTGGTACATTTTTAAAGTGTAGCTCCAGTCAAAAAAAACTATTTTTAAGCTTTTTGGAAAACATAGGGAAGGGTTATCACCCCTGTATAATTTGTTTTGTCGTCCATCTTTTTTCATCTCACTTGCTGTTGTCTCCTTCCGTTTGCAAGTAGGAGATGTTTGTAAGTTGGATGTTTGAAAGTAGGGGCCTGCCCTATATGCTCTGCAGAAATGGGGGAACAAGGTGTTGGTGTTGCCACAACATTGTAAGCCCTCAAAGTGACTCTTGGTGGGCGCTGGAGCGCCCTGCTGTGAACGATTATATCAAGAATTGTAATTACATGCCATTGTTGAACAGTGGTAGAAAAATTGACCTTTGGTGGTTGTGGTGCTGGTGCCACAACACTGTAAGTCCTCACCGTTACTCTGGGTGGGCACAGGAACAGGCCCTCCTGTGAAATATTATATCAAGAATTGTAATTATATGTCCCTGTTAAACAGGGGCAGAAAAACTGGGCCTTATGCACTGGTGCTGGTGCCACCACACTGCAACCTCTCCCATATACTCTAGTTTTATTGCTGGAATTAGCCCTGCTGCAAAGCATTGCATCAAAAATTGTAATTAAACACCCCTGTTAAACAGGGGCAGAAAAATTGGGCCTTAGGCACTGGTGCTGGTGCCACGCCACTGCAACCTCTCCCATATACTCTAGTTTTATTGCAGGAATTAGCCCTGCTGCAAAGCATTGCATCAAAAATTGTGATTAAACACCCCTGTTAAACAGGGGCAGAAAAATTGGGCTGATGGCATCACCCAGAGCCAGAAATGTTCTTCCAACATATCAGCGGAGGAGGAAGAGGATAGACAATCAACATAACAGGACAGTCACTCAGCTTTAGCATAGGCAGTCTTGAAGGGATGTGATATTTCAAAAAAAATTATTCGGTTACATCAGCTTCAGGTGCTTGGTAGCTGTGGGTGATCCAAGACTGATTCATCTTGATGAAGGTCAGTCGATCAACTGATTCGGTGGACAGGCGCACCCTGTGATTGGTAACAAAGCCACCAGCAGCACTGAAGGTGCGTTCCGAAAGAACGCTGGATGCAGGACAGGCCAGTAGCTCAATTGCATACTGTGCAAGCTCTGGCCAGTGATCCATCCTCAAGACCCAGTAAGCCAAAGGATTTTTGGTGGGAAAGGTGTCCAAGTCTGACCTTGCCCCTAGGTATTCCTGCACCATGTAAATCAGACGCTGGCGATGGTTGCTGGAACCGATCATACCTTGGGGCTGCGGACTAAAAAATTGTCTGAAAGCATCAGTCAGACGGCCACCTTCTCCACCGCTCCTTCTGACCGATGCCTCAGCAACACATTGTCCAGGACCAGGAGTTTGTAACCTCCCAGTCTCTGGGAACGTGTTGCACAGACCTTTCTGCAAGGCCTCCCGGAGATGTCTCATCCTCTGCTCCCTCTGCGATGGCAAGATAAGGTCGGCAACCTTACCCTTGTACCGTGGATCAAGGAGAGTGGCCAGCCAGTAATGGTCCCTCTCCTTGATCCGAAGAATACGAGGATCCTTCCGCAGGCTTTGCAGGATCAGGGAGGCCATGCAGCGTAGGTTAGCTGAGGCATTCGGTCCGGAGTCCTCTGGGTCACTAAGGACAACATGATCTGCAGCCACCTCCTCCCAGCCACGTACAAGTCCACATGTTGCTTGGGACTGTAAATCATCCCTACAAGACTGCTGCTGCTGCTGCTGATGCTGAGTGCCAGCCTCCACCTCCATGCTGACACAATCATCCTCCTCCTCATCCTCTTCCTGTGTGATGGGTGGCACAGCAGGAACACTGTCTGGATAAAGGGGGCCTTGAGAGGCAAGGAAGTCCTCCTCTTCCTGTCTCTGTTCTGCCTCAAGGGCCCTGTCCATTATTCCACACAGAACACCCACTAACTGCTTCAGACGCCAACACACTACACAAGGCCGCCGCGCTGGTGGCCTTATATAGTGTGGGGCGTGTACTACACAGCCTGAGCTATGATTGGCCACAGGCATCCTGCCTGTGGCCAATCATGGCTCTCCTCGCTGCTGGCGCTGTGATTGGCCAAGCATGCGGGGTCACAGTGCATGCTTAGCCAATCATGAGCCAGCAATGCACTGCGATGACGCAGTGCATTGTGGGCCATGAATTTGGCGCGAACGGCCCATAATGTTCAGAATTCGCCGAATGGGCGGACAGCCGATGTTCGAGTCGAACATATGTTCGACTCGAACACGAACCTCATCTCTAGTGTGTATCATGGGTGAGGGGTTTATTTTGGACATTGTTCCTAATGCCTCTCTATCCTTTCTCTCCCTATTATATACTTTTGTCTCTTAGACATCTCCTGAGACTGGCATCCTGTGTGCTCTCTAGGGGATGTGCTGTTCCTCTATATATCCATACTGTGGGGATGAATCGGCTGATCCAAGTGCCTTGTCTTGGGGATGAAATAGACGGTATGAGACCAAGTTGTTCTACCTTTCTTTATGATTGAGATTTTGCCTGTCTATAGGAGTGATGTACATATTTAAACTCCTCTCATTGGCTCAGTGTTTCACACTCAGCGAATTGAAGAGAATCCCATGTCGCTGATTGGTTGTTTGATCTTTTTGTTTTTGATCATAGAGCTACTTGGCTACATTACCATGGGAATGCAGGCCGCACCTACCCTCCCCGAATACCAAAACTTATATAGCCTATTTAACCACTTAAGGACCAGGCCTCTTTTTCAGATTTGGTGTTTACATGTTTAAAACCTGTTTTTTTTTTTTGCTTGAAAATTACTTAGAACCCCCAAACATTTTATATTGTTTTTTTTCTAACACCCTAGAGAATAAAATGGCGGTCATTGCAATACTTTTTTTCACACCATATTTGCGCAGCGGTCTTACAAGCGCACTTTTTTTGGAAAAAATGCACTTTTTGAATAAAAAAACAACACAACAGTAAAATTAGCCCAATTTTTTTTATATTGTGAAAGATAATGGTACACCGAGTAAATTGATACCCAACATGTCATGCTTCAAAATTGTGCCCGCTCGTGGAATGGCGTCAAACTTTTAGCCTCAAAAATCTCCATGAGCGACTTTTAAAAAATTCTACAGGTTGCATTTTTTCTGTTACAGAGGAGATCTAGGGCTAGAATTATTGATCTCACTCTACCGATCGCGGCGATACCTCACATGTGTGGTTTGACCACCGTTTTCATATGCAGGCACTACTCACGTATGCGCTCGCTTCTGTGCGCAAGCTCGTCACGACGGGGTGTTTTTAAAAACCTTTTTTTTATTTTTCTTATTTATTTTAATTGATTTTATTTATTTTTACACTGTTTTAAAAAAAATAAATGGATCACTTTTATTCCTATTACAAGGAATGTAAACATCCCTTGTAATAGAAAAAAAGCATGACAGGTCCTCTTAAATATGAGATATGGGGTCGAAAATCTCATATTTGGACTAAAATGCAACAAAAAAAAAAAGAAAAAATTACATTTCATTAAAAAAATATACCTTTAAGAGGTATGGGCTGAAGTGATGTTTTGATGTCGCTTCCGCCCTCCTATGGTATAGAGACGAGTGGGGAGCCATCTTAGCCTCACTCGTCTCCATACCCAGCTAGCGAAAGGACCCGATTGCCTCCGCCGCTACCGACGACTCCGGTAAGTGGCGGAAGGTGCGGGAGGGGGGGTGGCACCTCTCCCGCCGCCGACAGCGGTGATCTTGCAGCGAATCCACCACGGAGACCACCGTTATCGTACAGACGACCGGCGCCTGAAGAGATGGATATCTCGGTTGTGGCAGCAGCTGCTGCCATTACCAAGATATCCCTCTTCAAAAATAGGACGTACATCGTCGTGCGCTGGTCGGTAAGTGGTTAAATAATAACTCAACACACTTATTGGCAAAGAATTGGCCGCTGTACATTTATTGGTATATTCAAGTCAATAAATAAATAATAACCATATTCTGATAATTTTAATGCATCATAAAATTCTTATATTTCAAACGATCAACTTCAAAACAGCTCAGTCTTAAAGGACTCGAGAATACCGAAATCTTTTAACCAAAGTCCCCACATGCCGGGTTTGAGAATTTCAAGCCCAGCCTACCCCACAACCACGGCCAATTCAATGCAGTTTTGAAATCCTACATTAAATATATCTAAACCTATATCAGACAGGTGAACTCCATCTGCTCTATATAATCCAGGGAAACCACCCTCCTTATTAATGTGTCTATATGAGGAAACCTCCAATGCACATAAATAATAACCATATTCAGATCATTTTATTGCATCATAAAATTCTTATATTGCAAACGATCAACTTCAAAACAGCTCAGTCTTAAAGGACTCGAGCATACCGAAATCTTTTAACCAAATGCGCAGCATAGATTTTTCCATAAACCTGTTCAATCTCTTCCTAATTTTCTTACATTTTATTTTTAAATGAACTTCTTGGAGCCATACTAGCCGAGGGATTATCTCCCGAAAAGATAATTCTGGTATTCAGAAAAGATAACTTAACCTTAATTAGGTCACATCTAAACAACGACATGAGGTCCAGAGTTCTAACTTTCCCCACACAGGGGCGGATCCAGGGGGGGGGCAACGGGTCAATTGCCCCCTCCGAGAATACCGCCAGCTGATGACAGCACGGCCGGTTCCGTGGGTCCAATCGCGGCCGGTTCCGCGGGTACCCGCGGGCCGGTTCCGTGGGTCCAATCGCGGCCGGTTCCGCGGGTCCAATCGCGGCCGGTTCCGCGGGTACCCGTGGGCCGGTTCCGCGGGTCCAATCGCGGCCGGTTCCGCGGGTACCCGCGCCCGGTTCCGCGGGTCCAATCCCGGTCGGTTCCGCGGGTACCCGCGCTGAGTGGACGGGTGAGGGGGGGGCAGCTGGGCGGCTTAGGAGGGCTGCTGGCCAATCAGGAAGCCAGCAGGCAGGGGAGCAGGGAGATGACATCATCTCTCACTGCCCTGCATCCCTCCAGTTCCACCCTCACTGTGTAGGAAGTTGTGTGCAGCAGAGAGATTGCATCATCTCTCTGCTGCCTATCTTCACTCTGGGACCCAACAAAAGACCACCAGTAGGTGACAATCCGCAATGTGTAGCAGGCTACGTGGCAAGTGGCAATCCGCAATGTGTGGCAGACTACGTGGCAAGTGGCAATCCACAATGTGTGGCAGACTACGTGGCAAGTGGCAATCCGCAATGTGTGGCAGGTGACGTGGCAAGTGACAATCTGCAATGTGTGGCAGGTGACGTGGCAAGTGACGTGGCAAGTGACAATCTGCAATGTGTGGCAGGTGACGTGGCAAGTGACAATCCGCAATGTGTGGCAGACTACGTGGCAAGTGGCAATCCGCAATGTGTGGCAGGTGACGTGGCAAGTGACAATCTGCAATGTGTGGCAGGTGACGTGGCAGGTGACGTGGCAAGTGACAATCTGCAATGTGTGGCAGGTGACGTGGCAAGTGACAATCCGCAATGTGTGGCAGACTACGTGGCAAGTGGCAATCCACAATGTGTGGCAGACTACGTGGCAAGTGGCAATCCGCAATGTGTGGCAGGTGACGTGGCAAGTGACAATCCGCAATGTGTGGCAGGCTACGTAGCAAGTGGCAATCCGCAATGTGTGGCAGGCAACGTGGCAAGTGACAATCCGCAATGTGTGGCAGGTGACGTGGCAAGTGACAATCCCCAATGTGTGGCAGGTAACGTGGCAAGTGGCAATCCGCAATGTGGGTCAGGCAACGTGGCAAGTGACAATCCGCAATGTGTGGCAGGTGACGTGGCAAGTGGCAATCCGCAATGTGTGGCAGGCTACGTGGCAATCCGCATCTGGTGGCAGGCGACGTGGCAAGTGACAATCCGCAATGTGTGGCAGGTGACGTGGCAAGTCACAATCCGCAATGTGTGGCAGGCTACGTGGCAAGTGACAATCCGCAATGTGTGGCAGGTGACGTGGCAAGTAACAATCCACATTTGGTGGCAGGCGACATGGCAAGTGACATCCTCAGGGCTCCCACTGATTCTGCAATATGGTGAGTAAAAACCATTTAATTTTATATTACAATGTATTAATAGAAATAATGCGCTTCAATCATCCTGACACCATAACAACCATGGTGCCGTAATGATTGAAGCGCCAATACCAGCCATTTCCCATATAAATTGCCCCCAAAAAAACATATTTTATAGCAGTGCCCCTCCCGAGATTAGACTCTGCATCCGCCCCTGTCCCCACATCATTTCCCCCTAGGTGTACTGTTAATGCATCCGGAACTGGCCATGACTCAATCAATCTAGAGACATAAAAATAAAGAAATAAATAAATAAATAAATTAGCCTAATTTAAGACCTCTAATTACTTTCCAGAAAATTCTGGAAATTCATGAAATTTCTCCAGGATCCATAGACAAATTGGACATATAGCAGCGTTTCTTGGCTCTTTTATTAGCCCAGTATACAAAAAGAGTGGCTCAGGATCCAAACATCTCTTCTATTACCTAGAATTTAAAGAAAAAGATCAGGTCTGACATAAATCTGAAAACGTTGAGATTCCCATCTCCCCAACCGTTTGATTATTGCATCATCCAATCCCATCCTAGCAGCTTCCGTAGCTGCCCCGATCCTGAAAGAATGAGAAATAAACTTAAATTGATGCAAATTCAATTTTCTCAAGCAAGCCTTTAATATGTAATTGAATTGATACTGAGTAAGAGGGGACCCATCAGCATCAACCAAAAAAAATAAAAAAAATAAAATTCCCCTTTCCTATTGGCCTAACTACCAGGTAACCATTTATGACTCTAACTGGACATATATCCTCATCTCCACATCGACTTAAAGGTACCCAACTGCCTTTTCCTAACCTATCTGTTTTTTGACACCGGGATGAACAATTTGACCGAGACAATCACATTCTTTTTTAGTAAACCCACCATTACTTTTTTGTTTTTTTGGCAGCAACTCAGATATTCTGAGAGCCCCAAAAAGGCTAGTACAAACGCAGTATTAACCACTTGAGACCTGAGGGGCGCGCGCGGCGAGTCTACGAGACTCGCCTGATCACCGATCCGTGCAAGGGGTCGATCCCGACCCCTTATCACGTGATCAGCTGTCAGCCAATGACAGCTGATCATGTGATATAACGGAGCCGGTAATCGGCTATTATTCCTCCTCGCGCTGACAGCACAAGGAGAAAAAAAAAAAGCCGATCACCGGCGGCCGTGATCGGGACATCAGTCCCGATCATGGCCAGCCCTGTCAGTGCCCACCTGCCCCCTGCCAGTGCCCACCTGCCCCCTGCTTAGCCACATTAATAAAAAAATGTGTCCCCCCTGTCAGTGCCACCCAGCAGTGCCCACAGTGCCACCCTGCAGTGCCCACAGTGCCACCCAGCAGTGCCCACAGTGCCACCCAGCAGTGCCCACAGTGCCGTCCTGACGCCACCATCTCGTGTTGTATGTTTTCGGTGTAACGGGCGCTAACCGAGACCGGCCGGCTCGGTTTTGCTGTAACGATCGTTTTAATCTTCATTTCTGTAAGTGTGCATTTGTCTCATACGTTCGATTAAAGTTAATTTTGGGTTTTACACTATTGTGAGTCTCATTGCCTTTTATGTAAAACCACGAACGGGAGTGTATCGAGAGACGAGCGGGCTCTGAAGTCCCTTACATTTCATCCGTGTAGACCCTGGACTGGGGAATCAGTCAACTGCTTTATATGGTTCTCTGTAATAAGGAACCATTCGTTTCTGGTAAGCGGCAATAATATCATTGGTGGAGGCTGAGCACAAGTCACGTTCGTGTTGGATATTTCTACTGTCACTACTTCACTGTGGGAAACCTTGCAAATAGAGACTGTATATGGACTTTTTGAACATTGTTCCATTCTCATCATGTTCTCAAACAATTTCCATATTCATGTTTCACTAATGTTATGAGATAACGGACCATTGGATGTCACATTGTTTCACTATTGTTTTAAGACAACAGATTTTTGGATGTTATACTGTTTTTTTGCAGGTTCACCTTATATGAATATTACTTAAGGTATTTTTTATTTTCACCACATATACTTTCTGATACCCAATACGATTCCAATCTTTAGGTATCATTGGTGTAATATATTCTTTTTTATACGTTTGGGTTTTGTCAGCAGAGTTTTGCTTGCATTATCCCACATTTATTTGATTATTCACTCCTATTAAGGGTATTTTGTGTATAACCACACTAAGAGGTATCTGCTATTTTCACTGATTTAGTATTTTCTATCTTTATTAGATAGTCTTTTTTGTCGCATTCTAATCCCTTTCTGGCATGCGACAAACACACCACTAAGTTCAAACTTTTTTGTGAGTTGTTTCACATGGGTATATCTTTTTAAAACAATTTTTTTAGTTTAGTTATTTTTTGTAGCGCAACCCACTCCTTTTTTTTCTCTAGTGCCCACAATCTGCCTCAACAAAGGTGCTGCACCCCAGTGCCACATATCCGTGCCGAGCAGTGCCGCCCATCAGTGCCCATCAGTGCCCAGCAGTGCCACCTATCAGTGCCCATCAGTCCCATCTATCAGTGGTACCTATCAGTGCCCCTTAGTGCCACCCATCTGTGCCACCCATCCGTGCCATCTTATCTGTGCCCGTCTTTGCCCATCAGTGCTGCCTTATCTGTGCCCATCAGTGCCGCCTTATCTGTGCCTATCAGTGCCCACCAATGCAGCCTATCAGTGCCCACCAGTGCAGCCTATCAGTGCCGCCTCATCAGCGCACTTCAATGAAGGAGAAAAATTACCTGTTTGCAAAATTTTATAACAAACTATTAAACATGATTTTTTTTTTTTTGCAACTTTTTTTGTTTGTTTAGCAAAAAATAAAACTCCCAGCTGTGATTAAATACCACCAAATGAAAGCTCTATTTGTGGGAAAAAAATTCTAACAATTTCATTTGGGTACAGTGTTGTATGCCCGCGCAATTGTCATTCAAAGTGCATCAGCACTGAAAGCTGAAAATTGTTCTGGGACTGAGGGGGGTTTAAGTGCCCAGTAAGCAAGTGGTTAACTAATATAGCCGTAATTTTTTTAATTTAAAATATTTTTAATTTGAAGAAAAAAGATAAACCCGCCATGATTTTGGAAACGTGACTCAAATTGTATATCCATTTCCATAGCAAAATGACACCACCTATTCCATGCGGCTGAGTACTCAGCCCATGTATTTTCTGCCACAGAGTGTCTTATCGCATTTGTAAGAACCTTTAAATTAGGCTCCACAGATTTTCTGGACACACATTACCTTCTTTGTCCGCATTCTGCAGGAGTTGGTGAAATCGGTGTACCTGAAATCGAGATAATGCATCCGCAATTTGATTCTCCTTCCCTGGGACGTGCCTGGCCTTTAACCAAATATTACATTTAAGACAAAGAAACACGAAGTATCTTAGTAATTTGACCACTTGTATAGATTTGGCTGACAAACAATTCACAGCATATATGACCCCTTTATTATCCCAATTAATCAGGATTCTTTTATTTGCACATTGCTCACCCCATATTTCTATCGCAAACCACTAAAGGGAAAAGCTCCCACACTACTATGCTTCTGGTGGCTTTATTTGTCTCCCAACTCACAGGCCACTTACCACAGCACCAGCGAGTCTTCCAAATAGCTGCGAATCCATATGAGCCTGCAGCATCTGTATATAGCACAAGGCCGGATGAGGACACAAATTGTTCCTGAAAAAAATGATCTGCCATTGTATATATCAAAGGATTTAAACCAAACTGACAGGTCCATCCTTGAGGTCAACTGTCAATCCGATGTGGGAAAATGGTGATTTCATTCCAGACATGGCCAAGTACAAGCGCCGCGAGAAGATTCTGCCAACTGCCATAATCCTTGTCATGAATGCCAGAAGGCCTAATAAAGATTGGAGTTCTTTTAATAACACTTTTTTACGCCTAATCAACACTGAAATTAAAGCTTTAATCTTAAAGATTTTAGATTCAGGTAACTGAAATATCAGATTAACAGTGTCAATCTTGACACCTAGGAATGCTATAATCGAGGAAGGAAAAACTGTTTTCTCGCTAGCTAGTGGGATACGGAAATGATGCGCTACCGCACTAAACAGATGTAACATAAAATAACAGACAGGAAATTGCTCCGGACCAATGAATAAAAAGTCATCCAGGTAATGTAATATACATTGGTAGCCAGATTGAAAAGCCACAACCCATTGGAGAAAGGTTGCAAATTTTTTCAAAATATGCACAAGATATGGCACATCCCATAGGGAGGCACATATCAAAGTAGTATTTGCCCTCAAAAATACCTACCCAAGGAGTTGAAAGCTACTGCCAATCGGTAGCCGCCTGAAGGCCGCCTTTATGTCTGCTTTCGCAAAGCAACGCACCTTTCCCAAACTTCCTAATTTGCTGAATAGCCTCTTCAAACGTGCAATATGATACTGATGACATGCCGGCATCTATTTCATCATTTAACAAGATACTTTTTGGGAATGATAAATGGTGGATTAGGCGAAAGGTATTTGGATCTTTTTTTTTTTTTTGGGGTATGATGCCTAAAGGCGATATCCTAAACGGTGAGAAAGGAGGGGAATCAAATGGACCCGCTATCCTACCTTCCTTAATTAACTTCTCTTTAACAATGTGTGCGTAAGTATCCACTGACTTTACATTTTTACCTGGCTCACACCCTTCACCCTGAAATACTGGCAAAGAGAAACCTTCAATTAGGAACTTGGCTGTCTCCTGGTCTGGGTATATGTCCAACCATTGCTGCATACTTGCCAGTTTCACTGGGCTGTGAGCTTTTTGCATAAATATCCCTCTGGGAGCTTTGAATATTGGAATTCCTTTTTGAAACACCTGATCAAAGGGTGGGGTCCAGAACACTCATGCTTGTACTTGCACAACCCCCCCCCCCCCATTTACACTGGTTCTCATTGTAAGCAAAGCAGTATACCCTTTTATAAGGGGACACTGTAGATTGTGGCTTCTGCCTAATGAAACCCAATTTCTGTGGCACCATCAGGTTAAGCCACAACCCGACCTCCTTATTGCCTCCACTTCAATGATGGGTAGATTGATCATTTTTTCTAAATGCCTCATCATATTGAAACCATTCTAGACCTACAAAACTTTTATACTCTTCTAGCACTTGCTCCATGTGTTGAAACAGCCCGCTGCAATACTCCGGGTGCTTCTCACCGAGCACACTGGAGTATATTGTAAATGACTGCCACCAATTATTAAAAGACCTCGCCACAGGTCTTCTCCTATCACCCTCATCTTTCTCATCTGATTTTTTTTTTTTTGTCATTTCTGTTGACAAATTCCATTTTTTTAATTTTTTTTTTTTTTTTTATGGAATAAGCGACAGAATATCTACGAATTGACCTTTCCATATTTTTTCCTTAGTCTAAGGAGTAAGGTGGTAACCTAACAGCGAGATCTCACATGGTAATGTCTCTTTAAAGCACACTTCTGGTACCGATGCGCTAGATATATTAATCTCAGCTGGTAATAGATATTGCGAATTAACATTAGCTGACTGTTATTAACATTACCTATATTGCCTAAGCTGACAGAATGTCTGTTTTGATTAGACCATACATTATCATAATTACTATTTTAAATTGCAGGTGTATTCATAGTGTCAGCTAATCTCTTAATGGATTCCATAATGCTATTAAGTGTGTGCGCTAACTCACCTATACCACCAGGGGGGCGCTGGAGCAATTGTTATATCAGAAGCAGCATAATGCTGCTCTCTGTTGCCTCCAGTGGCCATCGGCAGGATATCTGTTATACTCGCACTGATTGCAGCCGCATGCTGTGGTAATAATACTGGGCAGGGTTTGTCTCTCCTCACAACCGCAGACACAGCCTCTGTCCTCTGTATAGCTGACGCTCCTCTAGCCCACCCAGCACTGCCTCTGGGTGGCGATGGGGAGCGGACCCTCCTCTATTTCTTTTCTCTCAAGCTGACCCGATGCTGCATAGTGGCTGCTGGTTCTTCCAGCCGTGCTGTGCTGCTGTCTTCTCTGTCCTGTGACACCGGCGGCTGCGGAGACGGTTCATGGCGGCGGGTCCGGCGGTTTTGAATGTCATTGACAGCTGTTCTACCTCTGACTACAGGGGAATACCACAGGACACTGTACTGAATTTACCTCAGACAAAACACTTTGCTCATTATCATTCTCTGCCCAAGCCGGGCATTTTCTAAGTCCTTCTTCTCCACCTTTATCCCCAGCTTTCTCCAACACTTGCCTCATTAAGGTTTTCATAGCCATGAATGAAGTACTTCAGGAGCCTGTTTTCACCTTCACTGAGCTTGTTGCACCTTCACTGCCTGGCTGGGAAGAGGTGTGAGTGCCCCTGTGAGAGGGTCCTATATATAATGAGCCCCTTTCCAGAACATTCCCCATGGGTCACATGACCATTTGGGATATCACCAATAGCCTTGCAACCCTTAACCCCGCCCCCAGCCCAAATTGCCATTCTCTTAAAGGGACATTAACCCAAATACATTAACCTGTATATAGCCCTAAATATTTACACTATTGCTTCTATTCTCTTATTAATAAAGGGAGAGGCGACCCCATGCCCATGCTGTCGGGCTCAAAGCCTTAAGCCCTCCTATTTCATTCTAATAAGAATCTCACCAATATATGCATTGTATAAGTGCCTACAAATTGCTTGGTTAAATATAAGAGAAGACGCTACTTTTATTATGTTTTTATTATCTTGTTATTATGTTATACTATATTCACGGTATACTTTGTACCTTTTCTGACAAAATTCAATAAAAACTTATTGGAATAAAAAAAAATGTTGCTGGGAAGGGGGATATAGATGGGGCAAAGATTTTTTTGGTGGGAGAGGATTTGTGATGGGAGGGGGATTTGTGGGATAGTCAGAGGAAATAATTTGTGATTGGAGGGGGGATTTGAGAAAGAGCGGATTGATGTTTTAAGGAGGGATTTGGATGGGGAAGAAGATTTGTGCTGAGAGGGGAATATTAGATAGAAAATATTGATGATGAGGAGTATTCATGTCTGTCAGACTCTTGCTGATGGCCCAGCAATTAAAGTATAACTTCTGAGTACCGGGAGACTCGGGTTTTACTTATGTCCCTGTATTCTCTCCCATTGGTTTGTCTACAACCACTGGTCGTTGTGTCACATTTTTACCTCCCCCCACATTTCTAGTAACACCTCTGGATCCAGAGCATACAATGAGACAAATGTAAGGAGCCCGCACTTCTCCGGTGTCACCTGCTGGGGGCGCTCTGATCAGGGCTTGTTACCATTCACTCTTCACCAGAGGAAGTCTCACTGAAGCTCCAACTCCCCTCATTCTCCCCCTGCATTGCTTGTTTGCTGTGTATTGATTTGTCGCATTCCTCTCAGTATCTCGTTGATCTTTCAGGGTGTGTCTGTCCTGTATGACCGCTTCTCCGTATCCTGAAGGCTTCTCACTTCTTTTTTCTGCAGGTACTTTTCTAAGTTTCTATGGAACAGGCAGCAGTGTGCTCTCCTCTAAGGCAGGCCACAGATTATACAATTTTCTTTCCTTCAACCACAAGTTAGAAGAAATTCCCCAACAGAACAGTCCGTGTTATTGGTGGAATCCCTTCTGCTGCGCTAATGTATCATCACAGTGTACAGAAATACCCCACAGGATGAGAGTACTGAAGGTGATTGATAGACTTTGTTACACTACAAGTATACGGGTGTGGTGGTGATCGGGAACACTGTTACTGACTTTCACTGGTCTGGTACACTGGGACTGGTGCATAGGCGTGCGCACCGGGTGTGCCAGGTGTGCCTGGGCACACCCTAATCACCCTAGGTTGCACAGATTTCCCCTGCTGCTTGGGTGCTGAAGAAAAAGACTGGGGAATCTCGGTCTCAAAAGTGAGACATCGTTGGCAGGTTTAGACCCCTGATATTTCACCAAAGCCCCCCAATAGGGCTTGTAAAAGATTGTAAAAAAATAATAATAAATTATTGCAAAAAAAGTTGTAAAAATAAATGGTAAAAAAGTAATAATAAAAATAAAATAAAAATAAACTACTAAACACTAATCTCTGCCCTGCTGACACCAACCAACCTCTACTCTACTGACACTATCAATTACCTATACCTATATATATATATATATATTACACACACACAGATATGTGTTTGAGCTTTGGGGTACACACCCTAATCAAATAGGCTGCACACATCTATGGACTGGTGTATTGGTGATCGAGAACACTGTTGATGGTCACATTGGTCTGATGACACTGGGACTGGCTGCACTGGTCTAGTGGCACTGGTACTGGTGTGGTGTTATACGGTAACATTGTTGATGGCTATACTGGTCTGATGACACTGGGACTGGTGTTACGGTGATCAGGGACACTGTTGATGGTCACACTGGTCTGATGACACTGGGACTGGTGTTATGGTGATCAGGGACACTGTTGATGGATGCACTGGTCTGATGACATTGGGACTGGTGTTATGGTGATGAGGGACACTGTTGATGGTCACACTGGTCTGATGACACTGGGACTGGTGTGTTGGTGATCAGGGACACTGTTGATGGTCACACTGGTCTGATGACACTGGGACTGGTGTTATGGTGATCAGGGACACTGTTGATGGTCACACTGGTCTGATGACACTGGGACTGGTGTTATGGTGATCAGGGACACTGTTGATGGTCACACTGGTCTGATGACACTGGGACTGGTGTTATGGTGATCAGGGACACTGTTGATGGTCACACTGGTTTGATGACACTGGGACTGGTGTTATGGTGATCAGGGACACTGTTGATGGCTGCACTGGTGTGGTGACACTGGAACTGCTGTGGCGAGTGATCGGAGACACTGGATGGCTGTACCGGCATACAATGATATCAAAGCAACCAGTCTGATATCTCTAGCCACATCAGTACAATGTGTGAGGGAAATTCACCTTAGACCGCACTCAGGATCAAGTTAAGAAGTTTATTCTCGTACGAGGAGACAAGTTACAAGAAAAGGACAGATATTTGCCTATTGGTTCTGACCTCTATGACCCGTGCGGTGGGACAACATACATAAAGGTCAGCCTGATCGGCACATATCTGACTTCTCCTATTGACAATTGAAAAACTTGCAATAATTTAAATTTACAAGCCTGACTAGGCCCCTCCCCTAGATATGATTGGTTGACGTATATGTCTGGGCTTGACCTTTATTTTCATATCTTAGAAGTGAGCATGCTCAGTCCCACAAACTAAAATAAAAACAAATGGAACTGATTGTGTATATTTCAGGATCTGAAACTCCATTTCTCTGTAACCCGGAACTATTATCTCCTGTGATTTATGTGCTTCAGGAAATGGAATCATCTCTGTGGTTTACATAAAACAATCCTACATTTAAGCCGTGATATACAAGGAGGTATACATTTTATAAAACATCTCATTTCTCTAACACACAATGTCACCATAGTGCAGTGTACCTGAAAACATGACCTGTTGGGGGGGCCTGAGGACTGGATTTGAGAAACACTGCCATAGTGACACCGGACTGGTAATCTGGTGATGATTTTTTTTGTACACAACGAGGGTTTCCTATAGTGCCGAGTGCCAATCGTGAGAGGAAACAGAGCAGAGGCCGGGCTATAACATGCAGCCTTTGTTTACAAGAGTTATCGATGTGATTGGTCACTAGGGATGAGCTTCAAGTTCGAGTCGAGCATTGCCTGTTCAGTGAACAGTGAACAATTTGGGCTGTTCGCAGCAAATTCGAAAAGCCGGAACACCCTGTACAAGTCTATGGGAGAAATCTAAAGTGCTAATTTTAAAGGCTAATATGCAAGTTACTGTCCTAAAAACTGTTTGGGGACCCGGGTCCTGCCCCAGGGGACATGGATCAATGCAAAAAAAGTTTTAAAAACAGCTGTTTTTTCAGGAGCAGTGATTTTAATAATGATTAAAGTGAAACAATAAAAGTGTAATATTCCTTTCGATTTTGTACCTGGGGGGTATCTATAGTATGCATGTGAAGGGGCGCATGTTTCCCGTGCTTAGAACTGTCCCTGCACAAGGTTTCATTTCGCAAGGAAAAAAAAGTATTTTAAAATCACTTTCCATTGTCGGCTCCCGTAATACAGAGAGCACTCAATGAGTGTTCTCTGTATTAGCCGACAATTCATTCATTGATGAAATTTTTTTTTAAAAATTTTAAAAAAAAGTGTGGGGGTTCACCTAAATTCAATTACCAGGCTCTTCAGGTCTGGTATGGATATTAACCACTTGCCACCCGCCCTATAGGCAATTGACGGCGGCAAAGTGGTTTCATAATCCTGACCGGACGTCATATGACGTGATCAGGATTATGAGCCGCTGCGAGACGCGAGTAGAGGAGAGCCGATCGGCTGCTCCTCTGACAGGGGGGGTCTGTGCTGATCGATTATCAGCACAGCCCCCCCGAGGATGCCCACACTGGACCACCAGGGACGCCACCAGACCCCCAGGGAAAAGGTAATAAAGGTCATAATCCTCCCTAGACCACCAGGGATGCCAGTTAGCACAATGGGTGCCAATCAGTGCCCATAATGGATGCCAATCAGTGCCCACAATGGGCATCACTGATTGGCATGCATTATTGTTTGGCACTGATTGGCATCCATTACTATAGTATAACACCGATGCCGCCTATGAGTGCCCACCTGTGCCGCCTATGAGTGCCCACCTGTGCCGCCTATGAGTGCCCACCTGTGCCGCCTATCCATGCCCACCTGTGCCACCTATCCATGCCCATCCGTGCCGCCCATCCGTGCCGCCCATCCGTGCCAGCTATCAGTGCCAATTTGTGCCACCTATCAGTGTCCGTCCGTGTCGCCCATCCGTGTCGCCCATCCGTGTCACCCATCAGTGCCGCCTATCAGTGCCACTTCATTGGTGCCACATTGGTGCCCATCAGTGCTGCCTTATCAGTGCCCATCAGTGTAGCCCCATCAGTGCCCATCAGTGAAGGAGAAAACGTACTTATTTACAAAGTTTTGAAACTGAAACAAAAAAAACCATTTTTTTTTTCAAAATTTTCGGTATTTTTTTATTTGTAGCGCAAAAAATAAAAACCGTAGAGGTGATCAAATACCACCAAAAGAAAGCTCTATTTGTGGGGAAAAAATTATAAAAATTTCATTTGGGTACAGTGTAGCATGATCGCGCAATTGTCATTCAAAATGCGACAGCGCTGAAAGCTCAAAATTGGTCTGGGCAGGAAGGTGTTTAAGTGCCCTGTATTGAAGTGGTTAAGGGGAACCCTGTGCCAAATTAAAAAAAAATGATGTGGGCGTCCCCCTAAATATCCATGCCATCTGGTATGGATATTAAGGGGAACCCCGCATCAAATTTTTAAAAAAATTTGACATGGGGGTCCCCCTAAAAATCCATACCAGACCCTTTATCCAAGCATGCAACCTGGCAGGCCGCAGGAAAAGAGGGGGGATGAGAGAGCGCCCCCCCTGAACCGTACCAGGCCACATGCCCTCAACATTGGGAGGATGCTTTGGGGGTCTGTAACCCCTCAAAGCACCATGTTCCCATGTTGATGTTGACAAGGGCCTCATCCCCACAACCCTGGCTGGTGGTTGTGGGGGTCTGCGGGCGGGAGGGCTTATCAGAATCTGGAAGCTCCCTTTAACAAGGGGACCCCCAGATCCCGACCCCCCCTGTTTTAAATGGTAAGGGGGTACAAAAGTACCCCTACCATTTCACAAAGAAAGAATAAAATGGTTAAATAAGACAAACACACTTTTGAAAAATTCCTTTATTAAAAAAAAAAAAAATTCCAGCGGTGGTAATCCACTCTTGCTATCCAGCGATGGATGATCATCTCTCCGGGGTCCAGCGATGGCTGATCTGATCCAGCGACGGGTGATTTTCAGTCCAGCGCTGTCCATACATGCATCCGTCTTCTGTCTCCACTCTGGAGACACAGCGGGGATCCCAGCGCTGACATTTCTTATATTATTGAGTGTTCTCTGTATTACGGGAGCCGACAATGGAAAGTGACTTTTTTTCCTTGCGAAATGACACTTTGTGCAGGGACAGTTCTAAGCACGGGAAACATGCGCCCCTTCACAGGCATACTATAGACACCCCCCAGGTACTAAATTTAAAGGAATATTACACTTTTATTGTTTCACTTTAATCATTATTAAAATCACTGCTCCTGAAAAAACGGCCATTTTTAAACTTTTTTTTGCATTGATCCATGTCCCCTGGGGCAGGACCCGGGTCCTCAAACACTTTTTAGGACAGTAACTTGCATATTAGCCTTTAAAATTAGCAATTTAAACACGCCAACTTAACCCGCATATGTGACCTGGTGGCTGGTGGTACAGTCAAATCGTTCTCTTCCCTGCAAGCCCAATCACAATTACCAAATAATGAATACTTTCGCTATCTCCAAATATCACACTTTGTACAGCAGACTGTTAGCTTGACTAGGGAAACGAACACGTACGCGATATTCGAAAAAATATGCAACACTGATCCACATGCCCCGGGACTGATATCACAGCTGTATACACATTTCACCTCCCAGCCGTCAACACTCCCGACATATGCGCGGTGTTGGTCCAGGGACCTGAACTTAAATCTGGATGAACACGACTGGTCCGATATATGGCTACATACTAAACTCTCTTCACTAAACATTGTGGCCCTAGAGGCGAGCTACAAAGTTCTCATGCGTTGGTACTTAGTGCCAGACAGAATTGCAAAATTTTTACCCTCTTATTCTCCAAACTGTTTCCGTGGCTGTGGCGAGAGGGGCACACACCAGCATATTTGGTGGACTTGTCCAGTGGCCGACCGTTTCTGGACTGAAATATTCCAGGTTTTATCCACTCTGGTCGCCAGACCATTGGACCTTGACCCAGCTCTGGCCCTCCTCAATTTTTACCCCGATTCTTTCACCATGGCCCAGACGCGTCTTGCTCTGCAGGTCACCACTGCAGCTAAACAAACGATAGCTAAAGCATGGAAGACCTCCACCCTGCGTCTGGCTGAAGTCAAGAATAGGATTACGCAGGCAATGATACATAGTAAAATTGATGCGACTGTTCAAGATGCTATCCCTAGGCATGCTAAAATCTGGCAACCTTGGGTTGACCATTATTTACCCCCACATTTTGACCACCGTCTACTAGTACCCTAGGACCCAACATCCCCCGATCAGTAACTTACTGCTGACCTTTGATTGTTTTATGGGAACCGGCCGACCAACATTCCTAGCCCCCTGACCTCTATCTCCTTTATTCCTTCTCTAATCTCATCCCTCTCTCTTTCTTCCCCTATTTTATTTCTCTTTTCCCCCTTTCCCTTTTTTTTCTTCTTTTCCTTTTTCTTCTATTTTCTTCCTACTCTTTTTGCCTTGTACTTTAATTTCTGCCCTATTGATGTACCCAACAGTGTTAGATGCTCACCCTAGTGGTGACCTTGGGTATAACTAGTCATGGTTTGAATGTTTTGTAATTCTTCGTATACACGGAACTAGATGTTCTGCACTCTACTATATGTTAATGCCCTGGCCCATGCGTATGCCGCACGCATCTGTAACATGTACTAATGGCCGGGCTGAGTATAAGTTAGACTTCAAGATGATATACATTACAGTGCTTTTGTGTTAATCTTCTTACAACTTGATATATCCTTAGGTGCATTTTGTTATTATTTTTATTATGTACAAGACGAAATGCTGATTTCTATGCGTTGTACGTTTCTTTTGTCAATAAAAATTTTTTGAAAGTAAAATTAGCAATTTAGATTGTAAACATTTGAGTCCCATAGACTTTAATAGGGTTCTAAAGTTCACGCAAATTTTAAGTCTGTTTGCAGGTTCTGGTGCGAACCGAACAGGGGGGTGTTCGGCTCATCCTTAGTTGTGACATAAGCCCCATACGATGGGACATGAAAAGGGAAGTTCAGCACCACGTTCGGCACCCTTTGGGCTCCTTCTTCTGATTTTGTGTTTATTGCATGTTAGTAGAAGTTTGGTTTGTGATGATTCGCACTTTTCAGACTTGTGCTTCAGATCGTTACTGCTCTACAGTTTGTGCTTGTCGGTGCGTATCTGTTTATCAGTGCGTGTAGTCAGTTTGCATTTGTTTGTCAGCCTAGATCTTGGTATATAGTACGCTTTGATTTTCAGTGCTTATTGTCCGCTTGTTTCTGGTTTGCAGTTTGTTTTTTCAGGCCTTGATTTTTATCGGTGCTTTCTATTGTCCGTTCTGACCAGCCAACCGCTTTGAAGCCATGTTTCATGTACGTACTCGTCGTAGAGTTTGTGCTGTGCGGGGGGCTTGGTGTTGGGCTTTTAGCTTTTTAGCTTTGACACAAGCCCGGTCCATGAACAGGGCGAGGAGGAGTTCATGGAGCAAGAATTGGTTGCTCTAGTGTGACCAATTCTCGCACATGTCTTTGCTTCGTGAGATCCGGGAGAATAATCCTCATGATTTCAGGAATTTTCTCAGGATGACGGACCCCGTTTTTCACCGTCTGTTGGCTTTGCTGACCCCTTATATCAGCAGGCAGGATACCTACATGCGGCAAGCCATCACTGTGGAGCAGAGGCTAGTTGCCACGTTGAGGTACATGGCGACAGGGAGAAGCCTTCAGGACCTCAAGTTCTCCACAGGCATCTCCCCCCAGGCTCTGGAGATCATTATTCCAGAGACCTGATCTGCCATCATAGAGGTCCTGCGGAAGGACTATATGAAGGTAAGATTTCTCCTTTAACATCACATTCTATGTATTTACTGTTTGCTAATGTATTGTATTTCTTTCCTCCTTCCCTAATTACCAGGATTGCAATATGCTGTCATATGCTGTGCCCCTTTGTCCTCAAGCATGCTGGAAGCTTTTAATGTTTTTTCTGTCCTTCATGCATTTTTGCCTTCACTAACCTCCTCAGCACGCTATTCTGGGCCCATACACCTATAGCTTAGTCACTTAGCAATGTATTTTGTCAGCTCCATAGTATTGGTTTCTCCTAAACACACCCTAAAATCTCTACAAAAGTTATGTGTGTGTTTAACTTCATGCAGAGTCCCTGAGGTTTTTTTTGGTCGGCCAAACTCATTAGGAACCCCCCTCCCCCAACTGCTAGGTCAGCTGATACCAATTTTCTTTCTGCGGACTTTGCCAAACCCAGTACACACTATACCTAGTGGTCATATTTATGGATGAATTCACCAAAGCATGTAGTGCAAGGGCCTGGCTCAATACTTTCAAATGCTACTTTTTAAAGTTTTTTTTTACTCCTATTATTATCTTGATAGGTAATAGCAGAATGTAAAAATGTGTTTCCATTTATTCATTTTGTGATTTATTTGGGATTATGACACCTCTTACCTGTCCGGTGGGCTGCCAATAGTGTAAAGTAAGGAGGGTCTGGCCAAACTATCAAACATTATTTTGACATTCAGTTCTCATTGAAGTGGAGAGGGTTACCTGTCCAATACATCCCCCCTAATTTTTGGCAATGGGCCATCAGATGGGGGGTGAGGAAGGGGACATTATACTTTTGGTTTTAAATACTGTTTTCAAAAAAATTTATACTGATCTTGGCCCAAAATGTTTGTATCTAATCTGCTTGCAATGTTTATGTACAAAATTACTATTTTTTTTTTCTTGTTTGACTCCACAGTTTTCTTCAACGCCACAGGAATGGCAGACTGTGGCCTCCCACTTTGCCAGCCACTGGAACTTTCCCAACTGTGGAGGGGCAATTGATGGGAAACATGTCCCCATCGTCCCACCCCCCCAAACTCGGGGTCTTATTATTATAATTACAAGGGGTATAATAGTATTGTGATGTTGGCGGTGGTGTCAGCGACATATGACTTCCTGTATGTGGATGTGGGGAAAAATGTCCGGATCTCAGATAGTGGAGTCATCACGCTGATGGAGTTCTACTGGTGTCTCCAGAGTGGCAGTCTGGGCTTGCCACCTCCAGAGGAGAATGCAGAAGGACTCCCCTTCATGTTCATCGCAGATGAGGCGTTTGCGCTGTCAAGACATCTGCCTTTTCCCGATGAAGACCCTCACCCCGGACCAGAGGGTCTTTAATTTCCAGGTGTCCAGAGCCCGAAGAGTAGTGGAGAACACTTTTGGGATAATGGCCAGCCGCTTCTACCTATTTTTGACTCCAATCCACATGGCTGAATATAAACTCAATCGCATTGTGCTTTCCTGCTGCATTCTGCACAATTAAAAAAAAAAAAAAAAACACTCACCGAACTATGTGGTCTCAGTTGGCCCTGATGCTGACTTACCCCAAAATGCCAACCTGATGGCCCTTGAAGCTGTGAGTCCTGGCTTGCCCCCCCCCAAAAAAAACGCCTGCAAAGTCAAAACAAGATATATGGAGTACTTTGTGGGTAGGGGGGCCATTGATATGCCAGACAATGTCTGAGAGGCATTTTTAAATAAATTTTACTTTTAAAATGAAATTTGTTTTCATTTACTGCTTGGCTTTGTTTTAGGTGTCTCCTAGCTTATTTAATGGTTTATTTTTTGGCCTTTATCTTCAACAGTGTAAACCCACTTTCTTGGCGAGATGAGGTGACAGTCTCTTCTTCCTAAAAATAATCTTCTAATGTTGTGGGTCTGCTACATACAGCTAGTTTTTCTAGTTAAGGTATGTAGTGCATTACTGACAAAAAGATTACTCCTTTTCAGCACCATGACAGAAATGTGTGGAGTCCTGAAAATGGCGTGATTCTTGGTAAATTACAAAAGCACTGTGGGTGTTATTTACTAAAGGCAAATCCACAATGCACTACAAGTGCACTGAAAAAGTGCACCTGAAACTGCACTTGAAGTGCAAAGTGGATTTGCCTTTATTAAATAACACCCATTGTCACAGAAAACAACAACTTAACTACAAATACTGCTTATGGGGTATTGAATAAGGAAGCCACACATTGTTGATACTTAAACTTTTTGCTTCAAGCACATTCACATGTGCGTTTATAAAAGGGTTTTACAACAAACCAACATATTTGGTGTATATAACATTATCTTGCTAACATTAATATAACTTGGCACTTTTGTGTAAACAGGCACGTATCAAAGCAGAACATACAGAACACAGGAACTTACAAAGTTCAACTTGGAAAAGTGAAGACAATATCAGACATGGGTATGTCCAAACTGTGTTGATATTGCCTTCATCACATGGGATGTCACCCCTGTAAAAGCCAAATTTAGAAGATGCACACAAATTCGGGATCAAACTGGGCATTTTCTTCCTGATCCCATCATGGGGGATCAATGTACGTGTTTTGGGGGTGCAACCCCTTCACCTCAGCCACTTTATTAGCAAGGAAGGGGTTGCACCCACAAAACGTGGACATTGATCTCTCATGATGGGAGATAGCACATGTTGACACACTGTGTGCATCTTCCAAATTTTGCATTCTTCAAACTTGAAAATTTTGTGGTTGAAAAACAGAAAATGGATGCTAGATAGTTTGGGGGTGTTTCAGATTTTCCCTAAAAAATCAATGACGTTCTTCATTTTTTGTTGAACATCATTGATGTTTTTCTTGATATCATCTAAATCATTATTGCACCCCATTATCTCCCCGATGAGGAGCTGGGCACTTTCACTGATAAAATGTGATTCTTCTTCCACAACATCCACATCACCTAAAAAGAAACCCAAAAAAACACTGTGTATTATAAATATGCAGGCATACATTGATTAGCTTACCTGAAGCTGTGGCCTCAGACACTCATCTGGTGTGGTGACAATTTCGACAATCTCTCCTTCCTCCTCCTCCTCCTCCGCTTCTGGTGTTGGTATTTCCCCTTCTTTGGGAGGTGTGGGGTCCCTGGTGTCCTCAGTCGTCCCGAGTCTTCTCTCCTCTATGAGAATGTAAAAAAGGAATACCTAACACATAGATATTTGAGGACAGAAATAGGGATATGAAACATTGCTTGGAAGTGTCATACAATTGTGTTTTTTGGCAGAGTTCAAAGCAGAAATATATTCTTTTTGACACTTTCTAAAGCTGGAATACTTACCTGTTTTGTGAAAGTTTGCCAGATGGAGACACCCCTATAGTATCCACTGGAGCACGTGTGTGGGACACCCTAATAAAAAGGGTGTTCTGGTGTCCCACACTAGTGCTCCAGAGTCCAGATGTGTAAACAGCTACTGAGTGTCCTCTCCTTTACACTAAATCAAGTTTGCATTCAATTCTATTACCAAATCCTGTAGACAAGAAACTTCCATTGACTAGAGATAGATAGGCCTGAACAAATGTAATTTCCTGCAACTTGCCAAAACATTGTATTTGAATTTGGTGAACGATCGAGGTTTATTACGAACAATTCAACCCACAAACATGAAAGTGGCCATTTTAAACTGTACAACATGAAATCAAAGCACATGGAGCAGTATGCAAGCAATAATAATAATATGAACACACGACAACTACTTACTTTTTTGAAGAAGTCGCTTGATCTTTTGGTACTGATCGTACTCCCTCAGATTCAGGTCTGATCAGCGTTTCCTCAGTTGATCCTTGGGTTGGCGGACCCCAAAGTTCATCTGCAAACCCTTCACAACTTTAGCCATGATCTTGGCCTTTCTGATATTTGGGTTGGGGTAAGGCCCATACTTCCCATCATAGTCACTCAACTTCAATATGTCCACCATCTCCAACATTTCTACAAAATACATATTTGAGGCCTTAAATCTTCTCCTCCGGGATCGGGACGTTTCTGCCTCCGGGCTTTCCTCGTCCTCCTCCTCTTTGGTGTAATAATCAGTGCACACCTGCTGTGTCTCCGCCATGTGCTCTCCCCACTGCTCTGTAAAGAGAAGGGGTGGGTAATAGACTAGAAAGCTAGTCAGGGGTAGGCGGAGTTTCACGCATGCGCACAATATATATAAAACATCACACGTGTGTGTCGTACGTATGAGCTGTGAGCAGAGGGAGAGAGCTGATGCGACGTTCGCTATAACCAAGGTACAATTTGAACTTGGCACATCACTAGCCTAGACTGCTTCTAGATTGAGGCTTATATTGGGACAAGATTAGGAGAGTTTAGCCTGGCATTTAGGGTTTGTCTGGTGTTTTCTTGCAGAGAATATGGATGGGTTTAACAACCACCGCTTCCTCCCCCTGTTCATTGACAACTTCAGGGAGTTGCCCTGTTTGTGACAAGCCAAGCATCCCCACTACAGCAACAAAATAAAGAGTCTTTTCTATTTGTTAACAATTTGCAACAGTCAAGAGCTGAAAATTGTGTGTGTTTGATGAACCAAAAAATAAAACTATGTCCCTTTTTCATACACAGGAAGACCTCAGCTAGGAGGAGGGCATGGATTAGGGAGGCTTATGTGGCTCTCAAAGCCCCACTTATCAAGAGGCCTTTGTCGCCTTGGCTGCCTGCAAACTGAGCCAAATGGAGGAGGGGCAACGCATCATTGGTGAGGAAATACTTACCCACGCTTTAAATAAGGGGTTGTTAGGCCAAATCACACAAAAAACACACTTGTGTGATTTGGACCATGCTCCTCCTCCTTCTGCCACACCTCCTGCACCACAGCCACAACCTGGAAGGAAGACCAGAGAGTGATGACCTGGGTTCAGTCTGGTCTCATAGAAGATGCAGCCTCTTGTTAGAGATGGCCTTGCGGTTCACCCTGCAGTCGGTTCGCGGCAAATTTTGCTCATTCGCGACTCGCCAAACCGGTGGACTTCTGACGCTGTTCGCGGCGGCCATATTTGTTTTACATTGTGAAGAACTTTGACCCATGACACATCCATCCTGGGGTACAGGACAGCCAATTGAGACATTTCAGCACATGGACATACCCCCTACCTTATAAATAGACCTGATATGGCGGCCATTTTACATTCTGTCTTTTGTCAGTGTAGGGAAAGGACGCTGTGTGGAGCAGGGACAGACAGTCTAATAACTAGCTAGCTAATTAGCTATTACTATTAGGTCCACAAAAGTCCTTTTAAGGACCGGTAAAGGTGTACAGTATATGGGGTTGTAATACACCTATAATATACTTTCTTTCAAGTATATTATGGTGCACTGCTGACTGCTGTGCTGCCAAGTGCTTGCTGACTGATTCTGCAGCTGTCTTTTATCAGTGTAGGGAGGGACAGTTTGGTGTTTGGAGCAGGGACAGTCAGCAAATCACTAGCTACTAGGTCCACAAAGGTCCTTTTAAGGACTGGTATAGGTGTACAGTATATAGGGTTGTACACCTAGAATATACTTTCTTTCAAATATAGAAAGCATATTATACTTGACTGCTGTGCTGCTGAGCTGATTACTGACCGATTCTGCAGCTGTCTTTTATCAGTGTAGGGACTGAGGGACAGTTTGGTGTTTGGAGCAGTCTGCAAATCCACAAAGGTCCTTTTATAGGTGCACAGTATATAGGGTTGTACACGTATAATATACTTTCTTTCTAATATAGAAAGCATATTATAGTGCACTTCATGCAGTGCTGCTGACCGATTCTGCAGCTGTCGTTTCTCAGTGTAGGGAGGGACAGTTTGGTGTTTGGAGCAGGGACAGTCTGCAATTCACTAACTACTAGCTAGCTACTATTAGGTCCACAAAAGGTCCTTTTAAGGACTGGTATAGGTGTACTATTTGGTGTGCAGTATATAGGGGTGTAATACACTTATAAAATACTTGCACATATAGAAAGCATAGTATAGTGCATTTCCACTGTGCAGCATTGTGACTGCTGAGAGGTTCTGCAGCGTTACTACAAAGAGTGACAAACGCAATTAAAAAAAAAAGTATTATAATTGGTGTGATAGACCAGTGGCCCCCAAAAATGACAGATTGAAGCGGGGTGTTATATACCTTCTTCCACATATATACTGCACTTCTCTAGAGTCTTTTGTCACAGGGTCATTTAAAAAATGACAGGCAGAGGAAGAGGCAGGCCCTTCCGCAGGGGTGGTAGGGGTAGGGCAGGAGCAACAGGCTTGAGCCAAAGTGGAAAATTGCAGAAGGTGCATTTGATTAAGTCAAAGGAAGCACCAGACTTGGTTGAGTGGCTCACTCAGCCTTACTCTTCTGCACCCTCCTCATCCTCTCGATCTGCACCCTCTTCTTCACTCTCTGCTGTGTGCATCCCCAAAGACACTACCACCAACACCACCACCACCATATACCCTCCGCTTGAGTCACAGGAATTATTTTCCGATCCATCACAAGACATTTCTGATGCGCAGCCACTCTTGGCATTGGATCAGGAAGAGGAGGTAGCAACAACCGCCACTCAGCAGTCTGACGACAGTACCCAGATCAGCCCAAGGAGGAGGTTGGTCCCCGCTGTTGCTGCCTACTCCGAGATCTCTAATTATAGCGATGGGGAAGGTGACGTTGATGATGACGTGTCTAGTGATATCACGTGGGTGCCAACAAGAGAGGAAGAGGAGGGGAGTTCAGAGGGAGATATGGACCAGCAGATAGGGAGGAGAAGCAGGAATAACTTACATTGCACAGGAGGGACAAAGCAGACTACTAATGTATCAGGAGCGAGGCATCGGCCATGTACGGTCACATCTGGCACTCCCAGGATGGCGGCACATGGCTCCGCAGTGTGGGCTTTTTTTAACGTGTCCGCTGCTGACAATAGTGTTGCCATCGGCAGCCTTTACAGTCAATGCATAAGTTGCCGTAAGCCCAACACTCACCTAGGGACGACCGCCTTAAGAAGGCACATGAGCTGCCATCACCGAGCCCAGTGGAAGCAACGGAACACACAAAGCCACACTCCAAGCTCTCACCGTCCAGCCTCGTCTTCTACTTCTCCTTCTCCTCTCTCCTCACAATTGTCCTCCACTCCACCTTCCATCATGCCGTCCTCACATTTTTCTGGAAAAAGGCAGGCTTCCATGGGCCAAATGTTCGAGTGTAAAAAAATGATGCAGAATAACCCTCTTGCCCAACGGTTGACCGCTGGCTTGTCAGAACTGATAGCCCACCAACTACTGCCATATAAGCTGGTGGACTCTGAGGCCTTTCGAAAATTTGTGGCCATTGGAACACCACAATCAAAGGTCCCAGGGAGGAAGTATTTCTCACAGAAGGGCATCCCAGAGCTATATGGCCATGTTCAGCGGCAAGTGAATGTATCTCTGGCACACAGTGTCGTGCTAAGATACATCTGACCACAGACACGTGGTCTAGCAAACACGGGCAGGGAAGGTATATAACTTTTACTGTCCACTGGGTGAACCTTCTGACGGCCGTCAAGCATGTAACCCGTGGCACCCGTGTAGATTTGGTTTTACCGCCACGGATTGCATGCAGGCCTGCCTCTTCTTCTCCCCCTCCATCCTCCGCCCTCTCCTCCTCAGCTGACTCCTCCTTTTCCGCTGCTAGCGTCTCTTCCGCTGCGCCGCCCAAGCTCCCCAGAACCTATTCGACATGCCAGGTGAGACGTTGCCATGCTGTGCTGCATCTGTTGTGCCTGGAAGCCAAGAGCCACACTGACCCTGCACTCCTTTCAGCTTTGCGTACATAGGCAGATCAGTGGCTAACACAAAATGAGCAAAATGTCAAATAAAGGAGATCTTGATTAAAAAATAAATAAAAAAAACCACAAATTTTACAAATAAAAATCTGGAGATCTCAAAAATATTCTAGTCATGAAATCATGAAAAAGAATGAAGAAATACGTTTTGGAGAAGTCTGTGTGAATATGAGCAGCAAAAGAACTTCATTCATCTTGCATGCTAAAGAAAAAGAGAATGCGCTGCATTAAACAATTTTTAACATTGCAGCGTGACGAATGTGCTATATCGATTATAAACGCTAGTTTTACCTGACCGAGCGCTTCCGTCTCAGAATTTCTTCTGAGCATGCGTGGCAATCTGCATGTCGGACTAGGCTACACGCGATCGGAATTGCCATGATCAGATTTTGTTGTCGGAAAATTTGAGATCCAGCTCTCAAACTTTTTCCGTCGGAAATTCCGACGGGAAAAGTCTGATGGAGCCCACACATGTACGGATTTTCCGACAACATGGTCCGATAGGACATTTTTGCCAGAATTTCCGACCGTGTGTATGGGGGCTTAGATTTACACATGAATCGTCTGTTTGTGTGAAAACTCAATTTTAAAATTCTTACTTGGTGGTATAGAACACCAGATAGACTGTTCTTCCCAGACTATTCAGACCTCTGCTGGAGATGTCAAGGAGACAGAGGTACCATGTTGCATATTTTTTTGGGAATGCCCCAAATTAAGGAACTTCTGGATAGAGGTCAGACGTATTCTCCAAATTATTACAGACTGTAGGATTCCAGATTCCAGATGACCCGGCCTTTTTCCTTCTTCACGCACCCCACATACCAGAAAAGGCATAGGAGAAATCTGTTATACGTCATCTTTTAGATGCTGCTAAGGCTTGTGTTCCATTAACATGGAAATCAACGTCACCACCGACGATAGGGATGTGATTGCTCAAAGTGAAAGATATTAGCAAATTAGAAGACCCGGTCCTTTCTACACGACACCAACAAGAGAGATACTCTGAGATCTGGTCCACATCTTCCTGGCCTCGGTGGAGAGAAGTACCCTTGAGGATAATTGGAATAGCTAAGGTAGACATTTAGGGAATTTACTTAAATCCTCTCTTTTTTTTTGTTTCACAAGTTTTTATTGGGTGAATAAAAAAGCATAATACAACTTAGTACATGAATAAACATTTGAACTCAACAACAGTTGTTAGATGAAGTACAGTACAATTACGGAAGGAAATGACATCCATATTTTCACAGGAGAAAAAACCTTTAGTTATTGCTCATAGTTAGTAATTAGTCCACCTTTTTTTTATATATGAAAATGTTGATTGTCAAGTTATAAATAATCAGTTTGGGAGATATAGGGATGAAAGGGAAAAAAAAGGCGTAAAAAAATAAATAAAAAGGGGGGGGGGGGTGGTGATGCAGTTTTAATGATATTAGGACTTGTAATAAAAGTATTTTACCCCAAGATATGTGTTAGCTTCTTCTTTATAAATAAATCACATTATTGTTTGACAGTTGATTTATAAGACTGCGAGTTCTTAAATGATGTCCAGACTTGCCAGGTTGCAGAGAATTTTGTAATATTTTCCTGAGATATACTTATGAGTTCTTCGACTTGTTCAATATTGTTTATTCTTCTAAACCATTCAACTTTCGTTGGAGTAATTTCTGAGCGCCAGTGGTAGGCGATACATTGTCGTGCTGCACTAACCATAAACATAGATAGTGATTTCAGGTATTTTTTCCTGGGGACAGAACTGAAATGTAAAATGTATTGTGCCGGAGTGAAGCTCAAATGTTCTGATGTAATTGAGTTAATGGTTTAGTGTACAGATTTATAAGAAGTGTCAGAAGAACCGAAGCGTCACACTGCGGAATACTCCCACTGAGGCGGATCGTGCGGAGGAAGCAGAGAACAAGTCGGAGCAAGATGCGGGACGAGAAGAGCGGAGGAAGAAGAAGATGGAGAAGCAGAAGATGGAGAAAGAAGAACACCGAAGGAAGATCAGAAGAAAGAAGATGGAAAAAGAAGCGGAAAGAGGAAGAAATTAATAAAGGACTTGCCAAAAACCATCTCTTGTGTTTGTTTTTTACCATTTTGACACTTTTTTTGTGAAATGGTAGAGGTACATTTGTACACCACTACCTATTCACACGGGGGGGGGGATCTGGGGGTCCCCTTGTTAAAGGTGGCTTCCAGATTCTGATAAGCCCCCCTCCTGTAGACCCCCACAGCCAGCGGGCAAGGGTTGTGGGGATGAGGCCCTTCTGCCCATCAACATGGGGACAAGGTGCTTTGAGGAGCCACCCTCCCAATGTTGCGGGCATGTGACCTGGTACAGTTCAGGAGGGGGGCACTCTCTAGTCCCCCCTCTTTTCATGCTGCCTGCCAGGTTACGTGTTTGGATAAGGGTCTGGTATGGATTTTTTTAAAAGACTTTGGCGCGGGGTTCCCCTTAATATCCATACCAGACCCGGAGGGCCTGGTATGGAATTTAGGGGGACCTGTATGCATTTGTTTTTTAAATTTTGGTTCCCCTGTGGGGAAATCCCATGCCGTTTTTATCAATGAACTTTTATGTGTATTGTCGGACCGACAATCCATTGTAGCCGTGAGTAGTTTAAATTACTTTTTTTCCTTTAGAAATGTCATTTTGCTGTCAGACTGTTCTAAACACGGGTAACATGCTTCCCTTTTCAGGCATATTATAGACACCCCTCAGGTACGAAATGTAAAGGAATATTACACTTTTATTGTTTCACTTTATACATTATTAAAATCACTGCTCCCGAAAAAACTTCAATTTTTATAACTTTTTTTTGCATTGATACATGTCCCCTGGGGCAGGACCCGGGTCCCCAAACACTATGACAATACAATACAATGCTTATAAGCTTTTAATATTAGCACTTTTGATTATACATGTTCGTGTCCCATAGACTTTAACGGTGTTCGGGTGTTCAAACAAATTTTTTGCATGTTCACAGGTTCTGGATGCGAACCAAATGGGGAGTATTCGGCTCATCCCTACTCTTCAACATGCGGAAGAAAGGAAGGAAAGGCGGAACATTTGAGCCCAATTTCTATGGGCCTTATGTCATCCAGGCAATATCTGGGAAGATGGCTACATTGTCAAATAAAGAAGGAGCAACTCTAAAGAACAAATACAACGTGGACCACCTAAAGCCGTACCGGGGGACCAAAACGGAAGATGACCCAGTCACCTTCCAGGAACGTGATGAGAATCAATCAATGGAGACGCCTCAAGGAAACATCAGCAATACTTCTACCAGTCAACAGAGGCCTTCAGTTATTCGCTATGCTGTAGAATACACCAACAAAAGATTGTCACTATTGAGGTACAAGAAACTCATCGTCTGAATAGGATGGATATAGATCTATATTTATTGTACTTTTTTATATATATATTTATTTTTCTCTGTGTTTAGTCAGTCTGTTTTACCTCCTATGTACTATATTAAGTGTAATGTTTATTATACATGTAATTCAATACATAAATCTTGCATTTTAAGCCCTCGCTAGATACTTCACGGAATATCGTGCAAACCATAGAGGAGAGAGGAATCAGTTAATGGATTATTTATAGTTTGACCCCGTTGGTCATATGTTTGGCTGTGCCCTGTCGGTCTGGCCTTTTCAATCTTATGGCCGTTATTAAGTTGCCACTGTTTGGCATTACATTTTATCCAGTTCTTGTTTCATTAACCTTATAGGTTTGATATTCTACCAAACAAACCTTTTTTTTTTTCTCTCTCCAGTTCAAATGTTATGGAGTAAGGAAGATGAGGAGTCATTGGAAGTGGTTGGAGGGCCTTACAAGCTCCATGTCTCTTCCTTCATAACACTGCGTGGAACAAAGTGGTTGGTAGATGAGGTAAGAGACTACACAAAATGTATCCAAATCAATCCTGTAAGATTGTGTTATTGTTATTAAAGTGTCATATTTTCTTACAATGCAGGTAAGTGATGTGTACCTACATCACCTAATTACACACCAGCAGGTAAGTGTGAATTCTATGGGAACTATGTGTATGCTTCTGTTACATGTTTGCTGATTTTGTTGTTTTGCCTGATAATTTGTCATTTCATTCTAAACAGGAATCTGTTGGCCACATTTGTGCCGTGGTTTCCACTGGATTGTTTGATGGTCAAGTCCATAAACTTGGAAAGGTGAGTTACTTGTCACAATTACAGCTTTACAGCTACTAGCATAAAATCCATAAAATTCATTACTAACGCGCTTTAAACCCTTTTGTGTAGATTATATTTCCAGAAGATGTTTGGGGGTGTCCAGCAAACGTTGGAGATCTCTGGATTCTAGTGCTATTTATTATTTCACACAGTTTACCTTTTATTTACTTATCTTATTTGTCTCTTATATTTTATGTCATTATGTTATGTATATAGGGTTGTCACCTGATCTTTACCCACTTCAGCCCCCCCCGAGCCTCTTTTTGAGATTTGTTGTTTATAAGTTAAAATCAATTTTTTTCTGGAAAATTACATAGAACCTCCAAACATTATATATATATATATATATATATATATATATATATATATATATATATATATATATATATATATCAAAAAAAAATTCAGACACCCCAAAGAACAAAATGTTGGTCATTGCAATACTTTACATCACACCGTATTTGCGCAGCGGTCTAATGCCGCGTTCACATGATCGGAAATTCGGCCAGCAAAAGACCGATGAGAGCTTTTCATCTGAAAAAATGCGACCGCGTGTATTCTCCATTGGACTTTTGCTGGCGGAATTTCAGTCAGCAGAAGATTGAGAGCATTTTCCCAATTTTTCAGACGGAAAAAGTTTCGGAAATTCTTGTTGGTCTGTATGCAATTCCGAAGCTCAAAATTCCTACACATGCTCGGGAACAATTCAAGGCATGCTCGGAAGCATTGAACTTCATTTTCTCGGCTTGTCATAGTGTTGTACATCACCGTGTTCTTGACTGTCGGGATTTGGTGTGACCATATGTAGGCAACACAAGCTTGAGCGCAATTCCAAATCATGTGTACGCGGCATTACAAGCCCAATATTTTAACAAAAAATCCCCCTTCAGTCCATCATGAATGCTGCTGCCAGGCTCATCCACCTTACCAACCGCTCAGTGTCTGCCACCCCTCTCTGCCAATCCCTCACTGGATTCCACTCATCTAGTAAATCAAATTCAAAATACTAAGAATAACTTACAAAACCATCCGCAACTTGGCCCCAGCTACATCACTAAGCTAGTCTCAAAATACCAACCAAACCGCTCTCTTCATTCCTCCCAAGACCTCCCGCTCTATAACTCCCTCATCACCTCACCCCATACTGACCTCCAGGACTTCTCCAGAGCCTCCCCATTCTCTGGAACTTGCTACTCCAATCTGTCCGACTATCTCCTACTCTGTCCACTTTCAGACTATCCCTGAAAACTCATCTCTTCAGAGAAGACATGTACGTAGCTGTAGGGCAACGTAAGCGTAGGACATACATGACAGGGTGCAAGGCTTACGCAGGGGAATGGTACGAGGGGTTAAGAAAGTTGCAAGGCTTACCTGATTGGAGGATGGTGTAAGAGGGGGTGGAGTAGAGTTGATGTGAAGGCACGTGAGTTTAGGAAGGTCAGCAGTCTGGAGCAGCAGGTCAGGAGGAACGTTCAGGATCAGCTCCCTGGAAAAGATGAGTGGGTTAGAGCAGCTATGGGAACAGCTTGGCGCAGACTGGTTGCAAAGCCAAATTGCGGCCACCCTTCAGGGGGTAGGGTGGGGACCTTCCGCAGATAGGGTACCCCCGACACGGGCAAGGAGGTCACGGCGCCCTGTGCGCCTTAGCCCTGACATTGCCCCCCGGACTCAACGCCGGCTTGGGAGCCCCAGCTGGGCCCCTTCAGGTCCCCCTGCAAAACGGACGCCCCAGTCAGCTAGCGGGGGGCCTGGAAGGAATCCCCGTCCACGGCAGAGTCCCAGAGGGAGGGGGGTCACTTACCGGGACGGGTCTCAGGCCACCTCCAGGTCCACGCGATCGGTGGTGGTTCCAGTGGTTCCCCCTGGCGATGTTCCGGTCGGGGGGGCTGCTCGCCGGGGGAGAGTGGGGTTCTTGGGCGCCGGCCTTGTCCCTGAAGCGGCCGGCGGCCTGCCACGTGGGTGCGCCATCTTGGCTTCCGGGGGGGCCCATCAGTGAATGCAGAGCGGCAGTCGGGTGGCCACGCCTCCGGGCATGTTTCTGTGCCTGAGAGGGAGGGCCTGAGGAGGAGCAGCGCGTGCTCGAATGGTGCGGCGCACGCTGATGACGTCAGCGGACATGACGTCGGCGCGACCGGAAGTGAGGTCGATGTAAACACAAAACATGGCGGCCGCCATGCTCCGAACGGGCGGAACGATCGGGAACGGCCTGGGCCGTCTGGCACACCAGCGCGGAGGCCCCCGAGGGGCCAGGCGCTTTCCGAAGATAGCAGCATGGAGGAGGGGGAGCTGCCTGATGAAGAATGTGCATCGCCGGCGGCAGTGGGGACAGCGGCTGGAGGGCCTTCCAGGCGGCAGCCCGGTAAGTCATCGGTGTCTTTGGGGGGTTGTTCGCTGGGGTTAGTGGGGGGATGGGGGGAGGAGGGTTCCAGCGGGGATAGCGGGGGGGCAGTGAGTTGTTGTCGGTGCTAAAAGAGGTGCTGAGCCGCCTGGGGGGCGGCTCGGGGGCCGGCGCCCGCCCCGATTAACCCGTGGGTGGGGCCGCCTCCAGCGGCTCCGGTGGAGGGGGGGACGGCTGTTCCCGTCGGGCAGGGGTTGGCGGGGGTGGGGTGGCGGCGGAGACGCAGACGGAGAAGGAGGCGAGGAAGGACGGCGAGGGAACAAGTAGTGCGGCGGTGGAAAAGGACAAAGATGCTGAGAGGATTCGCCTGGCGGATGCGGCGAGGAGCGAAGTTTATGTGTGCTTCGAGGGACCGTTAGGAGCGCATTTGAAGAAGGAGGTGAGGGAGAAGATTTGGAAAGACGAGTTTGTGGAAATCTTCTCGTTGTTGCCGTTGGAAAAGTTTAATTTAGACAGGGTCAAGCCGGATGAAAGCAAAAAGGAGGAGGAGGAGAGGAGGAGATATAGGCTTATTCCACGCACGTTTGCGAACTGGCAGCAAGCGTTTGCGATTTTAGCTAGCGTGATTGGTGAAAAGGCGCCGGAGAATTGTTCGGCATTGTTCTGTTACCTGGAGGCCATTAGTGAGGCACACAGGGTTTATGGGGGCTTGGCCTGGCTACGTTATGACGAGCAGTTTCGTCAACGGAAAGCGGTGCGCCCGGCTATTAGATGGGACCACAAGGACATCAGCCTGTGGATGAAGTTGATGACTTCGTCCAGGGTCCCTGGACAGTTTTTTCCAGGGGGGGCCGGTGTCGCTGCCTCAGCAGGATCGCTGGCCCCAAAAAAGAAAGGGGTTTGCTGGCAATTCAATGAGGGGACGTGCAAGTTTGGTAACACCTGTCGTTACAAGCATGAGTGTTCGGGATGTGGTGGAGGGCACCCCTTCGCGCGTTGTTTCCGGCAAGGAAAAGGTCGTCCTGGGGACTTCGCTGGAAAAAGGGATGACGCCGGTGAGGCTGGAAAGGATGCTGCCTTTCCTAAGTAGGTATCCTGATCGGGTGGCGGCGGGGTTGTTGGAGGCTGGTTTTAGGAATGGGTTTCGGATTCCGAGTGCGTTAAGGGAGGTTCCCCCGCTGGCAAAAAATTTAAAGTCGGCTTTAATGTATGAACAAGTGGTGTCAGCTAAACTAGCTAAGGAGGTGGCGCTGGGCCGGATGGCTGGCCCATTTCTTACCCCTCCGATGGCGGATCTGGTGGTCTCGCCTTTGGGGGTGGTTCCGAAAAAGGAACCGGGGCAATTCAGGATGATTCATCACCTGTCTTACCCCAGGGGCGGATCGGTAAATGATGGTATTGACCCGCAAGCTTGTGCGGTTACTTATACGTCATTTGATGCGGCAATTACGTGGGTGTGAAAGTATGGCAGGGGGGCTCTTTTGGCAAAAACGGATGTGGAGGCGGCATTTCGTTTGTTGCCGGTGCACCCAGGGAGTATGCGCTTGTTGGGTTGTTGCTGGCAGGGATCTTATTTTGTTGATCGCTGCTTGCCTATGGGATGATCTCGTGTGCACTTTTTGAGCTGTTCAGTTCGTTTTTTGAATGGGCTGTGCGGGAGACGGCGGGGGTCAACTCGGTCATCCATTACCTGGATGACTTCCTGTGTGTGGGGCCCCCAGGATCCCGCGGCTGCGGGATACTGCTGGGGACATTGCAGCATCTGGCCGACCGGTTTGGGGTTCCCTTGGCGAGGGAAAAGACGGAGGGTCCCAAGTCGGAGATAGTGTTTTTGGGTATCACGATTGATTCCATGGCCATGGAATGTAGGTTGCCTGAGGAGAAGGTGGTGGCGCTGAGGCAGGAGGTGGGCGCAGCACGAGGTAGGCAGAAACTCAGGTTGAGGGAATTGCAATCTCTCCTGGGCAAATTGAATTTTGCTTGCAGGATCATGCCTATGGGGCGGATTTTTTGCAGGAGGCTGGCGGCGGCCACAGCAGGTGTGAAGGTGCCCACTCACTTCGTGAGGTTGTCCAGAGAGTTGCGGGGCGATCCGGGGGTGTGGGGGGTGTTTCTGGTTGAGTTTAATGGGAGAGCAATAGTGCAGGAGGGCCCGGTCAGCAACGCTGATTTGGAGTTGTTTACTGACGCGGCGGGTTCGGCGGGTTATGGAGCTTATTTCCAAGGGCAATGGAGTGCTGAACCATGGCCGGAATCTTGGAAGGAGGCGGGGTTCTTAAAAAACCTGGTCTTACTGGAGCTTTTTCCCATAGTTCTGGCTGTGGAATTGTGGGGGGACAGGCTTCGGGATAAAAAAGTGCGATTCAATTGTGACAACATGGGGGTGGTGGTGGCTATAAATAATGTTTCGGCTTCCTCGCCTCCGGTGGTCAGGTTGTTAAGGAGGTTGGTGCTCAGTTGTTTACGGATTAATGCGTTTGTTTATGCGGTGCATATCCCTGGGATTGAGAATAAGTTGGTGGATGCTTTGTCTCGTTTCCAGTGGGAGGACTTTCGCAGACTGCCGCCGGACGCAAACAGACGCGGGGAGCCGTGCCCTCCAGAGATGTGGGGGATTGCGTTGAAATCATCGGAGGACTGATTCAGCAGTCGTTGAGTGAAGGTACTCGAGCGGCTTATCAGGCAGTGTGGAGGGAATGGTCGAACTGGTTGGGTGAGGTTGGGGGGTCGGAGAGCCCTGCAGAGCTGCTGATGTGGGTGTTAGGGTTTATCTGTTATAATTATGTGTCCGGGGTATCTGGGTCGGCTGTCAGCAAAAAAATGTTGGCTTTGGCCTTTTTGTTTCAATGTAAGGGGTTGGTGGATGTGACTAAGGATTTTCTAGTTAAAAAGGCGTTGAGGGGTTTTAGAAAAGGGGCGGCAAAAAGGGATTCTCGGCGTCCGATTTCTTTTGAAGTTTTGGGCATTTTGTTGCGCCACATCGGGGAAGTGTGTTCCTTGGTTTTTGAACAAAAACTTTTCCGAGCTGCTTTCCTGGTGGCTTTCTTTGGGGCGTTTCGGATAGGGGAATTGGTGTCACCTTCCAAAAACGCTGCGGGGGGTTTGGGGAGAGGGGACGTTCACTGGGCCCCTTCTTCGGTGGTAATTTTGGTCAGAAGTCCAAAACGGATCAGTTGGGTAGAGGGATACGGGTGGAGTTGTTTCGGGGGGCGGACCCTAGTTTTTGTCCGGTGGAGGCTTTAAGGGTTTATTTAGAGGTTCGCCCAGAGCGGGACGGGGTTTTATTCATGCATGACGATGGTTCGTGCCTTTCGCGGTTCCAATTTACGGCAGTGTTGAGGAAGTGTTTGCAGAGCGGGGGTTTGTCTCCAGGGGATTATGCGGCTCATTCCTTCAGGATAGGGGCGGCCACGGAGGCAGCTAGATGGGGCTTGCCAGAGGACGTTATTAAGCAAATTGGGCGATGGGAGTCTCAGAGATATATGCTCTGTGTGCGGCCACACCTTTTGTAAAAGGGGTGGGAGTCTGGTTCTTTGGGACGGTCGCATGTATGTTGTTGTTTTGGGTTGTGTTGGGTTAATTGTTGGCCATGTCATTTCAGAGCCGGGATGTCTCATTTGGATTTTGGGACATTCTTTTGTGTTCTGGGGGGCTAGACGGGCGGATGTTCGGCCCGGATGGCAGGCAACTCAGACTGGCACGGGAGGAAGGCCGAGTTCGGTGGATTGGCATTCCAGGGATGATGTGGCACAAAGTGGTTCCGGAGGTCCATCATTATGCGGGCCTGGATCGGGCACCGGACGTCCTGGTCCTACATGTGGGAGGTAATGACTTGGTTGTTAGGCCAATGCGCAACATTATCAAGGACGTACGATGGGACTTCATCAGGCTTCGCACTGCCTTCCCGGACATGATTATTGTGTGGTCCGATATTGTGGCCCGCATGTCTTGGAGGGGGGCCTGGTCTTGGGAAAAAATTAATAAGACACGGATAAAGGTGAACAGAGAGGTGGGGAGGTTTGTGGCCCGTAATGGTGGTATTGTGGTGAGGCATTGGGAGTTGGAAGTGGATACTTGGAGGTATCTGCGGGGGGATGGTGTCCACCTTAACCCGGTCGGGATTGACCTGTGGGCTTTGGGTCTGGAGGATGGTATTGGCAGGGCTTTGCAGGTGTGGCGGCAGGCACAAGGGTGAGGTGTCACTCTTGTGCTGCTGTGGCGGTAGGGTCCTTGACGGCTGATATACAAATTATACTGTTTCAAGATGAGGTTTTGAAATGTTAGGACCCATCATATGTATGGAGTCCTCCCGGGTGGTCTGGCGGCTGGCCAGAGTGACGGGCTAATAAGTTGTTGGGGGTCTGTGGTCAATTGGTAAGTCCCCGAGGCAAGTTGGCGGCTGGGGACGAATGCCATAAAAAAGTTGGGATTACAGGCTCAAGAAAAATGGGGTCGTCAGGGATCAACAACTGTTGATCTGATGAGCTGGTTTTTTGTTACAAGAAAATAGATGGAAAATAAAAATGGTTACAGAAGTTTTAAATAAAAAGTTTATTTTGGTTTGTTGTTAAAATAAAGGCCTAAAAGGCCATTTACATCCAGCAGGTGTCTGTGTCATTATTTTTAGAATAAGGTATAAAAGGGGGGGTGTACATGTATGGATTGGCGTAGTAAGGTATCTGGCTACTTTGTCAAGTCTATCCTCCCCCATCTAACAACTGTACATTTATTTTCTCCATCAGCCCATCCCCCACAGTTATTACCTTTTGTATCTCTTGACCCTCCCATCTAGATTGTAAGCTCTAAAGGTGCAGGGCTCTCTGATTCCTCCTCTATTACACTGTAACTGTAATGTCTGTCTTCATAATGTCTGTCTTCATGTTGTAAAGCTCTGTATAAACTGTAAGTTGTATAAACCCTGTATAATATTAATAATAATAAGTTCATAAAGAATCTTTATTTCACAATAACATTTCATTTCCTAATCCTCCCCCATCACCAGGACACATCTAGTGATTATAATACACCATCACATGATACATTATATTAGGATCCATTATAAAAGAGATCCCATAGAATTCTATTGGTGATCCATTCTATGGGGACACATTATATTGGGGACACATTCCAGTTCTAGTAATCATACATTATTATAGTGATATCATTATATTAGTGATAAATCCCATTATTTCTTTCATTAGTAAATCTCGGGATCATTTCTTCATATATTTCCTCTGAGATGTTTCCACCGATTTTCATCTCTTTCTATTTGTAGATCTATTATTCATTTCTATTCCTTCACACAATAAAATAATCAATAGAATAAACTCATTGTAAATGTATTAATAATAAGACTGTCTACACATTATAATCCTATAGATAGATAGATAGATAGATAGATAGATAGATAGATAGATAGATAGATAGATAGATAGACGGAGATCGATTTGTTCTTAAAGGGCCAGTACACCTCTATCTGTACTTTCCACATTGGGTCCCTCGGTAGCCATTTCCCTACTATGACATCACAGCTCGGACACAGACAATAAGTCATGTTACATTCTGTGCTCTCTCTCAGCTCCGGCACTCTATACAATTCTTCACCATCCCATCTCACTATACACAGTGCTCATATACTGGGAGGAGCCATTAGAACGAATGCCCCGCCCCCTTCTGTAGGTGACGCAAGAGCCGTACACACCCACTTATACTTTCCTTTATTGTTCCTCCATCAAAGTCCTCACTAAGTCCCCAGTTTCCTGAGTATTGAGGGATTATGTGACCTTCTCCCAGCATGCAGTTTTCAGGCTTTAGCAGCCAATCACAGGATTTACATACCGCCACATGATGGAGGGGTGACCTCATCAATCCTGTGTAAGCTCTGACATTACCCACCATGTATCTTACATGGGTGAGGACTCAGGGCTCTGACATGGATTGATGGGGGGTAAATATGGGCCGGGGGGCTGTGACTGCCCTAAGTGAGCAAATGACTAAGAGATTTATTAATGTAATTTGGAACCCTAAAGTAGCGTGACACATAAAGGGTCCATAAGTAATATGACATACTTGGGGCCCCCGGGCAGTGATAGGACAATAAAAAAATGTCAACATATGCCCCCCATGAACTGTGAACTACTTCACCACCATAGATTGTAGGTCCCACCCATTTCTGTGCCTCCTCCTGATGAAGCCCCCAAGGTGGCTGTATCTTTTACAAAACCCTTAGCTTGGTCCCATCCCCCAGACCTTTCAAAACATTTAGGGCCCCCAGACAATGTTATATCATTGAGATTCCTGGCAATGTGACTTATTTGTGGGCCCCAGACAATGTCACCTACTATGGGGCCCCAGGCCATGTGACATATGTGGCCCCCGGCTTTCCTCAGATACTTTCAGAAAGATAAAGTGACAGATGATAGTGACACTGGTGGGCACTGATAGATGGCACTGAGGAGCACTGCTTAGCAGCACTGGTGGGCACTAAGGGGACTGATGTGCCTCTAAAAGAAGCCGGTTAGCAGCTTTCTTCTTAATGCTGACAGTGAGAGGGGAAATAAGCTGTTGACCGGCTCCTGTTTACTTCCGTGATCAGTTGTCATTGGCTGACCCATCACTAACCTGGTTTCAAAATATCAACCAAATTGTTCTCTTTGTTGCCCCCCAAGACCTCCTGCTCTCTAACTCCCTCATCACCTCACCCCATGCTCACCTCCAGGACTTCTCCCGAGCCTCTCCCATCCTCTGGAACTCGCTACTCCAATCTGTCTGACTATCTCCTACTCTGTCCACTTTCAGACGATCCCTGAAAACTCATCTCTTCAGAGAGGCCTATCCTACCCCCACTTAACAACTGGACATTTATTTTCTCCATCAGCCCATCCCCCACAGTTATTATCTTTTGTATCTTTTGACCCTCCCTCTTAGATTGTAAGCTCTAATGATCAGGACCCTCTGATTCCTCCTGTATAACACTCTAATTGGAATGTCTGTCACTATATATTGTAAAGCGCTGCGTAAACTGTTGGCTCTGTATATACCCCGGATAATAATAATAATAATAATTTCATAGAGAAGAATATTTATTTCACAATAACTTTTCCTTTCCTAATTCCTCCCCCATCACCAGGACACATCGAGTGATTATAAGATACAACATCACAATGATATATTATATTAGGATTCATTATAAAAGTCATCCCATAGATCAGCTGTCATTGGCTGACATCTGATCACATGGTAAAGGGCTCACTGTGATTGGTCCTTTACCCGATCTGTCCTTTACCCGATCTGTGATCAGCCGAATCCCAAGGGGGATGGGCAATGTGAGAACGGGAAGATGTACATGGACGCCCTCCTGGCATTTTAAGACAGCGCTGTAGCCGTCTTTTGGATATAGTGTGGGCACTAAGTGGTTAAATCTGCCCAGCAACAAATCTCCCCCCAAATTTCTTTTTTTTAAAACACAAAACACAAATCACGGTATAAAAACCTATGGAAAGCACATCAGAAAGGCTGAAAAGCCCCCTGCATAGGTGTGAATGGAGCCTTAGGCTGGGATGAGACTTGTGGGATGCGGGAACCAGTGCGATTCCTGTGCGGGTTCCCTCATCACACCTCAATCACCGGACGGTCACACTGACATCTGAGAACCACTGCGGGGGGGTCAATGGAAAGTTAATGACATCCCCAGATCACTTCGCAGATCGCGGTGCAAACACTGAAATGGTGCAGGAATCGGATTGTATAGATGTGACACCCAATGTGATCCGATTCCAGTGAGGACCAAAAAAAGGGTCCGGCACCATTCTGGTGTGAATGTGATTTCAGTCACACAGTTTGTACGGCTGAATTCACATCACACAGACATGACATGTGATCTGCACAGCAATGTGATCCCAGCCTTAGAGAGATTTCCTCTCACTTCCTGTCCTGGTGACACCAATACAAGGAGGGAGAGAAATCTGTACAGGGACACAGACATATAAACATCTGACAGGGGCTCTAATCCTTTCCCTTCCTTATTATACTAAACTAGGGATGAGCCGAACACCCCCCTGGTTCGGTTCGCATCAGAACTTTCGAACGGACCCCAAATTCGTACGAACCTTAGAACCCCATTGAAGTCTATGGGACTCGAACGTTCAAAATGAAAAGTGCTAATTTTAACTGCTAATATGCAAGATACTGTCCTAAAAGGGGTTTGGGGACCTGGCTCCTGCCCCAGGGGACATGGGTCAATGCCTAAAATGTTTTTAAAAATGTCCATTTTGGCGGGAGCACTGATTTTAATGACGATTAAAGTGAAAAAAAAAGTGAAATATTCCTTTAAATATCATGCCTGGGGGTGTCTATAGTATGCCTGTGAAGTGCCACGTGTTTCCAATGTTTAGAACAGTCCCTGCACAAAATTACATTTAATGGAAATAACATCATTTAAAACTGCTTGCGGTTTTAATGTTATATCTGGTTCCTGCAATATGGTTGAAAATCACTGAGAAAAATGGCATGGGTAGCCCTCCCTGCCCATTACCAGCCCCTTTGGGTCTTGTACGATATTAAGGGGAACCCCGTACCCATATTAAAAAAGGAAATACGTGTGGCCCCCAGGCCCTATATACTCAGAACAGCAGTATACAGGCGGTGCAAATAAGACAGGGACTGTGTAGGTTTGTTGTGTTAAGTAGAATCTGTTTGCAATTTTCAACTGGTACATTTTTAAAGTGTAGCTCCAGTCAAAAAATCTATTTTTAAGCTTTTTGGAAAACATAGGGAAGGGTTATCACCCCTGTATAATTTGTTTTGCCGTCCGTCTTTTTTTCATATCACTTGCTGTTTTCTCCTTCCATTTGCAAGTACGAGATGTTTGTAAGTTGGATCTTTGAAAGTAGGGGCCTGCCCTATATGCTCTGCAGAAATGGCGGAACAAGGTGTTGGTTTTGCCACAACATTGTAAGCCCTCAAAGTGACTCTTGGTGGGCGCTGGAACGCCCTGCTATGAACAATTATATCAAGAATTGTAATTACATGCCATTGTTGAACAGTGGTAGAAAAATTGACCTTTGGTGGTTGTGGTGCTGGTGCCACAATACTATAAGTCCTCACAGTTACTCTGGCTGGGCACAGGAACGGGCCCTCCTGTGAAATATTATATCAAGAATTGTAATTGCATGCCCCTGTTAAACAGGGGCTGAAAAATGATGCCTTAGGCACTGGTGCTGGTGCCACGACACTGCAACCTCTCACATATACTCTAGTTGTAGTGCAGGAATGAGCCCTGCTGCAAAGCATTGCATCAAAAATTGTAATTAAACGCCCCTGTTAAACAGGGGCAGAAAAATTGGGCCTTAGGCACTGGTGCTGGTGCCACCACACTGCAAGCTCGCCCATATACTCTAGTTGTAGTGCAGGAATTAGCCCTGCTGCAAAGCATTGCATCAAAAATTGTAATTAAACGTCCCTGTTAAACAAAGGCAGAAAAATTGGGCTGGTGGCATCACCCAGAACCAAAAATGTTCTTCCAACATATCAGCGGAGGAGGAATAGGATAGACAATCAACATAACAGGACAGTCACTCAGCATCTTGAAGGGATGTGATATTTCTAAAAAAAATTATTCGGTTACAACAGCTTCAGGTGCTTGGTAGCTGTGGGTGATCCAAGACTGATTCATCTTGATGAAGGTAAGTCGATCAACTGAGTCAGTGGACAGGCGCACCCTGGGATCGGTAACAAAGCCACCAGCAGCATTAAAGGTGCGTTCCGAAAGAACGCTGGATGCAGGACAGGCCAGTAGCTCAAATGTATACTGTGCAAGCTCTGGCCAGTGATCCATCCTCAAGACCCAGTAAGCCAGAGGATTTTCGGTTGGAAAGGTGTCCAAGTCTGACCTTGCCCCTAGGTATTCCTGCACCATGTAAATCAGACGCTGGTGATGGTTGCTGGAACCGATCATACCTTGGGGCTGCCGACTAAAAAATTGTCTGAAAGCATCAGTCAGACTGCCACCTTCTCCACAGCTCCTTCTGACCGATGCCTCAGCAACACGTTGTCCAGGAGCAGGAGTTTGTAACCTCCCAGTCTCTGGGAACGCGTTGCACAGACCTTTCTGCAAGGCTTCCCGGAGATATTTCATCCTCTGCTCCCTCTGCGACAGCAAGATAAGGTCGGCAACCTTACCCTTGTACCGTGGATCAAGGAGAGTGGCCAGCCAGTAATGGTCCCTCTCCTTGATCCGAAGAATACGAGGATCCTTCCGCAGGCTTTGCAGGATCAGGGAGGCCATGCAGCATAGGTTAGCTGAGGCATTCGGTCCGGGGTCCTCTGGGTCACTAAGGACAACATGATCCGCAGCTACCTCCTCCCAGCCACGTACAAGTCCACGGGTTTCTTGGGACTGTAAATCATCCCTATAAGACTGCTGCTGCTGCTGATGCTGAGTGCCAGCCTCCACCTCCATGCTGACACAATCATCCTCCTCCTCCTCCTCATCCTCTTCCTGTGTGATGGGTGGAACAGCAGGAACACCGTCTGGATAAAGGGGGCCTTGAGAGGCAAGGAAGTCCTCCTCTTCCTGCCTCTGTTCTGCCTCAAGTGCCCTGTCCATTATTCCACGCAGCGTATGCTCCAAGAGGTGGACAAGAGGTACAGTGTCACTGATGCATGCACTGTCACTGCTCACCATCCTTGTGGCCTCCTCAAACGGTGACAGGACAGTGCATGCATCCCTGATCATGCCCCACTGGCGTGGTGAGAAAAAACCAAGCTCCCCTGACCCTGTCCTGGTGCCATAGTCGCACAGGTACTCATTGATGGCCGTCTGCTGCGTGTGCAGCCGCTGCAGCATGGCCAACGTTGAGTTCCACCTGGTGGGCATGTCACATATAAGGCAGTTCTTGGGCAGGTTCAACTCCTTTTGGAGCTCAGCCAGCCGAGCACAGGCATTAAGTGATCAGCGGAAATGCACACAGACTTTCCTGGCCTGCTTCAGGACATCCTGTAAGCCCAGGTACCTGCCCAAGAACCGTTGAACCACCAGGTTAAGGACGTGAGCCACACAGGGCACATGGGTCAGTTGTCCCTGTCGGAGGGCGGAGAGGAGGTTGGTGCCATTGTCGCAAACCACCATTCCTGGCTTAAGCTGGCATGGCATCAACCACCTATCGGCCTGCTCCTGCAGAGCTGACAAAACATCCGCCCCAGTGTGGCTCCTGTCCCCCAAACAAACCAGCGCAAGCACGGCATGGCATCGCTTTGCCTGCGTACTTGCGTAGCCCCTGGAACGCCTACGGAGCACCGCTGGTTCTGAGGACAGAGCACTGGAAGAGACCATGAAGGAAGAAGAAGAGGAGGGGTGGAGGAGAGAGGTGTGTCACAACCAATAGTAGCATTTTGGAGGTGTGGTGGCGGAACAACCTCCAACACTACTGCACCTTGTCTTGCATCCTTCCCAGCTGCCAGAAGAGTGATCCAATGGGCCGTGAAAGACAGGTAACGTCCCTGTCCATGCCTGCTGGACCATGAGTCAGTGGTAATATGCACCTTACCGCTGACCGCCCTGTCCAGCGAAGCAAGGACATTGCCTTCCACATGCCGGTAGAGAGCCGGAATCGCCTTCCGTGAGAAAAAGTGGTGTTTGGGGACCTGCCACTGAGGAACCGCACATTGTACAAACTCACGGAAGGGGGCCGAGTCTAACAACTGAAAAGGCAGCAGTTGAAGTGCTAGCAATTTAGCCAAGCTAGCATTCAATCGCTGGGCATGTGGATGGCTGGGAGTGAACTTCTTTCGCCGGTCCAGTAGCTGGGGCAGGGACATTTGCCTGCTATAATCGGACGTGGGTGTACTGCTAGCAGAGTGCCCGGAAGCACTTGGCTGTGACACACCTAATTCTACACCTTCATTCCTCTCAGAGCAGGTTTCAGAGAGGACTGAAGGTCTAGTGGGGTTGGAGATCCCAGCTGATGAGGAGCAAGGAGAGGTCCACTTTGTTCTTTGGTGTGGGTCTTTGAGGTACGCTTGCCAACGAGCTGCATGGCAGGTCAACATATGTCTGGTCAAGCATGTGGTGCCCAAGCGGCTGATGTCTTGGCCACACGAGATACGCTTGAGACATATGTTGCAAATAGCAGAGGTGCGATCTGATGCACTCGTCTCAAAAAAGGCCCACACCAAAGAACTTTTAGAATAACGTGCAGAGGCAGCGCCCTGCACAGGCGGAGCACTGTGGTGTGATTCAGTTGGTGTGCTGCCCCTAAGCTGGCCCCCGGAGGACATCCTGCCTCATTGGATATGTGCCTCCTTCTCCTCCTCTCTCCTACCAGGCACCCACGTGGAGTCAGTGCCCTCATCATCCCCTTCCTCTTCATCGTGGAGCAAACCTGGCAGTATGCTGCAGCTTGTGGAACATGACTGCCAGATTGCTGTCCTTCTTGAGCATCCCCTCTCTCTGCGTTCACGCTACTGCCTTCCTCTAGCTGAGTATCATCATCAGAGCCTACAAAACACTGGGCATCCTCCTGGAGCATGTACCCAACACTGTGCTCAAAGAGTTCAGGAGACTCCTCAGGAGGACGTGGTGGGTCTAGGGAAGGAGTCACTGATGATGACATTGAGAGGAGGGAAGACGATGTGCTGGCAGCTGCTTTGCTAGTACCCTGACCTTGAGCCTGGGTGAGAGAGGATGAGGAGGATGAAGAGGGCTTGGTCATCCACTCTACCAAGTCGTTGGCAAGATATCTAGCTATATAGATGGATATAGCGGTGTATACTGGGTTCAGGGCGCGCAGACAGCACGGACAATCTCCTACAACTGACTGCAAGCTCTATTTAAAACGAGCAAGATAGCTAGCTATATAGGTGGATATAGCAGTGTATACTGGGTTCAGAGCACGCAGACAGCACGCACAATCTCCTACAACTGACTGCAAGCTCTATTAAAAAAGAGAAATACAGCTAGCTATATAGGTGGATATAGCGGTGTATACTGTGGTCAGGACACGCAGACAACAACCACTACAGAAGAGCAAGAACGAAAAATCGGCCGATAACGATCGGTGTGTACTGTGTTGAAGGTACACAGAACACCCACTAACTCCTACAGACGCCAACACACTACACAAGGCCGATGGCGCAGTGCATTGTGGACCGTGAGCGCCACATGAATTTGGTGCGAACGGCCCACAACGTTCGGAATTAGCCGAACGGGCGAACAGCCAATGTTCGAGTCAAACGGATGTAAGACTCGAACACGAAGCTCATCCCTATACTAAACATATCATTCTTATTTCAGTCTGTGTTCCTGTTGGAGAGTTCTCCTCATTTCCTGTCTAGATAAATGTCACCGGGACAGGAAATGAGGGGAAATCTCTGTAATGGAGCCCAGGATAGAAGAAAAACACTTGACAGGGGATCTAATCCTGACCCACTCTGCCTAAAAACAGTCTGGGCTCTCTGATCACATTTTTTCTTCCAGTAATAAATCTCTAGATGACGTCTTCATAGATTTCCTCTCAGATTGTTCCATTTATTTCCATCTCTTTGTAGTATAGATTGTATGGAGGGGGAGGGGCAGAGAGGAGAGGTGACCCCATCCTGTCCCATCACTGTGACCCCACCCCCCTCTAAGTCTGATCATGGCTGCCCCTCCCCCCACACACAGAGGGATCACATGTGGGGGAGGGGGAGGAGTTGGCTGATGTCAAATACCGTGACAATAGATAGATAGATAGATAGATAGATAGATAGATAGATTTCTCACTGACCAATAGGAACATGTTATTGTTACTCCAATAATTGAACAGATATTCTACCCAATCACAGCGATCAGTAAGAAATCTCACATTTATTTATAGTAGAAAAACTTGCAGGAAGCCCCGCCCACTGCTATATACTATTGGATGAATATTAAATGAATTACCCTCCTTCTTCTGACATCATCAGACTGTGGGTGGAGTTCTCACATCTCCCGCCTCCCCCCACATATCTTTATACAACCTCTCCATATATATATCCCAGCATGGAGGGGCTCAGTGAAGGTGGTGGTGACGGTGTGGAGGTGTCGGATCGGGTCACACAGATCATAAAAGGAGATCCGCCCGGCCTCATAATCCAGATATATCCTGACTCTGTTACTGGAGAGATTGGTGGCTACGAGGATATCTTTACTGTAATGTCTCACGGAATACTTTTTACCAGTCTTGACCAATCCCCAGGACTTCTTATTACTTCCCATCACTGACTCCCCTCTCCTCCCTATACTGGAGTAACACATCCCAACTATCCAGTCTTCTGACCCCCCGACATCCACTTCCCAGTAATGTCTCCCTGAGGAGAAACTCCAACTGCTCAACACCTGAGAACAGTAGAATCTCTCTGGTGTTTCTGGTTGATTCGGCTCTGTATCTGACCAGGATAGAGTTTTCCTGTCATCTGATATCTGTAGATATTTACCAGCTGTGTTTCCATCCAGTAATATGTCTGCAGCTCCCTGTATATAGAAGTATACATTTACCTCTGTTATTATATCAGATAAACCTGTGTGTAAGAACCCCGCCACATCCAGACCCCCTCCATCACGGAGGAGCTTCTCATATCTCTTTCTGTCCTCATTATCTCCATCCTCAGTATCACACAAGTCACCTGTGTCTGATTCCTGTAAGACAGTCAGTGGATCCGTCACGTTACACAGCTCCTCAATGTGACGCAACTTCCTGGACAGCTCCTCCTTCTTTATTTCCAGATCCTGGATGAAGTCCAACATGGAGATGGAGATCCGCTCTGCCCTCCTGGAGATTTCCCTCAGGACTCTCTTCTCCAGGTCTTCCAGACGTCTCCTGAGATCTCTAAACAGGGCAGTGACTCTCTCGGTGTCACCAGCGGCTTCTTCTTCTACTTTCCTCCGATGTTCCTGCAGGCTCTGGACTCTTTTCTCCGTCCTCTCTCTCTTTGTCAGACGTTTCTGCAGAACATTCCTCAGTGTCTTCTTCTTCTTCTCAGAAGCCTTATCCAGTGTCTCCACCCGGTGTCCCCGATGTTCTCCAGCCAAACTGCAGGACACGCAGATAAGGGCGTTATCTTTGGTGCAAAAATACTTCAAAACTTCCTTATGGACGGAGCATTTCCTGCTCTCCATGGACAAGGTGGGGTCACATAAGACGTGTTCTGGGGACTTTTTGTGGACTCTCAGGTGTTTATCACACAGAGAAACCTCACAGTGCAGACAGGATCTAACAGCAGGTACAGGAGAGTCCACACAGTGAGTACAGAAGACCCCGGACTCCTCTTGATCTTGATGAGGAGACAGGAAAGTCTCTGCTATGTTACGTAGTGTTATGTTCCTGTGCAGTGCAGGCCGATCCGGAAACTTCTCTCTACATTCAGGACAGGAATATCCTCCAGACCCCTTCTGTGTATCCAGCACACCATCAATACAGACCCGGCAGAAGTTGTGACCACATCTCAGGGTTACAGGATCCGTATAAATGTTCAGACAGACGGAACATTCCAACTCAGCTCTCAGATCACCAGACGCCATCGCTGACAGCACGAGAGAAACGAAACTGAAAGTCTCTGACACCGGAGAGGAATGTGGATGGGGGAGGGGTGACGTCCTCCTACACAGGGTGAGGCTGGATGAATATTATAGGACACGGAGATCAGAGTACAGAAGGGAGGAGATTCGTTTTGCAGTAGTAATGAGAATTATACCTCCCAACATTAGAAGAGAGAAAGAGGGAAAGACGGATGTGGAGAAGACATGCGGAGCACTAAGTGCAATGACATGAAAAGTGGAGATGACTACATCATGATGAAAAGGAAATTGGTTATATAACCATCTGAAGATTTACCCCCCTTCATGGCCAGGCCATTTTTTGCAATATGACACTCTATTAATTAAACTGACAATTGTGCAGTCATGGAACACTGCGCATTAATTCAATATATATAATTTTTTTTCCTCAAATAGAGCTTTCTTCTGGTGGTATTATACAGAATTATCATTTCATTTTTTTTTTGTACAAAATTTTGAGTTTGAACTAAGAATTCTGAGATTGCCAGACATGTGTGCGGCGAGCTGCGTCGGGCCTCGTGTGTGGAGGAGATGAGCCGAGAGGAATGAGGGATGTGAGACCGCTGTGCTGATCCCCCCTCCCCCGCCCCCTCTCACTGCCTAACACAGCGGACGAGACTCTTCTGGTCAGGGACCCGGTGGAAAGGAGGCTGGTAGCGGTGTAAGGAGTACAAGAGACAGATGCAGCTGATGGCGGTAAGGCCGCGTACACACGCGGGGACTGTTTGCTGAAACTGTCCGCCGAAACAAGGTTCCAGCGGACAGTCCGCTCGTGTGTGGGCTTTCAGCTGACAGTTTCAGCGAACAGTCCGCTGAACAAGGTCTTTCGGAAATTCCGAAAAACTGTCCGCTGAAACTTTGTTTGAGCGAACAGTTCCCGCGTGTGTGGGCTTGTTCGCTAAACTTTTGAAATGAGCACTTTTCCCGCACGGAGAAAAGTCCGCCCATTTCGAGCGCGTGTACAGGTAGGCGGGGCCCGCGAGGGAGACGTCGCGGGCACCGCCGCCTGGAATGGACTTAAAGGGACACCCAACGCCGAAAAAAATCAGCGTGGGGGTTCCCCCAAAGTCCACAACAGACCCTTGTCCGAGCACGCTACCCGGCTGGCCAGGAAAGGGGGGTGAGCAAGCGCGCCCCCCCTGAGCCGTACCAGGCCGCGTGCCCTCAACATGGGGGGTGCCTTGGGGAAGGGGGGGCCGCGCGGCCCCCCCACCCCAAAGCACCTTGTCCCCATGTTGATGAGGACAAGGGCCTCTTCCCGACAACCCTGGCCGTTGGTTGTCGGGGTCTGCGGGCGGGGGGCTTATCGGAATCCGGGAGCCCCCTTTAAGAAGGGGGCCCCCGGATACCGGCCCCCCACCCTATGTGAATGAGTATGGGGTACAATGTACCCCTACCCATTCACCTGTGAAAAAAAGTACAAAAAAAAACACAACACAGGGTTAAAATATTTTATTGCACAGCTCCGGGGGTCTTCCGTCTTCGGGGGTCTTCTCCGGACTCCTCCGCTATCTTCTTGTAGCTCTTTTGGTAGCGGAGGAGTCCGGCTTTCTTCCTCCCCGCCGCCGGCCTCTTCTTCCGACTTCGGGGGTCTTGTCCCCCTCTTCGGTTCTTCTGCCGAGCCACCGCGCCTTCGTATAGCTGTTTTAGAGGTGGTGGCCCGGTCTTCTGTCGCCGCCGCCTTCCGTTCTTCTTCTTCTTCTTCTTCTTCTTCTTCTCCAGGAGATGTTGACACGTCGCTCCCTCCGGCCGGAATGCCAGAGCCGCCCTCCGCTGCCACTTATATAGTGCCAATGGGGCGGTGTCACATGGTATATGTCACATGGGTTGGTCACATGGGTTGATGTCACATGGTGACCCCGCCCCCTTACGATGTCATAGTCCCCATGTGACATCAACCCATGTGACCAACCCATGTGACATATACCATGTGACACCGCCCCATTGGCACTATATAAGTGGCAGCACAGCGCGGCTCTGGCATTCCGGCCGGAGGGAGCGACGTGTCAACATCTCCTGGAGAAGAAGAAGAAGAAGAAGAAGAAGAAGAACGGAAGGCGGCGGCGACAGAAGACCGGGCCACCACCTCTAAAACAGCTATACGAAGGCGCGGTGGCTCGGCAGAAGAACCGAAGAGGGGGACAAGACCCCCGAAGTCGGAAGAAGAGGCCGGCGGCGGGGAGGAAGAAAGCCGGACTCCTCCGCTACCAAAAGAGCTACAAGAAGATAGCGGAGGAGTCCGGAGAAGACCCCCGAAGACGGAAGACCCCCGGAGCTGTGCAATAAAATATTTTAACCCTGTGTTGTGTTTTTTTTTTGTACTTTTTTTCACAGGTGAATGGGTAGGGGTACATTGTACCCCATACTCATTCACATAGGGTGGGGGGCCGGTATCCGGGGGCCCCCTTCTTAAAGGGGGCTCCCGGATTCCGATAAGCCCCCCGCCCGCAGACCCCGACAACCAACGGCCAGGGTTGTCGGGAAGAGGCCCTTGTCCTCATCAACATGGGGACAAGGTGCTTTGGGGTGGGGGGGCCGCGCGACCCCCCCTTCCCCAAGGCACCCCCCATGTTGAGGGCACGCGGCCTGGTACGGCTCAGGGGGGGCGCGCTCGCTCGCCCCCCTTTCCTGGCCGGCCGGGTAGCGTGCTCGGACAAGGGTCTGTTGTGGACTTTGGGGGAACCCCCACGCCGATTTTTTTTGGCGTTGGGTGTCCCTTTAAGTCCATTCCAGGCGGCGGTGCCCGCGACGTCTCCTTCGCGGGCCCCGCCTACCTGTACACACGCTCGAAATGGGCGGACTTGCCTCCGCCTTACGTGGGCGAGTCCGTTCATTTCAAAAGTTGAGCGAACTGTCTGGCAAACAGTTCGCTGAAACAGTCCGCTCAAAAAGTGCCGTGTGTGGGCAAGTCCGCTCATGCAAATTTTGAGCGGACTGTTGCGGCAACTGTTTGACGAACAAAGTTTCAGCGAACAGTCCCCGCGTGTGTACGCGGCCTACGAGACTCGGAGGAGATGAGGAGTGGTGGGGAAGAGAGAAGGAGAGGTGAGAGACCTGTGTGGTGTTCCTATGAGTCCTGGAAGGCTGCCCTATACTATATTGACCCTGCAGTGACACCGCATTGATATGGACCGGGCTTCCTTCTCTTTCTAATCTGCATAAATCTGTTGAAGGTGAAAGTGAGTAAAGAGCCTGTGAGACCTTCAGACTCTGTTATATCTCTATCACAGTGTTACGACCGCTCAAGCGTTCAGTGAATGGAAGTGTTAAAGTGGAGCCCCACATATTAGTTCAAGTGCTGGTTGAAGTGTAACTGTATCCTGAAGTTTGGAGACTGTCCGTAAAAAAACAGTAATAAGCATAAGAAAAATCAGCTGTTGGTGATTCGCTGAGCGCTGTCGCAATGTTATTGGCTGGTAGTTGATAGCGGCGTACGCATTAACCAGTTAAGGACCGCCACATGTAATTCTCCATCGGCACAATGGCACGGACAGGCACAAGCACATAACCCGTACATGCCTGCCTTCCAGCGTGTCGGGGGGGTCCGATCGGACCCCCTCCCATTGGCTGCAGCAGTCCTTTTCGCTTCAGGAGCAATCCGGGATGAGGGGACGGCCGTTGGTTTCTGGCCATCCCCTCGCAATCGCTCCTGGCGAATGAGAAGCTTCCTCTGCCTGTGTAAGTGTAAACACAGGCAGGAGGAAGTGATGTCACTCTCCTCATGGCAGTCTTTTTGACCGGACGGCGAGGAGAGAAGACATCATAGTAAGTGCGCCAACAGTCCACTGACACGTAGGTACACATAGGCAAACTTTCACCCTCAGTAACCCTCCGATCACCCCCCAGGTCACCCCCTGCCCCCCCCCCAGTCACAGTGTCACTGATTGCAGTGATCATTTATTTACTGATCACTGCATTTAGTGTCTGTTGTGACTGTAAAAAGTGTCAGGGCAGTTAGTGTTAGGTCCAGGGTAGCCCCCTACCCAACTAATAAAGGTTTAACCCCTTTATTGCCCCCCAGGTAACCCTTTCACCCCCTTTTGCCAGTGTCACTAAGCGATTGTTTTTCTGATCGCTGCATTAGTGTCACTGGTGCCGCTAGGTAGCTAGTTATTTTTTAGGTTCACCGCCAGGTTTTTATAGCGTTAGGTACCCCATATACTACCTAATAAAAGTTTTAACCCCCTGATTGCCCCTAGAGTTAACCCTTTCACCAGTGATCACCATATACGTGTCAATGGCGACTCTGGTTAGCCAGTTAGTTATTTCGTTATTTAGGTTCCCCGTCAGGTTTTTATATAGCGTCAGGTACCCCCATATACTACCTAATAAAGGTTTTAACCCCCTGATTGCCCCTAGTTAATCCTTTCAACAGCGATCGCCGTATAAGTGTCACCAGTGACGCTGGTTATCCAGTTAGTTATTTAGGTTCCCCGTCAGGTTTTTATATAGTGTCAGGGACCCCCATATACTACCTAATAAAGTTTTTAACTCCCTGATTGCCCCTAGTTAACCCTTTCACCAGTGATCACCATATAAGTGTTACGGGTGACTCTGGTTAGTTAGTTTGCTTTTTATAGCATCAGGGCACCCGCCATTTATTACCCAATAAAGGTTTAACCCCCTGATCACCCGGAGGGTGATATCAATTAGGTTTTAGGGTCAGATAGGGTCTGCGTCGCCCCAGGCAGCGCTAGATTAGTGCCAGTATCGCTAACACCCACTCGCAAAGCATACGCCTCCTTTAGTGGTATAGAATCTGAACAGATCAATATCTGATCTGATCAGATCTTTACTAGCGTCCCCAGCAGTTTAGGGTTCCAAAAAATGCATTGTTAGCGGGATCAGCCCAGATACCTTCTAGCACCTGCGTTTTGCCCCTCCTCCCAGCCCAGCCCACCCAAGTGCAGTATCGATCGATCACTGTCACTTACAAAACACTAAACACATAACTGCAGCGTTTGCAGAGTCAGGCCTGATCACTGCGATCGCTAACAGTTTTTTTTGGTAGCGTTTTATACAGTTGCTGACAGCCTAGGTGATTTTTTACCTGGGAATCTCACTAGTTGTACCACTAAATTTAAAGCCCAAAATGGCAAAGCGAAGATACACTAGTGAAGAGGCCTACGCGTTTCTGAGCATGACAGATAGTGAAGAAGAAGTCACTCAACTGTCAGATTCAGGCTCAGTGAAATAAAAAATGAATGCCCTTAGAATTCTTGAAGGCGGTGATTAGTTTTCGGGGTGCCGTATGCGGCTAGGCTCCCAAAATGGCTCCCCGTACTCAGGAGAAGCAGTAGAATGTATTTTGGGTTGTAATTCCACCTATAACCATGGCTTGTGTGAGCAATATATCATTTAGTGACAACTTTGTGCAAAAAAAAAAGTTTGTAATATTCCCGCAACTTGTGGCAAAATATAAAATATTCCATGGACTCAACGTGCCTCTCAGCAAATAGCTTGGGGTGTCTACTTTCCAAAAATGGGGTCATTTGGGGGGGTTTTGTGCTATTTTGGCATTTTGTGGCCTTCAAAACTGTGATAGGTAGTGAGGAGTGAAATCAAAAATTTGCACCCTTAGAAATCCTGAAGGAGGTGATTGGATTTCGGGTTGCTGTACACGGCTAGGCTCCCAAAAAGTCCCACACATGTGGTATCCCTGTACTCAGGAGAAGCTGCTAAATGTATTTTGGGGTGCAATTCCACATAAAACCATGGCATGTGTGAGCAATATATCTTTTTCTTTTTTTTTTGCAAAATCTTTTTTTATTGAGTTTTTCCATTAGCATACAAAGTTGCCCACGCAGGGGCGAAACATTGCCCACGCAGGGGCATATCCTCTGATGTGGCAACAGACCAAGCAATATATCATTTAGTGATAACTTTTTGTAAACCTTTTTTTTTTTGGCATTATTCAATCACTCGGGACATAAAAAAATATTCAATGGGCTCAACATGCCCCTCAGCAATTTTCTTGGGGTGTCTACTTTCCAAAATTGGGTCATTTGGGGGAGGGGGGTTTGTACTGCCCTGGCATTTTAGCACCTCATGAAATGAGATAGGCAGTCATAAATTAAAAGCTGTGTAAATTTCCAGAAAATGTACTCTATTTTGTAGACGCTATAACTTTTGCACAAACCAATAAATATACGCTTATTGACATTTTTTTTACTAAAGACATGTGGCTGAATACATTTTGGCCTAAATGTATGACTAAAATTGAATTTATTCGATTTTTCTTATAACAAAAAGTAGAAAATATCTTTTTTTTTTTTCAAAATTTTTGGTCTTTTTCCATTTATATTGTAAAAAATAAAAATTGCAGAGGCAATCAAATACCATCAAAAGAAAGCTCTATTTGTGGGAAGAAAATAACGCAAATTTCGTATGGGTACAACATTGCATGACCGCGCAATTACCAGTTAAAGCAATGCAGTGCGAAATTGTAAAAAAGACCTCTGGTCCTTCGGCTGACAATTGTTCCGTTGCTTAAGTATTTAAAGAGGCTTTTTTTTGTGCTGGAGTAATCCCCTAAGTATTTAAGGGGGAGCAAAATGCTGCAATTACGTTCCGCGAAAGATAAAAATCCTCACCAACTGGCCTCAACTGCTGCTGTAGTGGCTGCAAAACATGAGCAGTACGCGCACACCCCCATGGAGTCCCCCACCAAGAAGGGGTCGCAGCCAAGATCGCAGCAGGGAAGATCTACGGATAGAAAAAGTCATGGTCAAGGCCAGGCTCATGCTCCTGGCTCCACTCCGTGGACACAGTCATTAAAGCCACAGAACAGTAAAAATGTGGGCCTACCTGACCAATCGGTAAAAGCAATTGGCGCCTCAGAAATAGTGGACATTATTCCAGCAGAGCAGGAGCCAACGCTACTAGACGTGCTGAAAGCAGTAAAAAACATGCAGTGAATCAATCGAAGATCTTGGTGAACAAATAATAAGGGGGATTAAGGAGGATATAAATGTGGTGAAAAGAGGTGAAGTACAGAAATAGTAGAAAGGACAACAGTACTTGAAGGAAGGGTTGGCCAGCTGGAAGATGGTGTGTCGCCGATGTTAAAGGGACTGAAAAATATGCAAGGACAGGTTCTTAAACAAGCCTCCAGATTGGAGGAATTGGAAAACAGAAGTGGAAGAGATAATGTACGGGTGGTGGGACTGCCCGAAAAGAGTGAGGGCCTGAGCCCTGCAGTATTCCTGGAAAAGTGGCTAATTGAGCTGTTTGGGAGAGATTCATTTTCAGCTTTATTTTGTATAGAAAGAGCTCATAGGGTGCCCTTTAGACCCTCCCCCTCCCCCCCAGCAGGAGGATACCCCCGGACGCTACTGATGAAGTTCTTGAATTACAAGGACAAAGTTCTGCTACTACAAAAAGCTAGAGAATCGGGAAACATCTTTTTCAATGGCATAAAAATTTCTTTTTACTCTGATTTTCATTAAATCTTCAGAAAAGAAGAATGGAGTATGTCCAGGTTAAACACACTTTACAAAAACTTAAAGTGTCATATGCCCTTCTCTGCCCCGCAAAGCTACGTGTGACGGGCCGGCTCTGGGGGGTACCCAGATTTTTGATACATCGGCTGGGGTTGAGAAGTGGATGGAGGAAAACATGAGACAATTACGGATACCCTGGTGAGTGTATAAATGCTGATTTATAATGGTATAGTTTGCAGGTGTGCGGACAGGGCCGCTGATAGGGCAGTACAACCAGCCCTGTTATACCGGGCCCAGCCAGCAGTTTCCTGTGGACCAGTGGGTACAGTAGCTGTGTATGATGGGCACAGTGGCTGCATTTGATGGCACAGTAGCTAAGTTTGATGGGCACAGTAGCTAAGTTTGATGGCACAGTAGCTAAGTTTGATGGCACAGTAGCTAAGTTTGATGGGCACAGTAGCTAAGTTTGATGGCACAGTAGCTAAGTTTGATGGCACAGTAGCGGCAATTGATGGCACAGTAGCTATGTTTGATAGGACAGTGGCGGCAATTGATGGCACAGTAGCTATGTTTGATGGCAAAGTGGCGGCAATTGATGGCACAGTAGCTAAGTTTGATGGCACAGTAGCTAAGTTTGATGGCACAGTAGCGGCAATTGATGGCACAGTAGCTATGTTTGATGGCACAGTGGCAGCAATTGATGGCACAGTAGCTATGTTTGATGGCACAGTGGCGGAAAGTGATGGGTACAGTAACTGCGTATGATGGCACAGTGGCGGCAATTGATGGGTACAGCTGCATATGATGTTCATATGATTTTCAGTTTGTTTGCGCCCCCTCATAAATTTTGAGCACCGCCTGCCACTGATGTGGACCAATTGAAAGCCCCATGTAGGTCTACAGGAGTCCAGATATGAATTGACTTGTGTCCATTGAGGTAAAAAAAAAAATATATATAGAATAATAATGGTTATTGAAGCGGAGTTCCACCCAAAATTGGAACTTCTGCTCATCTTATTCCTCCCCCCCCTCCGGTGCCACAATTGCCACCTTTTGAGGGGGAAATGGGGGGGGGGGATAAGGTATCAGCTATCCTTTTCCACTTTCGGGAGTCACTGCCACAGAGCTGTGATGTCACCATGGGGCTCCCTCCTCCTGCCATGGCCCCCGGGCCAAAAGGGGAGAGAAGCGGGGCCTCGTGCATGTGCAGTAGGGTTTCCGGCGTGAAACTGAAAGGCTACACTGCCGGGTTCCCTTACCCACAATGGTGGTGGAGCACCCAACAGCTGATTGAAACATCCGCTGCGGGTGTCGACATCGTTGGACTCCAGGACAGGTAAGTGTCCATTTATTAAAAGCCAGCAGCTACAGTATGTGTAGCTTCTGGCTTTTAATGTTTATTTTTTTTGGGGGGCGTAACACCATTTTAAAGGTTCACCTTTTGGAACATCTTACATGTTTCAGCTCCTGCCACCTTTCCCCCAGATTTCGTGACAGCATGGGGTCAGGGGCGGAGCCAGGGGTGGGGTTGTGGGCGGGGCCAAGGGGCCCTGTCAGGTACACTGTATGGGGCCCCGTGATTTCTAACAGCGGCCCTGTGTGCAGATCCATGGGAAGGATTTGCACAGTGGGTGGATGTAAAGTGATGGAAGGTAATGAATGGGTGCGGGGAAGTGAAGAGCAACTGGTATGGGAAAAGGTCACTGTAAGCCCCTTAGGTGGGGGAGGGAGGGGGGAAGGGATGGGAGGAAGGGTAAAGGTTATAGGGAAGGGGGTGGGGGGTGGTAGAGATTAGTGTAGCGGGGAGGGGAGGGGAACACTAGTTGGTTCAAAGCTTAAAAAGTGTGGGTTAAAGAATAGCACTTTGTTAACTAATAAGGACAGTGTAAGAGATGGGAAAGGGAAAAAAAATAGGAAACAAAAGGTCAAAAATGGAGAAATGTGGTTTGTTTTTATACAAACGGATTTAAGAATATAGGGGTGCATATTAAGTTGGAGGTAAACACTAACCAGGTAAAAGGGAAACGAAAAAAATAATATATAGGTTTGTAATGGGAGGTGGTATATATTGCAAAGTAGATATTTAGATGCAAAATAAAATATTAAAAATTGGATCATGGAATGTGAGAGGGCTGGGCACAACGGGTAAAAAATCTGTGGTACTTTCCACACTAGAGAGAAGTGGGGTGGATCTGGTTTGCCTGCAGGAAACACACCTAACAAAGGACTCAGCAGTCAGCACTATGAACTCGGTGGGGACAAAAATATCAAAGCCAGTACCACTCAACCCATAGTGCCTACAGTAGGGGGGTAAGTGTGTTGGTGAAGTCCGGGGTGAATTTTTCCTGCAGGCAATCTCGGGTAGACATGTTGGGCCGATATGCTTTCCTTTATTGTTTAACCACTTGCCTACTGGGCACTTAAACCCCCCTCCTGCCCAGACCAATTTTCAGCTTTCAGTGCTCTCCAGTGCTCTTCAGTGCTCTCCCACTTTGAATGACAATTACTCAGTCATGCAACACTGTACCCAAATATTTTTTTTGTCCTTTTCTTCATACAAATAGAGCTTTCTTTTGGTGGTATTTAATCACCTCTGGGTTTTTTTATTTTCTGCGCTATAAATGAAAAAAAAAAACTGAAAATTTTGAAAAAAAAAATGCATTTTTCTTCGTTTCTGTGATAGAGTCCACACGCTATAGTGCAAATCATTAAAAAATGATCACATCTGATGTACTGAGGCCTATCTCATTTATTGAGACCCTAACAAGTCAGGAAAGTACAAATGCCCCCCAAATGACCCCTTTTTGTAAAGTAGACATTTCAATGTATTTAGTAAGAGGCATGGTGAGTTATTTGAAGTTGTAATTTTTCCCACAATTCTTTGAAAAATTAAGATTTTATTTTATTAAATTTTTTTTCCACAAAATTGTCATTGTAATAGCTTATTTCTCTCACACGGAATGTGTATACCACAAATAACACCCCAAAATACATTCTGCTACTCTTCCTGAGTATAACGATACCACATGTGTGAGACTTTTACATAGCCTGACCACATACAGAGGCCTAACATTGAAGTAGCACCTTCAGGCATTCTAGGAGCATAAATTACACATTTCATTTCTCAACCACCTATTACAGATGTGAAGGCCCTGGAACACCAGGACAATGGAAACATCCATAAAATGGCCCCATTTTGGAAAGATAACACCCCAATGTATAATCTATGAGGCATAGTGAGTCTTTTGAATGGTTCATTTTTTTCCAGAAGTTTTTGGAAAATGTGGAAAAAAATGAAAACGCATTTTTTTTTTTTTTACACAAAGTTGTCGGTTTATAAGATATTTCCAACACATAGCATTTACATAGCAAAAATAACACCCTAAAATACATTCTCCTACTCCTCCTGAGTATAACGATACCACATGTGTGAGACTTTTACACAGCCTGACCACATACAGAGGCCTAACATTGAAGTAGCACCTTCAGGCGTTCTAGGAGCATAAATTACACATTTCATTTCTCAACCACCTATTACAGTTTTGAAGGCCCTGGAACACCAGGACAATGGAAACGCCCAGAAAATGACCCCATTTTGGAAAGCTAACACCCCAACGTATAATCTATGAGGCATAATGAGTCTTTTGAATTGTTCATTTTTTTCCAGAAGTTTTTGAAAAATGTGGAAAAAAATGAAAACGCATTTTCTTTTACACAAAGTTGTCCATTTATAAGATATTTCCAGCACATAGCATTTACATAGCAAAAATAACACCCCAAAATCCATTTTACTACTCCTCCTGAGTATGGCAATACCACATGTGTGAGACGTTTACACAGCCTGGCCACATACAGAAGTGCAAAAATGCAAGGAACACCGTTGGGCGTTCCAGGGACACATAGCATGCACATACCAAGAATTACACCCCCAAATACATTATGCTGAGCAAAGGGTAAACAAAAGATTACCTGTGGTTTTAGAAACATAGCTGTCCACAGGAGGATAGAACTGGTGCAGGCAGCAGGCAGGAACTTGGTCAGCAACAGCGAACACAGTGTTTCAGGCAGCAGGCAGGGATACTGTCCATATTACAGTCCAGGGTCAGTGCAGAGATATTGTCAGCAGTGCCAAAAATATTGGTCCTGGTAGTAGGCAGGTCCATGTGGTGTGGTCAGTGTGGCATGATGGCAGTAAGTCCTACAGGCAGCAGACAGAAGTAGAGCCTCGTTCAGGACAGAATGGGGATAGGGGTAGAGGCTTCTCCCACCCAAATCTCTTTGAAGCCTCCGAGTCTCCAGACCCTAATCTAGGAATAAGAAAGCAAATAAAATTGTTTTCTTCATCCAGAAAAACTATTCTGGAGCCCCTCACATATGTGAGACCCCGTGTTGAATCCCACTAGTACAGTTGCAGAATACAAGATCAGTCCAAGAGGCAGGCAAATATCGTGGTCAAACAGTCCAAGGTCAGTTCCAGATCAGGCAGAGGTATGTGCAGAATCGTTAGGCAGAAGCATGGTCAAATAACAGTCCAGGGTCAGTTCCAGATCAGGCAGAGGTATGTACAGAATTGTTAGGCAGAAGCATGGTCGAATAACAGTCCAGGGTCAGTTCCAGATCAGGCAGCGGTATGTACAGAATCGGCAGGCATAAGAGTGGTCAAATAACAAGCCAGGGTCAGTTACAGAGCAGGCAGTGACATAAGGGTTGTGAAGGTGTATGAAGGCAGGAACTGAGGATTATGTTTACCATACTTCACTAAAAATTTATTGAAGTATGGTAACGCCGAAAACAGTCACCTATGCAGAGGCCTGGTTGGGAAGGACATTGTGCACAATAATAAGATGTGTCTCTTCTGACTCCTGCTCTGGTACACACCCTTTTTTGACGTCTTTGGCCTATTGGTTTTGGAGGGATTTTATCTGGAAAGTGGCGCTCGGAGAGTCGACTAACAACATCTGATCGGATATTTTCTGGTGGGTCGTTCGGGAAAATAAGGGCAGTGAAAACTTCCTCCTGGTAGCCAAAGAAGTGTTTGGGGTTTTTGGGTGGAGTTGCGGTAAATGACATAGGAATTGTATATGGCCAATTGAAAAAAATAAATTGCTACTTTTTTATACCAATGGTGTGTCCGTCTTGTGGCAAGGTATGGTTCCATCATTTGGTCATTGAAGTCGACTCCCCCATGAACAAATTTTATTCATCAATGCATTTTGGGTTTTTATGGGGGGTCATTCCTTCTGGGGATTTCCACAAACGTATCATTGTGGATAGAAGACAACATGTATACATCCCTTCTGTCCCTCCAATTCACTGCCAGAATCTCCTGGTTTCGTAGACTTGCCGTTTCTCCCTTTCTCAACTTCTTATTGACAAGACTTTGAGGAAAGCCCTTCCGATTCCTTTTTACAGTGCCACATGCTGGCGTCTTCTTCCAGTGAAGGTTGTGGAACAGGGGCAGAGATGTGTAGAAGTTGTCTACATACAGGTGGTAGCCTTTATCCAGTAGGAGGTATATGAGGTCCCAAACAACTTTCCCGCTGTATCCCAAGTAGTCTGGACAATTAGGGGGCTGCAGCTGGGTGTCCTTCCCTTCGTACACTATGAATGAATATGTGTACCCTGTGGCTCGGTTGCATAATTTATAGACCTTCACCCCATAGCGGGCCCTTTTGCTGGAGATAAATTGCTTAACTTTAAGCCTGCCACCAAATTTAATAAGGGCCTCATACACACATATGTGTTGGTCCAAGGTAAACAATTTGGGGAATGTTTCTGAAAAATAATTAAGTATTGGACGAATTTTGTAAAGCCTGTCGTACTTTGGGTCATTTCGGGGAGGGCACTGGGTATTGTCACTGAAATGTATTAACCTCATGATCATCAGATACCTGATTCTGGGCATTACCGCGGAGAAGAGTGGGATGTGGTGGAGGGGGTGGGTTGACCAATAGATACGCAATTGTTTTTTTTTGTTGAGTCCCATATTAAATGTGAGGCCTAAAAAAACCTTGAACTCCTCCACTGTTAGGTCTCTCCATTCATAGGGACGGGCATAATAAGATGTTGGATTTTGCAAAATAAATTGTTGTGCATACAGATTGCACTGGGCCACAATTGACACCAACATGTCCTCCCTAAAAATGAAATTAAAAAAATGTATTTGGGTAAAATTCTCCGTGTCCACCTGGACTCCTGGCTGGGCAGTGAAAGGGGGAATAGTGATGGCTGAACGGTTCGCCCGGCCGTTGTTTTGGCTGTTCGCAGTCTGCCCGATCGGCGGACTATTGCCGCCGTTCGCCTGGCGGACTTCCGTGTTTTTACTGTGTAAAAGAACTTTGACCTATGATGACACATCCATCATGGGGTACAGGACAGCTAATTGAGACATTACAGCACATGGACACTTGGACATTCCCCCTAACTTATAAATACACCCGATCCGGCGGCCATTTTACATTCTTTCTTCTGTCACTATAGGGAGAGGTTTCTGTGTGGAGCAGGGAGAGATAAATCGCTAGCAATTTGGTACACAAAAGTTCTTTTCAGGACTGGTATAGGTGTTAGGTGTAGTTCAGGATATAGGTTTGAGGCAGTGCTGTGCTAGTGATTGTTGCAGCAGCCTGAGTGTCTTTTGTCAGTTTAGAGAAAGGGACAGGACGCTGTGTGCTGCAGGGACAGTCAGTTTAGTCATCATCATTAGCTGTTACTATCAGGTCCACAAAAGTGCTATTCCAGTTATTGTTCCAGTAGCCTCTGTTTTGTCAGTTTATATAGGGACAGGCAGGAAGCTGTGTGTGAGGCAGTGAGGGTCAGTTTAATCAGTAGCTGTTACTATATTAGGTCCACAAAGGTTCTTTTCAGGACTGGTATCAGTGGTATGGTAAAAGACTTGTACACGTATAATATTCTTTCTTCCAAATATAAAAAGAATATTATACTTGACTGCTGCCCTTTTGCTGCAGTCTGCTAATCAGTCACACACAACCTACTTGTTCGACAAAGGTCCTTATAAGGACTGGTAACCTGGTGTAGGGTGCTATAGTACATAGGGTTGAGTGAGGTACAGTCTGCTATTCTATAAGGACTGGTATAGGTCCACAATAAATAGGGTTGAGGTGCACTACTGCTGACCGCTGCCCTATACTGCAGCAGTCCTTCATCGGTATAGGGACTGACGTACAGTCTGCTAATCAGTCACACACAACCTAATTGTTCCACAAAGGTCCTTATAAGGAATGGTAAGGTATAGGGTACTACAGTACATAGGGTTGAGTGAGGTACAGTCTGCTATTCCATAAGGACTGGTATAGGTCCACAATACATAGGGTTGAGGTGCACTACTGTTGACCGCTGCCCTATACTGCAGCAGTCCTTCATCGGTATAGGGACTGACGTACAGTTTGCTAATCAGTCACACACAACCTACTTGTTCCACAAAGGTCCTTATAAGGACTGGTAAGGTATAGGGTACTACAGTACATAGGGTTGAGTGAGGTACAGTCTGCTATTCTATAAGGACTGGTATAGGTCCACAATACATAGGGTTGAGGTGCACTACTGCTGACCGCTGCCCTATACTGCAGCAGTCCTTCATCGGTATAAGGACTGACGTACAGTCTGCTAATCAGTCACACACAACCTACTTGTTTCACAGAGGTCCTTATAAGGAGTGGTAAGGTATAGGGTACTACAGTACATAGGGTTGAGTGAGGTACAGTCTGCTATTCTATAAGGACTGGTATATGTCCACAATACATAGGGGTGAGGTGCACTACTGCTGACCGCTGCCCTATACTGCAGCAGTCCTTCATTGGTATAGTGACTGACGTACAGTCTGCTAATCAGTCACACACAACCTACTTGTTCCACAAAGGTCCTTATAAGGACTGGTAAGGTATAGGGTACTACAGTTCATAGGGTTGAGTGAGGTACAGTCTGCTATTCTATAAGGACTGGTATAGGTCCACAATACATAGGGTTGAGGTGCACTATTGCTGACCGCTGCCCTATACTGCAGCAGTACTTCATCGGTATAGGGACTGAGAGTTTTGTCACAGGGTCATTTAAAAAATGACAGGCAGAGGAAGAGGCAGGCCCTTCCACAGGGGTGGTAGGGGTAGGGCAGAAGCAACAGGCTTGAGCCAAAGTGGGAAGTTGCAGAAGGTGCGTTCAATTACTTTAAAGGACGCACCAGACTTGGTTGAGTGGCTCACTCAGCCTTACTCTTCTGCAACCTCCTCATCCTCTTGATCTGCACCCTCTTCTTCACTCTCTGCTATGTGCACCCCCAAAGACACTACCACCAACAACACCACCACCACCACATACCTTCTGCTTGAGTCACAGGAATTATTTTCCAATCCATATCAAGACATTTCTGATGCGCAGCCACTCTTGGTATTGGATCAGGAAGAGGAGGTAGCAACAACCGCTACTCAGCAGTCTGACGACAGTACCCAGATCAGCCCAAGGAGGAGGTTGGTCCCCGGTGTTGCTGCCTACTCCGAGATCTCTACTTATAGCGGTGGGGAAGGTGACGTTGATGATGACGTGTCTAGTGATGTCACGTGGGTGCCCACAAGAGAGGAAGAGAAGGGGAGTTCAAAGGGAGATATGGACCAGCAGATAGGGAGGAGAAGCAGGACTAACTTACATTGCACAGGAGGGACAAAGCAGACTGCAAATGTATCAGGAGCGAGTCATCGACCATGTACGGTCACATCTCGCGCTCCCAGGACACCGGCACATGGCTCCGCAGTGTGGGCTTTTTTTAACGTGTCCGCTGCTGACAATAGCGTTGCCATCTGCAATCTTTGCAGTCAACGCATTAGTCGCGGTAAGCCCAACACTCACCTAGGGACGACCGCCTTAAGAAGGCACATGAGCAGCCATCACCGAGCCCAGTGGGAGCAACGGAAAACACAAAGCCACACTGCAGGCTCTCACCGTCCAGCCTCGTCTTCTACTTCTCCTTCTCCTCTCTCCTCACAATTGTCCTCCACTCCACCTTCCATTACGCCAAGCTCACGTTTTTCTGCAAAAAAGCAGGCTTCCGTGGGCCTATTGTTCGAGCGTAAAAAAATGATGACGCCGGATAACCCTCTTGCCCAATGGTTGACGGCTGGCTTGTCAGAACTCATAGCCCGCCAACTACTGCCATATAAACTGGTGGACTCGGAGGCCTTTCGCAAATTTGTGGCCATTGGAACACCACAATGGAAGGTCCCAGGAAGGAAGTATTTCTCAGAGAAGGGCATCCCGGAGCTATATGGCCATGTTCAGCGGCAAGTGAATGTATCTCTGGCACACAGTGTCGGTGCCAAGATACATCTGACCACAGACACGTGGTCTAGCAAACACGGGCAGGGAAGGTATATCACTTTTACTGCCCACTGGGTGAACCTTCTGATGGCCGTCAAGCATGTAACCCATGGCACCCGTGTAGATTTGGTTTTACCGCCACGGATTGCATGCAGGCCTGACTCTTCTTCTCCTCCTCCTCCTACTCCATCCTTCTCCCTCTCCTCCTCGGCTGACTCCTCCTTTTCCGCTGCTAGCGTCTCTTCCGCTGCGCCACCCAAGCTCCCCAGAACCTATTTGACATGCCAGGTGAGACGTTGCCATGCCGTGCTGCGTCTGTTGTGCCTGGAAGCCAAGAGCCTCACTGGCCTGGCACTCCTTTCAGCTTTGCGTTCACAGGCAGATCAGTGGCTAACACCGCTCAATTTGACAGTTGGTAAAGTGGTGTGTGACAACGGTGCCAATCTGCTTAGCGCATTGAAACAGGGCAAAATCACGCACGTGCCATGCATGGCACACGTCTTAAACTTGGTCGTGCAGCGATTCCTTGTCAAATACCCTGGGGTCCAGGCAGTGGCGGCTGGTGAAGTTTTTGGATGGGGGGCGCTAGACTCCGCCCATTATTTTGGCCCCTCCCACTTCTTATAAACCACGCCCCTTATGTAATCTGAAAAAAAAATTGGCGTGGGTTCCCCCTCTAGGAGCATACCAGGCCCTTAGGTCTGGTATGGATTCCAAGGGGAACCCCTTACGCCGAAAAACAGCGTGGGGGTCCCCCCCAGATCCTTATCCGAGCACGCTACCCGGCCGGCCAGGAAAGGGGGTGGGGACGAGCGGGCACCCCCCCTCCTGAGCCGTACCAGGCCGCATGCCCTCAACATGGGGGGGTGCCTTGGGGGAGGGGGGCGGGCGGCCCCCCACCCCAAAGCACCTTGTCCCCATGTTGATGAGGGCAAGGGCCTCTTCCCGACAACCCTGGCCGTTGGTTGTCGGGGTCTGCGGGCGGGGGGCTTATCCGAATCCCGGCCCCCCACCCTATGTGAATGAGTATGAGGTACAATGTACCCCTACCCATTCACCTGTGAAAAAAAGTACAAAAAAAACACAACACAGGGTTAAAATATTTTATTGCACAGCTCCGGGGGTCTTCCGTCTTTGGGGGGTCTTCTCGCCAGACTCCTCCGCTATCTTCTTGTAGCTCTTTAACTAGCGGAGGAGTCCGGCTTTCTTCCTCGCCGCCGGCCTCTTCTTCCGACTTCGGGGGTCTTGTCCCCCTCTTCGGTTCTTCTGCCGGGCCACCGCGCCTTCTTATAGCTCTTTTACAGGTGGTGGCCCGGTCTTCTGTCGCTGTCGTCGCCGCCGCCCATTCTTCTTTGGCGTGGAGTACCCCCTTCAGAGCTCATTGTCTGATTGGCCACGGCAAAAGTCGCCTGGCCTGGGGAAACCTTTCTGGCTGTGAGCTTTTTTTCCATTCATTCAGCTAAATGCATGAACATTCTCAACAAAGTAGAAACTAGAAAGCCTTTATGCGGTGACTCACCTCCTGCCTGACTGTCTTGCAGCTCCGCTCAGGCTGAGGAACGGAGCTGCCGACGTCACTTCCGGGTTTCGTGAAGCAGCCGAAAGCCGGAAGTGACCTGCCTGTCTAAGATCGACAATGCTCCCGCCCGTAGAATCACAGTGATTTTACGGGCGGAAGCTAGTCGGCGTTCTGCAGTGCGCCGCAAGGCGGGTTTTTAACCCGCAAATGAAGCGCCATGGATGCAATCTTGTGATTGCATCGACGTGGCGCTTCTCATAGTGCACTGTGACCGGCGCCACAGTACACTATGTTAAATTGTTAAATGACATTTTTTTTTTTTTTTAAATGTCTTAAAGGGCCCGTTTTTTTTTTTTTTTAACTTTTTTTTTACTTTTTTTTTACTTTTTTTTTTTTTACACCTAGGGAGAGGGGGGACGGCGCCCGGGGCGCCCCCTATGGGCGGGCCGCCACTGGGTCCAGGACATCTTGCGGCAGGCAAGGAAAATCTTGGCCCATTTTAGAAGATCTTACACGGCCATGGCTTGCCTTGCTGACATTCAGCGGCGACACAATCTGCCGGTCAGACGTCTTATTTGCGATTGCCCGACGCGATGGAACTCAACCTTCTATATGCTTGATAGGCTGCTCCAGCAGAAACGTGCAGTTAACGTCTACCTGTATGAACTCTGCGGCAGAACAGGTTCTGGGGAGCTGGGGTTTTTTTCACCGCGCCAGTGGCTGCTCATGCGCGACGCATGCAGACTTCTGCGGCCATTTGAGGAGATCACCAAACTGGTCAGTCCCTGCCATGGCGCCATCAGTGACATGGAACCTTATGCCTTCTTTATGGAGCGAGCATTGCGTCGTGTCATTGATCAAGCTGTGGAGGAGCAGGAGCGGGAAGATGAGGAGGTCGCAATGCTGGATGAATTCCCAGGGGGGCTACTCTATCTGAGACAAGTCAACAACAGGAGTCTGAAGAGGAGTCAGAGGAGGATGGTGCCGGGGCGGATGAGGAGGAGCGAGAAGAGCATGCTTTAAACCTTTCTGGGATCCCTGTTGTGTGTGGATGGGGAGAGGAGAATGAAGAGGATGACATTATCCTGGATGATGAGCAGGAGCCAGGCCACCACACCGCTTCCACTTTAGTGCAAATGGGGGCCTTCATGCTCCAGTGTTTTAATAGGGACCCCCGTATAAAAAGCATAGGGGTCAAGGACCAGTACTGGGTGGCAACGTAATAAGACCCCCCGTACAAACACAAAATGGCGGAAATGTTACCGCCGTCACAGAGGGCTGGCAGAATAGACACTTCCAGGCCTTGCTTCGAGAAATGCTGCATTCTGCCTTTGCGTGCGCTGGCAGAGGAGCAATTCCCACTCCCAGAGAAGGAGTTGCGGGTACCAATCCAACAGCGCCTGCAAGAAGAGGCCGGTTTGAAGATGTGTTGGTGACTTCGGATATGAGGTCATTCTTTCAGCCGACCCATCGACAGGTGTCATCCGGATCCAGCATCAGGGAATGCCTAGACCGTCAGGTGTCCGACTACATCGGGTTAACGGCCTATGTGGATGCTCTGAGGAGTGATGAACCCCTGGACTACTGGGTGGGCAGGCTTGACCTCTGGCCAGAGCTTGCCCAATTTGCAATGGAACTGTTGGCTTGCCCCTCATCCAGTGTCCTGTCCGAAAGGACGTTCAGCGCAACAGGGTGGATCGTGACCGATAAGCGTACTCGCCTAGCTCACGACAGTGTTAACTACCTCACATTTCTAAAAATGAATGAGGCATGGATCTCAGAGGAATTCAACACATGTGACCAGTAGACCATGTATATGTCTATAAACAATTTTTTTAATCGAGCACAGAGACCTTCTTTCTTCATTTGGCTCACTTCCTTGTCCAAAAAAAGCACACCGTACTATATGCCCGTACCCTCCTCTTTGAAGAGGTTGAGCGGTGTCAAATTTCTACTGGGGCTGCTTATTATGAGGGGCTCCCACCATCCCTGTGTTGTGCTGACTTCCTCCTGGGGCTGTACCTCTGCTGTGCATATTTTGAGGTGCTCTCACCATCCCTGTGCTATGTTCATTATGAGGGGCTCCCACCATCCCTGTACTGTGCTGACTTCCTCCTGGGGTTGCTTATTATGAGGGGCTCCCACCATCCCTGTGCTGTGCTGACTTCCTCCTGGGGCTGCTTATTATGAGGGGCTCCCACCATCCCTGTGCTATGCTCATTATGAGGGGCTCGCCCCATCCCTGTGCTATGCTCATTATGAGGGGCGCCCACCATTCCTGTGCTATGCTGACGTCCTCCTGGGGCTGCTTACGGTGCAGGTGTCAATGCTGTATATCACGGTGCTGATGTCAGTACTCTCTATCACGGTGCTGCTGTCAGTGCTGTATATCACGGTGCTGGTGTTAGTGCTTTATGTCACGCTGCTGATGTCAGTGCTCTGTATCACGGTGCTGTTGTCAGATGACTCTATCACGGTGCAGGTGTCATTGCTGTATGTCACGCTGCTGATGTCAGTGCTCTCTATCATGGTGCTGCTTGCAGTGCTGTATATCACGGTGCTGGTGTTAGTGCTTTATGTCACGCTGCTGATGTCAGAGCTCTCTATCACGGTGCTGTTGTCAGATCACTCTATTACGGCACAGGTGTCAATGCTGTATGTCACGCTACTGGTGATCATCTCCTGCACCCTCTTCTTTGCCTACCCTGGTCCCTGACCTTCCCTCTCCTCCATTGCCTTCATGTGCTCCACAGTCCTGAATTGTCACAACAATTTCCCATATAAAAAGAGAATGCTTGTAGTTGTCGATCCCAGATTCACCTCATACATGCGTTATGTCATTGGCCATGTGGTGGGACTATGTTTGTACAGCTATTAATTATTTTGTGGCTGCAAATTTGACCTGTAGGTTTGCGAAGTTTGCCTCCCATTGAAGTCAATGGGGCCCGCCGCAAACATTCCGGTTCGCGAATTATCGGCCGCGTTCGCGGTCCGCGTTCACGTAACGTCGGAAGTTCGTCCATCACTAACGTCTACCTCATACTCAGCAGCAGTATCAGAATGTATCTGTGGGAGTAACTGGAAGTTTTCTCTTCCTGGGTGTGACAAGTCATTTGTTTCATTTGTTAAATAATTTACCCACTTAAGCCCCGAGCCTCTTTCTGAGATTTGTTGTTTACAAGTTTTTTGTTGCTAGAAAATTACTTAGAACCCCCAAACATTATACTTTTTTTTTCTAACACCCTAGAGAATAAAATGGCGGTCGTTGCAATACTTTCTGTCACACCGTATTTGCGCAGTGGTCTTACAAACACACTTTTTTTGGAAAAAAATTCATTTTTTGAAAGTTAGCCCAATTTTTTTTGTATTGTGAAAGATAATGTTACACCGAGTAAATTGATACCCAACATCTCACGCTTCAAAATTGCGCCTGCTCTTGGAATTGCGCCAAACTTTTATCTTAAAAATCTCCATAGGCGATGTTTAAAAAAATTCTACAGGCTGCATGTATTGAGTTACAGAGGAGGTCTAGTGCTAGAATTATCGCTCTCACTCTACCGATCGCGGCGATATGTCACATGTGTGGTTTGAACACCATTTTCATATGCGGGCGCTACTCACGTATGCGTTCACTTCTGCACGCGAGCTCGGCGGGACGGAGCACATTTAATTATTTTTTTTTTTCTCCTTTTTATTTTTTTTTTACACTGTTTTAAAAAAAATAGTGTCACTTTTATTCCTATTACATGGAATGTAAGCATCCCTTGTAATAGAAAAAAAACATGACAGGACCTCTTAAATATGAGATATGGGGGGTCAAAAAGACCTCACATCTCATATTTACACTAAAATGCAATAAAAAAAATGTTGTCATTTAAAAAATAAAAAAAATAAAATGGCCCTTTAAGAGCTATGGGCGGAAGTCACATTTTAACGTTGCTTCCTCCCTGCAATGGTATGTAGACGGGTGGGGGCCATCTTCCCCTCATTCCTCTCCATACCCAGAAGGAAGAGGGATCCGATCGCCTCCGCCACTACCGACGGCTCCGGTAAGTGGTGTAGGGCACCGGAGAGCTACGGGAGGTGGGGGTCCTCTCCTGCCGCCGACAGAAGTAATTTTGCGGCAAATCCGCCACAGAGACCACTCTTATCGGAAACCGGATTGCCTGCTGAAGAAGAGGATAGCGGGGTTATGGCAGCTAGCTGCTGCCATAACAAAGATATCCCTGTTCAAAGTTAGAGCCGGTTCACACAGGGGCGACTCAGATCCGACTTCAGGTCGTCCCTAGACGCCTCAGGTCGGACAACATGTAAAAATCAATGTAAGTGAATGAGAACCGTTTTAATGCACGCTACTGAAGTCGCTCCCACTTCAGAAAAGGTTCCTGTACTACTTCAATCCGACTTGTAGGTGACTGGTACCCATTGATTTCAATGGAGGTCGCCTACAAGTCGGATCTCAGTGTATACGGAGGCGACTCTCACGGAATTATCAGCTCTGAAGAGGGAACTCCACGCCAAATTTATAAAAAAAAAAAATTTGGCGTGGGTTCCCCCTCCAAGAGCATGGTATGGATTCTAAGGGGAACCCCCTACACCGAAAAAACGGCGTGGGGGTCCCCCCAGATCCATACCAGACCCTTATCCGAGCACGCTACCCGGCCGGCCAGGAAAGGGGGCGGGGACGAGCGAGTGCCCCCCCACCTCCTGAGCCGTACCAGTCCGCGTGCCCTCAACATGGGGAGTGCCTTGGGGAAGCATCCTCTGGGACTGTGACATCATAATGGGTGGGGACATCATCCGGTGATGTCCCTATATAAGTCGCCGCGCGCTGAGTCCCTGCCATTGTGAGCGGAGGCAGCGACGAGGCAACATCCGAAGAGAAGAAAAGAAGAACAGAAGATGGCGACAGCGGCGACAGAAGGCCCGGGCCACCGCCTGTAAAAGAGCTAGAAGAAGGCGCGGTGGCCCGGCAGAAGAACTGAAGAGGGGGACAAGACCACCGAAGAGGGGGACAAGACCACCGAAGAGGGGGACAAGACCCCCGAAGTCGGAAGAAGACCCCGTGCGGTGGCGAAGAAGAAAGCTGGGCTCCTCCGCTAGTGAAAGAGCTAGCAAAAGAGCAGAAGATAGCGGAGGAGTCCAGCGAGAAGACCCCCGAAGACGGAAGACCCCCGGAGCTGTGCAATAAACTATTTTAACCCTTGTGTGTTGTGTTTTTTTGTTACATTTCTTTTCACAGGTGAATTGGTAGTTTTTTCAGGTTAATGGCGTTTTTTCAGCATAGGGGGTTCCCCTTAGAATCCATACCAGACCTAAGGGCCTGGTATGCTCTCGGAGGGGGAACCCACGCCAATTTTTTTTCATAAATTTGGCGTGGAGTTCCCCCTTCAGAGCTCATTCTCTGATTGGCCACGGCAAAAGTCGCCTGGCCTGGGGCGACTTAAAGTTGTGTTGTAAGTCACCCCAGGTCGTGTCTAAGTCATGTTCAAGTCGTCTCCAAGTTGCCTCTGTCGCCCCTGTGTGAACCGGCTCTGAGGACGTATATCGGCGCGTGGCGGTCCAGAAGTGGTCACATTTACAATAGAAAGTAATGGGAACATTGTTTTTATTTTCAATATTTTCTCTTTTTTTATTTATATACTGAAAAATAAAAACTCAATGCTACTTTAAAAACCACCAAGGAAAAGATCTGTCTTTCTCAAATAATTATATAAAATGAATGAGGCAATACACGACTCTATGAATGAATGCTCCCCCATGTGGTCAGATCCCCGCATGGCTGTTCTGTTTTTGTCTCATGTTTCGGGTGTAATGTGTAAATTGTTACCAAAGATTAATTTTTTTTTTTTTGGAATTAATACATTTTTATTGAGCAGAAAAAGAGAAAAAAAAGTGGTACACGTGGCACTTTCACAGTTACAATGATATTAAGAAGGCTCAAATATGCCAATAATAAATATAGTTTATAACACACCTTGTTATCCTTACATATGTAGCGGCGGCTCCTGAATAGCATGCGCTATGCGTTTTTTAAAGTTAAACTTTGCCTAAACTGCAGTTTGGTTTGGGTATAATTGTCTAAATTGGACCTCTGCATCAGTCTGGCTGGACTGTGGGATGTTCAGTCTGGCCACAGGGGGCGCTGTCACTTGTGGCAGGCGTGGAACTATTGTCTGGTTAGGTGCTTACGTTACTCTCTCTTGGAGCCTGCCCAGTGGGAATGGTGTTCTCTCTGTACTTTCTGGGAGAGGGTATTTAAGATGCGGACGTCACGTGGTTTGGGGTTCTGGTCCAGTATGAGGTGCTGACTACTTGGTCCTGGTCCTCCTGTCCAGCCCCCAGGAAAACTATGGCCTGGGGTGCGGATCCACCTGACTTTAATGTCTCGGGGCTGGCTAGCCCAAGGCAAGGAAACTAAAGGAGGATTCTGGGGTGGTTGGGTGCCGTCTCTGGTTCGGGAGAGACCCCATGTACTTCGAGCATTCCAGGGGAGGACTCTTTAGAAGAACACCTCGTACAGATTGGTTTTCTTAACAAAAGCCTGGAAGGGCTGAAGTAACCAAGAGAATCCGGTCTTGTGGATATCGCCAAGTGGGCTGAAAGATCCAGGTATCCCAGAAGTGTTTCAAGTTTAGTTTCCCTACATGTTCTACAACAATGTCTGTGGCAAAGACTTTGTTCCTGAGTAAGCACCTTGTTGGCTGCTAGGCCTTGAGAGAGAGGGACTGTCCAACCTGAGTGATCATCCAGCTGCAAATGGCTATTCTCTGGATTTAGTCAAAGTAAGCAAGTTCTTTAACGTTTTTTGACTTTAGCACTAAGAGAACCTGAACTTCCTTTCCAACCCTCTGATCCCAAGTTGAAAGACTGTTCAACTGACTGAGTTTTGCAAAAAAAATCCATTCAAGTGGATCAGTCCCAAGTTACTGGGCCATCTACCACGGGGCATCCCCTAGACGTACAACGAGGAAAGCAGAAGGTAACGGTAAGCCCAAAAATAACCAGCAGCTCCTTCGGGGGTTAGTGCTACACATAAATCTATACTTTATAATATTATGTTTACCCTCAAGGCCACATCTTCCCCTCTAAAGGGGGTACCCGGAATGGTATAAACCAAAGTAAGAGAAAAAGGAAGAGGGAAAAAAAAGAGGGAAAATATTTATTTGGTAAGATTCTATTGCCAGAACTATAATACAATCGGACATTACGACAAAAAAAAACGTGGATTTTTTTCTGACAGATGTTGGCTCAAACTTGTCTTGCATACACACGGTCACACAAAAGTTGTCGGAAATTACGAACGTCAAGAACGCGGTGACGTACAACACATACGACTAGCCAAGAAAAATTAAGTTCAATGGCCAGTGCGGCTCTTCGGCTTGATTCCGAGCATGTGCGGAACATTGCACATCGTAATGGGGTACACACGATCGGAATTTCCGACACCAAGTTTTGTTGTCGTAAAATTTCAGAACCAGCTTTCAAACATTTTGTTGTCAGAATTTCCGACAGAAAATGTCCGATGGAGCCTACACACGGTCGGAATTTACGACAACAAGCTCACATCAAACATTTGTTGTCGGAAATTCCGACCGTGTGTACGCGGCATTAGAAGTACTAAATGACGCCTTTCAGAAACAGAGACTCCCTGAGTCAATGCAGGAAACGATAATTATAGTAATTCCAAAACAGTGTAAGGACCCGATGCTGCCTGAGTCTTATCGCCCGATTCTCCCTCCTCACCTCAGATGATAAGATATTGGCCGGGGGTTCTTGTAAACAGATTATCATTCTATATTAACCACTTTCAGACCAGACCACTTTTTGCAATTCGGCACTGCGTCGCTTTAACTGACAATTGCGTGGGCGTGCGACGTGGCTCCTGAATAAAATTGACGCCCTTTTGTTCTCACAAATAGAGCTTTCTTTTGGTGGTATTTGATCACCTCTGCGGTTTTTATTTTTTGCGCTATAAACAAAAAAATAGCGTCAATTTTGAAAAAAACACATTATTTTTTTACTTTTTGCTACAATAAATATCCCCCAAAAATGTATAAAAAATGTTTTTTTCCTCAGTTTAGGCCGATACTTATTCTTCTACATATTTTTGATTAAAAAATATCGCAATAAGCGCTTATTGATTGTTTGCGCAAAAGTTATAGCGTTTACAATATAGGGGATAGTTTTATGGCATTTTTATTAATTTTTTTTTTTTTACTAGTAATGGCGGCGATCAGCCATTTTTATTATCATTGCGACATTATGGCGGACGCATCAGACATTTTTGATACATTTTTGGGACCATTGTCATTCATACAGCAATCAGTGCTATACAAATGCACTGATTCCTGTGTAAATGACACTGGCAGTGAAGTGGTTAACCACTAGGTGGCACTGTAGGGTTTAAGTGTGTCCTAGGGGTGTGTTGCTAACTGTGGGGGGAGCGTGGCTGCATGTGACACGTCACTGATCTCTGCTCCAATCACAGGGAGCAGAGATCAGTGACACTGTTGTTAGGCAGAATGGGGAGATGCTTGTTTACTTTAGCATCTCTCCTTTCTTCCTCCCCGTGGAACGATCGTGGGTATCCCCACGGCGATCAAGTCCACGGGACCCGCGATCGGACCCATGGAGGTCCCGACTGGCACGCACACGCAATGGCGCGGCAGCAAATTTAAAGGGACATACCTGTATGCCCATTTGCCTGTCCGTGCCATTCTGCTGACGTACATCAGCGTGCGCCGGTCGGGAAGCGGTTAAAACCTTGACTCATGAGGACCAAACAGGTTTTATTCCAACTAGAGCAGCTTCAACTAATATACGTAGACTTTTTTTTTTTTAAACATGCCGCTCCCTATCGAAAATATGGGATCCAAAGCAATATTGTGCCTGGATGCCCAAAAAGCCTTTGATATGGTGGAATGGGAATACCTATAGGAGGCTTTTGGTGTAGGCCTGGGATAAAATGGGTCAAAATGTTATATAGGGAACCAAAAGCAAAGGTAAGAATTAACAATACACTATCCAGACCCTTTAATCTGTCTAGAGATACTAGGCAGGGATGCCCTCTGTCTCCACTATTGTTTGCAATTGCTTTGGAACCTCTTGCCCTTGCAATCAGTGAAAATAGTCGGGTTTCTATGAGCAGGAAGAGAGGACAAAGTAGCTCTCTATGCAGATGATGCTCTTATTTTTCTGGGGGATACCACAAAGTCATTAATAAAACTTATGAGCCTTATTCTCCATATTTTGGGTGAATCTCGGGATACCAGATTAATTGGGATACGTCTGAACTACTACCATTAGACAAATGAAAAGTCCCTTTACTAAATCACGCGTCTCAAATTCAAATTAAGTATGTAGTGAGATACCTGGGGATTGAGATTTCACTAAATGCAAAATATTAAACTGAATCTTAAACCTTTATTGGTGAAATGTAAGGATAAATGGTGAAGTTGGTGTAAATTACCACTCACAGTGATGATAGGCAGGGAGAACCTTGTTGAAATGATGTGGTCCCCACAGTTGCTTTATGTGTTTAATAATTCTCTCATATGAATCACAACATTTTGGTTTAGAAAAATAGAATCGCTCTTTAGAGGGCTTATTTGGAAGAAAAAACACCACCCATAAAGTTGACAACATTAATGTTAAATAAAGGAGCAGGTGGATTGGCGATTCCCCATCCAAAAAAGCTATATTTCTTGATCATACATCACGGGACACAGGAGCTTCATTACATAGTGGGTTATATAGGCACCTCTGGTGATTAGACACTGGTTGACCCTAATTAAGGAGAATTCCTCCCCTATATAACCCCTCCCATCCGGGAGGCACCTCAGTTTTTTCGCCAGTGTCTGGTCGATGGTCACGTAAAACTTAGCTCTATGCGGGTCCCGGCGAGGGCCGAAGGGCTACAACAAACCGGATCCATACCTCGGGCCGATATTTGACTCCCAAGATGGTATGGTACCCGGGCCTCGTCTGCCGAAGACACGAGGTTTTGCCTGTAAGTCCTCTCCATTGGAAGACTGGACTCTGGGACAACCAGACTTGGGGTACTGTTTACTCAGGGCGCCCGTAAGTTTCTGGCAGAGTTTTTTACAAGGCCCAGGTAGGAGGATCTTTTCGTAAGAACCCCAGATACGCCTGAAGGTTGGCTAACAATACCCGCCGTGATGGGTGAAGGCTGGAATTGGTCTGAACACAGCAATTCCTGCGGCAGGGAACAGGTATGAGAAGTCATCCTATATATTTATATATGAATGGATTGCTTCAATGTGAGTAGTTGTATGTCTTACCTGGTTTCCACCACTTGAGGGAGTAAGAGCAAGCCTGATGCATACTTACATGCCTTTCAAACAAACACGCTCAGTGAAATACCTGGTTCTCCCAGCACTCACCTCTCCTTACAGTCCCTGCCACAATAAAGGTAAAAGAGGGGTCCCACGCAGATCAGGGGGTCCCATGTCACTCCTTTTGGGTTCTCCTCCCCCCCCCGGATCCCGCGGTCCTCGTGCACGCGCGCGGGCGCGTGCACGCGTGCCGGGCGCGCTCCCGGCCTAATGGGGAAGGGGGGGGTGTGGTTGCCAGCTGTGCACATTCAGGTGCTCAATGCTGTAGTGCAGGCGCTAAAACGGCCGTTTTTAAAAAGCCCAGAGCGTCAGGGGACTGTAAGGTGAGACACAGGAGCTGTGGGCTGTAAGCATCCGTGGGATTGGATCCAGGCGAACCTTAAGACACCTACTCGGCATCATATTGTGCAGTTAAGCTTATATTGATTTATTGTGAGACTTTAAGCACAACAAAGTGATTGCATTTTACACTAGTAACTATGCTTTGTAGCTCAGTACTATGTCTCCTCGTAAGAGGATTTCAGGGGCAGGTAACAAAAGCACTGGCAAATCACCGCCTAGGTCCAGGGGTTCCAAAAGTGCATGCAGATTACCATCCCCCTCTGCAAAAGTGGAGCCTGCATCTCAAAACGAGTCAGTGCCCCTTTCAGGCTTTGCAACCTCTCCTAATGTCGCAGCCCCGGTCTATGTCTCTGAGGACTCCCTTAGGGCTTCATTGGAGAGTTTTGAAGGGAGGATAATGAATGATGAATTTTATTTCTGCTTCCCTAAAAGATAGCAGAAAAAGGGGTAAATCCCCTCCCTCTGCTGAAATCCCTCTCTCAGACAGTTGCTCTGAAAATGAGGAGAGATCCCTATCTTTAGGAAGGGATCATGAGCAGTTGGATCAGTCAGAGGATGAGGAGTTAGCCCCCTCCTCTCAGGCACTCAGAAGGCAGGCCCAGTATTACACTGAATTGGTGCGTACCACGTTCAGAATGCCGCCTGCTGAAGTCGCTACGTCCTCTGTCTTTTCCCTGGGAGTCAGGAAAGCCCCACAGACTGCTTGTCCTTCCCAATTCATCCTTTAATGGCTGACTTGATGTATGAGGACTGGGGACATCCCGATAAACTGTTTACTCCTCCCAAGAGGTTTTCTATGAATTATCCCGTGGAGGAAAGTTTCACCAAGAAATGGGGGGCCCCATCTGTTGATGCGGCTATCTCTTGTGTGAATAAGAACCTAACTTGTCCTTTGGATAATGCGCAGGTATTTAAGGATCCAGCTGACAGAAGGCTGGAAACCTTGTTAAAAGCCCCCTTTTCCATGGCCGGCGCTGTGGTGCAACCTACAGTCGCAGCCGTGGGATTATGCCAGTTCCTTAAGGAACAGGTCAAACAAATGTTTGAACTCCTCCCCAGCGAGGGAGTAGAGAAATATGCAGAAGATGCCTCACATCTTATGTTTCATAGTTGATGCGATTTTGGATTCTATCCAACAAGCGTCACGTTTGTCCCTCATGTGGTACACATGCGTAGGGCTCTATGGCTAAAAAAAAAAAAAAAAAAAAAAAAAAAAAAATTTTTTTGGGCCGCTGAGATGTCATGCAAGAAGCATTTGGCTGGGTTCCCATTTAAAGGGGAACGTTTGTTTGGAGAAGAATTAGATAAATTCGTCCAAAATATTTCAGGAGGTAAATCTACACTCCTTCCAGTCAAGAAGAGTAAACGTCCCTCATTCAGGCGTACTCTTTCTCCCGAAGCGTTAAGCTCTAAACAGTGGCGACGGCCTTCCCAGCCCTCCGCTACTAGAAAGCCTCAGGGCCGAGCCCAGGGACAGAAGAGGACTTGGGGGCGGAAGCCTGCCAAGCAAACCTCCAAGACCTCCCTGTGAAGGGGCGCCCCCGCTCGGCCGAGTGGGGGGAAGGCTCCTGCGGTTTGCAGGCGCCTGGCGGGAGGAGATTCAAGACAAATGGGTGATCTCTTCGGTATCTCTGGGCTACAGGCTAGAATTTCAGAAGATTCCACCCTCTCGTTTTCTAAGGCCAAGGATCCCCAAGGATCCGATAGAGCGGAAACCGCTACTCCTGGCCTTAGATCAGTTACTATCCCAAGGTGTGATAGTAGAGGTGAGCCCGAAAGATCAGGGTTCAGGTCTTTGTTCAAATCTCTTCACCGTTCCAAAACCAAACGGAGGTGTCAGACCTATCTTGGATCTGAGAGACTAAAACGGTTTCTACACATCCAGACCTTCCGGATGCAGTCTATACGCACTGTAGTCTCCTCCCTGCAAGGGGGAGAATTCATGGCATCAATAGATATCAAAAGTATCTCCATGTGCCAATATTTCCCGCACACCAGAAGTTTCTAAGGTTCGCGGTAGAGCAGCGCCATTTTCAATTTGTGGCCCTGCCGTTTGGCCTAGCTACGGCCCCCCGAGTCTTCACGAAGATTCTAGACCTTCTCTTAAGCAACTTTAAGAGTTCAGGGCATAGCCGTCATGGCTTACCTAGACGACTTGCTTCTCGTAGAGAGAACTACAACGTGCCTAAGTCGCAGCGTCACCAAAACGCTAGAACATCTGGGCAGCCTAGGTTGGATTATAAACCTAGAAAAGTCGTCTCTGCAACCGACCACCAGGTTGGATTACCTGAGTCTCATTATCAACACCGCTCAAGGCAGGGTGTTCCTTCCAAGGCCAAAGACCTTGGCCATTGGAGATCTGGTGCGCCTAGTTCTGGGCAGAAGATCTCCCTCTATTCGCCTATGTATGAGACTATTGGGAAAGATGGTCGCCTCATTTGAGGCTGTCCCATTTGCCCAGTTCCACTCAAGGCCCCTGCAAAGATGCATCCTTGCGATTTGGAACAGGAAGCCCCAATCTCTGGATCTTCCTATGCGTTTATCCCCCCGGGCACGCAAGAGTCTGGTTTGGTGTTATAAACCAGAAATTTGCTAAAAGGCAAAACTTTTCTTCCCCTCTCATGGAAGATTGTCACAACGGATGCCAGCCTGACAGGCTGGGGAGCCGTATTAGAGGGAACAGGCTCGCAGAGAAGATGGTCTGCGACCAAAAGTCTGCCGCCCATAAATATCCTAGAGATTCGGGCAGTTTACATGACACTCAGAGAGTGGTCTCACAGACTGCGAGGTTTCCCGGTTCGGATTCAGTCCGACAATGCCACCGCGGTGGCTTATATCAATCACCAGGGCGGTACCAGAAGTCTGGTGGCCCAAAAGGAGGTGAATCGCATACTTGTCTGGGCAGAAGAGCATGTTCCGTGCCTCTCTGCAGTCTTCATCCCAGGAGTGGAGAATTGGCAGGCGGTTTATCTCTGCCGCCAGCAGTTGTGCCCAGGAGAATGGGCTCTGCACCCCAATGTGTTTCAGAACATATGTTACAAATGGGGCACTCCAGACGTGGATCTTTTTGCGTCCAGATTCAACAGGAAACTGGACAACTTTATGTCAAGGACAAGAGATGCACTTGCTCAGGGGTCAGATGCTCTGACGGTTCCCTGGAATCAGTACAATCTGATCTATGCCTTCCCCCGAACCCGCTACTGTCACGGTTCCTGGGAAAGGTCAAGAGGGAGGCGAAGTCGGTCCTTCTAGTGGCCGCGGCTTGGCCCAGGCGACCATGGTTTTCAGTAATCATGAAGCTGGCAGTAGGCAGGCCATGGACCCTCCCTCTCCGGCCAGATCTGCTCTCGCAGGGCCCAATTTACCATCCTGCTTTATGCAGTTTGAATTTGACGGTCTGGCTGCTGAGACTCACATCTTAAAAGGCTGTGGTCTTTCGGGGCCAGTCCTTTCTACTCTGGTCAGTGCCAGAAAGCCGGCCTCCAGGCGTATCTATTATAAGATCTGGAGGGCATATGTTTCCTGGTGTGAATCCAGGAGATGGCATCCCAAAAGGTATGTCATTAGCAGAATCTTGGCCTTTCTCCAATCTGGCCTTGAATTGAATTTGGCCATAAGCACCATCAGGGTGCAGATTTCGGCCCTGTCGGTCTTTTTTGCATCACATTCCCTGGTACGGGCCTTTATCCAGGGGGCTATGCGGATAAGACCGCCAGTCAGACCCCCGGTATGCCCATGGGATCTGAGTTTGGTTCTCTCGGCCTTAGAAGCCCAACCATTTGAACCTTTGCATCCTGCTTCATTAGTCCTCTTGACAAAGAAGCTAGTCTTCCTAGTAGCCATATCCACGGCTAGAAGGCTATCAGAATTGGCAGCTCTTTCCTGTAAAGAGCCCTATTTAATTATCCATAAGGACCGGGTGGTTATGCGTCCCAACAGGTCCTTTCTACCTAAGGTGGTTTCAGGTTTTTTCATCTGAATCAAGATATAATCCTGCCATCCTTTTTTTCCAAATCCTCAGTCCATAAAGGAAGAATCCTTTACACACTTTAGATGTGGTTAGAGCAATCAGTCTTTATCTTCAAGCCACTGCTCAGATAAGAAAGACTGACTGCTTATTTATTCTGCCAGAAAGTCCCAGAAGGGGTCAGGCAGCGTCAAAGTCCACTCTCTCGAGGTGGATTAGACAGGTTATTTCTCAGGCCTATAGCTTAAAGAGGAAGATTCCTCCTTTTCAGGTGAAAACGCACTCTACTAGGGCTGTCAGTGCTTCTTGGGCAGTGCATCACCAGGCCTCCCTGGCTCAGATCTGTAAGGCTGCGACTTGGTCATCAATCCACACATTCACCAGATTCTATCAGGTGGATGTCAGAGGGCAAGAGGATATCGCCTTCGGGCGCAGTGTACTGCAGGCTGCAGTTTAGGTCCTCAGGTCCCTGGCAGTCTATGTTTATGATCTGTGTCTCCCTCCCCTCAACCTGAGCATTGCTATGGGACATCCCACTATGTAATGAAGCTCCTGTGTCCCGTGATGTATGATCAAGAAAATAGGATTTTTATATACAGCTTACCTGTAAAATCCTTTTCTTGAGAGTACATCACGGGACACAGAGCTCCCGCCCCTCTTGGGTTTTACGTGGTTCTTATTGCTTTGCTACAAAACTGAGGTGCCTCCCGGATGGGAGGGGTTATATAGGGGAGGAATTCTCCTTAATTAGGGTCAACCAGTGTCCAATCACCAGAGGTGCCTATATAACCCACTATGTAATGAAGCTCCTGTGTCCCGTGATGTACTCTCAAGAAAAGGATTTTACAGGTAAACTGTATATAAAAATCCTATTTTTAGCTTCGCAAATACAACGCTTTTTTGGATGGACAGTAATGGCCGACTCTGACTCTATGCAGACATAGAAAACAAAATATAATACGGCGCACTCTGATTATGACTAGTAAACAAACTCGTATAGTGCTGAATGCGAATGAACATAGAGTATAAATAGTATTAATGACCACAATGGGCTGTTACAGTCAGTAATGTCCATGAAGTATAAGGAAAAATAATTAAAATAGGTAAAAGAATTAAAAAGAATAAAAAAGAAACAAAAAAATCTGGATCTATGCAGAGCCTTCTATTATCAGTATATCCCGATTACCCATTGATCTCTTTATTGGAGATGAGAAACCAACGGTCTAACAAAGGCTTTATTACGGGAGAATTGTTTGACAAGGTATGGCAGGAAATGGAAAAAAAAAAATGACGGAAATAAAAGGTTATACGGCATATACCCCTATATGGAATAATAGCAGCTATGCGGAAATGATGGAACTGAAAGGGTTTGAGATATGGAGCCTCAAGGGACTCAGATATATGACACAGGTATTCCAGGATGAAGTGATAAAGACCTTTATTGAACTAAGAAATGAATAAAATATCCCAAACAAAAGATTTCTTCCTACAGTTTAAGCACGCATTACAAGCACAGGCGGAATTTAAATGTAATAATTCAGAGGTAATGGCCTTGTTGGAAAAGACAAAAAAAAAGAGGGTCTGATTTCACAAATCTATAATATACTATATGATAAATTTAAAGAATATACCAGCAAGAGCAGCGCGGTCATGTGATATAGGGCCAATGTCACGATTGGCAATCGGCACTGTCGGCAACATCCCTGTCATCTCTATCCCCAACAACAAAATTTAACACAAATATTCATATTACACAGGGCTCATTATACACCAGAGAAATTATTTAAATGGAAAGGTAGAGATACAGGCCAATGCCCCAGATGTAAAGGGAATCAGGTGAACTTAATCCATATGTTATGGAGATGCCCCAAGCTCCACCGCTATTGGCATGAAGTGATATCAATGATTAATAGTGCTTTTGGGACCAGGATGTCTCCTGAACCGGGAAGATGCCTCTTGGGTAGGCTTGTGCAATTCGTTTCGTAACGAATCGAAATTCGGCCGAATTTTGCATCTTTCGGACATTCGGATGCATCCGAATGTCCGAATAAAAAAATAACAAATTACAACGAATACGAAAGAAATATAACGAATGAATTCAAATGAATTCGAATCAATTCGACATGATTCGAAATTATTTCAACCGCATTCGAAATTATTTCAACATGATTTGACATTATTTCAACCACATTCGAAAATATTTTGTGACCCGATTTAGGGCCAAGTATCTCGGGGTCACTTGGAGCTAGAAACTCCAAATTTGGATATGTTGTAGTGCTAGTACTATTGTGTTTGCATACCAAATTTGGGGTTTCTATCTATAAGTGACCCCGAGATATGTGGCCCCAAATTTGGGTCGCAAAATGTTATTAGTTATTAGAGCAGAGAATGACATTTTGCGACCCGATTTTGGGGCCACATATCTCGGGGTCACATATAGTTAGAAACCCCAAATTTGGTATGCAAACACAATAGTACTAGCACTACAACATATCCAAATTTGGAGTTTCTAGCACCAAGTGACCCCGAGATACTTGGCCCTAAATCGGGTCATAAAATATTTTCGAATGCGGTTGAAATAATTTCGAATCATGTTTCTAGCACCAAGTGACCCCGAGATACATGGCCCTAAAGTTGGGTCACAAAATATTTTCGAATGTGGTTGAAATAATGTCGAATTATGTTGAAATCATTTCGAATCCGGTAGAAATATTTTCGAATTTGGTTGAAATATTTTCGAATGTGGCCGATTTTTCGAATTCGGTAGAAAACTAAACGAAATCCGAAAACGAATTTAAGGAAGTTAACGAATATAACTAAACTAAATTAATGAATTAACGAATAAAAACGAAACAAAACTAAACAAATTTTTTCCTTTTGCACATGTCTACTCTTGGGTATCCTAGATGAATGGGGTATCCGGTGGGGGAAGACAGGATATCATTAACTAGGATCTTATTTCAGGTGTGTAAGCTCATAACGCAAAAGTGGACATCATCAAGCCCACCTACAATAGCAGAATGGAAGATACAAATAAGGGAAACATTAGTTAAGGAAAAGTATATATTTTTACACAGAGGCTGCCCAGGGAACTTTGAAAAGATATGGAGAAGAGGGACGGACATTTTGGATATATAATGTGGCGGGAGAGGGGGGAGGGAGCACTTTTATGAGGGTTTTCTTGTTTTGTTTTGTTTTCCACCCCATCTTATTTCATGCCAAGGTTGTATGTTGGGTGTATGTTGTTTGCTATTTGTGATGTTTTTGTATAAGTAATAATAAAGAATGATCTGATTTAAAAAAAAGAGCCTTTTTACACAATACGGAGGATTAATCACTTAAGTTCCACACTGTGTATAACAAGCAATGCTATTCTGCATGTAGAGACTGATTTTACTGTTGTGGGTTTAGTAACACTTTAAGGAATAACAATAAAATTCCAAAATGGAGGAATCGGAGGAAGGACAGGTCACCGCTCAGATCATTCCGGAATAACGTTCAGTAGATATCAGTCAGTAGAATTATCATCTGTATGTGAAGAAAAGGAAAATGATGAATAATCGGTGTAATGATATCATTCCATTCTGGACATTCTCTTCATATCAGGATCCGTGTTTTACCTGCAGAGGAGGAGACGGCTTCTCCAAGACCATGTTCTACTCTTCTTCTGTCTATAGATACCTCCCATCCTACTTCCCTTCAATAAAGAATCAAATGAGAGTGTAAACCACTTTAAGACCGGACCTACTTTTCAAACTTGTTGTTTACAAATTAAAATCATTTTTTTTTGCTAGAAAATTACTTAGAACCCCCCAAACATTATATATTTTTTTTATAATACCCTAGAGAATAAAATGGCGGTCGTCACAATACTTACTGTCACACCGTATTTGCGCAGCGGTCTTACAAGTGCACTTTTTAAAAAAAAAAATACACTTTTTTTAATTAAAAAATAAGACAACAGTAAAGTTAGCCCAATTTTTTTTTATATTGTGAAAGATGATGTTATGCCGAGTAAATTGATACCCAACATGTCACGCTTCAAAATTGCGCCCACTCGTGGAATGGCGACAAACTTTTACCCTTAAAAATCTCCATAGGCGAGGTTTAAAAAATTCTGCAGGTTGCATGTTTTGAGTTACAGAGGAGTTCTAGGGCTAGAATTATTGCTCTCACTCTAACGATCGCGGTGATATCTCGCATGTGTGGTTTGAACACCATTTTCATATGCGGGCGCTACTCACGTATGCGTTCACTTCTGCACGCGAGCACGGCGGGACATGTTAAAACATTTTTTGTTTTGTTTTTTTCTTATTTCTTTTACCTTTTATTTTTACACTGTTCGTTGTCACTTCTATTCCTATTACAAGTAATATTATTCCTATTACAATGTAAACATCCCTTGTAATAGAAAAAAAGCATGGCACGACCTCTTAAATATGAGATCTGGGGGGTCAAAAAGACCTCACCTCTCATATTTACACTAAAATGCAATTAAAAAATTGTTGTTTGAAAAAAATTATTTAAAAAAATGTCTCTTTATAAACTATAGGCTGAAGTGTTGACGTCCCTTCCACCCTGCAGTGATATGGAGCCGGGTGGGGGCCATCTTCCTCCTCGCTCAGCTCCATCCCTAACACGGAAAAGGACCCAATCACCTCCACCGCTGATGGTGTCAGCGGTCTCATATGCTGGGAGTAGATCTGACATACGTTGTATGTACTGTAGATGGTGGGATGTGTGATCTCATCTCTTCATAACGGACCCCAGTATGCAGTGGTGGCTTTTTTTTTGGGGGGGGGGGGGGGGTGCGCAAACAAACTGATAAAAACATCCTGAAAAAAAATCAATTGCAGCCACTGTGCCCATCAAATGCAGTCACTTGTGCCAATCATATGCAGCCACGTGTGCCCATCATATGCAGCCACTTATGTCCCATCAAATGCCGCCATATGTGCCCCATCAAATGCCGCCACTTGTGCCCCATCAAATGCTGCCACTTGTGCCCCATCAAATACTGCCACTTTTGCCCCATCAAGCCTCAGGTGCTTCAAAAATAAAATACCCCCGCTACTGTAATTCAGATGCCTGGCATCCGAAAAGGGTCCAGACGCCTAAATAGGGGGTGGCAGTGGCGGCCATGGATAGATTCATGCAATGCATTAATCTATCCATTATTCATAGAGGGGAGTGGCTGGAGAGAGGGGGCGGCGCCCTGTGCCCTTAATGGACGGGCTCCCCCTACCAGTATGTAGTTACACCAAACAATCCCCTCTGGCCTCACACTTTAGGTATTTGAAAGGTGTCCTCCTTTTATAGCGCCCCCCACCACCTTGCAAATCACCCACCTAATACAAGACCCCTCCTGGCCATCCAACCATTGAGATAGTAGACTGTATGCTGGGTGTGCTGGGCTGTCATGTGTACAGGCTGAGAACACACATCTGATTGGCTCATTTATACTGCCGAATTGGGGTGGGGTGGGGTGGAAGATTGTAGGACCTCACTACGATTTTTAGTGGAAGATCTGATTTTCCTCATCCACCCTTCTGTATTGATAAAACTTGGGATGAGGAATAAATTCTCCATCATCTGGGAAATCTGTGACTGGCACAGGAAATGTAAATCATCTCTCTTGTTATCTGTATAACTACAGAGACCTCCAATGGGCTCTACAGAAATTGTATAGAATGTTTGTCACCCGTCCTTCCATTTTTTTTATATTACAGTGCAGCCCGGGTGTCAGAAGACCTCAAAACAATGTCCCACTTCCATCTTCTCGCCACCAGAATCTAAGACCCCATACACACTATTAGCTTTTCTGCAGATTTTTGTCTTCAGATTTACCAAATCATAGAATATGAGGTCACACTTTAGGAGTTTAAATTTGTATGCAATCAGGCAGGCCCTTGCACTACATGGTAGCCATGTAAAACCATGTAGTTCAAGGGTCCCCGCTGACAGCTGAAAGTAAAAAAAAAGAATTGCCGGCAAAAAAACCACAAAAAAACAACGTGGGGTCCCCCCTAGGTCCATACGGGTCTAGTATGGATTTAACAAGGGGGTCCCCAGATCCCAGCCTCCCCCCCTATGTGAATGAGTATGGGATACATTGTACCCCTACCCATTCACCAAAAAAAGTAGTGTAGTGTGAAAAAATACAGCAGACAGTTTTTGACAAGTCTTTTATTAAAAATATCTTCTTCTTCCTCCGGTTTTCCTGCATCTTCTCTTGCATCTTCCTCCTGCAGGCTTCTCCTTCTCCTGGTTCTTCTTCCGCTCTTTTTCTTTCTCTGGTCTTCTTTATCCGGTGTGCTTCTTACTCTGCCGCCTTTCCCGCCGACGACTCTCCACCAATGTTGCATCCCGCTGATCTGTCCGTGCCGATGTCAAGCATTTCTTAGATAATGATGGGGAAGTGGTCATAGGATGACATCACCCAGAGGCCCATCCCCCTTGTGACATCACCGTCTGGGGCATGAAGGGTCCATGACATCATAAGGGGGTGGGCCTCTGTATGACGTCATCCGATGGCCACGCCACCATTGTTATCCAAGAAATGCTTGACATCGGGGCAGACAGATCAGCGTGACACAGAATCGTAGGAAGGTCGGCGGCGGGAGCGGCGGCAGAGAAAGAAGCACACCAGACAAAGAAGACAGAAGAAGAGCGGAAGAAGCAGTGGGAGAAGGAGACACCCGGAGGAGGAGGATGCAGGAGAAGATGGAGGAAGAAGCGGGGGAAGAAGAAGAAGATAGTTTTAATAAAAGACTTGTCAAAAATTGTGTACTGTATTTTTTCACACTACACTACTTTTTTTTGGTGAATGGGTAGGGGTACCCCATACTCATTCACATAGGGGGAGGCTGGGATCTGGAGGCCCCCTTGTTAAAGGGGGCTTCCATATTCCAATAAGCCCCCCTGCCTGGAGACCCCAACAACCACAGGGCAAGGGAAAAGGTCATTGTCCCCATCAACATGGGAATAAGGTGCACCCACCCCCCCATGTTGAGAGCATGTGGCCTGGTACAGTTCAGAAGTGGGGGGCACTCACTCGTCCCCTCCCTTTCCTGACCTGCTGAGCTGCATGCTCTGATAAGGGTCTGGTATGGATTTTGGGGGGTTCCACACCATTTTTTTTACATTTTGGCATGGGGGGGTTCCCTCCGAAACCATACTAGGCCCAAAGGGCCTGGTATGGACCTGGGAGGAACCCCATAGCAATTTTTTTCACAATTTTTTTTTGCCGGCAATTCTTTTTTTTTCATTTAGCTGTCAGCGGAGAAGCCCACTGACAGCTTATGACTCATCGGTTGTTAAGGACACGGTGGCCGGCTTCCTGGCCCTCTCCTTAACAACCAATTTTATACAGTGTATGTACAGAAAAAAAATACACAAATCGCGGAGAAATCGAGGCAAAAACGTGGTACTTGCGTTTTGGATGTGGGTACATTGAAGTCTATTATATGCAAAATTCAGTATTTTGCAGGGAAAAATTCCCTGACCCTTTCCAAAAACGCAGAGGCACAAAAATGCATTGATGTGAAAATGTTCCATAGGAAACCATGTTAAAAAAAAATGTTCCTGCATTTCTGCAAAATGCATCAAAAAATGTATTATTGTTAATCAAAATTTTGGTTGGAAAAAGCTCTGATGGTTTTCCCGACGGAATTCCAATGGGATTTCCCTCAAGCTGTCACACCAAATTCCAACCGTCAAGAACTCTGTGACGTACAACATGTACGACGGGGCTAGAAAAGGGAAGTTCATTAGCCAGTAGCCAAATAGCTTCCGTCTCGTAGTTGAATCTGAGAAATCGTGAGTTTTTTGCGTGTCGGAATTGCCACAGACAATCACATTTGCAGAGAGGAACTTTTCCCGACCGAAAAATTGAGAACATGCTCTCAATCTTTGCTGGCTGGAATTTCGGCCAGCAAAAGTCCGATGGAGCATACACACAGTCGCATTTTCCGACGAAAAAAACTCTCATCTGTCTTTTGCGGGCCGAAATTCCGATCGTGTGTACGTGGCACTAGACTTAGCATGTGTGTTACCTCCAATGTAACAGGTCTTACCATTTTTTCAGAGTGAAGCCGGCATTCCGGAAGACCTCACAACAACGATCCACTTCTGAGTCCGACATCTTCTCATCATCATCCAATGTAACCTCCAGTTTGGTCAGAGTTCGGTTTGTGTTGATAATGGAGCAAAGATCATCGCAGCACGATAATGTCATTTTACAGCGATAAACTCTGGTGGGAGAAGCAGGAAAGAGAGGTGAAATGTTCTTCCAATGATGGGCAGAAGTAGGCAAGTCCAATGAATAATTAGCGGGTGAGGTCTTGGAAAATGAAATTTTGGGACATTTGGATGGATTTTTTCATGGAATATTGTTTGGACCTCCCCTGTGAAATGTAGATGAGTTGTCACCCAACCGGAAAAGTTTTAGGGCTCAATTCACTAAAGAATATTTCAGGAGATAATTGGATCATGTGACATATTTTTTTTTTCCAATTATCTCATGCTATATTTAAAAAAATGTCAATGTCGCCGTCAGTAAAAAAATGCTTGGTACATATGGCATAAACTGACTCTAAAGTCAATTCACTAAATTCTATAAATAAATAAATGCATTTGTTGAAAAAGTAATGGTCTAGTCTCGTGTTACTCAAGGAATATATTCAATTAGTGCTGGTTGTTAAGGAGTCGGCAGCTGCCAGCATCCTTAACAGCCAGTAAACAACATGGTTGTTCTGCATCGGATGGCCGCCGCGTCCCGCTGACTCTTCTGTCGGCGGGATTTCCGGATCCCCCTATGTGGATGAGTAGGGGTTTAAACAGCACCACTATTCATTCACAAAAAAAAGGCAAAAAGAATATTAAAAACACAGTTTTTTACAAGTCTTTGATTTAAAAAAAAAAAAAAATATCCCCAAAGTTGACCCAGCGTACAGCGCGATAAACGCCAGGCCGTTGACCTGAACAAAAAATAAATAAATACCCGACATGCACTGACGCTTGGCCACCGCTGAATGACAGCTCCACCACCTTCCATTGCTAAATAAACGAAGGGGCAGACCACCCGATGATGTCACATGTGACCTCGCCCACATTACACTAATGAACAGGCGTGCTGGGGCGATGATGTCACAATGTGGCAGGGTTACCCAGTGATGTTATTGGGTGTCCCTTCCCCGTTCATTTATTTAGCAGCGGGAGGTGGTGGAGCTGTCATTTGGAAAGACCCAAGCGTCGGTACTGTTCTGTTTTTTTTTTTTTGTTTTGTTTTTACTTTTGTTTAGGTCAGTGGCCAGCATTCATTGTTTCATAGTTAGTTTCATAGTTAGTAAGGTTGAATAAAGACAACAGTCCATCCAGTTCAACCTGAGTGTCTACAATTGTGCCTATCCCTGTACATTACACATTGTGACGGATGTTGAATCTACTTTGGGATTGTTTTTTGGGTTTTTGGACTTGTCAAAAAGTGGCTTTGTTTTTATTTACTTTAAAACGTATTGTTTTTTGAGTGGTGGTGTATTCCATTGGAAGAAATCGCATCCTGGCACATGTGAATGGTCAAGTTGGTGACAAGATACACAGTGGGTCCAACCAAAAAATCACAGTGATACCTAACTAGTGATAGAAGGTCCATCCATTGAGTATAAATCCATGTGGGGTCACCATGGAAATGGTCTTGTATTCATCTGTTACTAATGGCACCAGCACCTGTTCCCTTACCTTTTGTTTTTTAAGCAACTATTATCTGAATGGGACTCATGCCGCGTACACACGATCGGATTTTCAAATTATTGGAATTGGCAAAGGATTGGCAAACTAGGTCCGACGGGATTAGTCCGTCGCACAATCCGATCCTTGCGTCCGTTTTTTTGGGGAAAAAAAATCTGGTGGACCTAAATATAGAACATGTTTCAAATCTATCAGAGGGACTCAATTCCGACGGACTCAAATCGGGAAAACCGTTCGTCTATGTGCTGTTCCGACGGACCAAATACGACGCAAGGGCAGCTATTGGCTACTGGCTTCCTTTTTTAGTCCTGTTTACGTCACCATGTTCAAAATGAATGGACTTAGTCCGTTTGTGTGTGGCCAAGTCCGTTCTTTCGGAAGGTCCATCTGAACTCCGCCGAAAGTCCGTCGGGAAGACCGTCTGACCTAGTTTGCCGGAAAGTCCAGCCGTGTGTATGCAGAATTACTGATACATTGGACATTAGTTTAATTAGACATAATGTTCTGGTGTTGTTCATTCGTTTATTTATCGTTTGCACATGTGGCAAAATATTTAGCAACTTTGATTCCAATTTTTGGCAGTACAGTCTTTATACACATTTATAGAGCTCACATTATAGAGTTGGAGTTATAGAGTTAGACACATTTTGAAGACTACAGCAGCCACAATCACATGTATCTGTGTTTCCCTATTTCAGGTTTCTTTTGGTTTGTAGCGTAGAGTTTTCATTGTTATTTGTCAAAATAGAGCTTTATGGTCACAAGCATAAGTGCTATGTTTGGGAAGGGGTCAACACGGCCTATAGTGACCAGAATGCCATCCTCACTGTGAAGCATGGTGGTGGCTCACTGATGTTTTGGGAGTGAGTGAGCTCTAAAGGCGGGGGGGGGGGGCGGGTATCTTATGAAAATGGATGGCAAGATGAATGTAGCATGTTTTTAGAAAATACTGGCAGACAAATTGCATTCTGTTGCACGTAAGCTGCGCATGGGATGCTCTTGGACTTTCCAGCATGACAATGACTCTAAGCACAAGACCATGGTTGAGTCTCCAGTGGTTCCAGCAGAAAATGGTGAAGGTCCTGGAGTGGCCATAACAGTCTCCTGACCTTAATATCCTCGAGACAATGTGGGGAGATCTCAAATGTGCGCTTCATGCAAGACGACCAAAGACTTGACCTGGAGGCATTTTGTCAAGATGAATGGACAAGAATTTGGGCTTTATAGACAAGTATTACAGAAGTCTGACTGCCATTATTGATGCTAAAAAGGGGCTATACACGGGATTAAGAACTAAGGGGATGCAGACTTTTGAACAGGGGACATTTCATTGGTTTGATTGTTGCCATGTTTTGTTTTATGATTGTGCCATTCTGTTATCACCTACAGTTACGATATGTGAATCCCATAAGAAATAAAAGAAATGGGTTTGCCAGCTCACTCATGTTTTCTTTAAAAATGGTACATGCTGTATTTTACCAATTCTCCAAGGGAAGGCAAACTTTTGAGCACAACTGTAAGCCCTTGTACACACGGCCGGAGATTCCGACAACCAAATCTGACGGATTTTGTCCGAAACTGTTGTATACACACGGTCGGACAAAGTTGTCCGAAAATCCGACGTGATGACGTTATTTCGTTACGACGGGACTACGTTCAGGCTAGTAGCCAATAGCTTTGGTGTAGGAATTTGATCTGAGCATGCGTGGCACTTTGTCCGATCGGAATTCTCTACACATGATTGGAGTATGTCCGATCGGAGCATTTTGTCGGAAAATTTTACCAACAAGTTGGAAAACTTGGTCCGTCGGATACTCTGACGGAAACAGTCCAATGTAGACCACACACAGTTGGAATATCCGACAAAACGTTCCGATCGGACACATTCCGTCGGAATCTCCGACCGTGTGTACAAGGGCTAAGAATGGAATGGACACCATCAAAGTACAAGGAAGTCATGCCACATTCATACAGACTACAGAGACAAATACAGACATGTGATAGTATATTAGGGAAAATAACCAAAAACTCGAATGCCGCATACACACGAGCAGACTTCTCGTCGGACTGAACTCCGAAGGACTTTTTGACGGAGTTCCGGCGGAGTTCCCGCCAAAACGGATTTGCCTACACATGATCGCACCAAAGTCCGATCGTTTAGAATGCAATGATGTACGACGGGACAAGAAAAGGGGAGTTCAATAGCCAGTAGCCAATAGTGGCCCTTGCGTCATTTTTGGTCCGTCGGAACAGCACACAGACGAGCGGTTTTCTCGAAGGGAACTGATTCCTCCGGCAAGATTTGAAACATGTTCTATTTCTAGGCCCGTCAGAATTTTAGAAAGAAGAAGTCAGATAGAGCCCACACACGATCGGAATGTCCGACAGAATTATTCCGATGGACCTTTTCTGCTGGAAAGTCGCGTGTATAGGGCATTAGGGAATGGTCATCACAAAATTAGTAGAAAAGAGAACTGGATACCATCATCAAGGGGAGAAAAGTCAGTAAAATCCACTTATGATGATCCGTAGAAGGAGTGTAAATATCTCAAGCAGTCCAGTCACTCTGTAGAGAGCGTGTCTCTGGAGTAGAATGTCCCCCATATCATTACTGAGATCCACACAGAGAAATGAGGAGCACATATTGATTAGGAGCAGACAAGGCCCGACATGGGGGGGGAACTCGAGGGAAAACTTGGTTAGGAAATGACCCATAAGTCTTTCGTGAAGTCAGACATCTGCAGATAGAACTAATGGCACAAACTTGAGACACAAAGTCCACCTTCTTGTTGATATCACCCAGAAAAACTGAAATTCAAAAACAGGTAAAACCGCCCAAAAGGAGAATATAAAAGGAAGATCTTCACCAGAAGAGAACTCTACTAATTTTTTGGAAAAAAATACAGTAGTTTGTATTGAGGAAATCAAACAGAAAGCAACAAAGTACAATGAGATGAAGCTGACTGCCCAGCTCTACATACGGTAGTATAATATGTCATTGTGGAGGGACTCCGGAGGAGGGTTTATGTCCGTAGGATACAATCTTCATACCTGAAGAGAACCCCCAACAGGAGCAGAGAGGGGGAGATAAACAATCACTGCCCAGAGCCAGGACAGTGGAAGCCTTGGGACTTTTTTATGGCAGACAAGGACTTCTATAGGGAATGTGAGTTAGGGATGTTCATCATTTCTTTTAATGAAGGGGGATGGGTAACGTTCCAGGATTTATAACTACTATCCTGCAGAAGGGAGACAATGAAAGAGAATATTTCTTGGGTTGTATTTGAAATGGGAAAGAAGTGAGAACTATATTATGTTGTTGCCTTCAGAGGAATGTATCATGTTTTCTGTCTTTAATATAGTCAGGATTTGCGTATAAAAAATTAGCATTTCCATTTCAACCCAGCAGGTGGAGCTGAAATATTTTTTTTTTCACACATGTACCTTCCTGTTTTTCCTGGTTCACTGTACAAATAATGTTATTTACAGAGCTCAGTAGCTCAAGCTGTAATTTCCACTCACAACTTATTGACTCAGAGGAGTGAGAGGAGAGGGGAGGGCAGATGTGTCTGCAGCTACAGGGGTCAGTGATGGTTTGTTTTAAAGCTTATTTACTGCTTGTTAAGATTATGGATGTTCATTACATGTGTACATAACCTGGTCACAGGTCTACTTTAAGGGGGACCCCAAAATCCCATGGAATAGATAACAATGAGGAAGATTCCCTTAGAGAGGGGAGAACACAGGAGAAGAGGACGGGTGATGGAAGATACTACATCGGGGAGGATGGAAGACATCCAGATATGTAAGGAAAAACTGAGAGACGGGAACAATCACAAGACATTACATTTCCCGATCACTGCAGGATCACATATTTCTCTTACTCTAACTCCTGAATTTTACTCTCCGGGTTCATCAGAAAGGAAATATTAACAGATTTCATTTTATCTTCTGAAGAGGAGGACTCTTCTACATCCTCTGCTTTGTCCTCTCCTGGACAATCTTTACTGGAAATAGCACAATGCCAAAACCTAAAACACAATAATGAGATAATAATTACCACCAAGAATGTATGACCTCAGGCACTGAGAATAACAATGTAACCCCCGACATTTCCCTTCCACATGGCTGCCTTCCCGCTGGCTCATACTGGACCTGATGAGGACTTTTCATTGGTGTCTATGAGCAGTCTTTGAAGTCACACGTAATACAAAACTTAGATGAAGCCCCTGACATACGGTATATACAGGATCTCTGGCCTATCTACACAGGGGTCTCCATTTATCAACAGTTTATGGAAAATCTGGAAAAAAAAAAACTATTTGGTTTCCAATATAAAATGCAATGGCATTTTTTCCATTCCATAGATCTCCGAACACCAAGCCATCCCTTCATTGGCTGGACACACCCATTCATGGCTACCAATGAATGACTAGCAGATCACACCTGACCCGACAGTAGGAGGGCAATATGTCAGGTGGCTGAACACTGGACAATCTCTATGAGATGCAGACATACTGGGAAGGTCATAGAATCTATTGATGGGACATAATATCACAATACTGGGGGGGGGGGGCTATGAAGTTAAATGTGAGGGATTGCAGTCATCATTGCATCCTGTTTTTATGGGCACCCAGCTCACACTTCCTCCAATGGCTCCACAGCACTGTAAGGAATTACACCTTCCCCCCTCCCTCCCTGCAATCTTCTGGGACTCACAGGTCCCAGAAAATTGCCCCGGCCACTCACAGCACGCAGCGTGGCATCGGGCATGTGCAGTGCGCGCCCGGCTGTAAAGCCACAGCCGGGTGCCCACAGTTACAATGCCGGCTCCTCAGAGAGGAGGGAGAGAGGATCGGGGCTTTCGTGTGCCCGCATAGCTGGATCATAGGACAGGTGAGTGTCTGATTATTAAAAGTCAGCAGCTACACTTTTTGTAGCTGCTGACTTTTAAATGGGTGTAACTCCGCTTTAAAGAACACTTTCTCTCCAGGTCAAATGTTTTTCCTTTACCTACATCTACATTATGACCACTAGATGGAGCTGATGTCCAAAGGAAATAAGTATTTAGTGTAATGAATCATCTACTGCAGAGAGTGACCTTCTATACATAACTGATACAATGTTGCAGGGAGTGATCTCCTATACAGAATAGATACAATGTTGTAAAGATGAGACTCGGTTGTGTGACACGTTTTGTGGACTGAACCTTTCGCAGATTACCTAAGGTACACAACGGAGTTCTGTCTCTGCAGCATTGTATCCATTCTGTATAGCAGTTCCCTCTACAGTATCTGATCATTACACTGTCAGTGGTGAGCACAGGAATCTCCATATACTGAGCACAGCTCTCCCTCACATTATTTCCTCTTCTGGTTGAATGTTCTTAGGGCTATTTTCTCTTAAGCCGCGTACACACGGGCGGACTGTCTGGCCAACTTAGTCCGTCAGACAGTCTGACAGACAGTCCGTCGTACTTTAGAATGAACGGAACTTGACCACACACGGATAGCCAAACAGTCCGCTGAAAGCTTGCGCGAGGACGTATACAGCACGTACGACGGGACTAGAAATAGGAAGTCCAATACACAGCAATGCTCTGTAAATCCTTTCTGGGCATGCGTCATACTTAGTCCGTCCAACTAGCATACTGACGAGTGGACTGTCCGCTGAAACCAAATTTGGATGGACAATATTGCGGAAATTCCAAAAGACTTAGTCCGCCAGACTGCACGCTGAAAAAGTCCGCTGAAGCCCACACACGAGTGCACTGTCCGCTGAAATGTGTTTTGGCGGACTAAGTTGGACAGACAGTCCGCCCGTCTGTACGCGGCTTTAGGGGAATGTTACAGATAGAAACTGACATGTCACACACATTGCAAACATTGCCGGGACTTTTTGTGACTTCTGTGCAAATTCTAGAATATTCACACAACTTATTTAATAAATAGACCCCTAACTTCTAACAAGTGTGGTAGATGGAGAACATGTCTGAAAATCACCATTATACTGTATGCAGGTTCCTGCCCGTTCTGTATATTCAGTTAGGATATCCTCACACTCACTTACCCGGCCTTCTGACACCTGTGTAGTAATGGAGATATCATTTTCTGGCACTCTGGACCCACCGTGAGCCACCCAAAATATAAATACTGAAAAATTTCTCTCTTCAAAGTCTTCAAGCAATAGCTCAGCTGCTTGGAATAATTACTGTCCATCCACAAGTGACCAGTGTCTGAGCTGTAGAGCTTCAACCCTGAACAAGCAGACATGACGTCTCTAATGAAGTCCTCATCCTGAGTCTCATACAGACAGAAGATTGTCTGAGTATAGAAACTCTGATCGATGTCCTCCATGGCCCATTCTTTCATTGCAGGTCTGGCTCCAAGAGAAATGTTGATTCCTGTGCTCTCTGAGAATGTCTTTGTCAGCTTTTTATTTAGGAGACCAAACAGGAATTGTACAGCTAATGCTAAATGTGGGGAATCCTTAGTGGAGGCACGGAGTGATTTCCCTGAACAGATCTCCGGGAGGAAAGTACCTTCCATAGACCCAGACCCATCATCCATCCCATAATAGAGAGCAGCAAGGAACTCCTGTACACTCAGGTGGATGAAGCTGTAGCAGGTCTGGTGACGGACGTCCCAATGAAAGATGTTCTCATTCAGAAATACAGACTCCACCTCATCCAGGGAAAGTCCATGTCTTTCTAGATCTTTCTTCTCAAATAAGATTTGTTGGTTCAGAACTCCCTGATTGGCCAGAGCACACAGCTTCTTCAGACAGGTTTGTTTCCGGTGTACAGACTGCTCCTTCTTGCTGTGATGGGTTAGTAAAACCTCCAGGTAGAGAAGGTAAATTGAAGTTGTCGTATTACACCAAATCGGACCCAAACCCTTTTGTATTTCTTGATTCATTACAGTGCAGACAATCCAGCATGTGATGGGGACGGCACACATGGTGTACACAACTTCATTGGCTTTTATTATACTCACAACCTTGTCTGCATCTTCTTTATTTCCAAAGAATTTATGGACATATTCCTCTCGATCGTCCCTTGTAAATCCCAGGATTTCCACATTGCGAGAATCATCGATGAATGTGTTAAGTTTCTCCATGGCCAGTGACCTTGTGGTGATGATCAGAGAAGATTTGGGGAGAACATGTCCCCTGAGCAAGCTTTGGAGAATTATTTCTTTGTGGGTTTCCATAGAAATGTCAAGACAACCCTCAGATTTCTCCTCCAGAGTCCACCTCAGTTCATCAAACCCATCGACTAGAAAGAGAAGTCCTCTATGACTTCCAGGATCCTTCAGAATAGACACCAGGTCATCTGAACTCAGTCTGCAGGTTCTGGATAAAAGTCCCACAAGACTTATGTTTTCAGGGAAGGTGTTGATTTCTCTACAGCTCAGATAAAACACAAAGTCAAACTTGTCTCGGTAGAGATCCCCAGAGGCCCAGTCCAGCATGATCTTCTTGGAGGTCATTGTTTTCCCAATCCCAGCAGGTCCTTCTAACACCACAACCTTAGGGATGAACCCATTTTCATCAGGGTCAAAGAGGGCCTGGATTGTGGTTGGGGGTCTTTTCTCCATGATCTGTAGATGTCTTTTGTCTGAACTGCTTATTTCTTGTTCTTTGTCCACTTTATTCCGGGGTCCCTTTATCATCAATAACTTGATGAATCTTTTCTGTAGATAAACAGCCTCCCCCATACGGGAATTATATACTTTAATCCTCAGGAATGTCTCTTTCGTGGACTCTTTGTGTTCCTTTCTAAAGTCTTTATGAGAAAAAAGGAGAATATTTTATTCCTCATACATACATGAAATTGTATTTATAAGACAAAGTTGGAAATATTGTATTCTAACCATAAAACCCAAAAATGTAACACTAAAAGAAGATATCCCATGAAATACAAGAGGATTGTGGAAGTATCCAAACTATGGACACATCATCCAGACCAGAGGAGTGACTAGAACCTTCAGGGCCCCAGTGCAAAAAAACATGAAGGGCCCCCTGAATGCTAGAGTGCTTTCTATTGGTCCTTGGGCCCTTTCCTCTGGTCTTAGACCCCATTCACACCTGAGCGTTTTGTAGCTTGAAGCCTGAAGCTACAAAATGCTAGAGGGGAAAAAATCTATTATTCTTAAAGGAGATGGTTCACATCTCCACTCCATGTCGCCTGAAGCCGAACGCCTGAAGCTCAAACAAGTTCCGGACCCTTTTTTGTCACTCAAATCGAGCAGATTTGGGCGTTTTTCTTCTTTTAACATTGGTGACCCTTTGCCCTGCACAAAATCGCAGCAAATCGCGGTAAAAACGCCCCAAAAAATCGCGGCAAATCCACGTGATTTTCTGCTTGAAAACGCTACGCTCAGGTGTGAATGCAGCCTTAGGGTTTCCCTCCAGTCCATGGCCCTTGCTTCTTATTGCTGTTGTGGGGCCCTTTATAAGCCCAGGTTCAAACTGCTGCAACTTATCATGGGACTCACAACACATTAAATTACATGACAATGTAATGTCAATACACATCCATTTCAATGAGTGCCATTCAAATCACTGCAACTCAAGTTGCAGCAACAAATAAAAACTTTTCCGTCCTACTTTTCTGTTACTTTTGTGCGATTTTGAGTGTCATAGATGGCAATGTTGAATAACAAAAGTTGCAAGCAAGTTGCATGACTTTGGGGTTGCAGCAGTGTGAACAGAACCCATGATCTGCACCAGGCCCTCCTCCTGCCATCTCAGGCTCCCCCACAGTGGGGAAATGCCAGGACCCAGTTGCAAATGCAACCTTTGCAACCCTGGTAGGTCCATCACTGATTCAGAGTACAACAGATCAAAATGTTCATCTAGAAGATATTTCAAACGTGGATGTCCTACTAACCAGATAATCTGTTGTCATGTGTCGTCTTCTTCAGTTTGGCTGGAAATAAGAATAGGGAAGTGATTAGTCCTGATGAACCTCTGAAATGTATAAAATAATAACTAAGAGAGTTATTAGTGTAGCAGATCCTCCCAGACACCATCATCCCACCAACCCTATGTAGATTGGAGTCTCTCTCATCCTATTTCTCCATGTAGGTGATGGGGAGTATCTTTGCTTGGTAACATCTCAGCACATTGCAGTGACATGTGACCATGGTGGGGGAACCAGAAAAGCCCCCAATTCTCTATGCAGGGTTTACAGGCACACACCTAGAATCTGGAGCCTTGACTCCTCTTTCTGAAGGAGGTTCTGATTGATGAATGGGACATAAGGCTAATGCTGCATACACACGATTGGACTTTCCAGCGGACTTGGTCCGGCGGACCAGAGTTCGTTGGACAATTTGATCGTGTGTGGGCTCCAGCGGTGTTTTTCTTCCCAAAAGTCCAGCGGACCAAGAAATAAGACTGGCTTCAAATTTATCCACCGGACTCGGCTTTTAGCGGACAATCCGGTCATCTGTGTGCTAGTCTGACGGACTAAAACCGACGCTAGGGCAGCTATTGGCTACTGGCTATGAACTTCCTTATTCTACGTCATCACGTTCAAATCCATCTAACTTTTAGAGTGATCGTGTGTGGCCAAGTCCCTTCATTTGAAAGTCCGGCAGACCTCAGCTGCAAAGTCCGTCGGATTGTTCGCTGAGGAGTCCGATCGTGTGTACGCGGCATTAGAGTCAGAACACAGAGCAACAGTCATGAGGGTCTCCCAGGAATACAGATATAAATATGGAGGTTCTGTAAAATAGGCAAGTGGTGCTCGGCGTTCTGAGTGATGTCATTGTGTTATGGTGACTGAATGTCGGCATCCTGGAGAAGTGTTCCTCTGCTTCCCTTTTAGATTGTTCCTGAACTCTGTAGCCTTTTCTTTCCTCCACAATTTTGAAACCCAATTTTATTTTATTCTGTAAAAAAAATACATATTTTTTTTAAATGTAGCTGTATATATCCTGCTGTTACCATAACTTACCGCCAAAGAACAACCTAAAAAAAAAATAATAATTTTCCTGCTCATGACGTTCGCAGTGACACCACTTTTGTGGATGTAATGCCGCGTACACACGACCGGACTTTTTGACAGCAAAGGTCCGACGGAACGAGTCCGTCGGACAATTCAAACGTGTGTGGGCTCCATCGGACCTTTGCTTTCCAAAAATCCGGCAGACTTTAGAAATAGAACATGTTTTAAATTTTTCCACCGGTACTCCGCCGGACCGAGAAATCCGTTCATGTGTATGCTAGTCCGACGGACAAAAACTGACGCTAGGGCAGCTATTGGCTACTGGTTATGAACTTCCTTATTCTAGTCCGTATGCCATCACGTTCAAATCTGTCAGACTTTGGTGTGATTGTGTGTGGCCAAGTCCATTCATTCGGAAAGTCCATCGGAAAGACCGTCGGACCAAGTCTCTCAAAAAGTCCGGTCGTGTGTACGTGACATTAGTTGTTGTTTGTACCCGCAGTATGGCCTGGAAACAATAGTGTGCATGTTACATTTTTTTCTGCCTAAAACACACTGACACTGATAACAATTTAAAAATGCTTTTGATTAAAAAAAATCCTACTTAAAATTGACTGATCTCTACCTTTGACCCTGACCTTTGATCCTGACCTCTGACCCTGACCTTGACCCCAACACTAAACCTGGCACTGGCCTGGATCCAACCTAAATTAGATATTATTTTTCTTTCTTTTTTTCCACACTTTTGTTTGATTACATCTTTCCCCCAGCAAGGAGAGAAAAATGCAATGTATTATACAAGATATCCTGTATGTACAGTGCCTTGAAAAAGTATTCATACCCCTTGACATTTGGTGGCACTAGACATGTGCATTTGGTTTTGTTCTGAATCGAAATTTGGATGAATTTTCATTATTTGGACATTCGGATGCATCCGAATTACTGAATTACAATGCTAACGAATTCAACCGAAGAAATTCAAATCAAATTAGAAAAAAAAGACATTTTGCGACCCAAATTTGGGGCCACGTATCTCGGGGCCACTTATAGCTAGAAACCCCAAATTTGGTATGCAAACACAGTAGAACTAGCACTACAACATCTCCAAATGCGGTTTCTAGCTACAAGTGACCCTGAGTTATGGGGCCCCAAATTCGGGTCGCAAAATGTAATTCTCTGATGCAGAAAAGTGCAATCTTTTCTATTTGAATTAGAAATTTTGGAAGGTTGTTAGTTACTTACTTATATACATCTGTCACATTAACTTCTCATACTTGCAGTGTACAGTGCAAAAAAAACACACGCATCTTATTTCATTTATATTTATAACATCAATGAAGTTGTCAGCGTGCCTGATTGAAGAAGTCACGGATGGCGATCGCAAGGCAAGTACATATGCTGTATGTCATTGTCCACTTGCCACGTCACCTGCCACAAGTTGTGTATTGTCCACTTGCCACGTCACCTGCCACATGTTGTGTATTGTCCACTTGCCACATCACCTGCTACAAGTTGTGTATTGTCCACTTGCCATGATACCTGCCACGAGTGCCACATGACCTTCCACGAGTGCTACATGACCAAGTTGTGGATTGTCCACTTGCCACGTCACCTGCCACAAGTTGTGGGGTTCCTAGCACCAAGTGACCCCGAGATATGGACAATATGTCAAGTATTTTTCTGCAGAAGAGAATGACATGTATGTATGTCATTGTCCACTTGCCACAAGTTGTGTATTGTATTTGTTCACTTGCCACGTCACCTGCCACAAGTTGTGTACTGTCCACTTGCCACGACACCTGGCACTAGTGACACGTGACCTGCCATGAGTGCCACGTGACCGGTCACAAGTGCCACTTGAACTGACATGAGTGCCACATGACCGGCCATGAGTGCCACGTAACCAAGTTGTGGATTGTCCACTTGCCACGTCACCTGCCACCAAGTGACCCCAGATATGGGCAATATGCAAAGTACTTTTCTGCAGCAGAGAATGACATTTTGCGACCCAAATTTGGGGCCACGTATCTCAAGGCCACTTATAGCTAGAAACCCCAAATTAGGTATGCAAACACAGTAGACCTAGCATTACAACATCTCTAAATTTGGGGTTTATAGCATCAAGTGACCCCAAGATGCCCCAAAGTCGGGTCACAAAATGTAAAGCACTTTTCTGCAGCAGAGAATTACATTTTGCGACCCGATTTTGGGGCCAAATATCTCTGGGTCACTTACAGCTAGAAACACCAAATTTGGTATGCAAACACAATAGAACTAGCACTACAACATCTCCAAATTTAGGGTTTCTAGCACCAAGTGACCACAAGATACATGGCCCTAAATTCAGGACGCAAAATATTTTCGAATCTGTTTGAAATAGGTTTGACTGCGGTTGAAATAATTTCGAATCATGTTGAAATCATTTAGAATCCGGTAGAAATATTTTCGAACTTGGTTGAAATGTGACATCAACCCATGTGACACCGCCCCTTGTCCCTATATAAGTCGCAGCGCAGCGCGTCCCTGGCATTGCGGCCGGAGAGAACGTCGAGTCAACATCTCCAGTAGAAGAAGAAGAGAACAACAGAAGAACGGAAGGCGGCGGTGGCGACAGAAGACCGGGCCACCGCCTGTAAAAGAGCTATAAGAAGGCGCGGTGGCCCGGCAGAAGAACCGAAGAGGGGGACAAGACCCCCGAAGTTGGAAGAAGAGGCCGCGGCGACGAAGAAGAATGCTGGGCTCCTCCGCTAGTAAAAGAGCTACAAGAAGATAGCGGAGGAGTCCGGCGAGAAGACCCCCGAAGACGGAAGACCCCCGGAGCTGTGCAATAAATTATTTCATCTTGTGTGTTGTGTTTTTTTTTGTACTTTATTTTACAGGTGAATGGGTAGGGGTACATTGTACCCCATACTCATTCACATAGGGTGGGGGACCGGAATCCGGGGGCCCCCTTATTAAATTCTGATTCCGATAAGCCCCCCGCCTGCAGACCCCGACAACCAACGGCCAGGGTTGTCGGGAAGAGGCCCTTGTCCTCATCAACATGGGGACAAGGTGCTTTGGGGTGGGGGGGCCGCGCGGCCCTCCCTTCCCCAAGGCACCCCCCATGTTAAGGGCATGCGGCCTGGTACGGCTCAGGAGGGGGGGCGCTCGCTCGCCCCTCCTTTCCTGGCCGGCCAGGTAGCGTGCTCGGACAAGGGTCTGTTGTGGACTTTGGAGGGACCCCCACGCCAATTTTTTTGGCGTTGGGGTTCCCCTTTAAGTCCATATCAGGCGGCGGGGCCAGCGACGTCTCCTTCGCGGGCCCCGCCTACCTGGAGACCCGCTCGAAATGAGCGGACTTTTCTCCGGGCGGGAAAAGTCCGTTCATTTCAAAAGTACGACGGACTGGCATACACACGGCCGGATTGTCCGCCGAAATGCGAGTCCTGCGGGAAGATTGGAGTGTAAAACTACATTCTAAGTCCGCCGTACTTTCGGGTCAAAAAAGTATGCCGGAGGCTACACACGGGGGGATTGTTTGGCGGACTTGAGTTTGCCGGACTTTTCCACCCGCTTGTTTGATCGTGTGTACGCGGCATCAGTGGTACATAGAGAACAAGTGAAGTGGAAGGAAAATGATAAATGACACAAATAAACCTGTGAAAAGTGTGGGGGCGTTTGTATTCAGCCCCCCCCACCCCGAGTCAATACTTTGTAGAGCCCCCTTTCTCTACAATTACAGCTGCAAGTCTTTCTGAGGATGTCTCTACCAGCTTTGCACATCTAGAGAGGAACATTTCTGCCCATTCTTCTTTGCAAAATATCTCAAGCTCTGTCAGTTTGGATGGAGAGAGTTTGTGAACAGCAATTTCAAGTCTTGCCACAGATTCTCAATGGGATTTAGGTCTGGACTGTGACTTGGCCATTCTAACACATGAATATGCTCTGATCTAAACCATTCCATTGTAGCTCTGGCTGTATGTTTCGGGTCGTTGTCCTGCTGGAAGGTGAACCTCCCCCTGGTCTCAAGTCTTTTGCAGACTATAATGCCCCGTACACACGGTCAGACATTCCGACAACAAAATCCGACGGGTTTTGTCCGAAACTGGTGTTGCATACACACGGTCGGACAAAGTTGTCGGAAAATCCGATCATTCAGAATGCGGTGACATTCGTGGCATACGACGGAACTACGAAGAGGCTAGTAGCCAATAGCTTTGGTCTCGTAATTTGATCTGAGCATGCGTGGCACTTTGTCCTTCGGAATTCTCTTCAAACGATTGGAAAAAGTCAGATCGGATTTTTTTGATGGAAAATTTTAGATCCTGCTCTCAAATTTTTTCCATTGGAATTTCTGATGGAAAAAGTCCGATAGAGCCCACACACGATCGGATTTTCCGTCAACATAGTCCGATCTGACCTTTTTCGTCAGAATGTTCAACCATGTGTACAGGGCATAACAGATTTTCTTCTAAGGTTGACCTGTATTTGGCTTCATCCATCTTCCCATCAACTCTGACCAGCTTCCCTGTCCCTGCTGAAGAAAAGCATCCCCACCACATGATGCTGCTACCACCATTTTTCATGGTGGGGATCTTGAGTTCAGGGTCATGTGCAGTGTTAGTTTTCTGCCACACATAGCATTTTGCTTTTACCATTTTTTATTTTTTTTGGTGCGGGGTTTCCCTTAATATCCATATCAGATCTGAATGCTGGTATGCTCTTGGAGGGGAACCCATGCCGTTTTTTTTTTTTTTTTTGTTTTCAAAAGAGGTTTTATTAAAATTATTAACAGAAATACAAAGTCAGCCAAAAGAAACATATTACAACATTGGCATTAAATGTTGGAAGACCAGGTTACCAAAATGTAATAAACACATAACAGAGCCTTGCAGGACCAACCATAGAAAAATGATACACTGTATGGGTCTTATATTCCAACCATCAATCATAATAGTGACGAGAGTGATAAGTTAAACGAGCTGACCATCATAACCCAATAATGAAAGAAAGATCATGACAGGGAGAAGGGGGAGGGAGAGCAGAGAGAGACAAAGGAAAAAGAGGAGAAAAAGCAAACAGAAAAGAGAAGCAAAAGGAAAAACCTAAGGTGCGATCACTTCTGTAAACGAAACAGAAACCATGGGCTCCATTTAAGGTCATAGATGTGTTCAGTGTCATGTAGAGTGTGAAAGATCTTTTCAGACAGCATTACCTGATCAATTCGGGTGAGAACCTGTGCTAAAGGTATGGACGGGGACTTCCAGTGAAGAGCAATAGTCCACAGTACAGCAACACAGATAGAGTGCACCAGTCTTATAAAATGTTTAGGAGTGTCGGGGGGGGTCTGGAATAGAAGACAGTGGTGAGAAGAGAGGGACAGTGTTCGGCCCGCGAACCCATCCACCAGCCTCAAGACCTCTTGCCAGACAGGGCGAATTAAGTCACAATCCCAAAAAATGTGTACAAAGGTGCCGGGATGATTGCACCCCCTAAAACAGTTGGGGGATGTGAGGGGATAAATCTGGTGCAAACGTACCGGGGTGTAGTACCACCTAGTGAGAACCTTGATGGCCGTCTCCCTAACAGTTAGGGATCTGGTGCATTTGCGCATGTTGTTCCAACCTTCCTCCCAATCCACCACTCCCGTCTCCAGAGCCAACTCCTCCTCCCAGCGAGCTCTATACCGAAGGGACTGGCACTCCGAATGTCCCTCAAGGGCCATATATATCAGAGAGATCAATCCCCTTTGGCGTGGGAAATTGAAACACACGTCCTCAAAGATAGAGAGCTGTGCCCGAGGTCGGAGCCCGTACCGGGAGAGGAAGAAGTGGCGGATCTGCAAGTATCTATAGCATTCAGAGTCTGGGAGTTGGTGCTGGGCCTGCAGAGTCGAAAATTGAACAAAGCCAGAGCCCGTCACAAAGTCTTTCAATTGAGTAAGCCCACAACGGACCCAAATATAAAAAGATTCAGGATGGAGATAAGCCGGGGGGAACCTAGGGTCACCCAGGAAGGAGGCCCCTAAAGAGCGCCCCAGAGTGATGTCGTATCTCTGCTTGAAGCGGTGCCACAGTTGGAGGCAATCCGCCACTATAGTATTGCGCGTGGTTAGAGTCAGGAAGGGATGAATAGTTGACCACATGAGGCCGGGAAGATAGAATGGAGTGATCGAGTCACCCTCAAACCTCACCCAGGGGACTTTAGAATTAGGGATCGACCACTGTGCCTGCTGAGTAAATCTACAGGCAAGGTAGTACAACCAAATCTGAGGAACCCCCAGACCACCATTTTTCATAGATCTATAGAGTACCCCTCTCGCAAACCTGGGAGGTCTACTGTTCCATATAAACCTATTGAAATGAGACTGAAGGTCAAGGAGAAAACTCTTGGGGAGCTTAACCGGTAGAGAGCGAAATAGATATAGCAACCTGGGTAGGATGACCATTTTGAGGGCAGTGATTCGACCTATAAAGGGGATACGTAAAGAGAGCCAACTTCTCAGGGTGTTTTTAAGTTTGCTAATCAGTGGGGGATAATTGACACCAAAGAGGTCCCCGAAATTCCCGGGAAGACCAACCCCCAGATAAGAAATGTGGTTGGAGGCCCAAGTAAATGAGTAGTTTTGTTTAATAAGGGCCAAATCATTGGGTGTAAAGCCTATAGGGAGGGCTACAGATTTAGACACATTAATGGACAGGCCAGAGATTTTCGCAAAATGAGACAGAGTCAAGAAAAGATTGGGGAGAGAGACATGAGGGTTCGTAATAAACATTAAAACATCATCTGCATACATGCAAAATTTATACATTTCGGACCCCTTAGTGTAACCAGTAATATCAGGATGTCCAAGGAGAGCAATTGCGAGGGGCTCCAGGGCTAGGGCAAAGATTAAAGGGGAAAGGGGACACCCCTGTCTAGTACCTTTACCTATGGGGAAGAATTCTGAGTTACAGCCGGGCAACTTAATGCGAGTCATAGGATTATTATAGAGGGCTTGGAATCCTGCTAGAAAGCTACCCTGAAAGCCCATGAGAGGCAAAAGTGTGTCTAAGTAATTCCATGTAACACTGTCAAATGCTTTCTGTATGTCTAAACTCAACAGGAGGAGCTTACGGGAGAATAGGTTGGCATCTTGGATAACATTGGAGGCAAGGCGTATATTGTCAGTGATAAAACGATGTGGAATAAACCCAGACTGGAAGGGGGAAATTAGAGAAGGGATAAATTTTGCTAGTCTGTCAGCTAAGATTCTGCTAAATACTTTGATATCATTATTTATTACCGAAATTGGCCTAAAGTTTTGAGGTAAATTATGATTCTTATTGGGTTTAGGGATCAGTGACATGTTGGCTAACAGCATTTCCTCTGGGAAGCTACCACCTAGTAAAATCGAGTTGAAAAGTTGCATCATTCTGGGGGCTAAAATCATGGAGAATTTTTTGTAATAGAGGGCTGAAAAGCCGTCCGGACCCGGGGCCGAACCCAACTTCAGTGACTTGAGAACCCCTAAGATTTCCGGAACAGTAAAGGGGGCATTCAACGCCTCGACTTGTGAGGAGGAGAGCGTTGGGAGAGGGATGTCCTGCAACCAGGACAGGTCATCAAGAGAAGGAAGGGTGCGGGGGGCCTCTAGGAGTTTAGAGTAGAATTGCTCAAAGATCTTAAGAACCTCCTTGGGATGTGACAATACAAAACCCTCACTATTAGATAGCCGGTAGACGTGAGGCGGTCGAAGTGTGCTAGACAACTTCCTAGCAAACGAGGTCGAGGCAGAGTTGTTGAATAGCAAACTGCGAGCCTTGGCCCAGCGTAGCGTCTTCTCAACCTTGGAGGACAACAAGGAGTCGAGCTCCAGGCGCTTCTGATCTATGGTGCGCCTGGACGAGTCCAAGTGCAACGAGGATGCATCTTTGTATAGGTGATCTAATTCTCTGGTTAGTTCCACTATCCTAAGTCTATTAGCTCTATTCCGGGCTGCGGAAAGGCTAATAAGTCGTCCCCTGATGACGGCTTTATGCGCCATCCAGAGGGTCGAGGGTTGCATGTCCGGGCGAGCATTCAAGGAGAAATACTCCTCCAGAGATTGAGCTACCTGGGCTTCCACCCCTGAGTCCGAGAGAAGGGATTCATTCAATCTCCAGGAGTGAGGCGTGGGAGCGAGCCTAATGAACCCTGTAGTAAAGGAAATTGCCTGATGATCGGACCAAACACAGGGGTGGATGGAGGCCTCCACCGAGTTAGCAAGAATAATTGGAGTGGAGTAAATGTAGTCTAATCTCGCATAACTGTTATGTGGGTGGGAGAAGAAAGAGTACTCCCTGCAGCCTATGTTGTGAGCTCTCCAGGTGTCAGTGAGTTGCAGTTCACGCAGGCCCCTGGAGAGCGATTTCGGGAAAGCTCTAGAAGTGATTGGTGTTGATGAACGGTCGAGAGTGGCGTTGGCAACTGAATTAAAATCACCACCTACGATTAAGTGAGGGGAGTGGTATTGAGCAATTTTCTCAAAAAATGACCCAAAGAACGTGGCCGATCCTTCATTGGGTGCGTAAATACTAGCAATAGTAAGTTCTCTGTTGTGAACCACACCCTGAATAATAACATAGCGGCTCTCGGGGTCTCTAAATATATGCTTGACCTCCATCGGGAGGGAGGAGTGAAGGAGAATGGCGGCACCCCTGGTCTTGGACGAGTGGAGCGAGTAAAAGGCTTGAGGGAAGTCCTTATGGAAAAATTTAGGGTGAGAGGAGCGGGAGAAATGTGTTTCTTGGAGTAAAAGGATTTTAGCTCCAAGGCTTTTATAAAAGGAGAAGGCTTTACGCCTTTTGGATGGTGAATTAAATCCCTTGACATTATGGGAAACACAAGTTATTGCCATGGCAAATAAAAAAGGACAACTATAGTGGAGAGGTCAGATACGGTGGCAGGGGGAGAAGGGAAAACTCTCGGGGAATACTCGTCCAACAGGCGCCAGAGACGCAGGGGGACCCTCATATCACCTGTGGGACAAAAGAAAAATAAGACACAGTACAATAAAAACAAGTGTATAGGGAAAATACCAATCTTGAGTATAAAAGACGACTGAGTGATTGTAAGAGCATAGAACAAGGAATATGATGGACCTAGGAGGGAGAAAATCAGAAGACATAAAAGAAGAGAATATGCAGCAAAAGTAAAAGGCCCAAAGCCCAAGAAGGGCCTGGGGCCCAACATTAAAGCTAAGTATAATAGCGTGTGGGGAAACATAGCCACACCAAAATAACGATCAAACACCGAGACAACGAGGTCTCGTGCCCAGTAGGGTTGCGCAATGGTAGGGGGTGCCCACCAAAGAAGCAACCGACCACGGGAAAGGGGAGCCATACAACAGCTCCTAGGGACTTGTAAATGGCTGGTGAATTGGGTAGGAAAAACCTAGAACACATAAGGCCCCTCACTCCGACAAGCTCCACCGTCGCCCGATAGGACTGAGGCGTGGAGCAAGCGGGAGCTAAGAGGGGGAAACAGTATAAAACCAGAAACTTAAACACGCACTACCCTGCACCATATAAACAAGAGCAGCATATAAACAGCCATTGAGAAATTATAGCAAACAACAGTCTGAGCCTTCAGATAAAGGAGAGCAAAACAACTTCATCGAGGACTATCTTCCACCCGATCATCTGCACCGTATCTGATTCTACGTCTGTCTCTTCTGGTCGGAGGGGTTTGCCAAATAGGTGTAGCTCTGGGAGTGGAGGGCAGTCTGCGAACCGCCGAGGCGTCCAAAAGTCCCAGCTTCACCAGGATCTCCTGACCCTCCAGGACCGAGGTGGCAGAGTATGTCGAGCCGTTATGTGGAATCACAAGTCGAAACGGGAACCCCCAGCGGTACCTGATGCGGGCTGACTGCAGGACAGTGGTTATCTCCTTCAGGTTCCTTCTACGCTCCAAGGTCGCCGGTGCGATATCTGGGAAAATTTGGATAACTTTGTCATCGAGAGTGATCCTCTGTTTGGTACGAGCTGCTCTTAAAATCTCCTCCTTGACCAGAAAGTCCTTCATGCAGAGAATGATGTCCCTGGGAGGTTTGTCCTCCGGGGGTTTGGGGCGCAGAGCTCTATGTATCCGATCACATTTGAACATAGCGGCTTCATGTTCAGGGAGCAAGGACTTAAACAACCTGCTAACTACCGGAATAAGCTCAGATTCGGACTCTGGGATACCACGGATACGCAGATTGTTACGTCTATTTCTGTTGTCAAGGTCTTCTATTTGAGACTGTAGAAGTTGGACCGTGGAGGAAAGGGCTTCGTGTTCCCGGCTGAGGTCATTATGAGCTATTGCCAACTCGTCATGTTTAGTCTCTAGCCTTTCAGTCCTTGCTCCAAGGGCTGAGATTTCCTGTGAAAGTGCATGAGAAGTTTTCTGAAGTTCTGATTGAAACTTGGATGCCAATCTATTGTACATGGAGTCCAGACTGTCCTCCAGGTCCGCTTTTGAGAGGGCACCGGGAGTTCTTTTAACCGACAAAGGAGCAGGAGAGGTAGGGCCCAATAAGCGAGGCGGGGAGGACGGGTCCGGGGAGAGGCGCCCATCAACCGACCCCTCACGCTCCATGCTAGAATGTTCTTGAGATCGGAGAAGGTATTGTGTGAGAGTCTTTTGGGCGGTGCTCCGTGCCTTCTTTTTTTTAGACGGCATACACTAAGGCTCAGCGGGTTAGAAGATGAGGTAAGGAGGAAAGGAAAAATTGTGGATGAGGTGAAACGTGGTGCAGGAATACCTCTGAGATAGATTGAAGTCCCGAACGGAGCTAACCTGGGGTCTTAGAAAATCATTTGAAAACTAGGTGCGTGCGCTGCTACTGTGTAGGGTTGCGGTGCAGCGAAGCAGCAGCAATTAGTACAATGTCATTAGGCAGTCCTTGGGAAAGCTGAGGGCTGCTGTGACCCTGATTAATAGAACCGCCCGGCAGCAGCCGGTTCCAAAGTGGCAGGTAGAGGGGGGCACCCCCCAGAAAGAATAACCGACGGGGGTTAGGGTGCCAGGAAACAGTCTACAGCCGGGGGGGGGATGTGCAACACTCACCGCGAGTCCAGGGGTCACTGGTGCAATAATTGTAGCAAGGAACCTTGCGAATCGCATATGTTGTAGATGAAGAAGTGAAGCAAAGCGGTGGCAGGAAAGACACAGTAGGCTCAGGTAGCTCCAAAAACGCTCCGTCTGATGGTTAATACTTGCTGAGGGGGCTGGGGAGGCCCTTTCTGGTTCCAATGTTGTCCCAAGAAGCTTATGAGAGCAGAATTCAGAGGGGGAGAACAACTGTAAGTAACTCTCAGCCTCAGAAGTGCGGGCGGAGGGCTGCGGCCTGCTCCGGGTGTACCAAGATGGCCGCCGTTTGCTGTAGTGGATCGCTAGGCCCCAGACCTCCAGGCGCCTGTAGTGTGCTTCGTTCGGGCACCGGACCTGGACCGGGATGCACCGCTAGGTGGATGCCAAGGGAGAGGGACCCCCCTGGAGCCGAGGGTCGTCCAGTCGCTCCGGAAGCCAGGTAGGCCGCAAGATGGCGGCGGAGCGCCTCACGTGTGGGCGGTAGGCCCGGGACGGACCGGAGCTCGTGGATCGCCCGGAGAAGCGCCGAACGTCCACCGGATGACAGCGGGGAATGCCAGCAGGGCCTACAGCCCGAAGAAAGTCCGATCTGCGGTGTTAGGGGTCCGGATTGCGGCGGATGCAAGTAGGCCTCAGCGGAGCTCTGGCTGAACACGACCGTCCTCACCGACTTCCGGCCACGCCCCCGTTTTTTTTTTTTTAAATTAAAGTCGCCTGGCCTGGGGCAACTTAACCACTTAAGCCCCGGACCAATTTGCAGCCAAAGGACCAAGTCCCTTTTTGCAATTCGGCACTGCGTTGCTTTAACTGACAATTGCGCGGTAGTGCGACGTGGCTCCCAAACAAAATTGGCGTCCCTTTTTTCCCACAAATAGAGCTTTCTTTTGGTGGTATTTGATCACCTCTGCGATTTTTATTTTTTTGCGCTATAAACAAAAATAGAGCAACAATTTTGAAAAAAAATGCAATATTTTTTACTTTTTGCTATAATAAATATCCCCCAAAAAATATATAAAAAAAACATATTTTTTTCCCCAGTTTAGGCCGATATGTATTCTTCTACATATTTTTGGTAAAAAAAAAAAAATCGCAATGAGTGATTATTGATTGGTTGCGCAAAAGTTATAGCGTTCACAAAATAGGGGATAGTTTTAAAGCATTTTTATTAATATTTTTTTTTTTACTAGCAATGGCGGCGATCAGCGATTTTTATTGTGACTGCAACATTATGGCGGACACATTGGACATTTTTGACACATTTTTGGAACCATTGTCATTTATGCAACAATCTGTGCTATTTAAATGCACTGATTCCTTTGTAAATGACACTGGCAGTGAAGGAGTTAACCATTAGGGGGCAGTGTAAGTGTTATGTATGACGTTATGTGCTTTTTTCATTGTAGGGGGCGTGGCCTGGCATGTGACGTCACTGATCGTCCTTCCCTATATAAGGGAACAGGCGATCGGTAACAGCCACACAGGGAAGCATGGGGAGAGGTTTGTTTACGCAGACCTCTCCTCGTTCTTCTGTTCTGTGACCCGATCACGGGACACCAGCGGCGATCGGGTCTGCTGGTCCCGTGGCCACGCCATATCATTAACAGTCCATTGGTCACTGGCTTTCCCTGGATGACATTCCTAGTTCTTCCTCACACAGATATTGATCAGGAATTGGTAGGAAATGGTCATTATAGACCGGAACTCACCATTCTGTTCTCTCCTCTCCTGGAGGTCATTTGCAGGTCCCATCAGACCAATCACTGTAAAGACTTTATTTGTGACATCCAGAGCCCCTTCTTCTCCATATGTGTCTATCAGGATGTCCTTGGTGGTGATCCAGTCTGCATTTTCTAGTTTTCCTCGGGGGATGGGACGTTTATCTCCATAGGAGAAATCAGACAATTTGTTCCTAAATCTCTTGAAGTCACTTCCTTTCAGATCCTCCAGAGAATATATGATAAGATCCCCGGGGGTTTGTGGGACCTTTCCCAGGACACCAGGAGCCGACCCTGCAGAGAGGACAATCAGCAACTATAAACATTCATTCTGATTGGATGATTCCTGACACATGACAGCAGATAACGTTGTACTGGTAGCCAGAAATGTTATAAAGAACAAATAAGGAAAGGAAATTATCCCCCAATATGTCTGTATGTACATTATCCTATAGAGAGATTGGTTTTCCTGTGATAATCTCACATGACTGTCTACATGATGGTGAGTTACCTCTCAGATGGATGAATGTCGGGTGTAAACACAGGGATATGCAATTAGCGGACCTCCAGCTGTTGCAAAACTACAAATCCCATCATGCCTCTGCCTCTGGGTGTCATGCTTGTGGCTGTCAGAGTCTTGCTATGCCTCATGGGACTTGTAGTTCTGCAACAGCTGGAGGTCCACTAATTGTATATCCCTGACCTAGGGGGCATATTGATTGTGAACATTGCCCATAATATGTCTAATATGTTTATTTACTATAATCATCAGCTCCATCTAGTGGTCATAATGCCATATCTTACTGGTTGAGGTATTTCAAGAAAATATGGTAGTATGGCCACTAGATGGAGCTGATGATCATAGCAAGTAAATCTATTAGACATATCATGAGGATTATCATTTATGGCAGTGGAACTGACCCAAGCTCCAAGCTATGTATGGATGACAACTTTAAACTTTATGTTTATTGATTGTTTCATAGTAAACTAAAAGAAACCATAAATCCTTTAGGAACCCCCCACCCCCCCACCCCCCATTACCCCAAAGTTTCCCAGCAGTGTCATGTTATACTGGCCCATGTTCTGCTTAGGATTATAGGCAAAGGATTCCCCCGAACACTACACAAATAATCATAAAATGTGGGGCCATCCAATCATTATGGGACACTTGGACATCTCAGAAGATCATTTCCATCAATAATTAAAAAAATAATAATAATTTGATGACACGGGAATGTGATTGTGGAATTGAGGAACGTTCCTAAACTCTACGAATAAATGAAATGACCAGATGTCTACAGCAAATGTCCAGACTATGGAGACATAGGACATCCTATCATCTAATTCCAATCCATAGAGATGTGAGATGGAAAACATTGGAAAGGATTGTCAGAAACAACAGTCATACCTCGTGAGGAGGAGGATGAGGAGGAAGAGGCCGCCATGACATCAGGAGGTGACCCGAGATGACATCACCTGGAAGGAGCACAAACAATAATAAACGAATTTGTAGTGCGCGGAACGGAACCAATAAGGATGATTTTGTTCCCTTATGTGAATAGCGATTAGCTGTCTAGTTGTCCAATCAGAGAAGATCAGAATTGGATGCACTTCTGTCATTTACTATCCATAACTATGAAGATCTATCAGAACCTTCATCCTGGCATTCATCTGGTTGGTATATCGGGGGGTCACCAAAGCAAAAATGTGAGAGTGAGATGCACAAACGATCAATCAAACAAATGTGCGATATTTATATCAAACCGACAGATTGTAATCAATTATTACATTTTTCTAGTTTTCACCCCCCAGGTGTATTTAAATCCTTTCCAAGAAGTCAGTTAAAAAGATTTGCAAGGATCACTGATAAATCTATCCATAAGGAGGACAGACTGAGTGAGATGGAGGTTAGGCTGCGACAGCGGGGTTATCCTAGTGATATAGTACATCTTGAACGCATTCATATAGATAAAGAAAAAACACTACTCCCAGGTAGTGATGGCCAAACGGTTCGCCCGGCGGTCGTTTCGCGGCGAATTTCGGCTGTTCGCGGTCCGCTCGTTCGGCGGACTATTGGTGCCGTTCACCCGGCGGACTTTCGTGTTTAATGTGTAAAAGAACTTTGACCTATGATGACACATCCATCATGGGGTATAGGACAGCCAATTGAAACATGACAGCACATGGACACTTGGACATTCCCCCTAACCTATAAATACACCCGATCCGGCGGCCATTTTTCATTCTTTCTTCTGTCACTATAGGGAAAGGTTGCTGTGTGGAGCAGGGAGAGATTCCAGTGACCCAAATCGCTAGCTATTTGGTACACAAAAGTTATTTTCAGGACTGGTATAGGTGTTAGGTGTATATAGGTTTGCTGTGCTACTGATTGTTGCAGCAGCCTGAGTGTCTTTTGTCAGTTTAGAGAAAGGGACAGGCCGGTGTGTGCTGCAGGGAAAGCCAGTTTAGCCTTTAGCTGTTAATATCAGGTCCACAAAAGTGCTATTCCAGTAACCAGTTATTGTTCCAGCAGCCTCTGTTTTGTCAGTTTATATAGGGACAGGCCGGAAGCAGTGTGTGAGGCAGTGAGGGTCAGTTTAATCAGTAGCTGTTACTATTAGTTCCACAAAGGTTCTTTTCAGGACTGATATCAGTGGTATGATAATAGGCTTGTACACGTATAATATTCTGTCTTCCAAATATAGAAAGAATATTATACTTGACTGCTGCCCTTCTGCTGCAGTCTGCTAATCATTCACAACCCACTTGTTCCACAAAGCTCTTTATCAGGACTGGTAACTTGGTCTGTCTAGGGTGCTACAGTACATAGGGTTGAGTGAGGTACAGTCTGCTATTCTATAAGGACTGTTATCGGTCCACAATACATAGGGTTGAGGTGCACTACTGCTGACTGCTGCCCTATACTGCAGCAGTCCTTCATTGGTATAGGGACTGACGTACAGTCTGCTAATCACTCACACACAACCTACTTGGTCCACAAAAGTCCTTATAAGGACTGGTAACTTGGTCTAGGGTGCTACAGTACATAGGGTTGAGTGAGGTACAGTCTGCTATTCTATAAGGACTGGTATCGGTCCACAATACATAGGGTTGAGGTGCACTACTGCGGACCGCTGCCCTATACTGCAGCAGTCCTTCATTGGTATAGGGACTGACGTACAGTCTGCTAATCACTCACACACAACCTACTTGGTCCACAAAAGTCCTCATAAGGACTGGTAACTTGGTCTAGGGTGCTACAGTACATAGGGTTGAGTGAGGTACAGTCTGCTATTCTATAAGGACTGGTATCGGCCCACAATACATAGGGTTGAGGTGCACTACTGCTGACCGCTGCCCTATACTGCAGCAGTCCTTCATTGGTATAGGGACTGAGAGCTTTGTCATAGGGTCATTTAAAAAATGACAGGCAGAGGAAGAGGCAGGCCCTTCCGCAGGGGTGGTAGGGGTAGGGCAGGAGCAACAGGCTTGAGCCAAAGTGGGAAGTTGCAGAAGGTGCGTTCAATTACTTTAAAGGAAGCACCAGACTTGGTTGAATGGGTCGCTCAGCCTTACTCTTCTGCACCCTCCTCATCCTCTCAATCTGCACCCTCTTCTTCACTCTCTGCTATGTGCACCCCCAAAGACACTACCACCAGCAACACCACCACCACCACTACCACATACCTTTCGCTTGAGTCACAGGAATTATTTTCCGATCCATATCAAGAGGACATTTCTGATGTGCAGCCACTCTTGGCATTGGATCAGGAAGAGGAGGTAGCAACAACCGCTACTCAGCAGTCTGACAACAGTACCTAGATCAGCCCAAGGAGGAGGTTGGTCCCCGGTGTTGCTGCCTACTCCGAGATCTCTACTTATAGCGGTGGGGAAGGTGACGTTGATGATGACCTGTCTAGTGATGTCACGTGGGTGCCCACAAGAGAGGAAGAGGAGGGGAGTTCAGAGGGAGATATGGACCAGCAGATAGGGAGGAGAAGCAGCAATAACTTACATTGCACAGGAGGGACAAAGCAGACTGCAAATGTATCAGGAGCGAGTCATCGACCATGTACGGTCACATCTGCCGCTCCCAGGACACCGGCACATGGCTCTGCAGTGTGGGCTTTTTTTAACGTCTCCGCTGCTGACAATAGCGTGGCCATCTGCAATCTTTGCAGTTAACGCATTAGTCGTGGTAAGCCCAACACTCACCTAGGGACGACAGCCTTAAGAAGGCACATGAGCAGCCATCACCGAGCCGAGTGGGAGCAACGGAACACACAAAGCCACGCTGCAGGCTCTCACCATCCAGCCTCGTCTTCTACTTCTCCTTCTCCTCTCTCCTCACAATTGTCCTCCACTCCACCTTCCATCACGCCAAGCTCACGTTTTTCTGCAAAAAGGCAGGCTTCCGTGGGCCTAATGTTCGAGCGTAAAAAAATGATGACGCCGGATAACCCTCTTGCCCAACGGTTGACTGCTGGCTTGTCAGAACTGATAGCCTGCCAACTACTGCCATATAAACTGGTGGACTCGGAGGCCTTTCGCAAATTTGTGGCCATTGGAACACCACAATGGAAGGTCCCAGGAAGGAAGTATTTCTCAGAGAAGGGCATCCCAGAGCTATATGGCCATGTTCAGCAAGTGAATGTATCTCTGGCACACAGTGTCGGTGTCAAGATACATCTGACCACAGACACGTGGTCTAGCAAACACGGGCAGGGAAGGTATATCACTTTTACTGCCCACTGGGTGAACCTTCTGACGGCCGTCGAGCATGTAACCCGTGGCACCCGTGTAGATTTGGTTTTACCGCCACGGATTGCATGCAGGGCTGACTCTTCTTCTCCTCCTCCTCCTACTCCATCCTCCTCCCTCTCCTCCTCAGCTGACTCCTCCTTTTCCGCTGCTAGCGTGTCTTCCGCTGCGCCGCCCAAGCTCCCCAGAACCTATTCGACATGCCAGGTGAGACGTTGCCATGCTGTGCTGCGTCTGTTGTGCCTGGAAGCCAAGAGCCACACTGGCCCGGCACTCCTTTCAGCTTTGCATTCACAGGCAGATCAGTGGCTGACAACGCTCAATTTGACAGTTGGTAAAGTGGTGTGTGACAACGGTGCCAATTTGCTTAGCGCATTGAAACAGGGCAAAATCACGCACGTGCCATGCATGGCACACGTCTTAAACTTTGTCGTGCAGCGATTCGTTGTCAAATACCCTGGGGTCCAGGACATCTTGCGGCAGGCAAGGAAAATCTCGGCCCATTTCAGAAGATCTTACACGGCCATGGCTCGCCTTGCTGACATTCAGCGGCGACGCAATCTGCCGGTCAGACGTCTTATTTGCGATTGCTTGACGCGACGCGATGGAATTCAACCTTCTATATATAAGACGCCTGACTGGCAGATTGTGTCACCGCTGAATGTCAGCAAGGCGAGCCATGGCCGTGTAAGATCTTCATGATAGGCTGCTCCAGCAGAAACGTGCAGTTAACGTCTACCTGTATGAACTCTGCGGCAGAACCGGTTCTGGGGAGCTGGGTTTTTTTTCACCGCGCCAGTGGCTGCTCATGCGCGATGCATGCAGATTTCTGCGACCATTTGAGGAGATCACCAAACTGGTCAGTCGCAGCCATGGCGCCATCAGTGACATGGTACCTTATGCCTTCTTTATGGAGCGTGCATTGCGTCGTGTCATTGATCAAGCTGTGGAGGAGCAGGAGCGGGAAGATGAGGAAGTCGCAATGCTGGATGAATTCCCAGGGGGGGCTACTCTATCTGAGACAAGTCAACAACAGGAGTCTGAAGAGGAGTCAGAGGAGGATGGTGCCGGGGCGGATGAGGAGGAGCAAGAAGAGCATGCTTTAAACCTTTCTGGGATCCCTGTTGTGCGTGGGTGGGGAGAGGAGAATGAAGAGGACGACATTATCCTGGATGATGAGCAGGAGCCAGGCCACCACACCGCTTCCACTTTAGTGCAAATGGGGGCCTTCATGCTCCAGTGTTTTAATAGGGACCCCCGTATAAAAAGCAAAAGGGTCAAGGACCAGTACTAGGTGGCAACGTACTTAGACCCCCGGTACAAACACAAAATGGCGGAAATGTTACCGCCGTCGCAGAGAACTGTCAGAATGCAGCACTTCCAGGCCTTGCTTCGAGAAATGCTGCATTCTGCTTTTGCGTGCGCTGGCAGAGGAGCAATTCCCACTCCCAGAGAAGGAGTTGCGGGTACCAATCCAACAGCGCCTGCAAGAATGGGGCCGGTTTGAAGATGTGTTGGTGACTTCGGATATGAGGTCATTCTTTCAGCCGACCCATCGACAGGTGTCATCCGGATCCAGCATCAGGGAACGCCTAGACCGTCAGGTGTCCGACTACATCGGGTTAACGGCCGATGTGGACGCTCTGAGGAGTGATGAACCCCTGGACTACTGGGTGGGCAGGCTTGACCTCTGGCCAGAGCTTGCCCAATTAGCAATCGAACTGTTGGCTTGCCCCTCATCCAGTGTCCTGTCCGAAAGGACGTTCAGCGCAGCAGGGAGGATCGTGACCGAAAAGTGTACTCGCCTAGCTCATGACAGTGTTAACTACCTCACATTTTTAAAAATGAATGAGGCATGGATCTTGGAGGAATTCAACTCATGTGACCAGTAGACCATGTATATGTCTATAAACAATTTTTTTAATCAAGCACACAGACCTTCTTTCTTCATTTTGCTCACTTCCTTGTCCAAAAAAAGCACACCGTACTAAATGCCCATACCCTCCTCTTTGAAGAGGTTGAGCGGTGTCATATTTCTACTGGGGCTGCTTATTATGAGGGGCTCCCACCATCCCTGTGCTGTGCTGACATCCTCCTGGGGCTGTACCTCTGCTGTGCATATTATGAGGGGCTCCCACCATGCCTGTGCTGTGCTGATTTCCTCCTGGGGCTGTACCTCTGCTGTGCATATTTTGAGGTGCTCCCACCATCCCTGTGCTATGCTCATTATGAGGGGCTCCCACCATCCCTGTGCTGTGCTGACTTCCTCCTGGGGCTGTACCTCTGCTGTGCATATTTTAAGGTGCTCCCACCATCCCTGTGCTATGCTCATTATGAGGGGCTCCCACCATCCCTGTGCTATGCTCAGTATGAGGGGCTCCCACCATCCCTGTGCTATGCTCATTATGAGGGGCTCCCACCATCCCTGTGCTATGCTCATTATGAGGGGCTCCCACCATCCCTGTGCTGTGCTGACTTTCTCCTGGGGCTGTACCTCTGCTGTGCATATTTTGAGGTGCTCCCACCATCCCTGTGCTATGCTCATTATGAGGGGCTCCCACCATCCCTGTGCTGTGCTGACTTCCTCCTGGGGCTGTACCTCTGCTGTGCATATTTTAAGGTGCTCCCACCATCCCTGTGCTATGCTCATTATGAGGGGCTCCCACCATACCTGTGCTATGCTCATTATGAGGGGCTCCCACCATCCCTGTGCTATGCTCATTATGAGGGGCTCCCACCATCCCTGTGCTGTGCTGACTTCCTCCTGGGGCTGTACCTCTGCTGTGCATATTTTAGGGTGCTCCCACCATCCCTGTGCTATGCTCATTATGAGGGGCTCCCACCATCCCTGTGCTGTGCTGACTTCCTCCTGGGGCTGTACCTCTGTTGTGCATATTTTAAGGTGCTCCCACCATCCCTGTGCTATGCTCATTATGAGGGGCTCCCACCATCCCTGTGCTATGCTCATTATGAGGGGCTCCCACCATCCCTGTGCTATGCTCATTATGAGGGGCTCCCACCATCCCTGTGCTGTGCTGACTTCCTCCTGGGGCTGTACCTCTGCTGTGCATATTTTGAGGTGCTCCCACCATCCCTGTGCTATGCTCATTATGAGGGGCTCCCACCATCCCTGTGCTGTGCTGACTTACTCCTGGGGCTGCTTATTATGAGGGGCTCCCACCATCCCTGTGCTATGCTCATTATGAGGGGCTCCCACCATGCCTGTGCTATGCTCATTATGAGGGGCTCCCACCATCCCTGTGCTATGCTGACTTCCTCCTGGGGCTGCTTACGGTGCAGGTGTCAGTGCTCTCTATCACGGTGCTGTTGTTAGTGCTGTATATCACGGTGCTGGTGTCATTGCTGTATGTCACGCTGCTGATGTCAGTGCTCTCTATCACGGTGCTGATGTCAGTGCTGTATATCACGGTGCTGGTGTGAGTGCTTTATGTCACGCTGCTGATGTCAGTGCTCTCTATCACGGTGCTGTTGTCAGATGACTCTATCATGGTGCAGGTGTCATTGCTGTATGTCACGCTGCTGATGTCAGTGCTCTCTATCACAGTGCTGTTGTCAGATGACTCTATCACGGTGCAGGTGTCATTGCTGTATGTCACGCTGCTGATGTCAGTGCTCTCTATCACGGTGCTGTTGTCAGATGACTCTATCACGGTGCAGGTGTCATTGCTGTATGTCACGCTGCTGGTGATCATCTCCTGCACCCTCTTCTTTGCCTACCCTGGTCCCTGACCTTCCCTCTCCTCCATTGCCTTCATGCGCTCCACAGTCCTGAATTGTCACAACAATTTTCCATATAAAAAAAGAATGCTTGTAGTTGTTGATCCCAAATTCACCTCATACATGTGTTATGTCATTGGCCATGTGGTGGGACTATGTTTGCCCAGCTAATAATTATTTTGTGGCTGCAAATTTGACCTATAGGTTTGCGAAGTTCGCCTCCCATTGAAGTCAATGGGGCCCACCGCGAACGTTCCGGTTCGCGAACTATCGGCCGCGTTCGCGGTCCGCATTCGTGAAACGTCCAATCGGAAGTTCGTCCATCACTAGTGATAATCCTACATCGTTGATCTTTTCAAAGTGTGCAATCATATAAAAGAAGGAAGAGGACAATCTAGTGCTCTCTGTAAACACTCATTTATTCTTGAATCAAAAATGTACTCACAAAGATTGCACTCAGAAACGAGTGCTGATTATAAACACATGTCAGGTTGTTTCTAACCCAAGATAGCCGCTGGTGACGTCAGAACGTGACACCTTCCCCCCCCCCCCCCCCGTATGCGTTACGTCCTAGTAGGCAAAGAGTAAGGGAGGGTTATAGCCCCTGTCAGTTTATTTTTTACCATCCATGTCCCATTGCAGAGATTTTCCTTCACTTCCTGCCCCATAGCCAAACAGGAAGTGAAAGGAAATCTATGCAAATTAAGGGAATCCATTGCCTCCCCCAGGCCTTCAGAAATAGTGTCCCCACTCGAAAATATCAGGGTGAGTCTTAAACAGAAAGGGGTGTAGCCTTGAAAGGAAGGGGTGTGTCATATTTAAATTAGGGGTGCACGAGTTTAGTCAGGCCTAGGGCAGCACAAAACCTAAATACACTACTGCTATCAGTGGCCTTCAGTGCCGCCTATCAGTGCTCATCTGTACCGCATATCTGTGCCACCTACCAGTGCCTATCAGTGGGCATATTAGTGCCCATCAGTGCAGCCTATCAGTGCCCATCAGTGGAGCCTATCAGGAGCCATCAGTGCCACCTATCAGTGCCCATCAGTGAAGCATATTAGTGCCTCCACATCAATGCCAGCTAATCAGTGCCCATCAGTGCCATCTCATCAGTGCAGCCTATCAGTGCAACCTATCAGTGCCCTTCAGTGCTCATCTGTACCGCATATCCTTGTCACCTATCAGTGTACATCAGTGCTGCATATTAATGCCTCCACGTCAGTGCCACCTAATCAGTACCCATCAGTGCAGCCTATCAGTGCCCATCAGTGCCACCTATCAGTGCCCTTCAGTGCCGCCTATCAGAGCTGATCTGCACTGTATATCCGTGCCACCTATCAGTGCCCATCAGTGCAGCATATTAGTGCCTCCACATCAGTGCCCTCCATTGCCACCTAATCAGTGCCCTCCAGTGCTGCCTCATCAGTGCCCATCAGTGCAGCCTATCAGTGGCCATCAGTGGCACCTATCAGTGCTGCCTATCAGTGCCCATCAGTGCAGCCTATCAGTGCCACCTATCAGTGCCCTTCAGTGCTGACTATCAGTGCTCATCTTACCACATATCCATACCACCTATCAGTGCCCATTAGTGTGGCATATTAGTGCTTCCACATCTATGCCACCTAATCAGTGCCCATCAGGGCAGCCTATCGGTGCAGCCCATCAGTGCAGCCTATCAGTGCCCATCATCAGTGCCGCCTATTATTGTTCATCTGTACCGCATATCTGTGCCACCTATCAGTGCCCAGTAGTTTGGAATATTAGTGCCTCCACATCAGTGCTACCTAATCAGTGCCCATCAGTGCAGCCTATCATTTCCGCCTATCATTGCTCATCTGTACTGCATATCCGTGCCACCTATCAGTGCCCATCAGTGCAGAAGATTAGTGCCTCCACATCAGTGCCCATCTCTGAAGGAGAAAAAAATACTTATTTACATCATTTTCTGACAGAAACTAAGAAAAAATATTTTTTTCATTTTTTTATGGTGATTACATACCACCAAAAGAAAACTCTATTTGTGTGAAGCAAAAGATAGAAATGTCATATGGGTACAGTGTTGTATGACCGCATAATTATCATTCAAAGTGCGACAGTGCTAAAAGCTGAAAATTGGCCTGGGCAGGAAGGGGGTAAAAGTGCCCGGTATTGAAGCAGTTAAATAATTAGTATTACCAACTTAAATGTTGTATAAACTTCCTGAGAGATAGATAGGATAGATCCATACATACAGTACATACAGTACATACATACATAAACAGTAGATATATAGATAGATCCCTATTTCTTCTTCTCCTGACTCCTCTAGGTCAAGTGATAATTCAGGTTTGGGGTCACCTAGGGGAAGGGTGGTGAAGGGTTGAGGATCAGTTAGGATTAGGAGGTGAAATATAAAGATTTATTTTCTACTCCATCAACTTTATCTCCAACATTTTGTAATACTCAGCATCAGGGGCATTTCTAGGTCTACAAAATATCTGGGGTTAGAGCCCATAGCAGCGTAGTAAATAAAGTCATACGCTTGGGAGGGCATATATATATATATATCCCCAGAGAGCCCCGCTTAAATCAGGGTCTCCAGAGAGCCCCCCCCCCTTAAATAAGGGTCCCAAGAGAGCCTCCCCCTTACATCAGGGTCCCCAGAGAGCCTCCCCCCTAAATAAGGGTCCCCAGAGAGCCTCCCCCCTAAATAAGGGTCCCCAGAGAGCCTCAGCTTTAAATCAGGGTCTCCAGAGAGCCTCCCCCTTAAATAAGGGTTCCCAGAGAGCCTCAGCTTTAAATCAGGGTCTCCAGAGAGCCTCTCCCTTAAATAAGGGTCCCAAGAGAGCCTCCCCTTAAATCAGGGTCCACAGAGAGCATCCCCCTTACATTTTGGTCACCGGAGAACCTCCCCCTTAAATCAGGGTCTCCAGAGAGCCTCCCCCTTAAATAAGGGTCCCCCAGAGACCCTCACCCTTAAATCAGTGTCCCCAGAGAGCCCCCCCCCTTAAATTAGGGTCCCAAGAGAGCCACGCCCTTAAATCAGGGTCCTCAGAGAGCCCCCCTTAAATCAGGGTCCCAAGAGAGCCTCCCCCTTACATCAGGGTCCCCAGAGAGCCTCCCCTTAAATCAGGGTCCCCAGAGAGCATATCCCTTACATTTTGGTCACCAGAGAACCTCCCCCTTAAATCAGGGTCCCCAGAGAGCATCCCCCTTAAATTAGGGTCCCCAGAGATCCCACCCCCCACTTACATCAGGGTCCCCAGAGAGCCTCCCCTTCCCATGGGGACCCCTGCAGAGACTCTGGGCTATGGGCCCCAGATTCAGGGATATACTATAGCCCCAAAAGCCACCCCCTACCGACGCCACTGCTCAGCATTGTACAGAGTCCACATTTCAGCATCCATCCCTTCCAGTCTTTATCATATCCCTCCAGTCATCCTGGTAGAATTCATGGTAGAACTCAGGGAGTGTCGATGAGGGTATGCTGACACCTGCAGTTCACCACAGCTAGATCATTCTCATAGATGGATGCTGGAAATTTTAGTTCCCCGTGACGTCAGTGGAAGGATACTGCGACTTGTAGTTCTCCCCTAATCTCAATGGAGGGATGCTGGGACTTGTAGTCCCCATGATATCAGTGGAGAGATGCTGGGACTTGTAGTCCCCCATGATATCAGTGGAGTGATGCTGGCACATGTAGTCCCCCCTATGATATTAGTATGGGGGTGCTGGGACTTGAAGTTCTACATGATATCAGTGGCGGGATGCAGTGACTTGTAGTCCCCCATGATAGCAATAGGGGGATGTTGTGTACGGGGATACATAGAATTATACAGACTCTCCTCCTCTCGATACAGTATAGACCATCCATTTGTATACTATCTATTTGAAGCCCACATCATATACAGATTTCTGGTCTATTTGGTATTAAAGAGGAAGTAAAGGCAGTTAAAAAAAATGCAACCTGCAAGGCAAAGGCATAATGAGCTAGTATGCATAGCATACTAGCTCATTATGAATAACTTACCTGAGAACAAAGCCCCCGAAGCGGTCCACCAACTTCCTGTTCGCCGCTGCCATGTATCCCGGAGTGACTTCCGGGTCTCGCTGCTCCGGCGCTGTAATTTGCCGGAGCCGCGATGACGTCACTCCCGCGCATGCGCACTGGAGCCGACACGAGCGGCATATCGCCGCGATCTGCGGGCTGCCCAGTGCGCCTGCGCTCCGCTGTCTATGGTGGCTGTCTTTTTGTAAATATCTCCGTATAGGTTTGGGAGATATTTCTTGGAACTACAGGTAAGCCTTAATCTAGGCTTACCTGTAGGTCAAAGTGGTTTGTAAGGGTTTACAACCACTTTAAAGCGACATTAAAACGTATTTTTTTATTAAAATAACAAACTTGTTATACTTACCTGCTCTGCATAACAGTTTTTCACCATCCTCTTCATCTGGGCTCCCCCTCATCGGAAAGTGCCCCCCATGGAAAGTCCTATTCTATGGGGGCACCTGTGCGGGCTTGCTCCCGAGCCCCGTCTGTGTTACCATTGACACAGAGGGGGTGGCTCAGCCACGCCCCCCCGCTTGCTTTAAGTGCTGTTCAGTGGGTGGAGTTCCCGTTTCCTACCGGCCCTCAGAATATTGAACTCCGCTTTGTTTAGACCAAACAGGAGAGATGCTGAACAGAGGTATCTATAGAAAGATTCAGGCCGCGTACACACGCGCGGACTGTTCGCCCAACCTTGTTCGGCAAACAGTTTCGGCAAACAGTCCGCTCAAAATTTGCATGAGCGGACTTGCCCACACACGAGCGGACTGTTTCAGCGAACTGTTTGCCAAACAGTTCGCTCAACTTTTGAAATGAACGGACTCGCCCACGTAAGGAGGAGGCAAATCCGCCCATTTCGAGCGCGTGTACAGGTAGGCGGGGCCCGCGAAGGAAACGTCGCGGGCTCCGCCGCCTGGAATGGGCTTAAAGGGGAACCCCAACGCCGAAAAAAATCGGCGTGGGGGTTCCCCCAAAGTCCACACCAGACCCTTGTCCGAGCACGCTACCCGGCCGGCCAGGAAAGGGGGGCGAGCGAGCGCGCCCCCCCTCCTGAGCCGTACCAGGCCGCGTGCCCTCAACATGGGGGGGTGCCTTGGGGAAGGGGGGCCGCGCGGCCCCCCCACCCCAAAGCACCTTGTCCCCATGTTGATGAGGACAAGGGCCTCTTCCCGACAACCCTGGCCGTTGGTTGTCGGGGTCTGCGGGCGGGGGGCTTATCGGAATCCGGGAGCCCCCTTTAAGAAGGGGGCCCCCGGATACCGGCCCCCCACCCTATGTGAATGAGTATGGGGTACAATGTACCCCTACCCATTCACCTGTGAAATAAAGTACAAAAAAAAACACAACACAGGGGAAAAAATATTTTATTGCACAGCTCCGGGGGTCTTCCGTCTTCGGGGGTCTTCTCGCCGGACTCCTCCGCTATCTGTGTGTAGCTCTTTTGCTAGCGGAGGAGTCCGGCTTTCTTCCTCCCCACCGCCGGCCTCTTCTCCCGACTTCGGGGGTCTTGTCCCCCTCTTCGGTTCTTCTGCCGGGCCACCGCGCCTTCTTGTAGCTCTTTTGCAGGCGGTGGCCCGGTCTTCTGTCGCCGCTGCCTTCCGTTCTTCTGTCGCCGCCTTCGGTTCTTCTGCCGGGCCACCGCGCCTTCTTGTAGCTCTTTTACAGGCGGTGGCCCGGTCTTCTGTCGCCGCTGTCGCCGCCGACTTCCGTTCGTGTTCTTCTTCTTGCTCTTCTCCAGGAGATGTTGACACGTCGCTCCCTCCGGCCGGAATGCCAGAGCCACGCTGTGCGGTCACTTATATAGTGACAATGGGGCGGGGTCACATGGTATATGTCACATGGGTTGGTCACATGGGTTGATGTCACATGGGGACTATGACATCGTAAGGGGGCGGGGTCACCATGTGACCAACCCATGTGACATATACCATGTGACCCCTCCCCATTGTCACTATATAAGTGACCGCACAGCGCGGCTCTGGCATTCCGGCCGGAGGGAGCGACGTGTCAACATCTCCTGGAGAAGAGCAAGAAGAACAAGAAGAAGAACACGAACGGAAGTCGGCGGCGACAGCGGCGACAGAAGACCGGGCCACCGCCTGCAAAAGAGCTACAAGAAGGCGAGGTGGCCCGGCAGAAGAACCGAAGGCGGCGACAGAAGAACGGAAGGCAGCGGCGACAGAAGACCGGGCCACCGCCTGCAAAAGAGCTACAAGAAGGCGCGGTGGCCCGGCAGAAGAACCGAAGAGGGGGACAAGACCCCCGAAGTCGGGAGAAGAGGCCGGCGGCGGGGAGGAAGAAAGCCGGACTCCTCCGCTAGCAAAAGAGCTACACACAGATAGCGGAGGAGTCCGGCGAGAAGACCCCCGAAGACGGAAGACCCCCGGAGCTGTGCAATAAAATATTTTTTCCCCTGTGTTGTGTTTTTTTTTGTACTTTATTTCACAGGTGAATGGGTAGGGGTACATTGTACCCCATACTCATTCACATAGGGTGGGGGGCCGGTATCCGGGGGCCCCCTTCTTAAAGGGGGCTCCCGGATTCCGATAAGCCCCCCGCCCGCAGACCCCGACAACCAACGGCCAGGGTTGTCGGGAAGAGGCCCTTGTCCTCATCAACATGGGGACAAGGTGCTTTGGGGTGGGGGGGCCGCGCGGCCCCCCCTTCCCCAAGGCACCCCCCATGTTGAGGGCACGCGGCCTGGTACGGCTCAGGAGGGGGGGCGCGCTCGCTCGCCCCCCTTTCCTGGCCGGGCGGGTAGCGTGCTCGGACAAGGGTCTGGTGTGGACTTTGGGGGAACCCCCACGCCGATTTTTTTCGGCGTTGGGGTTCCCCTTTAAGCCCATTCCAGGCGGCGGAGCCCGCGACGTCTCCTTCGCGGGCCCCGCCTACCTGTACACGCGCTCGAAATGGGCGGACTTTCCGAGCGGGAACAGTCCGCTCATTTCAAAAGTACAGCGGACAGGCCCACACACGGGCGGACTGTTCGCTCAAACACAGTTTCAGCGGACAGTTTTTCGGAATTTCCGAAAGACTTTGTCCGTCCAACTGTCCGCTGAAACTGTCCGCTGAAAGCCCACACACGAGCGGACTGTCCGCCCAAACACTGTTCAGCGGACAAGGTTGGGCGAACAGTCCGCCCGTGTGTACGCGGCCACAGACTCTCCTCCTCTCTGTACAGTATACATAGTCCATGTATAGTATACACTAAAACCTTGGATTGTGAGCACAATTCGTTCCGGAAACATGCTTGTAATCCAAAGCACTTGTATATCAAAGTGAATTTCCCCATAAGAAGTAATGGAAACTCGGATGATTCGTTCCACAACCATTTATTCATAGGGCCTTCAGTTTATAGTCCATATAAAAAGATTGTAGCAATGTGACCAGGTTGTGTAACCATAAAATATCCATCCACAAATGGAAGACTCCACAGGGGGATTAGAAGGAAAATCCATCAAGAGCTACAGAGTATAAAAGAGAAGAGAAGAGCCTCTAAGTGTAGCGATATGTTACTAAATGTTGTACCTTCATTAAATGTAACTCTTTTATACTCAGCTGTGACATGACTCTACTTGTATATCAAGACATCGCTTGTATATCAGGTCAACATTTATTAAACATTTTTTTGCTTGTCTTGCAAAACGCTCTCAAACCAAGGTTGTACTGTACACGATCTATACGGAGCCTACACAATATACAGACTTCAGGTCTGTTTGGAATTAGAGTTAGTTCCCATTTCATGCCGGCTCTTCCAATATGGAACTCGGCTCCATTAGAATGAATGATTTAACCTCCCTGGCGGTACGATTATTTTGGATTTTAGGCGCTGAAAGCGGTACAATTATTTCCCATGAAAATTTTACTTTTTAGATTGTAGTCCTGTAATTCTTAGGAATAACTCTCTTAAATCTGTCCAAACCAGAGTCTAGTAGACATCCCGGATATGATAAAGTTTGAAAAATGAAATCATAAATTATAATATAATAAATAACCATAAATAATTGTACCAAATAATAATATAACAATAATAAAAATTATTCAATAATGTAATCAAATCAAAAACACAGAAATTTGCTGAGTTGCAGAATTGTCGCCGTCATTACTTTTCAGTATTTGATGACGGATCTCCCCACAAATCGCTATCGCTCAATACTGCGAGTGATTCCAATTTATTGTCACTGTTTTCTAGCTGGACTAAAATAATTTTTGATGTAAAGGGACAGTTTTGGTTGCTATGGACAATCTCCAGTTTCCAGGCATAAAGAACAGTTTTTATAATATAAAACTACATGCAGGACACTGGAGAGACCACTAGGGACAAAGGGGGTGTGAAATTATTACATACAGCAATGTGATCTGTAAGATTACATTATACTGTATGTAATGTGTGTGTTTCACTTTTTGAATTTGGCGCCGATCTCCGTCCCCGTGCGTCGCAACGCTCGCAGGGAACGGAGATCGGCTCTGTGATGAATCGAGCGGAGGATGAGCCACTCGTACAGGGGGGGACATCGCTGGATCCAGGGGAGAAAGTAAGTAAACCTCCTCCTGGATTCAGCGATGCGGTCCGGAGTCTGGCTCGGGGGTTACCGCTTTTGGTATAAAACTTCCACCCCGAGCCAGACTCGGGAACACCGCCAGGGGGGTTAAGAATGGTTGGTGGAGTCTCACCTTGTTATATCTACCCATACATCCTCCAATCAAATTATTTGTACTTCCCGACAATGAAGAGGCTTGAAAATATCTTCTAGAAAGGTGAAGAGTCCGATCACAGAAGATTCTGGAAGAGAAAACCTGGAATCACGGCACTGGCAGAATCCAACTTCTTCTTATCCTATGAAGACCAGAAGTGAGTGAAGACGTGTTTCTGCCTCGTCTCATATAACGTCCTTCCAGAATCCAGGAGGAGGGTGAGAAGGGATTTCTAGTAACATAACACACCTCCACCTGTATCGACTGTTCGGACGTCATTCATCTCCAACGCGACACGGCGCTGGGTGTGTCCACATTCCTCGTCCTGTATAACAAGGTGAATACGTTTCACCCTGAGGGGTCTAGTTATAAAAAGATCTGCAGAGATACTCAACCAGCAAACTGAATGTCTATCTGTCATAGACGAGGGACTGAGGGTGGAGGGATGAGGGAGCCTTAATCATTTTCCACGGCATTTATTTTGTATAAATAGAGCAATAACAGCTTTATTTATACAAAACAATGTTAAAACATAGAACACCACAACATACTGTATATATAACCCGGATATAAGAACATATTGATAATAGACATACTAATAATCCCCCTTACAAGTCACCGACAGATTGAGAGATGTTAGCAAAACTTATAACCACCCTACCAGTTACCATCATCCCCATTATAGTGTACATAAAACCAGTGGCAGCAGGTGGTAATTTTTTTTTGGGGGGGGGGGGCAAATAGTATGCCCCGGTCAGTTGGTAGCACTTACCCCATCTGTTCACCGGCAGCTTCCCCTGTTCAGCGGTGGCGGCGACCTTCCATTCCATTGTTCTCCACGGGTCATCACGGTGGTGGGCGGCTTCTGTTTCCTCCCTCCTCCTCGGTGGCCAATCAGGAGTCTTCTCTTTTCGTCCAATCGGAAAACAGGGTCTCACACCCACTTCTGATTGGTTGGATTGAGGATCAGTGTTTCAACAGCGAATATTCATTCACTATTGTAACACCTGAGTGGGCTCCGAGTGCATCCTCTGCATCGCCTAGAGGCGCCTAGAGGCGATTCAGTTCGCATTGTGCGCTATACAAGTATTTCATTCATTCATTCATTCATTCATTCATCCCAAGCCACCTGATTTTGAAACCTATTAGAGCAGAGCTGTCCTGGGGCCTTTCTGTGCATTTCCGAACAGTGCTGATCGGCGCTGTTTGGCTCGGCTCGAGTGCCCCCACCTCAGGCCAAACACGGTACTGCACACCACTTTGGCTTGAATCGTGCTTGTTTTGCGAGACAACACTTGCAAACCAAGTTATGATTTTTTTTTTAAATACAGTGCTCATATTGCGAAACACTCATTAACGGCATTACTCGCAATCCGAGGTTCCACTGTATATATATATATATATATATATTTTTTTTAGAGGGGAACTGGTTAACTATTTTCCCACTTGCTCATTTCTAAGCTCTTGTACACACGGTCGGACATTCCGACAACAAAATCCGTCGGATTTTGTCCGACGGATTTTGTCCGAAACTTGTGATGCATACACACGGCCGGACAAAGTTGTCGGAAAATCCGATCGTTCGTAACGTGACGACGTTATTTCTTTACGACAGGACTACATTCAGGCTAGTAGCTAGACATGTGCATTCGTTTTCATCCGAATGCATTTTCGTCCAAATTTCAGCTATTTTCGTTTTGACAAACGATAACGAAAGCACAGAATCCGAAAAACGAAAGATCCGACATAAATAAATGCTTTATTTTCGTTTTCATTGTTACAACAGTTCGATATAGAATAGGAGATTCGACATGACTCTGACAATAACAATCTGTCTATAGAACCTGTGGTCGAATGTGCCTAACCTTACCTCTATTAGTCCAAGATTATATAGAGAAAATATTTGACAGAGAAAAAAGATTTGACAGAGAGAAAAGATTCTGCAAGTAACTGTCCTAAAAAGTGTTTGGGGACCCGGGTCCTGCCCCAGGGGACATGTATCAATGCAAAAAAAAGTTTTAAAAACGGCCGTTTTTTCAGGAGCAGTGATTTTAGTAATGATTAAAATGAAACAATAAAAGTGTAATATTCCTTTAAATTTCGTAGGGGGGGTATCTATAGTATTCCTGTGAAGGGGCTCATTCATGATTCTGGTGCTTAGAACTGTCCCTACACAAAGTGTCATTTATGCAGGAAAAAAAGTCCTTTAAAATCACTCACAGCTATTATGAATTGTCGGCTCCGTAATACAGAGAACACTCATTGAAAGTCATTGATAAAATGAATATATAAATAAATTTAAAAAAAAAAAGTGTGGGAGTCCCCCAAATTCAATTACCAGGCCCTTCAGGTCTGGTATGGATATTAAGGGGAACCCCGCGTCAAATTTTTAAAAAAATTGATGTGGGGGTCCCCCTAAAAATCCATACCAGACCCTTTATCCGAGCACGCAACCTGGCAGGCCGCAGGAAAAGAGGGGGGGACGAGAGAGTGGCCCCCCTCACTCCTGAACCGTACCAGGCCACATGCCCTCAACATTGGGAGGATGCTTTGGGGGTCTGTGACCCCTCAAAGCACCTTGTCCCCATGTTGATGGGGACAAGGGCCGGTGGTTGTGGGGGTCTGCGGGCGGGGGGCTTATCAGAATCTGGAAGCCCCCTTTAACAAGGGGACCCCCAGATCCCGCCCCCCCTGTTTGAAATAGTAAGGGGGTACAAAAGTACCCCTACCATTTCACAAAGAAAGTGTAAAAAATAGTTAAATAAGACAAACACACTTTTGAAAAATTCCTTTATTAAAAATAAAAAAAAATAAAAAAAAGATTCCAGCGGTGGTAATCCACTCTTGCTATCCAGCGACGGACGATCATCTCTCCGTGGGTCCAGCGATGGCTCATCTGAATCAGCGCAGCGAAACCTGAAGGGTCTGGTATGGATATTTAGGGGGACCCCCATGTCAATTTTTTTTTTTTAATTTGACGCAGGGTTCCCCTTAATATCCATACCAGACCTGAAGAGCCTGGTAATTGAATTTGGGGGACCCCCACACTTTATTTATTTATTTTTTATCAATGACTTTCAATGAGTGTTCTCTGTATTACGGAGCCGACAATTCATAATAGCTGCGAGTGATTTTAAAAGACTTTTTTTCCTGCAGAAATGACACTTTGTGCAGGGACAGTTCTAAGCACAGGAAACATGAGCCCCTTCACAGGCATACTATAGACACCCCCCTACGAAATTTAAAGGAATATTACATTTTTATTGTTTCACTTTAATCATGGGGACATGGTGCTTTTAGGGGTCACAGACCCCCAAAGCATCCTCCTAATGTTGAGGGCATGTGGCCTGGTACGGTTCAGGAGGGAGGGGGGGCCGCTCTCTCATCCCCCTCTTTTCCTGCGGCCTGCCAGGTTGTGTGCTCGGATAAAGGGTCTGGTATGGATTTTTAGGGGGAACCCCACGTCAATTTTTTTTTAAATTTGACGCAGGGTTTTTTTTTTATTATATTTTTTATCAATGACTGTTCTCTGTATTACGGGAGCCGACAATTCATTATAGCCGCGAGTGATTTTAAAGGAATTTTTTTGCTGCAGAAATTACAATTTGTGCAGGGAGAGATCTAAGCATGGGAAACATGCGCCCCTTCACAGGCATACTATAGACACCCCCCAGCTACGAAGTTTAAAGGAATATTACACTTTTATTGTTTCACTTCATTAATCATCATCATCAATCATTATTAAAATCACTGCTCCCGAAAAACGGCCGTTTTTAAAACTTTTTTTTGCATTGATCCATGTCCCCTGGGGCAGGACCCGGGTCCCCAAACACTTTTTAGGACAGTAACTTGCATATTAGCCTTTAAAATTAGTACTTTAGATTTTGAACGTTCGAGTCCCATAGACTTTAATAGGGTTCTAAAGTTCACATGAAGTATGCTATATACTAGCTCCGTCGAATCTTCTTTATATATTCGACAGACACCATAAGCCTTCAAAGACAGATTCGACCGTAATTCATGTGGATTTTCAAACGAATGCAATTTTTGAACGAAAAACGAAATAAATAAAAACAAATTCTGGGAGTAACTAAAGAAATTAAGTTTTCGGACGAAAAAGAAATTCCAAAACGAAATATTTTACTCACATGTCTACTAGTAGCCAATAGCTTTGGTCTAGGAATTTGATCTGAGCATGCGTGGCACTTTGTCCGATCGGAATTCTCTACACACAATCGGACAAAGTCTGATCGGATCACGTTGTCGGAAAGTTTTATAGTCCAGCTCTAAAACTTTGTCCGTCGGATATTCCGACGGAAACAGTCCGATGGAGCCCACACATGGTCGGATTATCTGACAACACGGTCCGATCGGACATTTTCCGTCGGAATGTCCAACCGTGTGAACAAGGGCTTAGAATGAACTCTCCTTTAGCTTTTTGATCTGCTGTGACTGCTACTTCTGCCTTTCAATTTAGATTTTGCAGCCAAAACTACCAAAAAAGCCCCTTTTCAGGTTGAAATCAATCAGCTTGGGGTGGTCTTGCTGTATTTAAGCTGTGATCAATGTAAATGTTAATAAATCAATTTACACATCCAAAATATGTAATGCCATGGCTAATGCCGCGTACACGCGACCGGACTTTCCGGCAGACTAGGTCCGACGGTCTTCACGACGGACTTTTGGCAGAGTTCCCACGGACTTTCCGAACTAACGGACTTGGCCACACATGAATGGACATGAATGGACTAAGTCCATTCTAAAGTCCATTTGTAAATGGGACTAAAAAATTAAGTTCAATAGCCAGTAACCAATAGCTTCTCTTGCGTCCTATTTAGTCCGTCGGAACCAGCACACAGACGAATGGTTTTCCCGATTTGAGTCCGTCGGAATTGAGTCCGTCAGATAGATTTGAAGCATGTTCTATTTCTAGGTCCGTCAGATTTTTTTTCCAAAAAACGATCGGATTAGCCCACACGCAATCGTATTATCCGAAGAAATAATCCCTTCAGACCTAGTCTGCCGGAAAGTCCGTGTACGCGGCCTAACACTGTCTAATCACACTGTTCTCTAAGGCCTCATACAGATTAAAGGAATTTCCTAAGCATGTAATTACAAGGCCCATGTCACCTTTGAAGCGCCAATAAAAGGAACCTCTCCCCACATTTGTAAACGTTCCCCATGACATTCCCCCCCTTCCACTTTTTTGACAAAAGCTTGCCCCTATTAGCCTTTCAAATGGCCATTATTATATAACACGATTTCCCCCATAGACTTCAACACCCCATGATGAACCCCCATTATGAACTGAACCCGGGCAGATTCTCTTGTCCCTAGGTGGCGCTCTGCACTACACCCATTACATTTCCATACCGGGGTCAGCAGGTTGTGCCTTTGTGGATTTGACTCTATTGTTATCTCACAAAACACCAGAAGAATTGTGTTCACTGAATTCCCAGCTGAATACAGAGGTAATATGTAAAGGGGATGCTGGGACTTGTAGTTCCCCATGACTGTACACACAAGTGGAATTACTAGTGGGATGCTGGGACTTGTAGTTCCCAGATGGTCATACAAACAGGAGAGAGCTAAAAGTATATATCCCAAATACAGTCAAAGAGCATACCGATGGTAAGTATCAGCCCCAATTTTTTACAAAATACAGTCCACAAGGGAAATGGGCAGTAGAGAGTAAAAAGTAGAACCGGGGCTTTGTGATACCAAAGCAACAAATATAACACACGAACTGTCATAAAAATAAATATTTATTTAAGAATATTAAAATAGCTCCTGTAAATGCTGATAGGAAATTACTAAACTAGACACACTGCATGAACAGTGCAGACAAAAAAGAAAATAATACACTCTGAAAAGGTATATCTGATTGTGCAATTGGCAGTGGCCCTGAATCGTTTCGACCAGGGTGGTCTTCCTCAGGGGCCCAGAGCAAATGCTCTCTGATATTTTCGCAAAAAGGTAATATTATATCTCGACCGCGGCTGATTTTGCTTGTGCTTGGGACACATGTGGTTGCATCCCTCACCATCCTGTTCCCCCCTCCTCCAGTCTTTCCCCCCTTGGTGATCTTCAGCAAGGGCAATCCCCTGAGGAAGACCACCCTGGTCGAAACATGTCAGGGCCACTTGGAATTGCACGATCAGATATACCTTTTCAGGGTGTATTATTTTCTTTTTCGTCTGCACTGTTTATGCAATGCATCTTTTAATTGTTTAATAATTTACCCAACTATCAGCATTTACAGTAGATATTTTAACCACTTCAGCAGAAGATTTGGCTGCTCAATGACCAGGCCATTTATTGCGATACGGCACTGCGTCGCTTTAACTGACAATTGCGCGGTCGTGCAACGTCGTACCCAAAAAAAAAAATGTACGTCCTTTTTTTTCCCACAAATAGAGCTTTCTTTTGGTGGTATTTGATCATCTCTGCAGTTTTTATTTTTTGTGCTATAAACAAAACAATACCGACAATTTTGAAAAAAAACACAATATTTTGTACTTTTTGCTATAATAAATATCCCCAATTTAAAAATAAAAAAAATAAAAAATAGTTTTTTTCCCCCATTTTAGGCCAATATGTATTTGTCTATATATTTTTGGTAATAGAAATCACAATAAGCGTATATTGATTGGTGTGCGCAAAAGTTATAGCGTCTACAAAATAGGGGAAAGATTTATGGCATTGTTATTATTATTATTATTTTTTAATAGTAATGGCGGTAATCAGCGATTTTTATCAGGACTACAGCATTATGGCGGACAGATCGGACACTTTTGACACATTTTTGGGACCATTGGCATTTATACAGTGATCAGTGCTATAAATATGCACTGATTATTGTGTAAATGTCACTGGCAGGGAAAGGGGGGGTGATCAAGGGGTTAACCGTGTTACCTAGGGAGTGATTCTAACTATGGGGGGATGGAACTGCCTGTGTGAGGAGAACAATCGTTGTTCATATTTAGTATGAACAATAGATCGCTCTCCTCACCCCTGACAGCACAGAGATCTGTCTGTTTGCATTGACAGATCTCTGTGTCTGTCTCTCTGTGTGGAGCGATCGCGGGTGCCCGATGCTCATCGCGACCGCCGGGCATACGCATCGGATCTGGAATCCAGCCACTGGCGCATGCGTGCGCATCCGGTGGTGCGCACGCGCCCCCAATGGTCAAATGGTGGACTGATGTACAGCTACGTTGGTTCGCCCAGGGGAGCCAACTTTGATGGCTGGTCCGGAACTGGTTAATAATCTTAAATAAATATATTGTTTTTATGCCAGTTCATGTGTTATATTTGTTGCGTTGGTATCACAAAGCCCCGATTCTCTCTATTCCCCATTTCCCTTGTAGACTGTATTTTGGACTTCTGGTCTATAACAACAAAGAGATACTGGGACTTGTAGTCATCCCATAATATCCGTAGAGGGATGTTGTAATCAGGGATATATTGAATGATACAGACTCTCCTCTTTACTATACAGTAGACATCTTAGCTCTTGTACACACGGTCGGACATTCCGACAACAAAATCCGTCGGATTTTGTCCGAAACTTGTGTTGCATACACACGGTCGCTCAAAGTTGTCGGAAAATCCGATTGTACGTAACGTTACGACGTTATTTCGTTCCCATATGTGGAACAAAAAAAAATGTCAGCCTTGTGTCCAATAATCTTCTTCCAGATTCCCGGAGGAGGAGGGGAGGGATATTTGATTAACACAGCGGGTCTCCACTTGCAGAGACTGTTCAGTTGTCAGCCTTCTTTACTGTATTTCAAGACACCGCCGGGCGTGTCCAGATTCCTGTTCCTGTAGAAGAAGCTGAACAGGTTTAGTCATCACCCTAAGGCTCTGAGTGGGAAGAAATATTTGCTAATGTAATAATATCCCGCCAAGAGGAAGGAGAATTTCCTTCACAATGATCCTTCTAGAATTACACCTAATGCAAGACTGTAGCTTCTATTGACTCCGGAGAGAGAGGTATAATCTGCCCCCTTTTATAGCAGGAAAACACTCATTGACAGGTCCCCACCACACATTGTTCCCTCAGATGGCACAAACTAGAGGTAGGTCATGTCTTTATCTCCTTGGACAAAGTGGCTAAGCAATGCAGCTACTGAATGTACAGGAGGTATAGTAGTTGACTGACACAAAACCGCCATCATCTACCTCCTCCCAGGCACAGAGCAGCCAGTTATCCATGTCTTCCTTCTTCTCTTCCATTTCTCCTTATATACCTGTGAGGGTAAGTCATAGCAAGTGCACCAGCAACGTTTTGTAAGATATAAAGGTCAAACCGCATGGAGCTCCACCACAGTTTTCTCTACATTCCCCTGAAATATTCAGCTCTATAACATCTACATAAAAATAAAATAAGATAGAGAAAAGGTCTAAGAGGGGGCCCAGAAACCTTTCCTTTTCTATGTCTAGCAGGTAATTGGTTATTGGGTCCAGACCTTGCAGCCTTTGCCTACACCAGCTCCACCATCTCCTGTAGCAAACTTCCCATGCCGGGTTTTGCTTTCCCCATTACTGGAGCATAAAAAAGCTGTAAACTGTCCCCAATCCACACTGGGCTTGGCACAGCAGCTGGCACTCCACAACAGCTGATGGAAACAACCCCCTTCTGCCAGTTTATGGCCTCAGCTGCCCCATAGTGCAGATATCCAGCCGCCATATTTTTTGAACAAGCAACCTATGGCCTCCACATTGAAATAAAACACATCTCTGACTCTTCTTAGGTGCTGACACCTTGTCTAGTAAATATGGGCAGGGACAGTATATATCATTCACTGTGGACTGGGTGAACCTATTTCCAGCTTAATATGTCATAAGTGGCATAACATGTTATGCTACCTTGTTTAGTGGAAGATGCTGGGATGTCTGTCACCCCTATCCCAGAACTGCCTATTAGCATACATCCTTTAGACTTCCATGTGATTTACTGCAAAGGTTTGGATTCTCTGAACTCTGGGGAATTTCTAGTTTGCAGTGTCAGGTGACAAGGATTCTAGCTGTCAATGGCGGTTGACAAGAATTCTGGCTGTCAATGGCGGTTGACAAAGATTCTAGCTGTCAATGGCGGTTGACAAGAATTCTAGCTGTCAATGGCGGTTAACAAGGATTCTAGCTGTCAATGACGGCTGACAAGGATTCTAGCTGTCAATGGTGGTAGACAAGGATTCTAGCTGTCAATGGCGGTTGACAAGGATTCTAGCTGTCGATGGCAGTTGACAAGGATTCTAGCTGTCAATGGCGGTTGACAAGAATTCTAGCTGTCAATGGCAGCTGGCAAGGATTCTAGCTGTCTATGGCTGTTGACAAGAATTATAGCTGTCAATGGCGGTTGACAAGGATTCTAGCTGTCAATGGCGGTTGACAAGAATTCTAGCTGTCAATGGCGGTTGACAAGGATTCTAGCTGTCAATGGCGGTTGACAAGAATTCTAGCTGTCAATGGCGGTTGACAAGGATTCTAGCTGTCAATGGCAGTTGACAAGAATTCTAGCTGTCAATGGCGGCTGACAAGGATTCTCAGCTGTCTATGGCCGTTAACAAGAATTCTAGCTGTCAGTGGCGGTTGACAAGGATTCTAGCTGTCAATGGCGGTTGACAAGAATTCTAGCTGTCAATGGCAGTTGACAAGGATTCTAGCTGTCAATGGCGGTTGACAAGAATTCTAGCTGTCAATGGCGGTTGACAAGGATTCTAGCTGTCAATGGCGGTTGACAAGAATTCTAGCTGTCAATGGCGATTGACAAGGATTCTAGCTGTCAATGGCGGTTGACAAGGATTCCAGCTGGCAGTGGCGGGTGACAAAGATTATAGATTGCAAGGCCCCAAGGCTATTCACACGAGGAATGACTTTCATTGGTGTTATTACAGCATCTACAGTACTCCCTTGGAAAGCTTTCAACAGATAGTGGAAAATTCTTATGCTGCGTACACACGACTGGACTTTCCGACCGAACTGGTTCGACGGAACAAATCTGCCGGACAATTTGACCGTGTGTGGGCTTCATCAGACCTTCAGCTGACCTTTTCTGTTGAAAATCAGACGGACTTTAGATTTAGAACTTGTCTCAAATCTTACCGACGGACTCGAGTCCGATCGAAAAATCAGTTAGACTGTATGCTAGTCCCAAAACCGATGCTAGGCAGCTATTGGCTCCTGGCTATGAACTTCCTTATTCTAGTCCAGTCATACGTCATCCTGGTCAAATCTGTCAGACTTTGGTGTGATTGTGTGTAGACAAGTCCGATTTCGACAGAAGTCTGTCGAAACTCCGTCGAAAAGTCTGACAGAATTCAGTCCGTCGAAAAGTCTGGTCGTGTGTACATGGCATTAGTGCAGTTTTCTTCCATTCATCCTCTACACGCACGGGTAGGCAACCTCGGCCCTATGGCCACCAACATATACTTACCTATTACACTATATAAGGACACCATTTCTATCTGTTGTTATACCCTGATGAAGTCACATGATGCGTGATGATATGCGTCAGGATTGGGCAACAGATAGACTGGAAGTGATGTGAGAGTACAAACTCGTTTCTCATGGATTATATGTCTTGCCAATAGATTATAATGTGAGTAAAACCACGCTGTTTTTATAATAAAATTTGTTTGAGAAACTATATCACACTATTGGAGCCCCTTTTGTTTATATACCAATATCATGGAGGAGACTAGGTGGAACCCTAGGATTAGTGATGGACGAACTTCCAACAGGACGTTTTGCGAACGTGAACTGCAAACGCGGCCAAAAGTTCACAAACCGCAAGGTTCGCGGGGGGCCCCATTGACTTTAATGGCAGGCGAACCTTAAAAACCTCCAGGTCATATTTTCAGCCACAAAATACTTACTAGCTGTGCACACATAGTACCAGAACATGGACACTGACATGACAAAAGTATTAAGTGAATCTGGGATCGACAACGATAAGCATTCTTTTTTTATCTGTCTCTATCCCGATGCTGGTGTCAGCGCTCTCTATCTCGGTGCTGGTGTCAGTGCTCTCTATCACGGTGCTGGTTTCAGACAGTGAGGGAGATAGCAGCGCAGAAGCCAATCAGCAGGCAGCGCCAGCACCATGGCTGAGGATCAGCACTGGACTGGCACCTCCGGACCACCGCAGTGGAGCCCTGCATAGGTGGGGGTAAGGGCCGGGCAGAGGGAGGGGTCAGGGGCTCAAGCACAGGTTGGCACACTGGGACACTGGCACAGGACTGCGCTGCCCTGACTGTGGCACTGATCATCTCCTGCACCCCCTTCATAGCCTGGCCTAACCTTGCCTCTCCTCCATGGCCTTCATGCGCTCTTGAATTGTCAAAATTTCACAGATAAAAAAAGAATGCTTATTGTTGTCAATCTCAGATTCACTTAATACTTTTGTTATGTCAGTGTCCATGTTCTGGGACTATGTTTGCACAGCTAGTAATTATTTTGTGGCTGCAAATTTGACCTGTAGGTTTGCAAAGTTCACCTCCCATTGAAGTCAATGGGGCCCGCCACAAACGTTACGGTTCGCGAACTATCGGCCGCGTTCGCGGTCCGCATTCGCGAAACGTCCCGTCGGAAGTTCGTCCATCACTAATAGAGAGCACTGACACCAGCACCGTGATATAGAGCACTGACACCACACCAGCACCGAGATAGAGAGCACTGACACCAGAACCGTGATAGAGAGAACTGACACCAGCAGTGTGATAGAGAGCACTGACACCAGCTCCATTATAGAGAGCACTGAGACCACATCAGCACCGAGATAGAGAGCACTGACACCACATCAGCACAGAGATAGAGAGAGAGCACTGACACCAGCACTGAGATACAGAGAGAGAACTGACACCAGCTCCGTGAGAGCACTGACACCAGCACTGTGATAGAGAGGACTGAGACCACACCAGCACCAAGATAGAGAGCACTGAAACCAGCACCGAGATAGAGAGCACTGAAACCAGCACTGATACCAGCAACTCGCTGCGGGACCCAAAAATATGACACCGCTCAACCTCTTCAAACAGGAGGGTATGGGCATATAGTACGGTGTGCTTTTTTTATACAAGGAAGTGAGCCAAAGGTAAAAAAACGGTCCGTGTGCTAGATTAAATAAATCGTTTAAAGAGTTATGCATATACATGGTCTACTGGTCACATGTGTTGAATTCCTCCGAGATCCATGCCTCATTCATTTTTATAAATGTGTGGTAGTCAACACTGTCGTGAGCTAGGCGAGTGTGCTTATGGGCCTTGACCCCTCCTGCTGCGCTGAACGTCCTTTCGGACAGGACACTGGAAGAGGTGCAAGCCAACAGTTCCATTGCAAATTGGGCAAGCTCTTAAATTGGGCAAGCTCTGGCCAGAGGTCAAGCCTGCCCACCCAGTAGTCCAGGGGTTCATCACTTCCCAGAGCGTCCACATCGGCCGTTAACCCGATGTAGTCGGACACCTGTCGCTCTAGGCGTTCCCTGATACTGGATCCGGATGAGACCTGTCGATGGGTCGGCTGAAAGAATGACCTCATATCAGAAGTCACCAACACATCTTCAAACCGCACTCTTCTTGCAGGCGCTGTTGGATTGGTACCCGCAACTCTTTCTCTGGGAGTGGGAATTCCTCCTCTGCCAGCGCACACAAAAGCAGAATGCAGCATGTCTCGAATCAAGGCCTGGAAGTGCTCCATTCTGACAGCCCTCTGTGATGGTGGTAACATATCCACCATTTTGTGTTTGTACAGGGGGTCTAAGTACGTTGCCACCTAGTACTGGTCCTTGACCTTTATGCTTTTTATACAGGGGTCCCTGTTAAAACACTGGAGCATGAAGGCCCCCATTTGCATTAAACTGGAAGCGGTGTGGTGGCCTGGCTCCTGCTCATCATCCAGGATAATGTCATCCTCCTCGTTCTCCTCTCCCCATCCACGCACAACAACAGGGATCCCAGAAAGGTTTAAAGCATGCTCTTCTTGCTCCTCCTCATCCGCCCCAGCACCATCCTCCTCTGACTCCTCTTTAGACTCCTGTTGTTGTCCCAGATAGAGTAGCCCCCCCTGGGAATTCATCCAGCATTGTGACTTCCTCATCTTCCTGCTCCTGCTCCTCCGCGTCTTGATCAATGACACAATGCAATGCACGCTCCATAAAGAAGGCATAAGGTACATGTCACTGATGGCGCCATGGCAGCAAATGACCAGTTTGGTGATCTCATCAAATGGCCGCAGAAGTCTGCATGCATCGTGCACGAGCAGCCACTGGCGCGGTGAAAAAACCAAGCTCCCCAGAACCAGTTCTGCCACAGAGTTCGTACAGGTAGTCGTTAACTGCACGTTTCTGCTGGAGCAGCCTATCAAGCATATAGAAGGTTGAGTTCCATCGCGTCGGGCAATCGCAAATAAGACGTCTGACCGGCAGATTGTGTCGGCGCTGAATGTCAGCAAGGCGAGCCATGGCCGTGTAAGATCTTCTGAAATGGGCCGAGATTTTCCTTGCCTGCCGCAAGATGTCCTGGACCCAAGGTTATTTGACAACGAATCGCTGCACAACCAAGTTTAAGATGTGTGCCATGCATGGCACGTGTGTAATGCGCTAAGCAGATTGGCACCATTGTCACACACCACTTTACCAACTGTCAAATTTAGCAGTGTTAGCCACTGATCTGCCTGTGAACGCAAAGCTGAAAGGAGTGCAGGGCAAGTGTGGCTCTTGGATTCCAGGCACAAAAGATGCAGCACAGCATGGCAACGTCTCACCTGGCATGTCAAACAGGTTCTGGGGATCTTGGGCAGCGCAGCGGAAGAGGCACTAGCAGCAGAAAAAGAGGAGTCAGCCAAGGAGGAGAGGGAGAAGGATGGAGTAGGAGGAGGAGAAGAAGAGCCAGGCCTGCATGTAATCCATGGCGGTAAAACCAAATCTACATGGGTGCCAAAGGTTGCATCCTTGACGGCCGTCAGAAGTTTCACCCAGTGGGCAGTAAAAGTGATCTACCTTCTCTGCCCGTGTTTGCTAGACCACGTGTCTGTGGTCAGATGTATCTTGGGACAACAATGTCTGCCAGAGATACATTCACTTGCCGCTGAACATGGCCATATAGCTCTGGGATGCCCTTCTGTGAGAAATACTTCCTTCCTGGGACCTTGCATTGTGGTGTTCCAATGACCACAAATTTTCGAAAGGCCTCCGAGTCTACCAGTTTATATGGCAGTAGTTGGCGGGCTATCAATTCTGACAAGCCAGCCGTCAACTGTTGGGCAAGAGGGTTATCCGGCATCATCATTTTTTTACGCTTGAACATTTGGCCCACGGAAGCCTGCCTTTTTCCAGAAAAACGTGAGGATGGCATGATGGAAGGTGGAGTGGAGGACAATTGTGAGGAGAGAGGAGAAGGAGAAGTAGAAGACGAGGCTGGACGGTTAGAGCCTGGAGTGTGGCTTTGTGGGTTCCGTTGGTCCCACTGGGCTCAGGGATGGCAGCTCATGTGCCTTCTTAAGGCGGTTGTCCCTAGGTGAGTGTTGGGCTTACAGCAACTTATGCATTGACTGCAAAGATTGCAGATGGCAACACTATTGTCAGCAGTGGACACGTTAAAAAAGCCCACACTACGGAGCGAAGTGCCAGCGTCCTGGGAGCGCCAGATGTGACTGTACATGGTTGATGCCTCACTCCTGATACATTAGTAGTCTGCTTTGTCCCTCCTGTGCAATCTAAATTCCACCTGCTTCTTCTCCCTATCTTCTGGCCTATATCTCCCTCTGAACTCCCCTCCTCTTCCTTTCTTGTGGGCACCCACGTGACATCACTAGACACATCATCATCAATGTCACTTTCCCCACCGCTATAATTAGAGTAGGAAGCAACAGTGGGGACCAACTTCCTCCTTTGGCTGATCTGGGTACTGTCGTCAGACTGCTGAGTGGCGGTTGTTGCTACCTCCTCTTCCTGATCCAATGCCAAGAGTGGCTGCGCATCGGCAATGTCTTGTGATGGATTGGAAAATAATTCCTGTGACTCAAGCGGAGGGCATATGGTGGAGCTGGTGTTGGTGGTAGTGTCTTTGGGGGTGCACACAGCAGAGAGTGAAGAAGAGGGTGCAGATCGAGAGGATGAGGAGGGTGCAGAAGATTAAGGCTGAGTGAGCCACTCAACCAAGTCTTGTGCGTCCTTTGATGTTATTGAACGCACCTTCTGAAATTTCCCACTTTGGCTCAAGCCTGTTGCTCCTGTCCTACCCCTACTACCCCTGCGGAAGGGCCTGCCTCTTCCTCTGCCTGTCATTTTTTAAATGACCCTGTGACAAAAGTTTCTAGAGAAGTGCAGTATGTATGTGGAAGAAGGTATATAACACCCCGCTTCAATCAGTCATTTTGGGGGGCAACCGGTCTATCACACCAGTTAAAATACTTTTTTTTAATTGCGTTTGTCACTCTTTGTACTATTGCTGCAGAACCGCTCAGCAGTCACAATGCTGCACAGTGGACATGCACTATACTTTGCTTTCTATATTTGCAAGTATTTTATACGTGTATTACACCCCTATATACTGCACACCAAATAGTACACCTAAACCAGTCCTTAAAAGGACCTTTGTGGACCTAATAGTAGCTAGCTAGTAGCTAGTGAATTGCAGACTGTCCCTGCTCCAAACACCAAACTGTCCCTCCCTACACTGAGAAACGACAGCTGCAGAATCGGTCAGCAGCACAGCAGTGCAGTGCACTATAATATACTTTCTATATTTGAAAATAAGTATATGATACGTGTACAACCCTATATAATGTACACCTATACCAGTCCTTAAAAGGACCTTTGTGGACCTAATAGTAATAGCTAGTGATTAAACTGATTGTCCCTGCCCCACACAGCGTCCTTTCCCTACAGTGACAAAAGACAGCTGCAGAATTGGTCAGCAGCACAGCAGTCAGCAGTGCACCAGAATATACATTGTTTATTTGAAAGAAAGTATATTCTAAGTGTATTACAACCCTATATACTGTACACCTATACCAGTCATTAAAAGGACCTTTGTGGACCTTGTAGCTAGTGATTTGCAGACTGTCCCTGCTCCAAACACCAAACTGTCCCTCAGTCCTTACACTGATAAAAGACAGCTGCAGAATCAGTCAGCACTCAGCAGCACAGCAGTCAGCAGTGCACCATAATATATTTTGTATATTTGAAAGAAAGTATATTACACGTGTACAACCCTATATACTGTACACCTATACCAGTCCTTAAAAGGACCTTTGTGGACCTAATAGTAATAGCTAGTGATTAAACTGATTGTCCCTGCTCCACACAGCGTCCTGTCCCCACACTGACAAAAGACAGAATGTAAAATGGACTCCAGATCATGTCTATTTATAAGGTAGGGGGAATGTCCAATTGTCCATGTGCTAAAATGTCTCAATTGGCTGTCCTGTACCCCATGATGGATGTGTCATCATGGGTCAAAGTTCTTCACAATGTAAACGCACATGTCCGCCGCGCGAACAGTGCCAGAAGTCCACCGGTTTGGCGAATCGCGAACGAGCAAAATTTGTCGCGAACCGACCACCGGGCGAACCGCAAGGCCATCTCTACCTAGGATTACTTGTAAGGAGGTATTACCATCTATTCAGTCCCAAGGGTAGCTTCAATTACAGAGAGATCTCCAGAGGCAAAAGGATCCCACATGAGAGTTATCTACACCCAATGCTGTTACCTTACAGCAGTAAGGTGAGAGGCTTGTGAGCACTGAGGTGTCATATACACTATAAGAAAAGACACCAATCACTTCTATTCACTGTTTGGAATGTGAAAGAATTTGAGCACTTTATTGTAGCTGCTCTGTTGGATTTATAATGTTATCAGGGGGACTTTAGTTATTATAATTGGTCACTTTATTGGCACTTGAGTTGATGGTTATTATAGAAACAATGAATATGTATTTGTCTTTTTTATTAATTATCTAATTTTATGAAGTATCTTGTGCACATCATGTTATTTATTGAGTAGTAATACCTGATTATATTGACAGCACAACGTCACCACCATTTCATATGGAAGTGCCCTGGGGCCATCATAAAAAAAATACAGAATTATGATTTTGATTTTTTTTTTTACAGAATTCTGAATTTGAAAGTCAGAATTCTGAGATTAAATGTCAGATTTCTGACTTTGAAAGTCAAAATTCTGAGATTCAAAGTCAGAATTGTTATTTAAATAAAAAATTCTACAGAATTCTGAGATTAAAAGTCAGAATTCTGAGATTCAAAGTCAGAATTCTAAGATTTAAAGTCAGAATTCTGAGATTTATAGTCAGAATTCTGAGTCTCAAAGTCAGAATTCTGAGTTTATAAATATAGTAGTATCTATTAGGAAGATTTTAGGACCAATGAGTAATAATGTAGTAACACCCACAGACCATCATTCTGCAGACATAAATGTCTTCTGCTCTGTATATGGATATGTAAATCTATCTTAGTTACAGCACACAGTATAGGGAAGCAGGCAGTGCCGGGTTCTCTGGTTCCTCTACTGTATTAATAGTTCCTCGGTTTGCTGTCTTATCCTTCTCTGTCTTCTGCTCCAACATAAAGAGCCATGCTGAAAACGTGTGTATTGTGTGAGTGGGGGGGAGGGGGGCACAGCTTCCATAGATAACAGAACACAATGGCCAGCACAGCTCTGCACCCCAACTTGTAGGAAATATTGCACTATTGTCCCTACATGAGGGAATTGTGAATGGCTAGAAAGCAGCAATCTCAGAATTCTGTAGAATTTTTAATTTTTTTTTATACTTACTATTCTGACTTTCAATCTCAGAATTCTTAGTTTCAAAGTCAGAATTCTGTAAAAAAAATCATAATTCTGTATTTTTTTTTATAATGGACCCAGGGCTCTTCCATACTCTTCCATACATAATACATATTGGCCTAAATTGATGTAAAAATTACATTTTTAAAATGTTTTTATTGGATATGTTTTACAACAAAAAGTAAAAAAATATATATTTGTAGCGCTGGCTCCTGATGAGCAGGCGCTATGGTTTTTGAAAAGTTAAGTTGCCTGAAGCCACAGTTGGGTTTCAGGACTATTTCTCTAAATTTCTGGTTTCAGTTCCAAGTTCTCCTTGGCCGCAGGTGTTGCTGTCACTGCCAGCAAGAGTATAAACGCAGTCTAGCTGGGTGTATTGAATGCCACTTGTCTCTCGGAACCAGCCCAGTGGGAGTGTTTTTCTGCTGTGCAATCTGGGGGGGTGGTATTTAAGGTACCGATGTAACGTTGGCGGGGGTTCTCTTTTCTGTCTGTTTGGTTCTGGTGGTCCTCCTGACCCAGCCCCATGGCCGTCCTGGCCGGGGGTGCGGAACCATACATCCTGAGTCTCTGGGCTGGTTGGCCCGAGGCAAAGCAACTGCAAGGACAGGACTGAGTGGATTTTCGAGGCCTACTGATCCAAGGGTGGTCCGGTGCTGTCTCATCTGAAGGGAGAGGCCCAGCAACTGAAGAACCCCAGGAAAGGACTCTTTCAGGGGAAGACCATGCGCAAGGCAGGTTTCTCTGAAGGAGCCTGGAGGCTTAGTTGAAGGACGCAAACTGGATCAACACTCATAGGGTATTGCCGGGTCGGCTGAGAGAAACTGGTCCCATATGTCAGTTCTTTAAATTTATCTACATCCCTCAGTAACCCTCAAGTGTATCTCACAAGTCTGCGGCAGAGACTTTGTCAAGCATCCCACCGGTTGCTAGGCCTAGTGAGAGAGGTCTATCCGGGGGTAGCTAAATCCAGCTGTTTTTATTCTCTGGATTTTCTCTAAAGACTTCCATCTTGCAATATAAGTGCCTGAACTCACTCCTAACCCTCCACCTTTATTGAGGGACTTTATTTTGTTCTAAATAAATAACTCAAAAGAGGATTCAGTGTCAGCTTCTTTAGGCCATCTACCACAGAAACCCCAAGACGGAGTGTAGTGGTGATCAAATACCACCAGAAGAAAGCTCTATTTGTGGGAAAAAATTATATATATTGAATTTATGTACAGTGTTGCATGACCACACAATTGTCAGTTAAAATAACGCAATGTCGTATCGCAAAAAATAGCCTGGTCATGAAGAGGGGCAAATCTTCCAGTGGTTATATAACCAATTTTCTTTTCATCATGATGTAGTCATCTCCACTTTTCGTGTCCTGCCCCTTGCCACAGTCTTCGCCACGATGGGTGACTCACTGCGAATGCGTGACGGTGGGAGCGTGACGCATGATGTCACTCCTCCTGCACAACTATCTTTAGTGTGGGTAGGGGGTGGCGTCGTGCACCACGCACTCGGGGGACTGCCTTTTGTATGGCAGATTAGGCAGATGCGGGTGATGATCATGATTACCACCCGCACCTGTCGGGAGGTGGGACTGTCACTGTGGGGGATTAGATATAAGACAAGCAAGCCATTCTTACACAGTACGGCGGTCGGCGGGGGGGCACCAGATTGTTGACGTACCACGGCTAAGACAAATCTTTGGCAACACACTGGTGGCACGCCTTGGAGGTAAATTTAATATAAATTCACATATTTGTCTGTCCCCGATGGAAATTTCTAATGGAACAACGTTAAATCATAAGACCAATTTGTTTTTTGGCTGCTATGTTGTACTATAAGTATCCTTTTTGATCTGTCCCTTATAGATGGGTGAGACCCCCTTGGTGGGCTTACAGCTTATCTGCATTGTGGGCTTATGTGTTTCCTGAGTGGGCGAAGGTGTCAGTCTGCCCACTCAGCATCTTGTGAAATCTTCGGGCCCCCCTTTTTTAGAATACACACCCCCCTCCATGGTGGCTTCAATTTGTGGACACAGTATCATTTGAAAGGTATTTCTCCTTTTTCTCTTGTATTTTTAGATAATCATATGAGTTCATATGCCATCATTAGGCTAGTTTATACACCCATTCTGACAGAAGTCTTTACCCCTATGCACATTCCTCTTTCTCCCCCATTCCAGCTCTCTGCCAGCACGGTCCTGGTTCGCATCTGAGGGGACCCTCGAATCCTTCCACCCCCTACAGTGGACAGAAGGAAAAGAAAATAGTAGAAAAAAATATTTTCTTTCTTTCATTTTGTTTTTATTTATTTTTGGGTTATCAATTTTCATACATTTGGCCTTGCAAATATCCCGATCTAATTATGATCATCAGCCAGCTTTGTTGCATGGTTTAAATCGGGCTCTGTATATGTACATGTGAGTATGCTTGCAACGCTTGTATGTTTCTGCTTGCTTTTTCTGTGTCTCTCTCCCCCCCCTTTCTCTCTCCCCGCCCCCTTGCATCGGTACTGTGTATACATGTATTCTCTCTTTATCGTTTTAGATTGCGTTTTTCAAAACATAAACTTGCATAACGAATGATCCCTGAAGGAGTATAATTAAACTCCATAACGCATAGGCTACATCAAATGCACACTATTGATCCATATGTTTTTGTATATGTTAATATGCAATGTAGATGATATGTACACACTGTTGCAAATAACATGGTTGTATGAGATTATGTTTCACATTTGAATACGTTGAGCTTCCTTTTTTTTTGTTTGTGTTTTTGATACATTGTTAAAATAATAATACTAGATGGTTTTATAAACCTGTGTTAGGCCGCGTACACACGGGCGGATTGTCCGCCCAACTAAGTTCGTCAGACAGTCTGACAGACAGTCCGTCCAACTTTTTAATGAACGGACTTGACCACACACGATGAACGAACAGTCCGCTGAAAACTTGCGCGATGACGTATACAGCACGTACGACGGGACTAGAAATTCGACGTCCAATACACTGCAATGCAACCTTCGCCGTCGAAATCCTTTCTGAGCATGCGCCGTACTTAGTCCGTCCAACTTGCCTACTCACGAGCGGACTGTCCGCTGAAACCAAGTTTGGACGGACAAAATTACGGAAATTCCGAAAGACTTGGTTCGTCAGACAGTCCGCTGAAAAAGTCCGCTGAAGCCCACACATGAGCGGATTGTCCGCTGAAACACGGTTCAGCGGACTAAGTTGGGCAGACAATCCTCTCGTGTGCCTCAGTCTCACAGTTCATGCCTATATAGTCCCGCCCTTTTGAGGGGAATATTTTTGGAGAATTTCTAATTGTTGGGATGTTGGCTTTAGTCAGCTGATTATTTGGAGTACCTCCATCTTTTTGATTTTTATCAATTATGGGCAGTAAATGCCTGAATCGTTTCTCGTTCTATAGGAGGTATACCGCTACGATTTTTAGTTAAAACTTTTTTGTAAAAAAGCAATTGAATTGAAAAGAAAACCTTTTTTGAATTATATGTGTACCTTTTCGGTACAATAGAGGAGGGGCGGTGCCTTTTCTTCTTTTTTCCCCCCCATTTTTTTTTCTCTAGAAGAAATGGCAAACTTTGGAGGCAAGGACTGGGATACACGGATGTCTGGATATTTGACTAACTTTGGTCAGACTGAGCGTTTGGAATCTAATCTTGCTACTTTGTTTTTCCATTTAAGTCAATTATTGGAAAAAAAGTCATCTTTGCACTGGCATATACCGTATTTATCGGTGTATAACACATGTCGGCATTAAACACGCACCCCAAGTTTAGGAGGGAATTTTAAGGAAAAAAACTTTTAGGAGGGAAGTTTAAGGGAAAAAAAAACAAACAAAAAAAAACTTACATTTATATGCCCATCAGTGTCCATCTACAGCCTTGTCCACCACTGCAGCTTTGTCATGCAGCCTTATGCAGCCTTGTCCACCATTGCAGCCTTATGCAGCCTTGTCCACCATTGCAGCCTTGTCTATTTTATTTGCCTCTTTTTTCTTTTTAAAAAATGCTGCCGCTGAGATACAGAGCCGGATGTGTATCTCAGCAGCGTGCGGTAATTCTTGGTGGCCTCCGGCTGCCTTCGGCTCTTCTCGGCAGCTTTCGGCCACCAAGACCGGCCGAAGGTGACCGGAAGCCGCTGAGAAGAGCCGAAGGAGGCCGAAAAGCTGCCGAGAACGGCCGAAGGTGGGCAAAAGCTGCAGAGAACGGCCGAAGGAGGCCAAAAGCTGCAGAGAACGGCCGAAGGCGGCCAAAAGCCGCAGAGAACGGCCGGAGGCGGCCAAAAGCCGCAGAGAATGGCCGAAGGCGGGCAAAAGCTGCAGATAATGGCCAAAGGCGGCCAAAAGCCGCCGCTAAAGGCCAAAGGCGGCCGAAAGCCGCCGATAATGGCCAACGGCGGCCGAAAGCTGCAGAGAACGGCCGAAAGCTGCAGAGAATGGCCGAAGGCGGCCGAAAGCTGCAGAGAACAGCCGAAGGCGGCCAAAAGCCGCTGATAATGGCCGAAGGCGGCCGAAAGCCGCCTTGAAGAGCCAAAGGCGGCTGAAAGCCACCCAGAGGCTCAGAACTTCGGGAGATCGGCGTATAACACGCACCCGCGATTTTCCTCTGCTTTTAAGGGGAAAAAAGTATGTGTTATACGCTGATAAATAAAGTATACTCCTTTAAAAACTATATTAGAGAAGACAAAAATCCATTTGGACTTTGTGTTCAAATTTTTCCCACCTTTGAAATCAAAGATAATGATTTCAAGGTCCAATGGGAAAAAATATTAAACAAATGCTCCAAAGAAATGATGCAACTTTTGATAGAAGCATATAAAAAAGCAAATGATTGATCTGGATAGGGATTTAGACCAAGTTTTTGGCCTTTTACAACCCCTACAGAGTCAAGCGTCATATAATGAACAAGAAAAAACTATGACGGAACGTTTGGAAACATTTAACAAAGGAATCTTGATTAAAAAGGAGAAAAAAATGGCAAGAGATAGAAATGCCTTTAGAGAAGGTAAAGCATATAAATGGCATACTTATTAATCCCAGAGTAAGGTTAATCCAAATTCCTTTAAAGGTTATGGTAATAATATGACAAATTCTTTTTCTAACACTCCATCTTCTCAGCACCACTCTTCCTTTAGACAAAGAGGAACAGGACGGAACAAGAGACAAAGACACTATTAAGAACCGCAGGAACAAGCAGCTAAAAAAATCACTGCATGGACAAAATATGCATCCTACACAGAACTCACAGATCTCAGGTGTCTCTCATCTCTCAGTGACAGGTAACTCACATGTGGGTGTGGCTACGGAACTATCCTCTATCTCTTCCTATGGAGATGTACACGATCACACAAATTCTAGATACCCTCTAGATCGGAGGGACACCTTTTCCACTCCTATTGCACCCATTTTTTCTCCTTTTCCAAATCGTCCAGCTGTAAACATGACAAAAGGGAACAAAACAGCTCACATACCAATAAAGACATAGGTGATAATAGTTCTTTCTAGACATGTGCATTCGTTTTCGTCTGAATGCATTTTCGTCCGAATTTCAGCTATTTTCGTTTTGACAAACGATAACGAAAGCACAAAATCCGAAAAACGAAAGATCCGACATAAATAAATGCTTTATTTTCGTTTTCATTGTTACAACAGTTCGATATAGAATAGGAGATTCGACATGACTCTGACAACAATCTGTCTATAGAACCTGTGGTCGAATGTGCCTAACCTTACCTCTATTAGTCCAAGATTATATAGAGAAAATATTCGACAGAGAAAAGATTTGACGGAGAGAAAAGATTCTGCAAGTTACTGTCCTAAAAAGTGTTTGGGGACCCGGGTCCTGCCCCAGGGGACATGGATCAATGCAAAAATAAGTTTTAAAAACAGCCGTTTTTTCGGGAGCAGTGATTTTAATAATGATTAAAGTGAAACAATAAAAGTGTAATATTCCTTTAAATTTCGTAGGGGGGGGGGGTTGTCTATAGTATGCCTGTGAAGGGGCGCATGTTTCCCGTGCTTAGAACTGTCCCTGCACAAATTGTCATTTATGTAGGAAAAAAAAGTCCTTTAAAATCACTCGCAGCTATTATGAATTGTCGGCTCCGTAATACAGAGAACACTCATTGAAAGTCATTGATAAAAAAATAAATAAATAAATAAAAAAGAAGCGTGGGGGTCCCCCAAATTTAATTACCAGGCCCTTCAGGTCAGGTCCATTAAGGGGAACCCTGCCTCAAATTTAAGAAAAAATTTGACGTGGGGTTCCCCCTAAATATCCATAACCAGACCCTTCAGGTCTGGTATGGATATTAAGGGGAACCCCACGTCAAATTTAAAAAAAAATTGACGTGGGGTTCCCCCTAAAAATCCAGACCAGACCCTTTATCCGAGCACGCAACCTGGCAGGCCGCAGGAAAAGAGGGGGGACGAGAGAGCGGCCCCCCTCCCTCCTGAACCGTACCAGGCCACATGCCCTCAACATTGGGTGGATGCTTTGGGGGTCTGTGACCCCTCAAAGCACCTTGTCCCCATGTTGATGAGGACAAGGACCTCATCCCCACAACCCTGGCCGGTGGTTGTGGAGGTCTGCGGGCGGGGGGGGCTTATCAGAATCTGGAAGCCCCCTTTAACAAGGGGACCTCCAGATCCCGGCCCCCCCCGTTTGAAATGGTAAGGGGGTACAAAAGTACCCCTACCATTTCACAAAGAAAGTGTAAAAAATGGTTAAATAAAACAAACACACTTTTGAAAAATTCCTTTATTAAAAATAAAAAAATTAAAAAAAGTTTCCAGCGGCGGTAATCCACTCTTGCTATCCAGCGACGGACGGTCATCTCTCCAGCGATGGCTGATCTCATCCAGCGCAGCGAATCCTCCATCCTTCTTCTGTCTCCGTGGAGGAGACACTGCAGGCATTCCAGCGGCTGACGTTTCTTATATACGGAGGGCGGGGCCACCTGTCACCTGACCCCGCCCCCCTCTGACGCAAGGGGAAACCCGGGGTTCCCTGTGACGTATGGGTGACCCCGCACCCCTCTGATGTAACACAGGCAGGTTTCCGTTACATATATATATATATATATGTATATAAGAAACGTCAGCCGCCGGAATGCCTGCAGTGTCTCCTCCATGGAGACAGAAGAAGGATGTATTTGCTGCGCTGGATGAGATGATCCATGGATAGCAAGAGTGAATTTGCACCGCTGGAATCTTTTTTTTTTATTTTTTTTTTTTTAATAAAGGAATTTTTCAAAAGTGTGTTTGTTTTATTTAACCATTTTTTACACTTTCTTTGTGAAATGGTAGGGGTACTTTTGTACCCCCTTACCATTTCAAACAGGGGGGGCGGGATCTGGGGGTCCCCTTGTTAAAGGGGGCTTCCAGATTCTGATAAGCCCCCCGCCCACAGACCTCCACAACCACCGGCCAGGGTTGTGGGGATGAGGCCCTTGTCCTCATCAACATAGGGACAAGGTGCTTTGAGGGGTCACAGACCCCCAAAGCATCCTCCCAATGTTGAGGGCATGTGGCCTGGTACGGTTCAGGAGGGAGGGGGGTCGCTCTCTCGTCCCACCCTCTTTTCCTGCGGCCTGCCAGGTTGCGTGCTCGGATAAAGGGTCTGGTATGGATTTTTAGGGGGAACCCCACGTCAATTTTTTTAAATTTGACGCGGGGTTCCCCTTAATATCCATACCAGACCTGAAGGGTCTGGTTATGGATATTTAGGGGGAACCCCACGTCAATTTTTTTCTTAAATTTGAGGCAGGGTTCCCCTTAATATCCATACCAGACCTGAAGGGCCTGGTAATTGAATTTGGGGGACCCCCATGCTTTTTTATTTATTTATTTATTTATTTTTTTATCAATGACTTTCAATGAGTGTTCTCTGTATTACGGAGCCGACAATTCATAATAGCTGCGAGTGATTTTAAAGGACTTTTTTTCCTGCATAAATGACACTTTGTGCAGGGACAGTTCTAAGCACGGGAAACATGCGCCCCTTCACAGGCATACTATAGACAACCCCCCCCCCCCTACGAAATTTAAAGGAATATTACACTTTTATTGTTTCACTTTAATCATTATTAAAATCACTGCTCCCGAAAAAACGGCCGTTTTTAAAACTTTTTTTTGCATTGATACATGTCCCCTGGGGCAGGACCCGGGTCCCCAAACACTTTTTAGGACAGTAACTTGCAAATTAGCCTTTAAAATTAGCACTTTAGATTTTGAACGTTGGAGTCCCATAGACTTTAATAGGGTTCTAAAGTATGCTGTATACTAGCTCCGTCGAATCTTCTTTATACATTCGACAGACACCATAAGCCTTCAAAGACAGATTCGACCGTAATTCATGTGGATTTTCGGACGAATGCAATTTTTGAACGAAAAACTAAATAAATAAAAACGAATTTCGTGAGTAACTAAATAAATTAAGTTTTCGGACGAAAATGAAATTTCAAAACGAAATATTTTACTCTGCACATGTCTAGTTCTTTCCCACTTCATGCACGGATGAACATAATAAATCTATCTTCACACAATTTAACAAAATCTGAAACGGATGTTCTCATGAAGGGATTGGGTTTCTATCCCAATTAAAATTTCAAGAAATTTGACCTGGTGCGGGACCTCAACCTCTTTGTGAGAAAACTACGTTTGAAGAATATGTATAGCAGGACCTTTGATTCCAATACACAACTGAGCAAGGAGGAAGACAAAGTGATTGATCAACTTGTCTCCCTCCTTGACGAAAATGACCAATCTGACCTCATTGACTGTTTTGATATTGAAAAACTTTTGGCCAATGTGGGGGCCAAACCTAATGAAAAACCAGTAAGATCTAAATCCACACTTAAGAAAAGATCTGACCAATACCCAGCACCAAGTTCTAACCCCAATACGGCAACATTTCTGAAACTTGTATCTAGAGACCTTAATAAGCTAATATGTAAGGATACGTCAGAAGATAACATGACCCCAGGGGAGAGACAAGCTCTTAAAAACTTATCACAGAATAGTGCATTGGTGATTAAACCATCAGATAAAGGTGGAAACACCGTTATCATGGATAATGACCAATACACTGTTATGTGTAAAAAGATTCTTAAAAATAGGAATTGGTATCGTCCAATCCCTATTCAGATGATTGAAAAATGCAATACCAAATTCTACGAACTAGTAGATTCAGAAGGCCAAAAAGGTATTATTAATGCAACTACATGGAAATATATACGGACAGAACATCCAAAAATTCCCACTTTTTATTCACTTCCAAAAGGTCCACAAGGATGAAAAGGACCCTCCTGGCCGCCCTATCATTTCCGGCAATGGATCCATCTCTGAAAAATTGAGTCGGTTGATTGACGAACATCTCAGGCCTTTTCTAATTAGTCTGCCATCTTATGTAAAAGATACGATTCATTTCCTCAAAATCCTAGATGACCTTGTCATCCCGGAACACTCCATGCTAGTAACTATAGACGTCGAGGCTTTGTATAGTTCCATTCTGCATTCTTTAGGTTTGGCTGCCATCCAACATATCTTATCCCAACAAATTGAGGATGAATGGCCATATAGTGACTTCATTGTACAATCCCTGGAGTTCATCTTAAATCATAATGTTTTTTACTTTGCCGGCTCCCACTACCTCCAGGTGCAGGGTGTTGCGATGGGGACTTGTTGTGCCCCATCATATGCCAATCTGTACCTGGGGGAGTGGGAGCAATCTCTGATGACGGATGAGCAGATGACGATGTATACCGACCATATTTGGATGTGGGCCAGATACATCGACGACGTGTTTCTGATCTGGGATGGGCCAGTAGAGATGCTGTCAGGCTTTCTGACAAGGCTAAATAAGAACTAGTTCAACCTTACATTTACGATGTCTTATCATTCTGATAAGGTGACATTTCTTGATGTCTCGGTCCTCTGAGGGGAGGGCGGTGCCATCCAGACTCACCTCTTCAGAAAATCAACAGCTGGGAACTCGATTCTTCACGCTGTCGGCCCTTTTGGGTTGATGCTAGGCATTATGGGGAATGTGGTCTGGCTGTGTCCTGCCCCTTGCCACAGTCTTCGCCACGATGGGCGACTCACTGCGCATGCGTGCCGGTGGCACTCCTCCCGCAACGCCATCTTTAGTGTGGGTAGGGGGTGGCTTTGTGCGCCGCGCACTCGGGGGACCGCCTTTTGTAAGGCAGATTAGGCAGATGCCTGTGATGATTATCACCCGCACCTGTCGGGAGGTGGAGGCAACAGTGGAGCTCAAGCAATGGACTCGGGAGAGGGCATCTGCATTTTGATGCAGTCTCCCAGGCCTATGCTCCACTACAAATTTAAAATTTCTCGAGTGCCAAGAACCATCGAGTAACCCTGGCATTAGTCCCTTTTTCTTGTCTCAGCCATGTTAAAGGGGCATGATCAGAAATCAGCCTAAACTTCCTCCCCAAAAGGTAATATCTGAGGGATTCCAGAGCCCACTTAATGGCCAGACACTCTCGTTCAATTATGGCATAGTTTTTCTCCGCTGGTGTCAACTTCCTGCTGAGGAAGACTACCGAGTGTTCCTCGCCATGAATAACCTGTGACAACACCGCTCCCAATCCTACATCGGAAGCATCAGTCTGGACAACAAACTCTTTTAAAAAATTGGGTGCTACCAGGACAGGGTGTTGGCACAGTGCCGACTTGAGCTCCAAAAAAAGCCTTCTTGGCGTCTGCATTCCACTCCACCATGACCGATTTCTGACCCTTAGTCATATTGGTCAATGGAGCCGCCAACGTGGCAAAGTTGGGTACAAACCTCCTGTAGTATCCCACCATGCCCAGGAATGCATGCACCTGCTTTTTTGTGAGGGGGCGGGGCCAATTCTGTATAGCCTCTATCTTGTTGACCTAAGGTTTCTCTACCCCTCTACCCACGATATAGCACAGGTATTTCATCTCCTCCATTCCCAAAGCATATTTTTCAGAGTTTATTGTAAACCTCTCCTTCCAAAGAGAGTCCAGCACTGCCTGAACTTTGGGCAAATGTGATTCCCAGTCTTTGCTAAAAAATGACAATATATCGTCCAAGTACACTGAGGCGTACTCCATTTGAGGTCGTAAAATCCTATCCACTGCTCTCTGGAACGTGGCTGGAGCAGCTTGCAATCCAAAAGGCATTCTTTTGTACTGAAAACTCCCCTCTGGGGTAGAAAAAGCAGTTTTCTCTTTAGCAGCCTTAGTAAACGGGATTTGCCAATACCCCTTGGTAAGGTCTAATGTAGTGAAATACCTGGCTGGACCTAATCCCTCAATAAGCTCATCTATCCGGGGCATGGGGTAGGCATCAAACCATAAAACTTCATTAAGTTTCCGGAAATCATTGCAGAATCGCAGAGTCCTGTTGGGTTTCGGTACCAACACAATCGGGCTCGACCACTCACTCTACGATTCTTCAATAATCCCCAGGTCTAACATCTTCTTCACTTCCTCTGAAACGGCCTTCCTTTGAGCCTCTGGGATGCGGTAGGGCCGGACAAAAAATTTGACTCCTGGTTCCGTGATAATATCATGCTCTATGACACTAGTGAGCCCTGGCAAGTCTGAAAATTTTTCTTTATTTTTCTGCAAGAACTTCTTTTCCTGCTGACTTTGGGTTTTAGAACAAGGTATTTGCTACTTGGACACTCTCCACCCCAACCCGAGGCTCAAGTTTTGCACTAGCCAGGGAGGTCACTGAGTCCCTGTCTCTCCAGGGCTTTAACAAGTTTACATGATATATCTGATAGAGTTTCCTCTTGCCTGGCTGGTGGACTCTATAATTTACCTCTCCCACTTTTTCTACAACCTCGAAAGGGCCTTGCCATCTGGCCAAGAATTTACTTTCCACAGTGGGAATCAACACTGCTACTCGATCCCCCACTTCGAAGTTACTAATTTTGGCTGCCCTATTATAGACCCATCGTTGAGCCTCCTGGGCTTTTTGTAAATATTCCTTAACTAGTGGCATCACAGTTTGGATCCTCTCCTGCATTTGGTAGACATATTCAAGAACACTCTTATGCTGAATTGGTTCACTTTCCCATTCTTCTTTAACAAAGTCCAGTAGTCCGCGAGGTCACCGCCCATATACCAATTCAAAGGGCAAAAACCCAATGGAGGCCTGGAGCACTTCTCGGATAGCAAACAGGAGAGCTGGTAACAGGCAGTCCCAGTCTTTCCCATCCCTTTGTACCACTCTCGAGCATAGACTTAAGGGTCTTATTAAAACGTTCTACTAATCCATCTGTTTGGGGATGGTAGACCGATGTGCGCAGCTGTTTATTCTGGAATAGTTTGCATCAGCCATAACCTTTGACATAAATGGGGTGCCTTGGTCTGTGAGTATTTCCTTGGGAAAACCAGTCCGTGTAAACAACTTTAATAGTTCCCAGGCAATAGCCTTAGAGGAGGTATTCTGCAGGGGTAGAGCCTCAGGATATCAAGTGGCATAGTCGAGGATCACCAGTATGTAAGAGTGACCTTGAGCCAACTTTTCCAAGGGACCCACTCTATCCATGGCTATCCTCTCGAATGGGACCTCAATTATGGGCAGAGGGACCAACTGGCTCCAGAAGTGGGTCGCCGGAGCGGTCAACTGAAAGGAGGGACAAGAGGCACAGTATCTCCTTACCTCTGCTTTCAGGCCTGGCCAGTAAAACCGGTCGGCGATCCGTGCCTCCATCTTTTCAACTCCCAGGTGTCCCCCTAAAACATCATCAAACATCAAACATGATACCTAAGGCTGCGTACACACGAGAGGATTGTCCGCCCAACTTAGTCCGCTGAAACGTGTTTCAGCGGACAATCCGCTCGTGTGTGGGCTTCAGCGGACTTTTTCAGCGGACTGTCTGGCGAACCAAGTCTTACGGAATTTCCGTAATTTTGTCCGTCCAAACTTGGTTTCAGCGGACAGTCCGCTCGTGAGTAGGCAAGTTGGACGGACTAAGTATGGCTCATGCTCAGAAAGGATTTACACGGCGAAAGTTGCATTGCAGTGTATTGGACGTCGTATTTCTAGTCCCGTCGTACGTGCTGTACACGTCATCGCGCAAGCTTTCAGCGGACTGTCTGTTCGTCGTGTGTGGTCAAGTCCGTTCATTCAAAAGTTGGATGGACTGTCTGTCAGATTGTCTGACGAACTTAGTTGGGCGGACAATCCTCTCGTGTCTACGCGGCCTTACATTTTACCTTTACAGGCTTTGCATTTGGTTTTTTTCCCAATGCATAGCAGTCTGAATCTCCCCCACCAGTGAGTAATATCTTAATAATCCTAATTGCTGAGGCATATATATCAATTTAGATGGATAAAGAATTTTTTTTTTATTAAAGTGATTGTAAAGGATCTTTTTTTCAAATAACAAACATTTCATACTTACGTCCACTGTGCAGCTTGTTTTGCACAGAGTGGCCCCAAAAATCCTCTACTTGGGTCCCCCGGCGGCTCTCGTGGCCCCTCCCACATCAGATAACCCACTAGGAGAAGCGCTCTCCAGAGGAGTTTTACTTGCAGGCGCACTCCACAGACACAAATGCCAGACTCGGCCCCTCCCCCCTCTGGCGACCGGGTCATTGGATTTGATTGAGAGCAGCCGGAGGCAATGGCTGCCCTGCTATCAATCTATTCAATCAGGACACAAAACATCAGCCGGAGCTGGTGTGCTCGTTCCCATCATGCAAATTTTGGAGCTCAGGTAAGTATAAGGGGGGCTCGGGGCGCTGATGCAGTAAAGAAGGTTTTTCATCTTTATGCATAGAGATTTTACAACCCCTTTAATGCTTATATATTGTAATAAGGGTAGTTTTGAATGTTCAGTATATTACCAAAGTAGACAGTTACAGACGGCCACAAAACATAGTAAGACTGTAAATTTCCTTACCTCTATAAAACTATGAAACTATTTTTTATTTTTTGGCTTTATCAAGATATGTGCATTTGTTTATTAGTAAGATCTTACCAACCTGTCTGTATAGGTTTTGATGCTCCACGTTAGCTGATAGTGGTCTGCTAGATTTTTAGGGATGTAGAAGAAGTGGGAAGAGGTTTTTAATGTCCTCTCTGTGGGAACATACCCATCGGGGTTTTCTAAATATAAACAAGGGAATCTTCGGAAGTTTGCCTCCAAATTCACACCAAATGGCAAGTATCTGAAATGTAATCTGTTGTGCTGGTTTGGTAAGATAGCTCTTTAATGAATGCAGCTTTCATTAAGAGGCAAAGAAAATCTTTTTTGAATTTCATCATTCAAGAAATCGTGGGTCACACGGGCATCATAAAGACACGCTCTGCAGTGTGCTCAAGATACTACTGGAATCACATGACACTTGATATTGACAACTGGGTAAGTGATTTACTTATTTTTGTGTATTTACATACTTGTGAAAGCTGCACACATGATAACAATTCTTTTCTTGAAGGTCCTGGAATGTGATAAGTGTCAGAAGGTGGGAAAACGGATGAAAGTTATGCAGCCATTGCAGTCTATTAAGGTAAATGTTCTTAAAGCAATATCTTATTTTACATAAGCTACCCATTATATTTCATACATTTAAAAATAATATATTTTTTAACCTATCAGATGCCGAATGTTTGGGAGCTCATTGGAATCGACTTGATGGGACCATTGCCAACGACCATTGATGGATATCGATATATCCTCACAGCAACTGATTATTTTTCTAAGTGGGTGGAGGCATTCCCACTAAAAACTAAAAGTGCTGCTGAAGTGGGACAACACCTTTGTTCGATGATCTACAGACATGATTGTCCCAAAAGAATCCTGTCTGACCAAGGCTAAGAGTTTGTGAATCAAGTAGGTGAACTTCCAAAGTAGCATTGTTGTAAAAATGATTTAAGAGTTATTATCTTGATACTTTCTTTGTATTTGATACATCCTTATCTTCTTACAGCTCAGCCGTAGGCTTTGTAGTCTACTTACTATGGAAAGGAGTGTGACGGCTCCGTACCATCCGCAAACCAACGGGATGGATGAGAAAACCAACCACAACATAAAGAGGCAAGTTCAATTCCAATTCTGGTTTAATAATATGTTATTACAACTTTATTCTTTTTTGTTTTCTTTTTGAATTCCACTGGTTTTCAGTATTGCACATTTTATATCAAGAAGTATTATATTGATTTCAAGAGAGTTGTAAATGTGTTGTTTGTTTAGCTATTCTTTTTTTTTTATTTTTTTGTCATTGTAGAGCTCTTATAAAATGAGTCAGCGAGAAGCAGGATAATCGGGACATCTACTTGGAAGCAACATTATTCTCTCTGAGGTCCAAAGTGCAAATCACGAGGTTCCTGTTGACATGCCGGTTAGTTATGTTTCTGTCTAAAATGAAAATATTTTGGCCATAGTAATTTACAGATCTCATCTGCGGTGCATTACGTTTATAAGCAGCTGCGAATGCTAAGTTAGCAAATAGCCACTGAAATCTGTGCTGCAAATGTGTGCTGACATATGATAACTTATCACTTGTAGTGGAAGTGATTGAGGCTGAAGGGCTGAACTGGAAATGTATTGGCTCCCGACTCCTACAATCAGCCAGTCCATACAGCTTTAGGTCAAATAGTGCAGCTGTGTTTGTTAAATATTGTTAATTGTCATTAAGATTTTTTTCCATACTTTTAATGTTTTGTGTTTTGTATTTATTATTTTTTTTTATATATCCTTTTTAGCTTTCCCATATTGTCCTTCCAGAAGAAAGTCGATCTGTTTCCTACTTGGAGGAGAAGAAATCTGCAATGGAGATGGTCAAAGCAGCCACAATGGAAAACATCTCCAAGTCACAGAACAAACAACAAAAGGTGTGTAAAAGGAAAGATCAGAAAAAAAAATATTAAACCTTTTGCCGAGTGTAGGGCAAGAAGTACTTCTCTTCAACATGCGGAAGAAAGGAAGGAAAGGCGGAACGATTGAGCCCGATTTCTATGGGCCTTATGTCATCCAAGCAATATCTGGGAAGATGGCTACATTGTCAAATAAAGAAGGAGCAACTCTGAAGAACAAATACAACGTGGACCACCTAAAGCCGTACCGGGGGACCAAAACGGAAGACGACCCAGTCACCATCCAGGAACGTGATGAGAATCAATCGATGGAGACGCCTCAAGGAAACATCAGCAATACTTCTACCAGTCAACAGAGGCCTTCAGTTATTCATTATGCTGTAGAAAACACCAACAAAGATTGTCACTATTGAGGTACAAGAAAACTTGATGTCTGAGTAGGATGGATATATATATATAGATATATATATATATATATATATATATATATATATATATATATATATATATATATATATATATATATATATTGTACTTTTTTATACATATATTTATTTTCCCTGTGTTTAGTCAGTCTGTTTTACCTCCTATGTACTATATTAAGTGTAATGTTTATTATACATGTAATTCAATACATAAATCTTGCATTTTAAGCCCTCGCTAGATACTACATGGAATATCGTGCAAACCGTAGAGGAGAGAGGAATCAGTTAATGGATTATTGATAGTTTGACCCGGTTGGTCATATGTTTGGCTGTGCCCTGTCGGTCTGGCCTTTTCAATCTTATGGCCGTTATTAAGTTGCCACTGTTTGGCATTATGTTTTATCCAGTTCTTGTTTCATTGACCTTATAGGTTTGATATTCTACCAAACAAACCTTTTTTTTCCTCTCCAGTTCAAATGTTATGGAGTAAGGAAGATGAGGAGTCATTGGAAGTGGTTGGAGGGCCTTACAAGCTCCATGTCTCTTCCTTCATAACACTGCGTGGAACAAAGTGGTTGGTAGATGAGGTAAGAGACCACACAAAATGTATCCAAATCAATCCTGTAAGATTGTGTTATTGTTATTAAAATGTCATATTTTCTTACAATGCAGGTAAGTGATGTGTACCTACATCACCTAATTACACACCAGCAGGTAAGTGTGAATTCTATGGGAACTATGTGTATGCTTCTGTTACATGTTTGCTGATTTTGTTGTTTTGCCTGATAATTTGTCATTTCATTCTAAACAGGAATCTGTTGGCCACATTTGTGCCGTGGTTTCCACTGGATTGTTTGATGGTCAAGTCCATAAACTTGTAAATATATATCAAAAAAAAATTCAGACACCCTAGAGAACAAAATGTTGATCATTGCAATACTTTATGTCACATCGTATTTGCCCAGCGGTCTAATTCCGCGTTCACACGATCAGAAATTCTGATAGCAAAAGACAGATCAGAGCTTTTCATCGGAAAATGCGACCGCGTGTATTCTCCATCGGACTTTTGCTGGCGGTATTTCAGCCAGCAGAAGATTGAGAGCATTTTCCCAATTTTTCAGACGGAAAAAGTTTCTCTTGGAAATTCTTGTTGGTCTGTATGCAATTCTGAAGCTCAAAATTCCTACGCATGCTCGGAAACAATTGAAGGCATGCTCGGAAGCATTGAACTTCATTTTCTCGGCTTGTCATAATGTTGTACATCACCGTGTTCTTGACTGTCGGGATTTGGTGTGACCATATGTAGGCAACACAAGCTTGAGCGCAATTCCAAATCATGTGTACGCGGCATTACAAGCCCAATATTTTTGCAAAAAATCCCCCTTCAGTCCATCATGAATGCTGCTGCCAGGCTCATCCACCTTACCAACCGCTCAGTGTCTGCCACCCCTCTCTGCCAATCCCTCACTGGATTCCACTCATCTAGTAAATCAAATTCAAAATACTAACAATAACTTACAAAACCATCCACAACTTGGCCCCAGCTACATCACTAAGCTAGTCTCAAAATACCAACCAATCCGCTCTCTTCATTCCTCCCAAGACCTCCCGCTCTATAAATCCCTCATCACCTCACCCCATGCTCACCTCCAGGACTTCTCCCGAGCCTCTCCCATCCTCTGGAACTCGCTACCCCAATCTGTCTGACTATCTCCTACTCTGTCCACTTTCAGACGATCCCTGAAAACTCATCTCTTCAGAGAAGCCTACCCTACCCCCACCTAACAACTGTACATTTATTTTCTCCATCAGCCCATCCCCCACAGTTATTACCTTTTGTATCTCTTGACCCTCCCTTCTAGATTGTAAGCTCTAAAGGTGCAGGGCTCTCTGATTCCTCCTCTATTACACTCTAATTGTAATGTCTGCCTTCATAATGTCTGTCTTCATGTTGTAAAGCCCTGTATAAAATATAGGCTCTATATAAACCCTATATAATAATAATAATAATATTGATTTCATAAAGAATCTTTATTTCACAATAACATTTCATTTCCTAATTCCTCTCCCATCACCAGGACACATCTAGTGATTATAATACACCATCACATGACACATTATATTAGGATCCATTATAAAAGAGATCCCATAGAATTCTATTGGTGATCCATTCTATGGGGACACATTATATTGGGGACACATTCCAGTTCTAGTAATCATACATTATTATAGTGATATCATTATATTAGTGATAAATCCCATTATTTCTTTCATTAGTAAATCTTTTTTCCATCAATTTTCATCTCTTCCAATTTGTAGATCTATTATTAATTTATATTTCTTCACACAATAAAATAATCAATAGAATAAAGTCATTGTAAATGTATTAATAATAAGGAATGAGACTGTCTACACATTATAATCCTATAGATATAGTTAGATACATAGATAGATAGATAGACGGAGATTGATTTGTTCTTAAAGTGCCTGTACGCTTCTATCTGTACTTTCCACATTGGGTCCCTCGGCAGCCATTTCCCTACTATGACATCACAGCTCGGACACAGACAATAAGTCATATTACACTCTGTGCTCTCTCTCAGCTCCGGCACTCTATACAATTCTTCACCTTCCCATCTCACTATACACAGTGCTCATGTACTGGGAGGAGCCATTAGAACCAATTCCCCACCCCCTTCTATAGGTGACCCAAGAGCCGTACACACCCACTTATAATTTCCTTTAATGTTCCTCCATCAAAGTCCTCACTAAGTCCCCAGTTTCCTGGGTATTGAGGGATCATGTGACCTTCTCCCAGCATGCAGTGTTCAGGCCTGAGCAGCCAATCACAGGACTTACATACTGTCACATGATGGAGGGGTGACATCATCAATCCTATGTAAGCTCCAACATAACCCACCATGTATCTTACATGGGTGAGGACTCAGGGCTCTGACATGGATTGATGGGGGGCTATAAAAGGTGGTAGAAGTGGGCCGGGGGCTGTGACTGCCCTAAGTGAGCAAATGACAAGGAGACTTATTAATGTAATTTGGAACCCTAAAGTAGCGTGACACATAAAGGGTCCCTAAGTAATATGGGTAACGGCTTTCTTCTTTTCAGAACACTGACAGCACGAGGGGAAAAAAAGCTGTTGACTGACTCCTGCTTACTTCTGTGATCAGCTGCCATTGGCTGACATCTGATCACATGGTAAAGGGCTCGCTGTGATTCGCCCTTTACCCGATCTGTAATCAGTTGAATCCCAAGGGGGATGGGCAGTGTGAGAACGGGAGGATGTACATGGACGCCCTCCCGGCATTTTAAGACAGCGCTGTAGCCGTCTTTCGGCTATAGTGTGGGCACCAAGTGGTCAAATCTGCCCAGCAACAAATCCCCCCCCCCAAAAAAAAATGCATAAAAAACACAAAATGGAAATCACGGTATAAAAACCTGTGCAAAGCACATCAGAAAGGCTGAAAAGCCCCCTGCATAGGTGTGAATGGAGCCTTAGGCTGGGATGAGACTTGTGGGATGCGGGAACCAGTGCGATTCCTGTGCGGGTTCCCTCATCACACCTCAATCACCGGACGGTCACACTGACATCTGAGAACCGCTGCGGGGGGTCAATGGAAAGTTAATGACACCCCCAGATCACTTCGCAGATCGCAGTGCAAACGCTGAAATGGTGCAGGAATCGGATTGTATAGATGTGACACCCAATGTGATCCGATTCCAGTGAGGACCAAAAAAAAGGGTCCGGCACCATTCTGGTGTGAATGTGATTTCAGTCACACAGTTTGTACGGCTGAATTCACATCACACAGACATGACATCTGATCTGCACAGCAATGTGATCCCAGCCTTAGAGAGATTTCCTCTCACTTCCTGTCCTGGTGACACCAATACAAGGAGGGAGAGAAATCTGTACAGGGACACAGACATATAAACATCTGACAGGGGCTCTAATCCTTCCCCTTCCTTATTATACTAAACATATCATTCTTATTTCAGTCTGTGTTCATGTTGGAGAGTTCCCCTCATTTCCTGTCTAGATAAATGTTGTCACTGGGACAGGAAGTGAGGGGAAATCTCTATAATGGAGCCCCGGATAGAAGAAAAACACCTGACAGGGGATCTAATCCTGACCCACTCTGCTTAAAAACAGTCTGGGCTCTCTGATCAGATTTCTTCTTCCAGTAATAAATCTCTAGATGACGTCTTCATAGATTTCCTCTCAGATTGTTCCATTTATTTCCATCTCTTTGTAGTATAGATTGTATGGAGGGGGAAGGGGGAGGGGCAGAGAGGTGACCCCATCCTATCCCATCACAGTGACCCCACCCCCCCTCTATGTCTGATCATGGCTGCCCCTCCCCCATACAGAGGGACCACATGTGGGGGAAGGGTAAATAGCGGAGGGGGAGGGGCAGGGGGAGGAGATGGATGATGTCAAATATTGTGACAAAATACAGAAAGTATTATGTCAGATTGTTATGGGAGAGATAGATAGATGATAGATAGATAGATAGATAGATAGATAGATAGATAGATAGATAGATAGATAGATAGATAGATTTCTCACTGACCAATAGGAACATGTTATTGTTACTCCAATAATTGGACAGATATTCTACCCAATCACAGCGATCAGTAAGAAATGTCACATTTATTTATAGTAGAAAAACTTGCAGGAAGCCCCGCCCAGTGCTATATACTATTGGATGAATATTAAATGAATTCCCCTCCTTCTTCTGACATCACCAGACTGTGGGCGGAGTTCTCACATCTCCCGCCTCCCCCCACATATCTTTATACAACCTCTATATACACCTATCCCAGCATGGAGGGGCTCAGTGAAGGTGGTGGTGAAGGTGTGAAGGTGTCGGATCGGGTCACACAGATCATAAAAGGAGATCCGCCCGGCCTCATAATCCAGATATATCCTGACTCTGTTACTGGAGGGATTGGTGGGTAAGAGCATCATTTTACTGTCATGTATCACATAATACTTATTACCAGTCCTGTCCAATCCCCAGGACTTCTTATTCCATCCAATCAATGACTCCTCCCCTCTCCTCTCTATACTGGGGTAACACATCGCGACTCTCCAGCTCTCTGACCCCCCGACATCCACTTCCCAGTAATGTCTCCCTGAGGAGAAACTCCGACTGCTCAACACCTGAGAACAATCCTGGAATCTCTCTGGTGTTTCTGGGTGATTCTGGTCTATATATGACCTGGATACAGTTTTCCTGTCATCTGATATCTGTAGATTATTAACAGCTGTGTTTCCATCCAGTAATATGTCTGCAGCTCCCTGTATATAGAAGTATACATTTACCTCTGTTATTATATCAGATAAACCTGTGTGTAAGACCCCCGCCACATCCAGACCCCCTCCATCATGGAGGAGCTCCTCATGTCTCTCTCTGTCCTCATTATCTCCATCCTCAGTATCACACAAGTCACCTGTGTCTGATTCCTGTAAGACAGTCAGTGGATCCGTCACGTTACACAGCTCCTCAATGTGACGCAACTTCCTGGACAGCTCCTCCTTCTTTATTTCCAGATCCCGGATGGAGATGGAGATCCGCTCTGCCCTCCCGGAGATGTCCCTCAGGACTCTCTTCTCCAGGTCTTCCAGACGTCTCCTGAGATCTCTAAACAGGGCAGTGACTCTCTCGGTGTCACCAGCGGCTTCTTCTTCTACTTTCCTCCGGTGTTCCTGCAGACTCTGGACTCTTTCCTCCGTCTCCTCTCTCTTTGTCAGAAGTTGCTGCAGAACATTCCTCAGTGTCTCCTTCTTCTTCTCAGAAGCCTCACCCAGTGTCTCCACCTGGTGTCCCCGATGTTCTCCAGCCAAACTGCAGGACACACAGATACAGGTCTCATCCTCAGTGCAGTAATACTCCAGGATCTTCTTATGGACGGAGCATTTCCTGCTCTCCATGGACAAGGTGGGGTCACATAAGACGTGTTCTGGGGACTTTTTGTGGACTCTCAGGTGTTTATCACACAGAGAAACCTCACAGTGCAGACAGGATCTAACAGCAGGTACAGGAGAGTCCACACAGTGAGTACAGAAGACCCCGGACTCTTCCCGATCTTGATGAGTAGACAGGAAAGTCTCTGCTATGTTACGTAGTGTTATGTTCCTGGGCAATGCAGGCCGATCAGGAAACTCCTCCCTGCATTCAGGACAGGAATATCCTCCAGACCCCTCCTGTGTATCCAGCACACCATCAATACAGACCCGGCAGAAGTTGTGACCACATCTCAGGGTTACAGGATCCGTATAAATGTTCAGACAGACGGAACATTCCAACTCAGCTCTCAGATCACCAGACGCCATCGCTGACAGCAGAAGAGAAACGAGACTGAAAGTCTCTGACACCGGAGAGGAATGTGGATGGGGGAGGGGTGACGTCCTCCTACACAGGGTGAGGCTGGATGAATATTATAGGACACGGAGATCAGAGTACAGAAGGGAGGAGATTCGTTTTGCAGTAGTAATGAGAATTATACCTCCCAACATTAGAAGAGAGAAAGAGGGAAAGACGGATGTGGAGAAGACATGCGGAGCACTAAGTGCAATGACATGAAAAGTGGAGATGATTACATCATGATGAAAAGGAAATTGGTTATATAACCATCTGAAGATTTACCCCCCTTCATGGCCAGGCCATTTTTTGCGTTACGACACTGCGTTATTTCAACTGACAATTGGATCGTCATGTAACACTGCACATAAATTCAATATACAGAAATTTTCCTACAAAGCTTCTTCTGGTGATATTTGATCATCACTGCATTTTTAGCGCTATAAAATAAAAAAATAGTTTTTTTTTAAATGTTTTTTTATATATATATATTTTTGTTTTTGTTATAAAACATATCCAATAAAAACATTTTAAAAATCAAATTTCTTCATCAATTTAGTCTAATATGTATTCTGCTACATGTTTTTGGTAAAAAAAGATCCCAATAAGTGTGCAAAAAATGCTAAAGTGTCTACAAACTATGGGATAGATGAGGGGTAGACAACCCCCTGCATGGGTGCCGGTGTCCTGTTAATAATGCCTCTCATAGAGAAATGCATCCAACGCACTGCGCATGCGCAGCACATCATGTCACTTTAGCTGATAACCTGATCAGCTGGTGTGACGTATCAACTGAGCATGCTCAGTTCATCAGATGCATTTTCCGATGAGAGGCCAGCAACAGAGAGCGGCGAAGAGAGAGAATCTAAATGTAAGATTCTGCCTCACTCTCCGCGCATGCGTGCAACGTCGTAGGGTCCAAAAACGCTTGTTATTAGACAGATTGTGGGGTGATCTTGCAGCTTTAATTTCTGGATGTGGACGGTGGTTGTTTCTGGATGTGGACGGTGGTTGCTTTTGGCTGTATTTGGTATTTTGCTAGATGGTGGAAGTTGCCCATTGTCGTGAATACAGTACATTTATACAACACTGTAAAAGAGCACTCCTATGGGGGGGCATCTGATTTATGGAGGGGCTCCACTGGGGGACATCTGATTTATGGAGGGAATCTGCTGGGGGACATCTGATTTATGGAGGGAATCTGCTGGGGTACATCTGATTTATGGAGGGGCTCCGCTGAGGGGACATCTGATTTATGGAGGGGTTCCACTGATAGACATCTGATTTATGGAGGGGCTCTGATGGGGGACATCTAATTTATGCAGGGTCTCCACTGGGGGAAATCTGATTTATTGAGGGGATCTGCTGGGGGACATCTGATTTATGGAGGGGCTCCGCTGGGAGACATCTGATTTATGGAGGGGCTCTGTGGGGGGACATCTGATTTATGGAGGGGCTCCGCTGAGGATACATCTGATTTATGGAGGGGGGGCTCTGCTGGTGACATCTGATTTATGGAGAATACAAAACCAATTTTTTCCTCTAGTGGGACTTTAATTAGGCAGTAGTCTTCAAAGTTTGTAACAAAGTATACATTTTATTGCATAAAGAGGAAAATCACATAAATAACAATAATAACCAGGAAACGGCCCGACGCATTTCAAGGTTGTTAAGAGATCTAACCTCTTCTTCAGGGGCTGGTGATGTATTACATTCCCATCTATAAGCATTATAAGAAGACACAAGTAATGGTAAACAAACAGTATTTGCAAATAGTTGATCTTTTTCAAACAATATTTGAATAAAGAAATGATCAAAAAATTGTATGGTATATTCCAACCATGTAATGCTGTACATCGCTGTTCAGAGGGCATCCAACATATTAGAAAGGTGTAATGGAGAAATGTCTGCCAGCCGGCATCAGATCTGTAACCCGATGAGAAGAACCCGGGGGGTACAAGTGGATTCGGCACTCGAGCTGCACACAAGGGGCGGATTCCCCCCAAGAATGGTAATGTAGCCAAGTAGCTCTATGATCAAAAACAAAAAGATCAAACAACCAATCAGCGACATGGGATTCTCTTCAATTAGCTGAGTGTGAAACACTGAGCCAATGAGAGGAGTTTAAATATGTACATCACTCCTATAGACAGGCAAAATCTCAATCAAAGAAAAATCTCTCAAGTTGCTCAATGAGTATGATGTCCCTACTTAGGGTGTCCCTAATATCAACGCAAAATAACTGAAATTGAAAAGGAATCGGAACCAATATATAGGCAATTGACTTCTTTTAAGGACCATGTCCTATATGAGAAATATGATAAGGAACTTAATGAATCATTGGAACACTCTAATAAAGAAATTCTAATTAAAAAAAGAAAAGAAGTTCTGTAGGGACAAGGCTGCCTTTCAGGAATCACGGGCTTACAATTGGAGAAATCATAATACTATAAAAACCAGAAACCAAGGACATCATCACAAGAATGCTAAAAATGACAACTTGTTATCTGGAGCGTCCTCTCTATGGTCCCTCTTGTCAAGAGTTTCGAGTAGACAGAAGCCCTCGTGGAAATCAAAGAGAAACTCCCAGGGTGGGGGTTCACAGGAAAAAATCCCTAAAAAAACGGATTACCAATCCCTCCATTCAGGCTGGCTTTGCCAGCCCAGGCCTGGGGGTAGCAAAACAGGGGGTATAGTTCCATCACATTTGACGACAAACGATGTCCCATTGGGGAATGAAGCGTTTGCCTCGGCTCCCGTTGTGGACAATTTTTTAGTGAAACCGATCGAAAATGCGACCTTATGAGAGGTATGAATCCTGATGGAGCATTCCCTCCAAATGAGGAGACTATCAATTTAAATGTGGTAAATCTATCATCATACGAACTTAATGAAGTTGAATTATCAGTTTTAAGTAGAGGGCTAAGTTTCTGTCCCAATCAGGACATAGACAGATTTGAAGCCACAAAAGATATACAGTTGTTTGAGTGCAAATTGATTCTAAAATAACTCTATTCTAGAGATATACCTAAACAATCTAGTTTTAAACCACAAGAACTTGCGGCCTTGGACAATCTAATATCTCTCTTGGATGAGAATGAACCGCCAGATTTAATTGACCAGATTGATCTGGAACAATTATTGGGTCGGTTCGATCAATCAGATCTACCAAGCTTCTCTACTAATCCTTATAAGAAAAAAATCTGACAAGTTTCCAGCTTTGAACATCAATCCTAATGTCCTGGCCTTTGTCAGATTAACTTGTAACGAAGTCCGTAAAATTTCTATCGCATCCAAGGAACAATTGAATTTAAATCCTAGTGAACGTGAGGCCTTGAAATCTCTAGCCACTAATCCCTCGATCACTATTAAATCTTCAGACAATGGAGGGAACATTGTCCTAATGGACAATGGTCAATATGAGGCAGTGTGTCGTAACATATTGTCTAATAGACAGTGGTACTGCAAGATCGCCTCAACCAAGATCGATAAATTCAATCGGAAATTCTATAAACTCATAGACGAGTCAAATATACTCACTCGATCTGAATATGACTATGTTAGGACTGCTTTACCACGCATTCCTACTTTCTACACGTTGCCCAAGCTACACAAGGACCTACTTCACCCCACTGTCAGACCAATTATCTCGGGCAATGGGTCATTGACAGAGAAACTCAGTAAATTTGTTGATGGCCACTTGCGACCATTTGTATTTAAATTACCCAGCCATACTCAGGATACTTTACATCTTTTACAGATGTTGGAGGATATTTATATTCCTCCAGGGTCATTATTGGTAGCCTTGGATGTTGAAGCCCTCTACAGTTCGATTCCGAATGATAGAGGGCTTTCATGTATTCGCCATGTGCTTCTGCAGGATGGCAAGTTGGGTGAGGAAAAAAATTGTTTCCTGATTGATGCCTTGGACTTCATTTTGAATTATAATCACTTCATGTTTCATGGGGTCCATTTCCTCCAGGTACAGGGGGCTGCGATGGGGACATCTTGTGCCCAATTGTATGCCAACCTTTACCTGGGGGAATGGGAAAATATGCTTTCCACTTCCGAACCACTACGTCCTTTCATGGAAAAGGTGATACTATGGTGTCATTATATCGATGACATTTTCCTGGTTTGGGACGACATGTCTGACTCTCTTCGGGAGTTGGTTAACCAGTTGAACAACAATGAGTTCAATCTGACATTCACAATGGCATATGATGAAAAGAAGATTACATTTCTAGACTTTTCATCGACATCCGGATGGATTTTTGACTAGTTCCCTATTCCGTAAACCGACGGCTTGTAACTCCATTCTACATGCCACCAGCTTTCACCCACAGCCCCTCATTCGGTCAATTCCATATAGTCAATACCTATGTGTCAGGAGGAACTGTACTGATGACAATGTCTTTCAAAAAGAGGCTGACGCATTGAGGGACAGACTCCTGGTACGTGGGTATTCTAAAAAAATGCTTGAAGAAAGCATTCAAACGAGCTAAGGCCAAAACTAGACGGGAACTTATACTTCATCCTAAATCAAAGCAAAATAAAACTAATCCAGTTAGAATTATAACTACATTTTCCAACCAACATAAAAGTCTACAGAAAATAGTACAACGGTATTGGCATGTACTGAAAATGGATCCCACCATTTGTCCCTTTGTTTCGGATCAACCCTCTTTCACATTCAGACGGGATAAATCGATTGGTGATAGTCTGGTGTCTAGTGAATATTTGGGTGGAGGGGGCAAACGTGACCCCTGTAAACGGATGGGAACCTTCAGATGTGGTGGGTGTCCATACTGCCAATTCATGAACATCAGTTCAAACATTAGACTTCCAAATGGCTAAAAATACAAACCTCGACACTACGCGAATTGTAAGACGATTGGTGTTATATATTTACTATTGTGTGACTGTTCGTGCTATTATGTAGGTAAGACGAATCAAGAATTCTGGAGACGGGCATACTGCCACATTGCTGCAATGAAATCATGCAATCCAGACTTACCTCTTGGGCGACATGTCACTGCGGTCCATGTGGGAACTTTTCCACATGTCTCGTTTCTGATCTTGGATGGCGTATATTCTGGGTTGCGTGGAGGCGATTGGAACAAAATCCTTCTGCAATGCGAGCAGAGATGGATTTATCGCCTCCAGGCAACCAAACCTCCTGGTCTCAATGATGCTGTCTCATTCCAACCCTTTCTCGAGGGGTTTACCTCGGGGGGGGGGGGGGGGGGTCGGAGTGGGACTGCATTGAGGCCAATATGTCTCAATATTATTAACCCAGTTGGTAGTAATTGGGGAATTTGAGTTTTTGAATCATAATGTCTAACATTTGGATTAACAACAACTAGCGGTACGTAAAAGTGATACCATTATAAGCTCTAACCGTGGCATTAATCATTTGGACTGTGTGACCTCAATTCCAAGTATTCCAATATTCTCTTTTTTTATCTTGGGAGGAGTTTCTGCATCAGTAATTTAATGATATATATATATATCCATCTGGACTATGTATAGTTGAAAATTGCAGACCATATTATTAATTGGTGATTCCCATGGGAGATCTACGTTGTACTTTCCTGTGCTGTAATGACCCCTGTTCTTTTCTCCATATTTTGTATGAATAATGCTCTCTATATTTATGCATTCTATATGTTTCTTAAATCTTATTTTGACTTCTCATGGATGCCCTTCCCCTCTTTTCATTATCTTATCCAGTGGATTCTGTGTATAGGTTCTTTCCCTGTGTGGTATGTCGCCCCTTAAGTATAGTGGAGGGGTCTCTGCCTTTTGGGATTCTTTTCTGACATCTCGATGAGTTCGGGAGAGTATGATTGTGGATCGGCATTTTTCGGGAGGATGGCACACTCGACGCACGGGGTCATCTTTTTTTTTGTTATGGACCCTTGTGGCCGCCGTACTTCTGGCTGCCTGTGCTGGAGACTGTGTTGTCTCATGTTGCCCTGGTGATCGGCGTGCTGCGGGCGATCGACGCGGACGCCGGTCACCTCCCTCCCCATGGCCACACCCCCTTTGGGGGCGTATACCATGACGCCATTGCCATTTTTAGCGTCCGTCATTGGGAAGGGGTTGGGAGCGGGCCTGCATGCCGATGATCCGGGGGGGGGGGCGTTTTCTTCCCTCCCTCCCTTTTTACATATCTAACCTCCTTTGCTCCAGCTGTAGCTGATTCAGCGATCAGCTGTTGGGCTTAAATGCAGCACACACTTGTCCAGTCTCATGCTGTCATAAGTATCAGACGGACAACGTGGCTGCTGATCTTCCCATAGAGGTACTTTGTATATCATTTTTCTCTTTTCCTTGAAAAAAAATTGTTTGCCTGCTTACTTGTTCACCAACTAAGGGAGTTATACCAGGTTACCTTTGTACACTGACCGTATGTACAAGGGCCATGATATGATTGCACAAACCCCTGCAATCTGTATTATTCATTGTGTGTATCATGGGTGAGGGGTTTATTTTGGACATTGTTCCTAATGCCTCTCTATCCTTTCTCTCCCTCTTATATACTTTTGTCTCTTAGACATCTCCTGAGACTGGCATCCTGTGTGCTCTCTAGGGGATGTGCTGTTCCTCTATATATCCATACTGTGGGGATGAATCGGCTGATCCAAGTGCCTTGTCTTGGGGATGAAATAGACGGGTATGAGACCAAGTTGTTCTACCTTTCTTTATGATTGAGATTTTGCCTGTCTATAGGAGTGATGTACATATTTAAACTCCTCTCATTGGCTCAGTGTTTCACACTCAGCTAATTGAAGAGAATCCCATGTCGCTGATTGGTTGTTTGATCTTTTTGTTTTTGATCATAGAGCTACTTGGCTACATTACCATGGGAATGCAGGCCGCACCTACCCTCCCCGAATACCAAAACTTATATAGCCTATTTAACCACTTAAAGTGGAGGGCCGGTTAAACAAACAAAAAAAAAAAGTCAGCAGCTGCAGACACTGCAGCTGCTGACTTAATAAACACACTCACCTGTCCAGGGCGCCCGCGATGTCGGCCGCCCGAGGCCGACCCGTCCCTCGGCTCTCGGGTCCCGGCGCCGCCATTCCTTGTAAGGGAAACAGGCAGTGGAGTCTTACGGCTTCATTGCCCGTTTCCTACTGCGCATGCGCGAGTCCCACAGCTACTGTGCATGCGCGAGTCCCGCAGCGCTTTCTGAATGGGACGCGCTATGTTCTGGAACACACAGTTCCCAGAACACAGCGCGACCCATTACCCAGAAGACGCCGCGATGAAGAGAGAAGACAGAAGATCTCCGCGGAGGAGGAAGAGGAAGATTAGGAGAAAGTGCCTAGCAACAGGCATTTCTGGTAAGTAAAAAAAAAAAATAATTTGTCATTTTTTTTTTTTTTTTATATTTTTTTTGTAATTTTTTATATTTTTTTGTTTTCAGGGTGGCCCTCCACTTTAAGGACCAGGCCTCTTTTTCAGATTTGGTGTTTACATGTTTAAAACAGTTTTGTTTTTGCTAGAAAATTACTTAGAACCCCCAAACATTTTATATATTTTTTTTCTAACACCCTAGAGAATAAAATGGCGGTCATTGAAATACTTTTTTTCACACCGTATTTGCGCAGCGGTCTTACAAGCGCACTTTTTTTGGAAAAAATTCACTTTTTTGAATAAAAAAATAAGACAACAGTAAAATTAGCCCAATTTTTTTTTTTTTATATTGTGAAAGATAATGGTACACCGAGTAAATTGATACCCAACATGTCACGCTTCAAAATTGCGCCCGCTCTTGGAATGGCGTCAAACTTTTAGCCTCAAAAAATCTCCATAAGTGACCTTTAAAAAATTCTACAGGTTGCATTTTTTCGTTACAGAGGAGGTCTAGGGCTAGAATTATTGCTCTCACTCTACCGATCGCGGCGATACCTCACATGTGTGGTTTGACCACAGTTTTCATATGCAGGCGCTACTCACGTATGCGCTCGCTTCTGTGCGCAAGCTCGTCATGACGGGGTGTTTTTAAAAACCTTTTTTTATTTTTCTTATTTATTTTAATTGATTTTATTTATTTTTACACTGTTTAAAAAAAAAAAAAAAATGGATCACTTTTATTCCTATTACAAGGAATGTAAACATCCCTTGTAATAGAAAAAAGCATGACAGGTCCTCTTAAATATGAGATATGGGGTCAAAAATCTCATATTTGGACTAAAATGCAACAAAAAAAAAAAGAAAAAATGAAATTTCAATAAAAAAATATACCTTTAAGAGGTATGGGCGGAAGTAATGTTTTGATGTCGCTTCCGCCCTCCTATGGTATAGAGACGAGTGGGGAGCCATCTTAGCCTCACTCGTCTCCATACCCAGCTAGCGAAAGGACCCGATTGCCTCCGCCGCTACCGACGACTCCGGTAAGTGGCAGAAGGTGCGGGAGGGGGGGTGGCACCTCTCCCGCCGCCGACAGCGGTGATCTTGCAGCGAATCCACCGCGGAGACCACCGTTATCGTACAGATGACCGGTGCCTGAAGAGATGGATATCTCGGTTGTGGCAGCAGCTGCTCCCGTTACCAAGATATCCCTCTTCAAAAATAGGACGTACATCGGCGTGCGCTGGTCGGTAAGTGGTTAAATAATAACCCAACACACTTATTGGCAAAGAATTGGTCGCTGCACATTTATTGGTATATTCAAGTCAATAAATAAATAATAACCATATTCTGATCATTTTATTGCATCATAGAATTCTTATATTTCAAACGATCAACTTCAAAACAGCTCAGTCTTAAAGGACTCGAGCATACCGAAATCTTTTAACCAAATGCGCAGCATACATTTTTCCATAAACCTGTTCAATCTCTTCCTAATTTTCTTTAATTTTTTTTAAATGAACTTCTTGGAGCCATACTAGCCGAGGGATTATCTCCGAAAAGATAATTCTGGTATTCGGAAAAGATAACTTAACCTTAATTAGGTCACATCTAAACAACGACATGAGGTCCAGAGTTCTAACTTTCCCCACATCATTTCCCCCTAGGTGTACTGTTAATGCATCCGGAACTGGCCATGACTCAATCAATCTAGAGACATAAAAATAAATAAATAAATAAATAAATAAGCCTAATTTAAGACCTCTAATTACTTCATTACTTCATTACTTCAATCACTTCATAATTTAATTCATGAAATTTCTCCAGGATCCATAGACAAATTGGACATATAGCAGCGTTTCTTGGCTCTTTTATTAGCCCAGTATACAAAAAGAGTGGCTCAGGATCCAAACATCTCTTCTATTACCTAGAATTTAAAGAAAAAGATCAGGTCTGACATAAATCTGAAAACGTTGAGATTCCCATCTCCCCAACCGTTTGATTATTGCATCATCCAATCCCATCCTAGCAGCTTCCGTAGCTGCCCCGATCCTGAAAGAATGAGAAATAAACTTAAATTGATGCAAATTCAATTTTCTCAAGCAAGCCTTTAATATGTAATTGAATTGATACTGAGTAAGAGGGGACCCATCAGCATCAACCCAAAAAAAAAAAAAAAAAATTCCCCTTTCCTATTGGCCTAACTACCAGGTAACCATTTATGACTCTAACTGGACATATATCCTCATCTCCACATCAACTTAAAGGTACCCAACTGCCTTTTCCTAACCTGTCTGTTTTTTGACACAGGGATGAACAATTTGACCGAGACAATCACATTCTTTTTTAGTAAATCCACCATTACTTTTTTGTTTTTTTGGCAGCAACTCAGATATTCTGAGAGCCCCAAAAAGGCTAATACAAACGCAGTATTAACCACTTGAGACCCGCGCTATAGCCGAATGACGGCTACAGCGCGGATCTCCTTTGCCGGGACTACGTCTATTGACGTAGTCCCGTGCACGAGCGGCCCGTGATCGGCGAGTCTACGAGACTCGCCTGATCACCGATCCGTGCAAGGGGTCGATCCCGACCCTTTATCACGTGATCAGCTGTCAGCCAATGGCAGCTGATCATGTGATATAACGGAGCCGGTAATCGGCTATTATTTCTCCTCGCGCTGTCAGCGCGAGGAGAAAAAAAAAAGCCGATCACCGGCGGCCGTGATCGGGACATAAGTCCCGATCACGGCCAGCCCTGCCAGTGCCCACCTGTCCCCTGCTTTGCCACATTAATAAAAAATGTGTCCCCCCTGTCAGTGCCACCCAGCAGTGCCCACAGTGCCACCCAGCAGTGCCCACAGTGCCACCAAGCAGTGCCCACAATGCCACCCAGCAGTGCCACCCAGCAGTGCCCACAATCTGCCTCAACAAAGGTGCTGCACCCCAGTGCCACATATCCGTGCCCAGCAGTGCCGCCCATCAGTGCCCAGCAGTGCCCCCCATCAGTGCCCAGCAGTGCCACCTATCAGAGCCACCTATCAGTGCCACCTATCAGTGCCCATCAGTCCCATCTATCAGTGGTACCTATCAGTGCCCCTTAGTGCCACCCATCCGTGCCACCCATCTGTGCCACCCATCCGTGCCATCTTATCTGTGCCCGTCTTTGCCCATCAGTGCCGCCTTATCTGTGCCTATCGGTGCCGCCTTATCTGTGCCTATCAGTGCCCACCAATGCAGCCTATCAGTGCCCACCAGTGCAGCCTATCAGTGCCGCCTCATCAGCGCACTTCAATGAAGGAGAAAAATGACCTGTTTGCAAAATTTTATAACAAACTATTAAACATGATTTTTTTTTTTGCATTTTTTTTGTTTGTTTAGCAAAAAATAAAACTCCCAGCTGTGATTAAATACCACCAAAAGAAAGCTCTATTTGTGGGAAAAAAATGATAAAAATTTCATTTGGGTACAGTGTTGTATGACCGCGCAATTGTCATTCAAAGTGCATCAGCGCTGAAAGCTGAAAATTGGTCTGGGACTGAGGGGGGTTTAAGTGCCCAGTAAGCAAGTGGTTAAATAATATAGCCGTAATTTTTTAATTTAAAATATTTTTAATTTGAAGAAAAAAAAGATAAACCCGCCATGATTTTGGAAACGTGACTCAAATTGTATATCCATTTCCATAGCAAAATGACACCACCTATTCCATGCGGCTGAGTACTCAGCCCATGTATTTTCTGCCACAGAGTGTCTTATCGCATTTGTAAGAACCTTTAAATTGGGCTCCACAGATTTTCTGGACACACATTACCTTCTTTGTCCGCATTCTGCAGGAGTTGGTGAAATCGGTATACCTGAAATCGAGATAATGCATCCGCAATTTGATTCTCCTTCCCTGGGACGTGCCTGGCCTTTAACCAAATATTACATTTAAGACAAAGAAACACGAAGTATCTTAGTAATTTGACCACTTGTATAGATTTGGCTGACAAACAATTCACAGCATATATGACCCCTTTATTATCCGAATTAATCAGGATTCTTTTATTTGCAAATTGCTCCCCCCATATTTCTATCGCAAACCACTAAAGGGAAAAGCTCCCACACTACTATGCTTCTGGTGGCTTTATTTGTCTCCCAACTCACAGGCCACTTACCACAGCACCAGCGAGTCTTCCAAATAGCTGCGAATCCATATGAGCCTGCAGCATCTGTATATAGCACAAGGCCGGATGAGGACACAAATTGTTCCTGAAAAAATGATCTGCCATTGTATATATCAAAGGATTTAAACCAAACTGACAGGTCCATCCTTGAGGTCAACTGTCAATCTGATGTGGGAAAATGGTGATTTCATTCCAGACATGGCCAAGTACAAGCGCCGCGAGAAGATTCTGCCAACTGCCATAATCCTTGTCATGAATGCCAGAAGGCCTAATAAAGATTGGAGTTCTTTTAATAACACTTTTTTTTACGCCTAATCAACACTGAAATTAAAGCTTTAATCTTAAAGATTTTAGATTCAGGTAACTGAAATATCAGATTAACAGTGTCAATCTTGACACCTAGGAATGCTATAATCGAGGAAGGAAAAACTGTTTTCTCGCTAGCTAGTGGGATACGGAAATGATGCGCTACCGCACTAAACAGATGTAACATAAAATAACAGGCAGGAAATTGCTCCGGACCAATGAATAAAAAGTCATCCAGGTCATGTAATATACATTGGTAGCCAGATTGAAAAGCCACAACCCATTGGAGAAAGGTTGCAAATTTTTTCAAAATATGCACAAGATATGGCACATCCCATAGGGAGGCACATATCAAAGTAGTATTTGCCCTCAAAAATACCTACCCAAGGAGTTGAAAGCTACTGCCAATCGGTAGCAGCCTGAAGGCCGCCTTTATGTCTGCTTTCGCAAGCAACGCACCTTTCCCAAACTTCCTAATATGCTGAATAGCCTCTTCAAACGTGCAATATGATACTGATGACATGCCGGCATCTATTTCATCATTTAACAAGATACTTTTTGGGAATGATAAATGGTGGATTAGGCGAAATGGAATTCAGCATTTTTTTTTGGGTATGATGTCTAACGGCGATATCCTAAACGGTGAGAAAGGAGGGGAATCAAATGGACCTGCTATCCTACCTTCCTTAATTAACTTCTCTTTAACAATGTGTGCGGAAGTATCCACTGACTTTACATTTTACCTGGCTCACACCCTTCACCCTGAAATACTGGCAAAGAGAAACCTTCAATTAGGAACTTGGCTGTCTCCTGGTCTGGGTATATGTCCAACCATTGCTGCATACTTGCCAGTTTCACTGGGGTGTGAGCTTTTTGTATAAATATCCCTCTGGGAGCTTTGAATATTGGAATTCCTTTTTGAAACACCTGATCAAAGGGTGGGGTCCAGAACACTCATGCTTGTACTTGCACAACCCCCCCCCATTTACACTGGTTCTCATTGTAAGCAAAGCAGTATACCCTTTTATAAGGGGACACTGTAGATTGTGGCAGCTGCCTAATGAAACCCAATTTCTGTGGCACCATCAGGTTAAGCCACAACCCGACCTCCTTATTGCCTCCACTTCAATGATGGGTAGATTGATCATTTTTTTATAAATGCCTCATCATATTGAAACCATTCTAGACCTACAAAACTTTTATACGCTTCTAGCACATGCTCCATGTGTTGAAACATCCCGCTGCAATACTCCGGGTGCTTCTCACCTACCACACTGGAGTATATTGTAAATGACTGCCACCAATTATTAAAAGACCTCGACACCGGTCTTCTCCTATCACCCTCATCTTTCTCATCTGATTTTATTTTTTTTGTCATTTCTGTTGACAAATTCCTTTTTTTAATTTTTTTTTATGGAATAAGCGACAGAATATCTACGAATTGACCTTTCCATATTTTTTCCTTAGTCTGAGGAGTAAGGTGGTAACCTAACAGCGAGATCTCACATGGTAATGTCTCTTTAAAGCACACTTCTGGTACTGATGCGCTAGATATATTAATCTCAGCTGGTAATAGATATTGCGAATTAACATTAGCTGATTGTTATTAACATTACCTATATTGCCTAAGCTGACAGAATGTCTGTTTTGATTAGACCATACATTACCATAATTACTATTTTAAATTGCAGGTGTATTCATAGTGTCAGCTAATCTCTTAATGGATTCCATAATGCTATTAAGTGTGTGTGCTAACTCACCTATACCACCAGGGGGCCGCTGGAGCAATTGTTATATCTGAAGCAGCATAATGCTGCTCTCTGTTGCCTCCAGTGGCCATCCGCGGGATGTCTGTTATACTCACACTGCTTGCAGCCGCATGCTGTGGTAATAATACTGGGCATGGTTTGTCTCTCCTCACAACCGCAGACACAGCCTCTGTCCTCTGTATAGCTGACGCTCCTCTAGCCCACCCAGCACTGCCTCTGGGCGGCGATGGGGAGCGGACCCTCCTCTATTTCTTTTCTCTCAAGCTGACCCGATGCTGCATAGTGGCTGCTGGTTCTTCCAGCCGTGCTGTGCTGCTGTCTTCTCTGTCCTGTGACACCGGCGGCTGCGGAGACGGTTCATGGCGGCGGGTCCGGCGGTTTTGAATGTCATTAACAGCTGTTCTACCTCTGACTACAGGGGAATACCACAGGATACTGTACTGAATTTACCTCAGACAAAACACTTTGCTCATTATCATTCTCTGCCGAAGCCGGGCATTTTCTAAGTCCTTCTTCTCCACCTTTATCCCCAGCTTTCTCCAACACTTGCCTCATTAAGGTTTTCATAGCCATGACTGAAGTACTTCAGGAGCCTGTTTTCACCTTCACTGAGCTTGTTGCACCTTCACTGCCTGGCTGGGAAGAGGTGTGAGTGCCCCTGTGAGAGGGTCCTATATATAATGAGCCCCTTTCCAGAACATTCCCCATGGGTCACATGACCATTTGGGATATCACCAATAGCCTTGCAACCCTTAACCCCGCCCCCTGCCCAAATTGCCATTCTCTTAAAGGGACATTAACCCAAATACATTAACCTGTATATAGCCCTAAATATTTACACTATTGCTTCTATTCTCTTATTAATAAAGGAAAGGGTGACCGCATGCCCATGCTGTCGGGCTCAAAGCCTTAAGCCCTCCTATTTCATTCTAATAAGAATCTCACCAATATATACATTGTATAAGTGCCTACAAATTGCTTGGTTAAATATAAGAGAAGACGCTACTTTTATTATGTTTTTATTATCTCGTTATTGTGTTATACTATATTCACGGTATACTTTGTACCTTTTCTGACAAAATTCAATAAAAACTTATTGGAATAAAAAAAAATGTTGCTGGGAAGGGGGATATAGATGGGGGGAAAGATTTTTTTGGTGGGAGAGGATTTGTGATGGGAGGGGGATTTGTGGGATAGTCAGAGGAAATAATTTGTGATTGGAGGGGGGATTTGGAAAAGAGGGGATTGATGTTTTAAGGAGGGATTTGGTTGGGGAAGAAGATTTGTGCTGAGAGGGGAATATTAGATAGAAAATATTGATGATGAGGAGTTTTCATGTCTGTCAGACTCTTGCTGATGGCCCAGCAATTAAAGTATAACTTCTGAGTACCGGGAGACTCGGGTTTTATTTATGTCCCTGTATTCTCTCCCATTGGTTTGTCTACAACCACTGGTCGTTGTGTCACATTTTTACCCCCCCAGGTCTTCTACATTTCTAGTAACACCTCTGGATCCAGAGCATACAATGAGACAAATGTAAGGAGCCCGCACTTCTCCGGTGTCACCTGCTGGGGGCGCTCTGCTCAGGGCTTGTTACCATTCACTCTTCACCAGAGGAAGTCTCACTGAAGCTCCAACTCCCCTCATTCTCCCCCTGCATTGCTTGTTTGCTGTGTATTGATTTGTCACATTCCTCTCAGTATCTCGTTGATCTTTCAGGGTGTGTCTGTCCTGTATGACCGCTTCTCCGTATCCTGAAGGCTTCTCACTTCTTTTTTCTGCAGGTACTTTTCTAAGTTTCTATGGAACAGGCAGCAGTGTGCTCTCCTCTAAGGCAGGCCACAGATTATACAATTTTCTTTCCTTCAACCACAAGTTAGAAGAAATTCCCCAACAGAACAGTCCGTGTTATTGGTGGAATCCCTTCTGCTGCACTAATGTATCATCACAGTGTACAGAAATACCCCACAGGATGAGAGTACTGAAGGTGATTGATAGACTTTGTTACACTACAAGTATACGGGTGTGGTGATGATCGGGAACACTGTTACTGACTTTCGCTGGTCTGGTGACACTGGGACTGGTGAATAGGGTACACACCGGGTGTGCCAGGTGTGCCTGGGCACACCCTAATCACCCTGTGCTGCACAGATTTCCCCTGCTGCTTGGCTGCTGAAAAAAAAAGACTGGGGAATCTCTGTGTCAAAAGTGAGACATCGGGGGCAGGTTTAGACCCCTGATATTTTACCAAAGACCCCCAATAGGACTTGTAAAAGATTGTAAAAAAATAATAATAAATTATTGCAAAAAAAGTTGTAAAAATAAAATGGTAAAAAAGTAATAATAAAAATATAATAAAAATAAACTACTAAACACTAATCTCTGCCCTACTGACACCAACCAACCTCTGCTCTACTGACATTGTCCACTGCTCTACTGACACTATCAATTACCCTACTGCTATATATATATACACACACACACACACACACACACATAGATATGTGTTTGAGTTTTGGGGTACATACTCTAATGCAATAGGCTGCGCACACATATGGACTGGTGTTATGGTGATCGAGAACACTGTTGATGGTCACACTGGTCTGATGACACTGGGACTGGCTGCACTGGTCTAGTGACACTGGTACTGGTGTGGTGTTATACGGTAACATTGTTGATGGCTATACTGGTCTGGTGACACTGGTACTGGTGTTATGGTGATCAGGGACAATGTTGATGGCTGCACTGCTCTGATGACATTGGGACTGGTGTTATGGTGATCAGGGACACTGTTGATGGCTGCACTGGTCTGATGACACTGGGACTGGTGTTATAGTGATCAGGGACACTGTTGATGGCTGCACTGGTCTGATGACACTGGGACTGGTGTTATAGTGATCAGGGACACTGTTGATGGTCACACTGGTCTGATGACACTGGGACTGGTGTTATGGTGATCAGGGACACTGTTGATGGTCACACTGGTCTGATGACACTGGGACTGGTGTTATGGTGATCAGGGACACTGTTGATGGTCACACTGGTCTGATGACACTGGGACTGGCTGCACTGGTCTAGTGACACTGGTACTGGTGTGGTGTTATACGGTAACATTGTTGATGGCTATACTGGTCTGGTGACACTGGGACTGGTGTTATGGTGATCGGGGACACTGTTGATGGCTACACTGGTCTGATGACACTGAGACTGGTGTTATGGTGATCAGGGACACGGTTGATGGTCACACTGGTTTGATGACACTGGGACTGGTGTTATGGTGATCAGGGACACCGTTGATGGCTGCACTGCTCTGATGACATTGGGACTGGTGTTATGGGGATCAGGGACACTGTTGATGGTCACACTGGTTTGATGACACTGGGACTGGTGTTATGGTGATCAGGGACACTGTTGATGGCTGCACTGGTCTGATGACACTGGGACTTGTGTTATAGTGATCAGGGACGCTGTTGATGGTCACACTGGTCTGATGACACTGGGACTGGTGTTATGGTGATCAGGGACACTGTTGATGGTCACACTGGTCTGATGACACTGGGACTGGTGTTATGGTGATCAGGGACACTGTTGATGGTCACACTGGTCTGATGACACTGGGACTGGTGTTATGGTGATCAGGGACACTGTTGATGGTCACACTGGTTTGATGACACTGGGACTGGTGTTATGGTGATCAGGGACACTGTTGATGGTCACACTGGTCTGATGACACTGGGACTGGTGTTATGGTGATCAGGGACACTGTTGATGGTCACACTCGTCTGATGACACTGGGACTGGTGTTATGGTGATCGGGGACACTGTTGATGGCTGCACTGGTCTGATGACATTGGGACTGGCTGCACTGGTCTAGTGACACTGGTACAGGTGTGGTGTTATACGGTAACATTGTTAATGGCTATACTGGTCTGGTGACACTGGGACGGGTGTTATGGTGATCAGGGACAATGTTGATGGCTACACTGATCTGATGACACTGAGACTGGAGTTATGGTGATCAGGGACACGGTTGATGCTCACACGGGTTTGATGACACTGGGACTGGTGTTATTGTGATCAGGGACACTGTTGATGGCTACACTGCTCTGATGACACTGGGACTGGTGTTATGGTGATCAGGGACACTGTTGATGGTCACACTGGTCTGATGACACTGGGACTGGTGTTATGGTGATCAGGGACACTGTTGATGGTCACACTGGTCTGATGACACTGGGACTGGTGTTATGGTGATCAGGGACACTGTTGATGGCTGCACTGGTCTGATGACATTGGGACTGGCTGCACTGGTCTAGTGACACTGGTACTGGTGTGGTGTTATACGGTAACATTGTTGATGGCTATACTGGTCTGGTGACACTGGGACGGGTGTTATGGTGATCAGGGACAATGTTGATGGCTACACTGGTCTGATGACACTGAGACTGGAGTTATGGTGATCAGGGACACGGTTGATGGTCACACTGGTTTGATGACACTGGGACTGGTGTTATGGTGATCAGGGACACTGTTGATGGCTTCACTGGTCTGATGACATTGGGACTGGTGTTATGGTGATCAGGAACACTGTTGATGGTCACACTGGTTTGATGACACTGGGACTGGTGTTATGGTGATCAGGGACACTGTTGATGGCTGCACTGCTCTGATGACATTGGGACTGGTGTTATAGTGATCAGGGACACTGTTGATGGTCACACTGGTCTGATGACACTGGGACTGGTGTTATGGTGATCAGGGACACTGTTGATGGTCACACTGGTCTGATGACACTGGGAATGGTGTTATGGTGATCAGGGACACTGTTGATGGCTGCACTGATCTGAAGACACTGGGACTGGTGTTATGGTGATCAGGGACACTGTTGATGGTCACACTGGTCTGATGACACTGGGACTGGTGTTATGGTGATCAGGGACACTGTTGATGGCTGCACTGGTCTGATGACACTGGGACTGGTGTTATGGTGGTCAGGGACACTGTTGATGGTCACACTGGTTTGATGACACTGGGACTGGTGTTATGGTGATCAGGGACACTACACTGTTGATGGCTGCACTGCTCTGATGACATTGGGACTGGCTGTACTGGTCTAGTGACACTGGTACTGGTGTGGTGTTATACGGTAACATTGTTGATGGCTATACTGGTCTGGTGACACTGGGACGGGTGTTATGGTGATCAGGGACAATGTTGATGGCTACACTGGTCTGATGACACTGAGACTGGAGTTATGGTGATCAGGGACACGGTTGATGGTCACACTGGTTTGATGACACTGGGACTGGTGTTATGGTGATCAGGGACACTGTTGATGGCTGCACTGCTCTGATGACATTGGGACTGGTGTTATGGTGATCAGGGACACTGTTGATGGTCACACTGGTCTGATGACACTGGGACTGGTGTTATGGTGATCAGGGACACTGTTGATGGCTGCACTGGTCTGATGACACTGGGACTGGTGTTATGGTGGTCAGGGACACTGTTGATGGTCACACTGGTTTGATGACACTGGGACTGCTGTTATGGTGATCAGGGACACTGTTGATGGCTGCACTGCTCTGATGACATTGGGACTGGTGTTATAGTGATCAGGGACACTGTTGATGGTCACACTGGTCTGATGACACTGGGACTGGTGTTATGGTGATCAGGGACACTGTTGATGGTCACACTGGTCTGATGACACTGGGACTGGTGTTATGGTGATCAGGGACACTGTTGATGGTCACACTGGTCTGATGACATTGGGAATGGTATTATGGTGATCAGGGACACTGTTGATGGCTGCACTGGTCTGATGACATTGGGACTGGCTGCACTGGTCTAGTGACACTGGTACTGGTGTGGTGTTATACGGTAACATTGTTGATGGCTATACTGGTCTGGTGACACTGGGACGGGTGTTATGGTGATCAGGGACAATGTTGATGGCTACACTGGTCTGATGACACTGAGACTGGAGTTATGGTGATCAGGGACACGGTTGATGGTCACACTGGTTTGATGACACTGGGACTGGTGTTATGGTGATCAGGGACACTGTTGATGGCTTCACTGGTCTGATGACACTGGGACTGGTGTTATGGTGATCAGGGACACTGTTGATGGTCACACTGGTCTGATGACACTGGGAATGGTGTTATGGTGATCAGGGACACTGTTGATGGCTGCACTGATCTGAAGACACTGGGACTGGTGTTATGGTGATCAGGGACACTGTTGATGGTCACACTGGTCTGATGACACTGGGACTGGTGTTATGGTGATCAGGGACACTGTTGATGGCTGCACTGGTCTGATGACACTGGGACTGGTGTTATGGTGGTCAGGGACACTGTTGATGGTCACACTGGTTTGATGACACTGGGACTGGTGTTATGGTGATCAGGGACACTACACTGTTGATGGCTGCACTGCTCTGATGACATTGGGACTGGCTGTACTGGTCTAGTGACACTGGTACTGGTGTGGTGTTATACGGTAACATTGTTGATGGCTATACTGGTCTGGTGACACTGGGACGGGTGTTATGGTGATCAGGGACAATGTTGATGGCTACACTGGTCTGATGACACTGAGACTGGAGTTATGGTGATCAGGGACACGGTTGATGGTCACACTGGTTTGATGACACTGGGACTGGTGTTATGGTGATCAGGGACACTGTTGATGGCTGCACTGCTCTGATGACATTGGGACTGGTGTTATGGTGATCAGGGACACTGTTGATGGTCACACTGGTCTGATGACACTGGGACTGGTGTTATGGTGATCAGGGACACTGTTGATGGCTGCACTGGTCTGATGACACTGGGACTGGTGTTATGGTGGTCAGGGACACTGTTGATGGTCAGACTGGTTTGATGACACTGGGACTGCTGTTATGGTGATCAGGGACACTGTTGATGGCTGCACTGCTCTGATGACATTGGGACTGGTGTTATAGTGATCAGGGACACTGTTGATGGTCACACTGGTCTGATGACACTGGGACTGGTGTTATGGTGATCAGGGACACTGTTGATGGTCACACTGGTCTGATGACACTGGGACTGGTGTTATGGTGATCAGGGACACTGTTGATGGTCACACTGGTCTGATGACATTGGGAATGGTATTATGGTGATCAGGGACACTGTTGATGGCTGCACTGGTCTGATGACACTGGGACTGGTGTTATGGTGGTCAGGGACACTGTTGATGGTCACACTGGTCTGATGACACTGGGACTGGTGTTATGGTGATCAGGGACACTGTTGATGGTCACACTGGTCTGATGACACTGGGACTGGTGTTATGGTGATCAGGGACACTGTTGATGGTCACACTCGTCTGATGACACTGGGACTGGTGTTATGGTGATCGGGGACACTGTTGATGGCTGCACTGGTCTGATGACATTGGGACTGGCTGCACTGGTATAGTGACACTGGTACAGGTGTGGTGTTATACGGTAACATTGTTAATGGCTATACTGGTCTGGTGACACTGGGACGGGTGTTATGGTGATCAGGGACAATGTTGATGGCTACACTGATCTGATGACACTGAGACTGGAGTTATGGTGATCAGGGACACGGTTGATGCTCACACGGGTTTGATGACACTGGGACTGGTGTTATTGTGATCAGGGACACTGTTGATGGCTACACTGCTCTGATGACACTGGGACTGGTGTTATGGTGATCAGGGACACTGTTGATGGCTGCACTGGTCTGATGACACTGGGACTGGTGTTATAGTGATCAGGGACACTGTTGATGGTCACACTGGTCTGATGACACTGGGACTGGTGTTGTGGTGATCAGGGACACTGTTGATGGCCACACTGGTCTGATGACACTGGGACTGGTGTTATGGTGATCAGGGACACTGTTGATGGTCACACTATTCTGATGACACTGGGACTGGTGTTATGGTGATCAGGGACACTGTTGATGGTCACACTGGTCTGATGACACTGGGACTGGTGTTATGGTGATCAGGGACACTGTTGATGGCTGCACTGGTCTGATGACATTGGGACTGGCTGCACTGGTCTAGTGACACTGGTACTGGTGTGGTGTTATACGGTAACATTGTTGATGGCTATACTGGTCTGGTGACACTGGGACGGGTGTTATGGTGATCAGGGACAATGTTGATGGCTACACTGGTCTGATGACACTGAGACTGGAGTTATGGTGATCAGGGACACGGTTGATGGTCACACTGGTTTGATGACACTGGGACTGGTGTTATGGTGATCAGGGACACTGTTGATGGCTTCACTGGTCTGATGACATTGGGACTGGTGTTATGGTGATCAGGAACACTGTTGATGGTCACACTGGTTTGATGACACTGGGACTGGTGTTATGGTGATCAGGGACACTGTTGATGGTCACACTGGTCTGGTGACACTGGGACTGGTGTTATGGTGATCAGGGACACTGTTGATGGTCACACTGGTCTGATGACACTGGGACTGGTGTTATGGTGATCAGGGACACTGTTGATGGTCACACTGGTCTGATGACACTGGGAATGGTGTTATGGTGATCAGGGACACTGTTGATGGCTGCACTGATCTGAAGACACTGGGACTGGTGTTATGGTGATCAGGGACACTGTTGATGGTCACACTGGTCTGATGACACTGGGACTGGTGTTATGGTGATCAGGGACACTGTTGATGGCTGCACTGGTCTGATGACACTGGGACTGGTGTTATGGTGGTCAGGGACACTGTTGATGGTCACACTGGTTTGATGACACTGGGACTGGTGTTATGGTGATCAGGGACACTACACTGTTGATGGCTGCACTGCTCTGATGACATTGGGACTGGCTGTACTGGTCTAGTGACACTGGTACTGGTGTGGTGTTATACGGTAACATTGTTGATGGCTATACTGGTCTGGTGACACTGGGACGGGTGTTATGGTGATCAGGGACAATGTTGATGGCTACACTGGTCTGATGACACTGAGACTGGAGTTATGGTGATCAGGGACACGGTTGATGGTCACACTGGTTTGATGACACTGGGACTGGTGTTATGGTGATCAGGGACACTGTTGATGGCTGCACTGCTCTGATGACATTGGGACTGGTGTTATGGTGATCAGGGACACTGTTGATGGTCACACTGGTCTGATGACACTGGGACTGGTGTTATGGTGATCAGGGACACTGTTGATGGCTGCACTGGTCTGATGACACTGGGACTGGTGTTATGGTGGTCAGGGACACTGTTGATGGTCACACTGGTTTGATGACACTGGGACTGCTGTTATGGTGATCAGGGACACTGTTGATGGCTGCACTGCTCTGATGACATTGGGACTGGTGTTATAGTGATCAGGGACACTGTTGATGGTCACACTGGTCTGATGACACTGGGACTGGTGTTATGGTGATCAGGGACACTGTTGATGGTGACACTGGTCTGATGACACTGGGACTGGTGTTATGGTGATCAGGGACACTGTTGATGGTCACACTGGTCTGATGACATTGGGAATGGTATTATGGTGATCAGGGACACTGTTGATGGCTGCACTGGTCTGATGACACTGGGACTGGTGTTATGGTGGTCAGGGACACTGTTGATGGTCACACTGGTCTGATGACACTGGGACTGGTGTTATGGTGATCAGGGACACTGTTGATGGTCACACTGGTCTGATGACACTGGGACTGGTGTTATGGTGATCAGGGACACTGTTGATGGTCACACTGGTCTGATGACATTGGGAATGGTATTATGGTGATCAGGGACACTGTTGATGGCTGCACTGGTCTGATGACACTGGACTGTTTGTTATGGTGATCAGGGACACTGTTGATGGTCACACTGGTCTGATGACACTGGGACTGTTTGTTATGGTGATCAGGGACACTGTTGATGGTCACACTGGTCTGGTGACATTGTACTGCTATGGCGAGTGATCGGAGACACTGGCTGGCTGTACCGGCATACAATGACATCAGTGACCAGTCTGATATCTCTAGCCACAGCAGTACAATGTGTGAGGGAAATTCACCTTAGACCGCACTCAGGATCAAGTTAAGAAGTTTATTCTCGTACGAGGAGACAAGGTACAAGAAAAGGACAGATATTTGCCTATTGGTTCTGACCTCTATGACCCGTGCGGTGGGACAACATACATAGAGGTCAGCCTGATCGGCACATATCTGACTTCTCCTATTGACAGCTGAAAAATTGCAATAATTTACCTTTACAAGCCTGACTAGGCCCCTCCCCTAGATATGATTGGTTGAGGTATATGTCTGGGCTTGACCTTTATTTTCATATCTTAGAAGTGAGCATGCTCAGTCCCACAAACTAAAATAAAAACAAATGGAACTGATTGTGTATATTTCAGGAACTGAAACTCCATTTCTCTGTAACCCGGAACTATTATCTCCTGTGATTTATGTGCTTCAGGAAATGGAATCTTCTCTGTGGTTTACATAAAACAATCGTACATTTAATCCGTGATATACAAGGATGTATACATTTTATAAAACATCTCATTTCTCTAAGGCCGCGTACACACGGGCGGACTGTTCGCCCAACTAAGTTCGTCAGACTGTTTGACAAACAGTCCGTCCAAACTTTTGAATGAACGAACTTGCCCACACACGGCACTTTTTGAGCGGACTGTTTCAGTGGACTAAGTTTGAGCGAACAGTCCGCTCAACTTTTGAAATGAACGGACTCGCCCACATAAGGCGGAGGCAAGTCCGCCCATTTCAAGTGCGTGTACAGGTAGGCGGGGCCCGCGAGGGAGACGTCGCTGGACCCGCCACCTGGAATGAACTTAAAGGGACACCCAACGCCGAAAAAAATCGGCGTGGGGGTTCCCCCAAAGTCCACAACAGACCCTTGTTCGAGCACGCTACCCGGCCGGCCAGGAAAGGGGGGGCGAGCGAGCGCGCCCCACCTCCTTAGCCGTACCAGGCCGCGTGCCCTCAACATGGGGGGTGCCTTGGGGAAGGGGGGCCACGCGGCCCCCCCACCCCAAAGCACCTTGTCCCCATGTTGATGAGGACAAGGGCCTCTTCCCGACAACCCTGGCCGTTGGTTGTCGGGGTCTGCGGGCGGGGGGATTATCGGAATCCGGGAGCCCCCTTTAAGAAGGGGGCCCCCGGATACCGGCCCCCCACCCTATGTGAATGAGTATGGGGTACAATGTACCCCTACCCATTCACCTGTGAAAAAAAGTACAAAATAAAACACAACACAGGGTTAAAATATTTTATTGCACAGCTCCGGGGGTCTTCGGGGGTCTTCTCCGGACTCCTCCGCTATCTTCTTGTAGCTCTTTTAGTAGCGGAGGAGTCCGGCTTTCTTCCTCCCCGCCGCCGGCCTCTTCTCCCGACTTCGGGGGTCTTGTCCCCCTCTTCGGTTCTTCTGCCGGGCCACCGCGCCTTCTTATAGCTCTTTTAGAGGCGGTGGCCCGGTCTTCTGTCGCCGCTGTCGCCGCCTTCCGTTCTTCTTCTTCTTCTTCTTCTTCTCCAGGAGATGTTGACACGACGCTCTCTCCGGCCGGAATGCCAGAGCCGCGCTGCGCTGCCACTTATATAGTGCCAATGGGGCGGTGTCACATGGTATATGTCACATGGGTTGGTCACATGGGTTGATGTCACATGGGGACTATGACATCGTAAGGGGGCGGGGTCACCATGTGACATCAACCCATGTGACCAACCCATGTGACATATACCATGTGACACCGCCCCATTGGCACTATATAAGTGGCAGCGCAGCGCGGCTCTGGCATTCCGGCCGGAGAGAGCGTCGTGTCAACATCTCCTGGAGAAGAAGAAGAAGAAGAAGAAGAAGAAGAAGAAGAACGGAAGGCGGCGACAGCGACGACAGAAGACCGGGCCACCGCCTCTAAAAGAGCTATAAGAAGGCGCGGTGGCCCGGCAGAAGAACCGAAGAGGGGGACAAGACCCCCAAAGTCGGGAGAAGAGGCCGGCGGCGGGGAGGAAGAAAGCCGGACTCCTCCGCTACTAAAAGAGCTACAAGAAGATAGCGGAGGAGTCCGGAGAAGACCCCCGAAGACGGAAGACCCCCGGAGCTGTGCAATAAAATATTTTAACCCTGTGTTGTGTTTTTTTTTGTACTTTTTTTCACAGGTGAATGGGTAGGGGTACATTGTACCCCATACTCATTCACATAGGGTGGGGGGCCGGTATCCGGGGGCCCCCTTCTTAAAGGGGGCTCCCGGATTCCGATAAGCCCCCCGCCCGCAGACCCCGACAACCAACGGCCAGGGTTGTCGGGAAGAGGCCCTTGTCCTCATCAACATGGGGACAAGGTGCTTTGGGGTGGGGGGGCCGCGCGGCCCCCCCTTCCCCAAGGCACCCCCCATGTTGAGGGCACGCGGCCTGGTACGGCTAAGGAGGTGGGGCGCGCTCGCTCGCCCCCCCTTTCCTGGTCGGCCGGGTAGCGTGCTCGAACAAGGGTCTGTTGTGGACTTTGGGGGAACCCCCACGCCGATTTTTTTCGGCGTTGGGTGTCCCTTTAAGTCCATTCCAGGCTGCGGTGCCCGCGACGTCTCCCTCGCGGGCCCCGCCTACCTGGATACGCGCTCGAAATGGGCGGACTTTTCTCCGGGCGGGAAAAGTCTCCTCATTTCAAAAGTTGAGCGAACAAGCCTACACACGGGCGGACTGTTCGCTCAAACCAAGTTTCAGCGGACAGTTTTTCGGAAATTCCCAAAAACTTTGTTCGTCAAACAGTCCGCTGAAACTGTCCGCTGAAGCCCCACACACGAGCGGACTGTCCGCTGAAACACTCTTCAGCGGACAAGGTTGAGCGAACAGTCCCCGCGTGTGTACGCGGCCTTACACACAATGTCACCATAGTGACACCGGACTGGTAATCTGGTGATGATTTTTTTGTACACAACGAGGGTTTCCTATAGTGCCGAGTGCCAATCGTTGTGAGAGGAAACAGAGCAAAGGCCGGGCTATAACGTGCAGCCTTTGTTTACAAGAGTTATCGATGTGATTGGTCACTAGGGATGAGCTTCGAGTTCGAGTCAAGCATTGCCTGTTCAGTGAACAGTGAACAATTTGGGCTGTTTGCGGCAAATTCGAAAAGCCCGAACACCCTGTACAAGTCTATCTACTCTTCCTTAGGTGGTTTATTGAATATAGGAGAATCGTAGGCACATTCGGGACACTCCCCCCACTATGGATAAGCTTCAATTGTTTTATTAGCGACTTTTAAAATCGCACCAGCAAGTTCTTTTCCAGGATAACAGAAAAATCAATCTACTTTGCCTTAGGTGGTTTATTGAATATAGGAGAATCGTAGGCACATTCGGGGCACTCCCCCCACTATGGATAGGCTTTTCACGTCTTTTTATAGTCATCTTCCCTTCCCCCTCCCCCCCCTCTTATGATTAATGATTGTTATTATGTCCATTATCTTTCTCACGTTTTAATATAACTGTTAGATGAATGGTTTTATTCACTCGGTGATATACGTCATTTCCGGGTACGTCTATATTTAAAAAAAAAAAAATTGTGATATATTTATTAATGATGCGACTTTTACGCTAGTGCTTTATTAATTTGAATTGTTAATTTAAAAAAAATTCCTCTAATATTTTAAAGATTTTCTCCAGGAATTTTTAATAATTTCTTTCCTTTCCCCTCCGATTATATTAAATGTAATTTTAATTTTATTTTTATTTCCCCTTATAGTTATATATATACCTATTGGCATATACATATACATATCTATTAATATATTTTTCATATCTTAACAGTGTATGGTTTATTCAGTGCCACATAACTCAATACGTCCCTTAACTAGCAATCTTGCTTGTTTTATCTGTGTTCACATTTCTTTATTTATATTTACATATGTAAAACGGTCCTCTATATCCAGTATGTTCACTAACCATTCTGTGACATATAACTAACTATATCAATGGCGCCAGCCGCATTTCCTGTTTAATGGATAGATGGGCGGGTGCCTTCTATCCATTTCCGGGTTTTAAAACACAATTAGTATGCCAGACACCAAAAAAATGGCCGCGGTGCCCTTTCCGGCGACATTATCAACAACAAAATGGCCGCCGGCTGACTTCCGGGTGTCCATAATAATGGCTGCCATATACTAGCACTGTTTAAGCTATTTAAGGACACTTCCTACTGTTGTGTTTATACCCTGATGAAGTCACGTGACCCGTGACGAACATGTGCGGGACACAGCAACCAGGAAGTGACGTAGACCGAGCCCGCAGCTCGTTTATACACTGCTTGTACAGACTGTTTGTTTGTGAGTATTTTTAAACTGTTTTAATAACAATAAACCTGTTGAAGCACTTTACACTATGGAGTATTCTTCCTCCATCTCTGCTTAAAACCATGTATATGCCATACCACTGAGGAACCCTGACTGCAATACCATAGAGGAAACCCCCCTAAAGGGACCATATCATTGGTCAGGACCTGGGCACCCCACATTAAAGGGAAAACTCCGCTAAAAGGATCCCAAAAAGCTCTCTATATATACGCTGTTACCTTACAGCGGTAAGGTAAGGGGACATCCATTACTGGTATATACGGGACCACCAAGGCCATATTCCCTTCCACCAGCACCACTGCCCTTCCCATTGCAACAGCTCCACATCATATATCTTGTTGAAGAAGTCACATCCTATGCGATTTTGAGAATAATCGCAGCACTTTGCACTGAAAACAGGCTCTGTGTCTGATACACCTATATTTTTTGTCACTCAATTATCATTTATGTTTGAAGGTTTGCCTATGTGCAGAACACCTGCACTTTATGCGATTTTAAGATCGCAACATGCTGCACTTTTGAATGTTATATTGTGTTTTTTCTTTTTTTTGTTTTTATTGTTTCACGGTTTCATGTTGTAGATTTTAAACTAATAGCAACGGACATTATTGTTTTATCAGCCACAGCGGCACATTGGAATATTTGCACTTTTATGCGACTACAGGATCGCAACACGTTGCACTTTGGATTGTATATGAATTTTCACTATTTTATGTATTTATGTTGTGGACTATTAGTAGAAATGAGTGTTGCTGTTTAAACTAGTCACATAGACATACCCAGACCTGTATTGTTTACTGGATATCCCTCCATTGTGAATTTTATATACTGCTTTTATCAATAGATATATCCTTTTTGTGTACAGCGCAGCACTACCTTTTTTATCGGTGCTTTCTGTTGTCCGTTCTGACCAGCCAACCGCTTTGAAGCCATGTTTCATGTATGTACTCGTCGTAGAGTTTGTGCTGTGCGGGGGGCTTGGTGTTGTGCTTTTAGCTTTTGACACAAGCCCGGTCCATGAACAGGGAGAGGAGGAGTTCATGGAGCAAGAATTGGTTGCTCCAGCGTGACCAATTCTCGCACATGCCTTTGCTTCGTGAGATCCAGGAGAATAATCCTCATGATTTCAGGAATTTTCTCAGGATGACGGACCCCATTTTTCACCTTCTGTTGGCTTTGCTGACCCCTTATATCAGCAGGCAGGATACCTGCATGCAGCAAGCCATCACTGTGGAGCAGAGGCTAGTTGCCACGTTGAGGTACATGGCAACAGGGAGAAGCCTTCAGGACCTCAAGTTCTCCACAGGCATCTCCCCCCAGGCTCTGGAGATCATTATTCCAGAGACCTGATCTGCCATCATAGAGGTCCTGCGGAAGGACTATATGAAGGTAAGATTTCTCCTTTAACATCACATTCTATGTATTTACTGTTTGCTAATGTATTGTATTTCTTTCCTCCTTCCCTAATTACCAGGATTGCAATATGCTGTCATATGCTGTGCCCCTTTGTCCTCAAGCATGCTGGAAGCTTTTAATGTTTTTTCTGTCCTTCATGCATTTTTGCCTTCACTAACCTCCCCAGCACGCTTTTCTGGGCCCATACACCTATAGCTTAGTCACTTAGCAATGTATTTTGTCAGCTCCATAGTATTGGTTTCCCCTAAACACACCCTAAAATCTCTACAAAAGTTATGTGTGTGTTTAACTTCATGCAGAGTCCCTGAGGTTTTTTTTGGTCGGCCAAACTCATTAGGAACCCCCCTCCCCCAACTGCTAGGTCAGCTGATACCAATTCTCTTTCTGCTGACTTTGCCAAACCCAATACACACTATACCTAGTGGTCATATTTATGGATGAATTCACCAAAGCATGTAGTGCAAGGGCCTGGCTCAATACTTTCAAATGCTACTTTTTAAAGTGTTTTTTTTTTTTTTACTCCTATTATTATCTTGATAGGTAATAGCAGAATGTAAAAATGTGTTTCCATTTATTCATTTTGTGATTTATTTGGGATTATGACACCTCTTACCTGTCCGGTGGGCTGCCAGTAGTGTAAAGTAAGGAGGGTCTGGCCAAACTACCAAGCATTATTTTGACATTCAGTTCTCATTGAAGTGGAGAGGGTTACCTGTCCAATACATCCCCCCTAATTTTTGGCAATGGGCCATCAGATGGGGGTGAGGAAGGGGACATTATACTTTTGGTTTTAAATACTGTTTTCAATCAAGGCAGCAGCGGCGTCTCACAGCTCCGTTCCTCCTTTAGCCATCCGACCGTTGTGGAGCGACTCCCGCACCCGCCAGGCATCGCACCGAATAGGGGATATTGTGCAGCGGCTGAGGATGCCTTCATCCGCCGCAAAGAAAGCGGCTAAAGCCTGCAATACCCCGCGGAAAGCCACCGCCGCATGGAACATGGAGGCTGGCCCCGCCCCCGCCATCTTGTCTTCCCCGCCGAAGCCACAGCGCTCTGTGCTGCAGGAGGGAGGTATGTCACAGATACAGGAGGCTGAAGAAATCCTCCCAGGCCAGGCACAGTCCACGGGCATTGAGGTGACTGACATTACTAGACCTATCCTGGAGGCGATTAATGCCAGCAAGGCGGAACTTATGGGGCGTATTGACCACCTGTCCTCTGAATGTACCCTGATCAGGCATGATCTAGACAAGATTAGGGGCCGCCTAAGTACAGTGGAGACGAGGGTGTCAGCAGTGGAGGACGTGTCCCATGACTATGGAGTCCAGTTGGCAGAGCTCAGGGACCAGGTTAGGTCCCTGCAACATAAGGCTATTGATGCTGAGGACCGCCAGAGGCGCAATAATGTCCGAGTGGTGGGGCTCCCCGAGGGGGCAGAAGGTGATCAGCCAGCTCAGTTTGCAGAACAATTTTTCAAACAGCTCCTGTCCTTGCAAGAGGTGTCCCCTGCGTATGTAGTGGAAAGGGCACACCGGGTCCCTACTGGCAGGTGCCCACCTGGAGCGTTCCCTCGCCCTTTCCTGGTTCATTTTTTGAACTTTCGGGACCGGCACATGATCCTGTCCTGCGCCAGGAGACTGCCGGAATTGCACCATGAAAACGCAAAAGTTATGCTGTTTCCAGACTTCTCTGCGGCCACGCAACAGGCAAGAAGATCCTTTAATGACATCAGGAGGCGGCTCAGAGAAAAGGAGATTAAGTACAGCATGCTGTACCCGAGCAAGCTCCGTGTTCAATATAAGGGCTCAGTACGTTTTTTTGATCACCCGGAGGAAGCAGTCGACTGGCTGGATAAGGAATTTGGAAGGTAGATCTCGACCTATGGAAACAGGGAGACGGGGTACCATTTTGAGCTGGTGGGGGGGGGCTTTCCGCATCCGACCTGGGTCTGTGGGACTAGACTGGAGTGCCCATGGCTTAGCATGACTCACGGGGTGTAACCCCTGCAGACTGCCACTGTTGATTGAATGCCGGGGGTTGGGGGTCAGAGTATTCTCCTGCTATTTGGCCCACTTGTTCGATTGGGGGGTCAGTGGTGCGGGAGTGGGAATGGGGTGCCGTTTCCTGGACATGGATGCCGGGGTGGTGTGCTTTACCATTCTGGAGGTTGCTCTACCGATGGTGGTTTTTTGGCTATCACGGCGCCCTGTCACCCACCTTCTACTCTTGTGCAGATGTCCTACGTGACCCCCTCAGCAGTTGCTGCAACGGTTATCTGTCCAATGACTGATTGCTATGTAGGGCCGCCTACTAGCCTTGGCTGGCGGTGCTGTTGGGCCTAGCTCCTGTTCTGCTGTTCGGAGCTTGTAAAGACACTACGGAACAACTAAGGAACTGCCGGACTTTTTGATTGTGCGGCGGGAGTGCACAGTGACAGTTAAGGTCACCTTTTTTGGTTTTGGGATTAAGCTTAGTGCTGGACTTGTTGGGGTTTTTTCTGGCACGCAAGCAAGGGAGGGTTTTTTTAGGATCACAGCTCGATACAGGGGAATAAGTGATGTTACAGTTGTCTTAATGTTGTTGTTGCAAACCCCGTGGGAGAGACAGCTCCCGCCAGTCGGGACATGCTGGCTGGATGCGGTAGCCACGTTTGATAATGGTGGATGAGTTAAAAAATTGTGTCTTGGAACGTTCGAGGCCTTAACCACAAACTTAAGCGGGCCTCAGTGTTCCAATTCCTTAAAGTTTATAAGCCGCACCTGGTTCTCCTGCAGGAGACACACTTGGATGGAAGTAGGGTCCTTGCCCTGCGCAGGCCGTGGATACAGAGGACGTTTCATTCCACTTACTCCACGTTTGCGAGGGGGGTTTCCCTCCTGGTCAGCAAGAGTGTGCCCTGCGTGATCCATCAGGTTGTGTCAGATCCGGATGGGAGGTATGTGGCGCTTGTCCTAGATGTGTTCCATAGGCAACTAGTGGTGGTGAATGTATATGTGCCTCCCCCATTTCACTCAAAGGTGTTGAATCCACAGAGAGAATTACTGACCAAGCTTGCACCATATGGCCATCTTCCGACTATATGGCTGGGGGATTTCAATGCCGTTCTTGATGCGGCTTTAGACTCCTCCAATCCGGGCAGGGGGGACTCTGCCGGCCTGGTTAGCTGGAGCACTGTGGCGGGGTTGACGGAGTTGTGGCGCTGGCGGCATCCATCAGACAGATGCTACTCGCACATATCGACCACACACAGGTCTTCAGCCAGGATTGACATGGCCTTTGGTAATAATGGGTTGTTGTCGTATGTATCTGAGACCTCATATCTGGCGGGAGGGTTGACTGACCACAATCCTCTGGCTGTTACCCTGACTTTTGGGAAGGAGAGGGGTAAGAGTGGTTGGCGGGTCTCTCCGGGGTGGATACAAAATGAGGGGGTTTCTGCTCAGATGAGCAAAGCTATGCAATCATACTGGATGTCAAATGATGGCACGGCTGATCCGGGGATAGTATGGGACGCCTTCAAAGCAGTAGCACGGGGTGAGTTTGTATCAGCCATTAAAGTTGCACGGAAGTCAGATAGCGAGGAAGTTGCAGAGTTGACACTTCGGAAAAGGCGGGAGGCAAAGGCGCATGCGGCATCTCAGTCTGGGGAATCGTATGGGGCCTTGATGACGGCTAGGAGAGCTCTGTTCTTACATTTTACAGGACAGGCCAGGGTGGAATTGACGAAGACTGCTCAGACGGTGTTCGCGGAAGGGGACAAAAACGGGAAGCTCTTGGCGATGCTGGTGGCGGATCGTCCTCCCCATACATGTATACCGGCGATCCGGGACGGGAGGGGGAACTTGGTAACCGACCCTGAACAGATTCTGCGAGAGTTCATGTCTTATTACTCCGGGCTATATTCTCCCATCCCTCCCTATGATCCTGTGGCCTTGGGAGCTCTGCAGGGGACCCTTCCGATTCCGCAACTGTCCACTGTGGACAGGGAATTTTTGGAAGCCAAAATAACTCTTAAAGAGATTCAAGGGGCAATATTTACATTTCCCCCCCAATAAAGCACCGGGTCCGGATGGTTTTCCAGCGGAGTTCTACAGGGCCAATGTGGAATTATTAGCTCCCAGACTTAACTCCCTTTTAGACTACTGTCATGACAATGGTACTCTCCCACAATCCATGTTGGAGGCCTACATGGTCCTTCTACTGAAACCGGGCAAGGATCCTACAGAGTGTGCTTCGTATAGACCAATAGCGCTTCTAAACATGGATCTCAAAATTCTGACCAAAGTACTGGCCATTAGGCTGGCTACGGTACTACCCACGATTGTACATGTTGATCAAACGGGCTTTATGCTGGGAAAGTCTACGGACACAAATTTAAGAAGGTTGTTTACGCACTTGCAGATTCCCCCACGGGATGCTGAGTCGAGGGTGGTGGTTTCGATTGATTTTGAAAAGGCCTTCGACACTCTGGACTGGGTATACATGTCCACGGTGTTGAAGGCTTTGGGTTTCGGCCCTCAATTTAGGAAATGGGTATCTATGTTGTACCGGAGTCCGAAAGCGGCTGTCAGAGTGGGCTCCTCCCTCTCTGGTTTTTTTGAGGTAGGTAAGGGGACCAGACAGGGATGCCCCTTATCCCCGTTTTTGTTCGCCCTGGCCCTGGAACCCCTGGCGATAGCCTTGCGCACCTCTCCCGAAGTTGTTCCTATCACTGTAGGCATGGTGAGGGAGACCTTAGCACTTTATGCAGACAATATGCTGCTATTTCTTAATGACCCGGGAGCGTCGCTGAGGGCGGCATTACAACTTATTGACCGCTTCGCTGGCTTCTCAGGGCTCAGGGTGAACTGGAGTAAATCTTCTATCCTACCAATAGATCAGGGGGCCAGGGGGAGGGCGGATCCTGCGTTACCGTTGCAATGGGTCGAGTCGATGAAATATTTAGGGGTTCGACTCTCAGCCAATGTCCGGGATTATATGTCTCTGAACTTGCTCCCTCTGATCCCATTACTCAAGAAAAAGGTTCAAGCCTGGGCTAAATTACCGTTGTCCCTTGCTGGGAGAATCAGCCTACTAAAGATGAAATTTCTTCCAATTATTTTGTACTTCCTTAGACATGCTCCTGTGTGGGTCCCGAAGTCTTATTTCCAGAAGATTAATAGCATTGTCACGTCTTACATTTGGGCCCCCGGGACCCCAAGGGTGGGCATTGGAGCGCTGCAGGAGCCGACTGACCAGGGGGGACCTGCGTTACCCAATTATCATAAATACTATTTAGCTGGTGTTTGCACATAGATGGCTAACAGCTCATGAAGGGGATGCTGCAAACGTGCTGGAGGCTGCTCAGCTGGGCTCCCTGGAGAGTCTCCAGTTCGCCCTGTTTAGGGGTCTCCGGTCGGAATTGCCCCTAACGGACATGATGAAGGCCACCATTAAGGCGTGGGGGGCGGCGGTCAGGTTGGCATGCCCGTCCTTCCAGGGGGTGTCCCCATCGACTCCTTTGTGGATGAACCCCACATTACCCCACTTTTATAATTTGCCGGATCCTATGCTTTGGGCGACGAAAGGTATTAGGATGGTACGGGACATAACCACGTTTGGGGAGCTGCTTATGTTCCCTCAATTGCAGGCGAGACATGACCTCCCTAACAGGTACTTGTTCAGATATTTGCAGATCCGACATGCTTATCAAGCTCAGTTTCGAGTGATGAGAGTGGAATCGGTCCCCTCTTCACTCGAGACTCTGCTACGGAGTGAGAGTCTGATAAAGCCTCTATCGCTCACGTACAAGGCAATGTTTGCGTCCACACCTCTGGCGATTGTTAAATGCAGGGATAAATGGGCGGTGGAGGTCCCAGAGGTGAGGGGGGAGGACTGGGACTCTCTGTGGATCCAACCGTTTAGGCACTTGGTGTCTGCTCGGGATAGGTTAATCCAGTTCAAGTTCCTGCATAGGTGTTATTTTACTCCGGCCAGACTGCACAAGATCTACCCGACAGTATCGACGGAGTGCTGGCGCTGCACTCACACACCCGCAGATGCGGATCACATCTTCTGGGGATGCCCTCAGATACGGAAATTTTTGGAGGAGGTAGTCTCTTGCATATCTGATTTAATACAGGTACCAGTCCCCTTAACAATCCGTGTGTGCTTATTAGGGTTGGTGGAGGAGGTGGTCCCGTCCAGGGCTATGCGCACAATGCTAAATGTATTATTATTCTATGTCAGGAAAGCAATACTGCTGCACTGGAAGAAAGTCAGGGCTCCTAAGGTTTCCTTCTGGAAGGGGTTGGTCAACTCGATGCTGCCCTATTACAAGGCCACCTATGAAGCTAGGGGGTGCATGAAGAAGTTTGACAAAGTATGGCACACATGGTTCAACTCTGAATCAACAGTGGGATGAGAGGGCCTGGAGTCACATGGTTGTTCGGGTGTTGGGCATGTTGCTGCTGAAATAGTCGGGTTGTGCTTTGGAGACTTCTGTACTACATCTACGGGAGTATGACAACTGAGGTTATGATAATGGGGTTAACTTGCTAAGGTGATACCTAGACAACGGATGAATCCGTCAGAAGATCGAGCTGTGACCACGGGGGGGGGGTTTGGGGGATAGATAGTTGTATGGTGTTAGTTAGCGGCAGCTGGCCGGATGGACGCCTCCAGTTGAGGTGTTCACTGTTTGTATTGTACTGTTTTATGACAAAATAATAAACAGAATTTTATAAAAAAAAATACTGTTTTCAAAAAAATTTATACTGATCTTGGCCCAAAATGTTTGTTTCTAATCTGCTTGCAATGTTTATGTACAAAATTACTATTTTTTTTTTTTTCTTGTTTGACTCCACAGTTTTCTTCAACGCCACAGGAATGGCAGACTGTGGCCTCCCACTTTGCCAGCCACTGGAACTTTCCCAACTGTGGAGGGGCAATTGATGGGAAACATGTCCGCATCGTCCCACCCCCCCAAACTCGGGGTCCTATTATTATAATTACAAGGGGTATAATAGTATTGTGATGTTGGCGGTGGTGTCAGCGACATATGACTTCCTGTATGTGGATGTGGGGAAAAATGTCCGGATCTCAGATAGTGGAGTCATCACGCTGATGGAGTTCTACTGGCGTCTCCAGAGTGGCAGTCTGGGCTTGCCACCTCCAGAGGAGAATGCAGAAGGACTCCCCTTCATCTGCCTTTCCCGATGAAGACCCTCACCCCGGACCAGAGAGTCTTTAATTTCCAGCTGTCCAGAGCATGAAGAGTAGTGGAGAACACTTTTGGGATAATGGCCAGCCGCTTCTACCTATTTTTGACTCCAATCCACATGGCTGAATATAAACTCAATCGCATTGTGCTTTCCTGCTGCATTCTGCACAATTAAAAAAAAAAAAAAAAAACATTCACCGAACTATGTGGCCTCAGTTGGCCCTGATGCTGACTTACCCCAAAATGCCAACCTGATAGCCCTTGAAGCTGTGAGTCCTGGCTTGCCTCCCCAAAACGCCTGCAAAGTCAGAACAAGATAAATGGAGTACTTTGTGGGTAGGGGGGCCATTGATATGCCAGACAATGTCTGAGAGGCATTTTTAAATACATTTTACTTTTAAAATGAAATAAGATTTGTTTTCATTTACTGCTTGGCTTTGTTTTAGGTGTCTCCTAGCTTATTTAATGGTTTATTTTTTGGCCTTTATCTTCAACAGTGTAAACCCACTTTCTTGGCGAGATGAGGTGACAGTCTCTTCTTCCTAAAAATAATATTCTAATGTTGTGGGTCTGCTACATACAGCTAGTTTTTCTAGTTAAGGTATGTAGTGCATTACTGATAGTGATGGACGAACTTCCGACGGGACGTTTCGTGAACGCGGACCGCGAACGAGGCCGACCGTTCGCAAAACCGAACGTTCGCGGCAGCCCCCATTGACTTCAATGGGAGGCGAACGTTTCGCACCTTTAGGTCAAATTTGCAGCCACAGGATAATTATTAGCTGAGCAAACATAGTCCCACCACATGGCCAATGACATAACACATGTATGAGGTGAATTTGGGATCGATAACTACAAGCATTCTTTTTTTATATGGGAAATTGTTCTGACAATTCAGGACTGTGGAGCGCATGAAGGCAATGGAGGAGAGGGAAGGTCAGGGACCAGGGTAGGCAAAGAAGAGGGTGCAGGAGATGATCACCAGCAGCGTCACATACAGCAATGACACCTTCACCGTGATAGAGCCATCTGACAACAGCACCGTGATAGAGAGCACTGACATCAGCAGCGTGACATAAGGCATTAACACCAGCACTGTGACATACAGCATTGAGAGCAACACCGTGATAGAGAGCACTGACATCAGAAGCATGACATAAAGCATTAACACCAGCACCGTGACATACTGCATTGACAGCAACACCGTGATAGAGAGCACTGACATCAGAAGCGTGACATACAGCACTGACATCAGCACCGTGATATACAGCACTGACAGCAACAGCGTGACATACAGCACTGACATCAGAAGCGTGACATACAGCACTGACATCAGCACCGTGATATACAGCACTGACTTCAGAAGCGTGACATACAGCACTGACTTCAGAAGCGTGACATACAGCACTGACATCAGCACCATCATATACAGCACTGACAGCAGCACCGTGACATACAGCACTGACATCAGAAGCGTGACATTAAGCACTCACACCAGCACCGTGATATACAGCACTGACAGCAGCACCGTGACATACAGCACTGACATCAGAAGCGTGACATACAGCACTGACATCAGCACCATGATATACAGCAATGACAGCAGCACCGTGACAGAGAGCACTGACATCAGAAGCGTGACATTAAGCACTCACACCAGCACCGTGATATACAGCACTGACAGCAGCACCGTGATATAGAGCACTGACAGCAGCACCGTAAGCAGCCCCAGGAGGAAGTCAGCACAGCACAGGGATGGTGTGATCCCCTCATAATAAGAACCCCCAGGTGAAAATCAGCACAGCACAGGGATGGTGTGATCCCCTCATAAGCAGCCCCAGTAGAAATATGACACCGCTCAACCTCTTCAAAGAGGAGGGTACGGGCATATAGTACGGTGTGCTTTTGCAGATGGTGTCGCCGCTGAATGTCAGATATATCTTGGCACCGACACTGTGTGCCAGAGATACATTCACTTGCCGCTGAACATGGCCATATAGCTCTGGGATGCCCTTATCAGAGAAATACTTCCTTCCTGGGACCTTCCATTGTGGAGTTCCAATGGCCACAAATTTGCGAAAGGCCTCCGAGTCCACCAGTTTATATGGCAGTAGTTGGCGGGCTAGGAGTTCTGACAAGCCAGCCGTCAACCGTTGGGCAAGAGGGTTATCCGGTGTCATCATTTTTTTTACGCTCGAACATTAGGCCCACGGAAGCCTGCCGTTTGGCAGAAAAACACGAGCTTGGCGTGATGGAAGGTGGAGTGGAGGACAATTGTGAGGAGGGAGGAGAAGGAGAAGTAGAAGACGAGGCTGGACGGTGAAAGCCTGCAGTGTGGCTTTGTGTGTTCCGTTGCTCCCACTCGGCTCGGTGGTGGCTGCCCATATGCCTTCTTAAGGTGGTCGTCCCTAGGTGAGTGTTGGGCTTACCGCGACTAATGCGTTGACTGCAAAGATTGCAGATGGCAACGCTATTGTCAGCAGCGGACACGTTAAAAAAAGCCCACACTGCGGAGCCATGTGCCGGTGTCATGGGAGCGCCAGATGTGACCGTACATGGTCGATGACTCGCTCCTGATACATTTGCAGTCTGCTTTGTCCCTCCTGTGCAATGTAAGTTAGTCCTGCTTCTCCTCCCTATCTGCTGGTCCATATCTCCCTCTGAACTCCCCTCCTCTTCCTCTCTTGTGGGCACCCACGTGACATCACTAGACACGTCATCATCAACGTCACCTTCCCCACCGCTATAAGTAGAGATCTCGGAGTAGGCAGCAACACCGGGGACCAACCTCCTCCTTGGGCTGATCTGGGTACTGTCGTCAGACTGCTGAGTAGCGGTTGTTGCTGCCTCCTCTTCCTGATCCAATACCAAGAGTGGCTGCGCATCAGAAATGTCCTCTTGATATGGATCGGAAAATAATTCCTGTGACTCAAGCGGAAGGTATGTGGTGGTGGTAGTGTCTTTGGGGGTGCACATAGCAGAGAGTGAAGAAGAGGGTGCAGATCGAGAGGATGAGGAGGGTGCAGAAGAGTAAGGCTGAGTGAGCCACTCAACCAAGTCTGGTGCGTCCTTTAAAGTAATTGAACGCACCTTCTGCAACTTCCCACTTTGGCTCAAGGCTGTTGCTCCTGCCCTACCCCTACCAACCCTGCGGAAGGGCCTGCCTCTTCCTCTGCCTGTCATTTTTTAAATCACCCTGTGACAAAACTCTTAGTCCCTATACCGATGAAGGACTGCTGTAGTATAGGGCAGCGGTCAGCAGTGGTGCACCTCAACCCTATGTATTGTGGACCGATAGCGGTCCTTACAGAACAGCAGACTGTACCGCACTCAACCCTATGTACTGTAGCACCCTTCACCAAGTTACCAGTCCTTATAAGGACCTTTGTGGACCAAGTAGGTTGTGTGTGACTGATTAGCAGACTGTACGTCAGTCCCTATACCGCTAAAGGACTGCTGCAGTATAAGGCAGCGGTCAGCAGTGTTGCACCTCAACCCTATGTATTGTGGACCGATAGCGGTCCTTACAGAACAGCAGACTGTACCGTACTCAACCCTGTGTACTGTAGCACCCTACACAGACCAAGTTACCAGTCCTGATAAAGAGCTTTGTGGAACAAGTGAGTTGTGACTGATTAGCAGACTGCAGCAGATGGGCAGCAGTCAAGTATAATATTCTTTCTATATTTGGAAGAAAGAATATTATACGTGTACAAACCTATTACCATACCACTGATACCAGTCCTGAAAAGAACTTTTGTGGAACTAATAGTAACAGCAACTGTTTAAACTGACCCTCACTGCCTAACACACTGCTTCCTTCCTTTCCCTATACAAACTGGCAAAAAAGAGGAGACTGGAACAATTACTGGTTACTGGAATAGATCTTTTGTTGACCTGATAGTAACAGCTAATGATGATGATGATGACTAATCTGTCTGTCCCTAAAATAGCAGCAGACACAGCGCTCTGTCCTTTTTCTCTAAATTGACAAAAGACACTCAGGCTGCTGCAACAATCAGTAGCACAGCAAACCTATATACACCTAACACCTATACCAGTCCTGAAAAGAACTTTTGTGTACTAAATAGCTAGTGGTTTATCTGTCCCTGCTCCAAACAGCAACCTTTCCCTATAGTGACAGAAGAAAGAATGTAAAATGGCTGCCGGATTGGGTGTTTTTATAGGTTAGAGGGAATGTCCAAGTGTCCATGTGCTGTCATGTCTCAATTGGCTGTCCTGTACCCCATAATGGATGTGTCAGCATAGGTCAAAGTTCGTTTACACTTTAAACACGTAAGTCCGCCGGGGCGAACGACGCCAATAGTCGGCGAAACGAGCGGACCGCGAACGACCGAAATTCGCCGTGAAACGACCGCCGGGCGAACCGTTCGGCCATCACTAATTACTGACAAAACGATTACTCCTTTTCAGCACCATGACAGAAATGTGTGGAGTCCTGAAAATGGCGTGAAAATGGCGTGATTCTTGGTAAATTACAAAAGCACTGTGGGTGTTATTTACTAAAGGCAAATCCACAATGCACTACAACTGCACTGAAAAAGTGCACCTGAAACTGCACTTGAAGTGCAAAGTGGATTTGCCTTTATTAAATAACACCCATTGTCACAGAAAACAACAACTTTACTACAAATACTGCTTATGGGGTAAACTTTTTGCTTCAAGCACATTCACATGTGCGTTTATAAAAGGGTTCAACTTGGAAAAGTGAAGACAATATCAGACATGGGTATGTCCAAACTGTGTTGATATTGCCTTCATCACATGGGATGTCACCCCTGTAAAAGCCAAATTTAGAAGATGCACACAAATTGGGGATCAAACTGGGCATTTTCTTCCTGATCCCATCATGGGTGATCAATGTACGTGTTTTGGGGGTGCAACCCCTTCACCTCAGCCACTTTAGTAGCAAGGAAGGGGTTGCACCCACAAAACGTGGACATTGATCTCTCATGATGGGAGATAGCACATATTGACACACTGTGTGCATCTTCCAAATTTTGCATTCTTCAAACTTGAAAATTTTGTGGTTGAAAAACAGAAAATGGATGCTAGATAGTTTGGGGGTGTTTCAGATTTTCCCTAAAAAATCAATGATGTTCTTCATTTTTTTGTTGAACATCATTGATGTTTTTCTTGATATCATCTAAATCATTATTGCACCCCATTATCTCCCCGATGAGGAGCTGGGCACTTTCACTGATAAAATGTGATTCTTCTTCCACAACATCCACATCACCTAAAAAGAAACCCAAAAAAAACACTGTGTATTATAAATATGCAGGCATACATTGATTAGCTTACCTGAAGCTGTGGCCTCAGACACTCACCTGGTGTGGTGACAATTTCGACAATCTCTCCTTCCTCCTCCTCCTCCTCCGCTTCTGGTGTTGGTATTTCCCCTTCTTTGGGAGGTGTGGGGTCCCTGTTGTCCTCAGACGTCCCGAGTCTTCTCTCCTCTATGAGAATGTAAAAAAGGAATACCTAACACACAGATATTTGAGGGCAGAAATAGGGATATGAAACATTGCTTGGAAGTGTCATACAATTGTGTTTTTTGGCAGAGTTCAAAGCAGAAATATATTCTTTTTGACACTTTCTAAAGCTGGAATACTTACCTGTTTTGTGAAAGTTTGCCAGATGGAGACACCCCTATAGTATCCACTAGAGCACGTGTGTGGGACACCCTAATAAAAAGGGTGTTCTGGTGTCCCATACTAGTGCTCCAGAGTCCAGATGTGTAAACAGCTACTGAGTGTCCTCTCCTTTACACTAAATCAAGTTTGCATTCAATTCTATTACCAAATCCTGTAGACAAGAAACTTCCGTTGACTAGAGATAGATAGGCCTGAACAAATGTAATTTCCTGCAACTTGCCAAAACATTGTATTCGAATTTGGTGAACGATCGAGGTTTATTACGAACAATTCAACCCACAAACATGAAAGTGGCCATTTTAAACTGTACAACATGAAATCAAAGCACATGGAGCAGTATGCAAGCAATAATAATAATATGAACACACGACAACTACTTACTTTTTTGAAGAAGTCGCTTGATCTTTTGGTACTGATCGTACTCCCTCAGATTCAGGTCTGATCAGCGTTTCCTCAGTTGATCCTTGGGTTGGCGGACCCCAAAGTTCATCTGCAGACCCTTCACAACTTTAGCCATGATCTTGGCCTTTCTGATATTTGGGTTGGGGTAAGGCCCATACTTCCCATCATAGTCACTCAACTTCAATATGTCCACCATCTCCAACATTTCTACAAAATACATATTTGAGGCCTTAAATCTTCTCCTCCGGGATCGGGACGTTTCTGCCTCCGGGCTTTCCTCGTCCTCCTCTTCTTTGGTGTAATAATCAGTGCACACCTGCTGTGTCTCCGCCATGTGCTCTCCCCACTGCTCTGTAAAGAGAAGGGGCGGGTAATAGACTAGAAAGCTAGTCAGGGGTAGGCGGAGTTTCACGCATGCGCACAATATATATAAAACATCACACGTGTGTGTCGTACGTATGAGCTGTGAGCAGAGGGAGAGAGCTGATGCGACGTTCGCTATAACCAAGGTACAATTTGAACTTGGCACATCACTAGCCTCGACTGCTTCTAGATTGAGGCTTATATTGGGACAAGATTAGGAGAGTTTAGCCTGGCATTTAGGGTTTGTCTGGTGTTTTCTTGCAGAGAATATGGATGGGTTTAACAACCACCGCTTCCTCCCCCTGTTCATTGACAACTTCAGGGAGTTGCCCTGTTTGTGACAAGCCAAGCATCCCCACTACAGCAACAAAATAAAGAGTCTTTTCTATTTGTTAACAATTTGCAACAGTCAAGAGCTGAAAATTGTGTGTGTTTGATGAACCAAAAAATAAAACTATGTCCCTTTTTCATACACAGGAAGACCTCAGCCAGGAGGAGGGCATGGATTAGGGAGGCTTATGTGGCTCTCAAAGCCACCCCCACTTATCACGAGGCCTTTGTCGCCTTGGCTGCCTGCAAACTGAGCCAAATGGAGGAGGGGCAACGCATCATGGGTGAGGAAATACTTACCCACGCTTTAAATAAGGGGTTGTTAGGCCAAATCACACAAAAAACACACTTGTGTGATTTGGACCATGCTCCTCCTCCTTCTGCCACACCTCCTGCACCACAGCCACAACCTGGAAGGAAGACCAGAGAGTGATGACCTGGGTTCAGTCTGGTCTGACAGAAGATGCAGCCTCTTGTTAGAGATGGACTTGCGGTTCACCCTGCAGTCGGTTCGCGGCGAATTTTGCTCATTCGCGATTCGCCAAACCGGTGGACTTCTGGCGCTGTTCGCAGCGGCCATATTTGTTTACATTGTGAAGAACTTTGACCTATGACACATCCATCCTGGGGTACAGGACAGCCAATTGAGACATTTCAGCACATGGACATACCCCCTACCTTATAAATAGACCTGATCTGGCGGCCATTTTACACTCTGTCTTTTGTCAGTGTAGGGAAAGGACGCTGTGTGGAGCAGGGACAGACAGTCTAATCACTAGCTAGCTAATTAGCTATTACTATTAGGTCCACAAAAGTCCTTTTAAGGACTGGTAAAGGTGTACAGTATATGGGGTTGTAATACACCTATAATATACTTTCTTTCAAGTATATTATGGTGCACTGCTGACTGCTGTGCTGCCGAGTGCTTGCTGACCGATTCTGCAGCTGTCTTTTATCAGTGTAGGGACTGAGGGACAGTTTGGTGTTTGGAGCAGGGACAGTCAGAAAATCACTAGCTACTAGGTCCACAAAGGTCCTTTTAAGGACTGGTATAGGTGTACAGTATATAGGGTTGTACACCTATAATATACTTTCTTTCAAATATAGAAAGCATATTATACTTGACTGCTGTGCTGCTGAGCTGATTGCTGACCGATTCTGCAGCTGTCTTTTATCAGTGTAGGGACTGAGGGACAGTTTGGTGTTTGGAGCAGTCTGCAAATCCACAAAGGTCCTTTTATAGGTGCACAGTATATAGGGTTGTACACGTATAATATACTTTCTTTCTAATATAGAAAGCATATTATAGTGCACTTCATGCAGTGCTGCTGACTGATTCTGCAGCTGTCGTTTCTCAGTGTAGGGAGGGACAGTTTGGTGTTTGGAGCAGGGACAGTCTGCAATTCACTAACTACTAGCTAGCTACTATTAGGTCCACAAAATGTCCTTTTAAGGACTGGTATAGGTGTACTATTTGGTGTGCAGTATATAGGGGTGTAATACACTTATAAAATACTTGCACATATAGAAAGCATAGTATAGTGCATTTCCACTGTGCAGCATTGTGACTGCTGAGAGGTTCTGCAGCGATACTACAAAGAGTGACAAACGCAATTTAAAAAAAAAGTATTATAATTGGTGTGATAGACCAGTGGCCCCCAAAAATGACAGATTGAAGAGGGGTGTTATATACCTTCTTCCACATACATACTGCACTTCTCTAGAGTCTTTTGTCACAGGGTCATTTAAAAAATGAGAGGCAGAGGAAGAGGCAGGCCCTTCCGCAGGGGTGGTAGGGGTAGGGCAGGAGCAACAGGCTTGAGCCAAAGTGGCAAATTGCAGAAGGTGCATTCGATTAAGTCAAAGGAAGCACCAGACTTGGTTGAGTGGCTCACTCAGCCTTACTTTTCTGCACCCTCCTCATCCTCTCGATCTGCACCCTCTTCTTCACTCTCTGCTGTGTGCATCCCCAAAGACACTACCACCAACACCACCACCACCATATACCCTCCGCTTGAGTCACAGGAATTATTTTCCGATCCATCACAAGACATTTCTGATGCGCAGCCACTCTTGGCATTGGATCAGGAAGAGGAGGTAGCAATAACCGCCACTCAGCAGTCTGACGACAGTACCCAGATCAGCCCAAGGAGGAGGTTGGTCCCTGCTGTTGCTGCCTACTCCGAGATCTCTAACTATAGCGGTGGGGAAGGTGACGTTGATGATGACGTGTCTAGTGATGTCACGTGGGTGCCCACAAGAGAGGAAGAGGAGGGGAGTTCAGAGGGAGATATGGACCAGCAGATAGGGAGGAGAAGCAGGAATAACTTACATTGCACAGGAGGGACAAAGCAGACTGCTAATGTATCAGGAGCGAGGCATCGACCATGTACGGTCACATCTGGCACTCCCAGGATGCCGGCACATGGCTCCGCAGTGTGGGCTTTTTTTAACGTGTCCACTGCTGACAATAGTGTTGCCATCGGCAGCCTTTACAGTCAACGCATAAGTTGCTGTAAGCCCAACACTCACCTAGGGACGACCGCCTTAAGAAGGCACATGAGATGCCATCACCGAGCCCAGTGGGAGCAACGGAACACACAAAGCCACACTGCAGGCTCTCACCGTCCAGCCTCGTCTTCTACTTCTCCTTCTCCTCTCTCCTCACAATTGTCCTCCACTCCACCTTCCATCATGCCGTCCTCACATTTTTCTGGAAAAAGGCAGGCTTCCATGAGCCAAATGTTTGAGTGTAAAAAAATGACGCAGAATAACCCTCTTGCCCAACGGTTGACCGCTGGCTTGTCAGAACTGATAACCCACAGACTACTGCCATATAAGCTGGTGGACTCTGAGGCCTTTCGAAAAATTGTGGCCATTGGAACACCACAATGGAAGGTCCCAGGAAGGAAGTATTTCTCACAGAAGGGCATCCCAGAGCTATATGGCCATGTTCAGCGGTAGGGATGAGCTTCGACTTCGAGTCAAACTCATGTTCTACTCGAACATTGCCTGTTCGCCTGTTCAGCGAACAGTGAACAATTTGGGCTATTTGCGGCAAATTCGAAAAGCCGGAACACCCTGTACAAGTCTATGGGAGAAATCTAAAGTGCTCATTTTAAAGGGTAATATGCAAGTTACTGTCCTAAAAAGTGTTTGGGGACCCGGGTCCTGCCCCAGGGGACACGTCAATTTTTTTTTTAATTTGACACGGGGTTCCCCTTAATATCCATGTCAGACCTGAAGGGCCTGGTAATTGAATTTAGGGGAACCCCCATGCTTTTTTTATTTATTTATCAATGAATTGTCGGCTAATACAGAGAACACTCATTGAGGGTTCTCTGTATTATGGGGAGCTGACAATTTAGCCGCAAGTGATTTTAAAAGACTTTTTTTCCTGCACAAATGACACTTTGTGCAGGGACAGTTCTAAGCACCAGAAACATGCGCCCCTTCACAGGCATACTATAGATACCCCCCAGCTACGAAATTTAAAGGAATATTACACTTTTATTGTTTCACTTTAATCATTATTAAAATCACTGCTCCTGAAAAAACGGCCGTTTTTAAAACTTTTTTTGCATTGATCCATGTCCCCTGGGGCAGGACCCAGGTCCCCAAACACTTTTTAGGACAGTAACTTGCATATTACCCTTTAAAATGAGCACTTTAGATTGTGAACTTTCGAGTCCCATAGACTTTATTAGGGTTCTAAAGTTCACTGGTGCGAACCGAACAGGGGGGGTGTTCGGCTCATCCCTATTCAGAGGCAAGTGAAATTATCTCTGGCACACAGTGTCGATGCCAAGATACATCTGACCACCGACACGTGGTCTAGCAAACACGGGCAGGGAAGGTATATCACTTTTACTGTCTAGGTGAACCTTCTGACGGCCGTCAAGCATGTAACCCGTGGCACCCGTGAAGATTTGGTTTTACCGCCACGGATTGCATGCAGGCCTGCCTCTCCTTCTCCTGCTCCATCCTCCTCCCTCTCCTCCTCAGCTGACTCCTCCTTTTCCGCTGCGCCGCCCAAGATTTTCAGAACCTATTTGACATGCCAGGTGAGACGTTGCCATGCTGTGCTGCATCTGTTGTGCCTGGAAGCCAAGAGCCACACTGATCCTGCACTCCTTTCAGCTTTGCGTACATAGGCAGATCAGTGGCTAACACAAAATGAGCAAAATGTCAAATAAAGGAGATCTCGATTAAAAAAAAAAATTAAAAAAAACACAAATTTTACAAATAAAAATCTGGAGATCTCAAAAATAAAAATATTCTAGGCATGAAATCATGAAAAAGAATAAAGAAATACGTTTTGGAGAAGTCTTTGTGAATATGAGCAGCAAAAGAACTTCATTCTTCTTGCATTCTAAAGAAAAAGAGAATGCGCTGCGTTAAACAATTTTTAACATTGCAGCGTGACGAATGTGCTATATCGATTATGAACGCTAGTTTTACCTGACCGAGCACTTCCGTCTCAGAATTTCTTCTGAGCATGCGTGGCAATTTGCATGTCGGACTAGGCTACACGCGATCGGAATTGCCATGATCAGATTTTGTTGTCGGAAAATTTGAGATCCAGCTCTCAAACTTTTTCCGTTGGAAATTCCGACGGAAAAAGTCTGATGGAGCCCACACATGTACGGATTTTCCGACAACATGGTCCGATAGGACATTTTTGCCGGAATTTCCGACCGTGTGTATGGGGGCTTAGATTTACACATGAATCGTCTGTTTGTGTGAAAACTAAATTTTAAAATTCTTACTCGGTGGTATAGAACGCCGGATAGACTGTTCTTCCCAGACTATTCAGACCTCTGCTGGAGATGTCAAGGAGACAGAAGTACCATGTTGCATATTTTTTTGGGAATGCCCCAAATTAAGGAACTTCTGGATAGAGGTCAGACGTATTCTCCAAATTATTACAGACTGTAGGATTCCAGATTCCAGATGACCCGGCCTTTTTCCTTCTGCACGCACCCCACATACCAGAAAAGGCATAGGAGAAATCTGTTATACGTCATCTTTTAGATGCTGCTAAGGCTTGTGTTCCATTAACATGGAAATCAACGTCACCACCGACGATAGGGATGTGATTGCTCAAAGTGAAAGATATTAGCAAATTAGAAGACCCGGTCCTTTCTACACGACACCAACAAGAGAGATACTCTGAGATCTGGTCCACATCTTCCTGGCCTCGGTGGAGAGAAGTACCCTTGAGGATAATTGGAATAGCTAAGGTAGACATTTAGGGAATTTACTTAAATCCTCTCTTTTTTTTTGTTTCACAAGTTTTTATTGGGTGAATAAAAAAGCATAATACAACTTAGTACATGAATAAACATTTGAACTCAACAACAGTTGTTAGATGAAGTACAGTACAATTACGGAAGGAAATGACATCCATATTTTCACAGGAGAAAAAACATTTAGTTATTGCTCATAGTTAGTAATTAGTCCACCTTTTTTATATATGAAAATGTTGATTGTCAAGTTATAAATAATCAGTTTGGGAGATATAGGGATGAAATGGAAAAAAAAGGGGGAAAAGAAAAAAAAAAAAGGGGGGGGGGGGTGATGCAATTTTTATGATATTAGGACTTGTAATAAAAGTATTTTACCCCAAGATATGTGTTAGCTTCTTCTTTATAAATAAATCACATTATTGTTTGACAGTTGATTTATAAGACTGGGAGTTCTTAAATGATGTCCAGACTTGCCATGTTGCAGAGAATTTTGTAATATTTTCCTGAGATATACTTATGAGTTCTTCGACTTGTTCAATATTGTTTATTCTTCTAAACCATTCAACTTTCGTTGGAGTAATTTCTGAGCGCCAGTGGTAGGGGATACATTGTCGTTCTGCACTAACCATAAACATAGGTAGTGATTTCAGGTATTTTTTCCTGTTGACAGAATTGAAATGTAAAATGTATTGTGCCGGAGTGAAGCTCAAATGTTCTGATGTAATTGAGTTAATGGTTTTGTGTACAGATTTATAAGAAGTGTCAGAAGAACCGAAGCGTCACACTGCGGAATACTCCCACTGAGGCGGATCGTGCGGAGGAAGCAGCGAAGAAGTCGGAGCATGATGCGGGACGAGAAGAGCGGAGGAAGAAGAAGATGGAGAAGCAGAAGATGGAGGAAGAAGAACACCGAAGGAAGATCAGAAGAAAGAAGATGGAAAAAGAAGCGGAAAGAGGAAGAAATTAATAAAGGACTTGCCAAAAACCATCTCTTGTGTTTTTTTTTTTACCTTTTTGACACTTTTTTTGTGAAATGGTAGAGGTACATTTGTACACCACTACCTATTCACACAGGGGGGGTGGGATCTGGGGGTCCCCTTGTTAAAGGTGGCTTCCAGATTCTGATAAGCCCCCCTCCTGTAGACCCCCACAGCCAGCGGGCAAGGGTTGTGGGGATGAGGCCCTTCTCCCCATCAACATGGGGACAAGGTGCTTTGAGGAGCCACCCTCCCAATGTTGCGGGCATGTGACCTGGTACAGTTCAGGAGGGGGGGCACTCTCTAGTCCCCCCTCTTTTCATGCTGCCTGCCAGGTTACGTGTTTGGATAAGGGTCTGGTATGGATTTTTTTTTAAAACTTTGGCGCGGGTCTCCCCTTAATATCCATACCAGACCTGAAGGGCCTGGTATGGAATTTAGGGGGACCTGTACGCATTTGTTTTTTAAATTTTGGTTCCCCTGTGGGGAAATCCCATGCCGTTTTTATCAATGAACTTTTATGTGTATTGTCGGACCGACAATCCATTGTAGCCGTGAGTAGTTTTAAATTACTTTTTTTCCTTTAGAAATGTCATTTTGCTGTCAGACTGTTCTAAACACGGGTAACATGCTTCCCTTTTCAGGCATACTATAGACAACCCCAGGTACGAAATGTAAAGGAATATTACACTTTTATTGTTTCACTTTAAACATTATTAAATTCACTGTTCCCGAAAAAACTTCAATTTTTATAACTTTTTTTTGCATTGATACATGTCCCCTGGGGCAGGACCCGGGTCCCCAGACACTATGACAATACAATACAATGCTTATAAGCTTTTTATATTAGCACTTTTGATTATTCATGTTCGTGTCCCATGGACTTTAACAGTGTTCGGGTGTTCAAACAAATTTTTTGCATGTTCGCAGGTTCTGGATGCGAACCAAACGGGGGGTATTCGGCTCATCCCTTCTCTTCAACATGCGGAAGAAAGGAAGGAAAGGCGGAACGATTGAGCCCAATTTCTATGGGCCTTATGTCATCCAGGCAATATCTGGGAAGATGGCTACATTGTCAAATAAAGAAGGAGCAACTCTGAAGAACAAATACAATGTGGACCACCTAAAGCCGTACTGGGGGACCAAAACGGAAGACGACCCAGTCACCTTCCAGGAATGTGATGATAATCAATCAATGGAGACGCCTCAAGGAAACTTCAGCAATACTTCTACCAGTCAACAGAGGCCTTCAGTTATTTGTTATGCTGTAGAATACACCAACAAAAGATTGTCACTATTGTGGTACAAGAAACTCTGTGTCTGAATAGGATGGATATATATATATATATATATATATATATAATTTTTTTTTTTTTTTTACTTCTTTCTATATCTATATTTATTTTCTCTGTGTTTAGTCAGTCTGTTTTACCTCCTACTGTATGTACTATATTAAGTGTAATGTTTATTATACATGTAATTCAATACATAAATCTTGCATTTTAAGCCCTCACTAGATACTTCACGGAATATCGTGCAAACCGTAGAGGAGAGAGGAATCAGTTAATGGATTATTGATAGTTTGACCCCGTTGGTCATATGTTTGGCTGTGCCCTGTTGGTCTGGCCTTTTCAATCTTATGGCCGTTATTAAGTTGCCACTGTTTGGCATTACGTTTTATCCAGTTCTTGTTTCATTAACCTTATAGGTTTGATATTCTACCAAACAAACTTTTTTTTTTCTCTCTCCAGTTCAAATGTTATGGAGTAAGGAAGATGAGGAGTCATTGGAAGTGGTTGGAGGGCCTTACAAGCTCGATGTCTCTTCCTTCATAACACTGCGTGGAACAAAGTGGTTGGTAGATGAGGTAAGAGACCACACAAAATGTATCCAAATCAATCCTGTAAGATTGTGTTATTGTTATTAAAATGTCATATTTTCTTACAATGCAGGTAAGTGATGCGTACCTACATCACCTAATTACACACTAGCAGGTAAGTGTGAATTCTATGGGAACTATGTGTATGCTTCTGTTACATGTTTGCTGATTTTGTTGTTTTGCCTGATAATTTGTCATTTCATTCTAAACAGGAATCTGTTGGCCACATTTGTGCCGTGGTTTCCACTGGATTGTTTGATGGTCAAGTCCATAAACTTGGAAAGGTGAGTTACTTATCACAATTACAGCTTTACAGCTCTGAGCATAAAATCCATAAAATTCATTACTAACGCGCTTTAAACCCTTTTGTGTAGATTATATTTCCAGAAGATGTTTGGGGGTGTCCAGCAAACGTTGGAGATCTCTGGATTCTAGTGCTATTTATTATTTCACACAGTTTACCTTTTATTTACTTATCTTATTTGTCTCTTATATTTGATGTCATTATGTTATGTATATAGGGTTGTCACCTGATCTTTACCCACTTCAGCCCCCCCTCCCCCCCGAGCCTCTTTTGGAGATTTGTTGTTTATAAGTTAAAATCTATTTTTTTCTGGAAAATTACATAGAACCTCCAAACACACATATATATATATATATATATCAAAAAAAAAATTCAGACACCCTATAGAACAAAATGTTGGTCATTGCAATACTTTATGTTACATCGTATTTGTGCAGCGGTCCAATGCCGCGTTCACACAAACAGAAATTCGGGCAGCAAAAGACAAATGAGAGCTTTAAAATGCGACCACGTGTATTCTCCATCGGACTTTTGCTGGCGGAATTTCAGCCAGCGGAAGACTGAGAGCATTTTCCCAATTTTTCCAATGGAAAAAGTTTCTATTGGAAATTCTTGTTCGTCTGTATGCAATTCCGGAGCTCAAAATTCCTACGCATGCTCGGAAACAATTCAAGGCATGCTCGAAAGCATTGAACTTCATTTTCTCGGCTTGTCATAGTGTTGTACATCACCGTGTTCTTGATTGTCGGGATTTGGTGTGACCATATGTAGGCAACACAAGCTTGAGCGCAATTCCAAATCATGTGTACGCGGAATTACAAGCGCAATATTTTTGCAAAAAATCCCCCTTCAGTCCATCATGAATGCTGCTGCCAGGCTCATCCACCTTACCAACCGCTCAGTGTCTGCCACCCCTCTCTGCCAATCCCTCACTGGATTCCACTCATCTAGTAAATCAAATTCAAAATACTAACAATAACTTACAAAACCATCCACAACTTGGCCCCAGCTACATCACTAAGCTAGTCTCAAAATACCAACCAAACCGCTCTCTTCATTCCTCCCAAGACCTCCTGCTCTATAAATCCCTCATCACCTCACCCCATGCTCACCTCCAGGACTTCTCCCGAGCCTCTCCCATCCTCTGGAACTCGCTACTCCAATCTGTCCGACTATCTCCTACTCTGTCCACTTTCAGACAATCCCTGAAAACTCATCTCTTCAGAGAAGCCTATCCTCCCCCACCTAATAACTGTACATTTATTTTCTCCATCAGCCCATCCCCCACAGTTATTACCTTTTGTATGTCTTGACCCTCCCTTCTAGATTGTAAGCTCTCTGATTCCTCCTGTATTACACTGTAATTGTAATGCCTGCCTTCATAATGTCTGTCTTCATGTTGTAAAGCCCTGTATAAAATATAGGCTCTATATAAACCCAGTATAATAATATTATTATTAATAATAGTAATAATAATAATAATAATAATAATAATTTCATAAAGAATCTTTATTTCACATTAACATTTCATTTCCTAATCCTCCCCCATCACCAGGACACATCTAGTGATTATAATACACCATCACATGATACATTATATTAGGATCCATTATAAAAGAGATCCCAAAGAATTCTATTGGTGATCCATTCTATGGGGACACATTATATTGGGGACACATTCCAGTTCTAGTAATCATACATTATTATAGTGATATCATTATATTAGTGATAAATCCCATTATTTCTTTCATTAGTAAATCTCGGGATCATTTCTTCATATATTTCCTCTGAGATTTTTCCATCGATTTTCATCTCTTTCTATTTGTAGATCTATTATTCATTTCTATTTCTTCACACAATAAAATAATCAATAGAATAAACTCATTGTAAAAGTATTAATAATAATACTGTCTACACATTATAATCCGGCACTCTCTACAATTCTTCACCGTCCCATCTCACTATACACAATGCTCATATAATGGGAGGAGCCATTAGAACCAATTCCCCGCCCCATTCTGTAGGAGACCCAAGAGCCGTACACACCCACTTATACTTTCCTTTATTGTTCCTCCATCAAAGTCCTCACTAAGTCCCCAGTTTCCCGGGTATTGAGGGATCATGTGACCTTCTCCGAGCATGCAGTGTTCAGGCCTGAGCAGCCAATCACAGGACTTACATACCGTCACATGATGGAGGGGTGACATCATCAATCCTATGTAAGCTCCGAGATAACCCACCACGTATCTTACATGGGTGAGGATTCAGGGCTCTGACATGGATTGATGGGGGGGATATAAAAGGGGGTAGAAGTGGGCCGGGGGGCTGTGACTGCCCTAAGTGAGCAAATGACAAAGAGACTTATTATGTAATTTGGAACCCTAAAGTAGCGTGACACATAAAGGGTCCCTAAGTAATATGACATACTTGGGGCCCCCAGGCAGTGATAGGACAAGAAAAAAAGGTCAACATGTGCCCCCCATGAACTGTGAACTACTTCAGCACCATAGATTGCAGGTCCCGCCCATTTCTCTGCTCCCTCCTGATGAAGCCCCCAAGGTGGCCATCTCTTTTACAGACCCTTAGCTTGGCCCCGTCCCCCAGACATTTCAAAACATTTAGGGCACCCAGACAATGTTATATCATCCAGATTCCTGTCAATGTGACCTATTTGTGGGCCCCAGACAATGTCACCTACTACGGGGCCCCAAGCCATGTGACATATGTGGCCCCCGGCTTTCCTCAGATACTTTCAGAAAAATAAAGTGACAGATAAAGTGGCAGATGATAGTGACACTGGTGGGCACTGATAGACGGCACTGAGGGGCACTAAGGGGACCGATTTCCCTCTAACAGAAGTCGGTAATCAGCTTTCTTCTTTTCTTAATGATGACAGTGTGTGGGAAAAAAGCTGTTGACCGGCTCCTTTTTACTTCCATGATCAGCTGTCATTGGCTGACAGCTGATCAAATGGTAAAGAGTTTGCTGTGATTGGCCCTTTACCCGATCAGCCGAATCCCAAGGTGGGGTGGGCAGTGTGAAAACAGGAGGATGTACATGGACACCCTTCCCAGCATTTTAAGACAGCGCTGTAGTCATCTTTCGGCTATAGTGTGGGCACCAAGTGGTTAAATCTGCCCAGCATCAAATCCCCCCCCAAAAAATGCATAAAAAAAATCACAAAATGAAATTATCACGGTATAAAATCCTGTGGAAAGCACATCAGAAAGGCTGAAAAGCACCTGCATAGGTGTGAATCACACACAGACATGACATGTGATCTGCACAGCAATGTGATCCCAGCCTTAGAGAGATTTCCTCTCACTTCCTGTCCTGGTGACAACAATACAAGGAGGGAGAGAAATCTGTACAGGGACACAGACATATAAACATCCGACAGGGGCTCTAATCCTTCCCCTTCCTTATTCTACTAAACATATCATTCTTATTTCAGTCTGTGTTCATGTTGGAAAGTTCCCCTCATTTCCTGTCTAGATAAATGTTGTCACCAGGACAGGAAGTGAGGGGAAATCTCTGTAATGGAGCCCCAGATAGAAGAAAACACCTGACAAGGGATCTAATCCTGACCCACTCTGCCTAAAAACAGTCTGGGCTCTCTGATCACATTTTTCTTCCAGTAATAAATCTCTAGATGACGTCTTCATAGATTTCCTCTCAGATTGTTCCATTTATTTCCATCTCTTTGTAGTATAGATTGTATGGAGAAGGAGGGGGAGGGGCAGAGAGGAGAGGTGACCCCGTCCTTTCCCATCACAGTGACCCCACCCCCCTCTATGTCTGATCATGACCCCCCTTCCCCAACACAGAGGGATTAAATGTGGGGGAGGGGCAGGAGGCAGAGGGGAGGGGCAAGGGGAGGAGATGGCTGATGTGAAATACCATGACAATAGATAGATAGATAGATAGATAGATAGATAGATAGATAGATAGATAGATAGATAGATAGATAGATAGATAGATAGATAGATTTCTCACTGACCAATAGGAACATGTTATTAATACTCCAATAATTGGACAGATATTCTACCCAATCACAGCGATCAGTAAGAAATCTCACATTTATTTATAGTAGAAAAACTTGCAGTAAGCCCCGCCCACTGCTATATACTATTGGATAAATATTAAATGAATTCCCCTCCTTCGTCTGACATCACCAGACTGTGGGCGGAGTTCTCACATCTCCCGCCTCCCCCCACAGATCTTTATACAACCATCCCATACACCTATCCCAGCATGGAGGGGCTCAGTGAAGGTGGTGGTGAAGGTGTGGAGGTGTCGGATCGGGTCACACAGATCATAAAAGGAGATCCGCCCGGCCTCATAATCCAGATATATCCTGACTCTGTTACTGGAGGGATCGGTGGGTAAGAGGGTCCATTTCCTGTCATGTATTACATAATACTGATTACCTTCCCTGTCCAATCCCCAGGAATTCTTATTATCTCCAATCTCTGACTCCCCCCCTCTCCTCCCTATACTGGGGTAACACATCCCGACTCTCCAGCTCTCTGACCCCCCGACATCCACTTCCCAGTAATGTCTCCCTGAGGAGAAACTCCGACTGCTCAACACCTGAGAAGAATACTGGAATCTCTCTGGTGTTTCTGGGAGATTCTGGTTTCTATCTGCCCAGGATACAGTTTTCCTGTCATCTGATATCCGTAGATAATTATCAGCTGTGTTTCCATCCAGTAATATGTCTGCAGCTCCCTGTATATAGAAGTATACATTTACCTCTGTTATTATATCAGATAAACCTTTGTGTAAGACCCCCGCCACATCCAGACCCCCTCCATCATGGAGGAGCTCCTCATGTCTCTCTCTGTCCTCATTATCTCCATCCTCAGTATCACACAAGTCACCTGTGTCTGATTCCTGTAAGACAGTCAGTGGATCCGCCACGTTACACAGCTCCTCAATGTGACGCAACTTCCTGGACAGCTCCTCCTTCTTTATTTCCAGATCCCGGATAGAGATGGAGATCCGCTCTGCCCTCCCGGAGATGTCCCTCAGGACTCTCTTCTCCAGGTCTTCCAGATGTCTCCTGAGATTAGACATGTGCAATTTGTTTAGTTCCAAATTTATTTTTTAATGAATTTTGACAAATCTGTTAATTTTGAAATTTTCTAATTTTTCAATTTCCGAAATTTTGAATTCAGAATTTTCAAATTTCCGAGTTTCTTATTTTGAATTTCTGAATTTCGAATTTCCAAGTTTCTAATTTTCAAGTTTAAAACTTCAGAATTTCGAATTTCCAAGTTTCTAATTTCCAAGTTTAAAACTTCAGAATTTCGAATATCTTAGTTTCAAATTTTGAATTTCAGAATTTAAAATGTCAGAAATTAGAATTTAAAAATTTTGAATTTCCGAGTTTCGAATTTTGAATTTCTGAGTTTCGAATTTCTGAGATTCAAATTTTAGAATTTCCGAGGTTCGAATTTTTAATTTTCAAATTTCCAAATTTCCGAAATTCTAAATTTAAGAAATTTGATATTTACAAAATTCCAATTTGAAATTTTGAAAAAAAGAAATTTTGGAAATTCTAAATTTCGGAAAATCTAAATTTTGGAAATTCAGAAATTCAAAAAATTTTAAATTAGGAAACTTGAAAATTTGAAATTTCATAAATATGAAAATTCAAAAATATGGAAATTTGAAATTCTAAATGTAAGAATGAAAATCTGGAAATTCAAAAGAATGAAAATCTGAAAACCCGAAAATCTGAAATAATAAATATTAAATTATAAGTATTGTTATTTTCTTTCAAATTTGGTTGTTGGTGAACATAACGAGTGTGAATTTATCCAAAGTTACAAAATATCTGAAATAACGAATCTAAACGAAAGGGAAGTAACACTCTAATAATAATAAATAACAATAATAATAATAATAACAAAACTTTTTATTATTAATTATTAAGATGTTCCATTCCATTTGTTAAGATGCAGCAGTTGTTATTTCAGATAATTCATAACTTCAGATACTTTTGTATTCATTACATTCACAAAGCCAAATTTGAAAGGAAATTCCAATACCTATAATTTAATAGTTATTTTTTCAAATTTTACAGATTTTCTTGCTTTTTTTCATATTTGCACATTTTTGGATTTTCACATTTTTGAATTCCGAAAATTCGAAAATGGAAAATTCAGAAATTGGAAAATTCGGAATATCGGGAATTCAAAATTCGGATTTTCAATTTCCAAATTTTCTAACTTCAGAATTTCAAATAAAAAGCAAAAAAAGAATGAAAATTAAACAAATGAATTTTTTGTCAGTGCACATGTCTACCTGAGATCTCTAAACAGGGCAGTGACTCTCTCGGTGTCACCAGCGGCTTCTTCTTCTACTTTCCTCCGGTGTTCCTGCAGACTCTGGACTCTTTCCTCCGTCTCCTCTCTCTTTGTCAGAAGTTTCTGCAGAACATTCCTCAGTGTCTTCTTCTTCTTCTCAGAAGCCTCATCCAGTGACTTCATCTTATGTCCTGTGTGATCTCCAATCACACAAAACTTACAGACACAGGTCTCATCATCAGTGCAGTAATACTCCAGGATCTTCTTATGGACGTAGCATTTCCTGCTCTCCATGGACAAGGTGGGGTCACATAAGACGTGTTCTGGGGACTTTTTGTGGACTCTCAGGTGTTTATCACACAGAGAAACCTCACAGTGCAGACAGGATCTAACAGCAGGTACAGGAGAGTCCACACAGTGAGTACAGAAGACCCCGGACTCCTCCTGATGTGGCTGAGCAGACAGGAAAGTCTCTGCTATGTTATGTAGTGTTATGTTCCTGTGCAGTGCAGGACGACTCCTGGATCTTTTTCTGCATTCAGGACAGGAATATCCTCCAGACCCCTCCTGTGTATCCAGCACACCATCAATACAGACCCGGCAGAAGTTGTGACCACATCTCAGGGTTACAGGATCGGTATAAATGTTCAGACAGACGGAACATTCCAACTCAGCTCTCAGATCACCAGACGCCATCGCTGACAGCAGAAGAGAAACGAAACTGAAAGTCTCTGACACCGGAGAGGAATGTGGATGGGGGAGGGGTGACGTCCTCCTACACAGGGTGAGGCTGGATGAATATTATAGGACACGGAGATCAGAGTACAGAAGGGAGGAGATTCGTTTTGCAGTAGTAATGAGAATTATACCTCCCAACATTAGAAGAGAGAAAGAGGGAAAGACGGATGTGGAGAAGACATGCGGAGCACTAAGTGCAATGACATGAAAAGTGGAGATGACTACATCATGATGAAAAGGAAATTGGTTATATAATCACCTGACCTCCGGAAGATTTACCCCCCTTCATGACCAGTCATTTTTTTGCGATACAACACTGCGTTATTATAACTCACAATTGTGCGGTCATGCAACATTGTACACAAATTAAAATTATATAATTTTTTCCTCACAAATAGGACTTTCTTCTGGTGGTATCTGATCACCATTGTATTTTTTTGCACTATAAAAAAATAAACAACAATTTTGGAAAAATACATTTTTTTCTTAATTTTTTTGTTATAAAACATATTCAATTAAAAACATAAAAAAAATTAAAATTCTTCATCAATTTAGTCTAATATGTATCCAGCTACATGACCCTATGATGACCAACTGAGAAATGCATGCCTGCTCAGTCTCTCTATACATTGTAAGCAGCCTATGGGGTGGTGCAGAACACATGGCTCTTTCCTGAGTGGCTCCGTCACGAGTGGTGCGAAGTTTCACCGCCACAGTTTAACGAAAGCAGGATAACTAAAGCTGGATGAAGATACAACAAGAACTCTGCTCCACTCTACATGACGGCAAGTAAACCAGCATTTGGCATTTATTTTATATCAAGTCAGATTCCCACTCTATCCACTGACATCATCTCCTGCATTTGCTGCACCCACATGCTGGCATAAACACCAGGGCCACTAGACACGTGTGCTCATGCACATCCCACTCTCATCTGGTCTTCCTCACCCTCCTCATTCTCCTAGTCTCAGATGACATTTTTCCTAATCCTGGTCCGTCATTTTCCAACTGCAAGCCACATATCCAATACCCCTCCTCCTCTGGCAACCACAGCAATACACTCATGCCACGTATACACGATCGGAATTCTCATCGGAAGAAGCTCTGATGGTTTTCCCGACAGCTCAAGCTGTCTTGCTTAGACACGGTCACACCAAATTCCAACTACCAAGAACGTGGTGACATCCACCACGTACTACGGGACTAGAAAAGGGAAGTTCAGCACCACGTACGGCACCCTTTGGGCTCCTTCTGCTGATCTCGTGTTTATCGCGTGTTTAGTAGAAGTTTGGTGAGAGACGATTCGCGCTTTTCAGACTTGTGCTTCAGATCGTTCCTGCTCTACAGTTTGTGCTTGTCGGTGCGTATCTACCTATCAGTGCATGTAGTCAGTTCGCATTTGTTTGTCATTGTGGACTATATCTTGGTATATAGTAAGCTTTGATTTTCAGTGCTTATTGTCCGCTCGTTGCTGATTTGTGTTTCGTTCTTTTAGGCCTTGCTGTTTATCGGTGCTTTCTGTTGTCCTTTCTGACCAGCCGACCATTTTGGAGCCATGTTACGTGTACGTACTCGTCGTAGAGTTCATGCTGTGCGGGGGGCTTGGTGTTGGGGTTCTTACTTTGACACAAGCCCGGTCCATGAACAGGGCGAGGAGGAGTTTGTGGACCAAGAATTGGCTGCGCCAGGGTGACCAGTTCTCGCACATGCCTTTGCTACGTGAGATCCGTGAGAATAATCCTGATGATTTCAGGAATTATCTCCGGATGACTGACCCCATTTTTCACCGTCTATTGGCTTTGCTGACCCCTTATATCAGCAGGCAGGATACCTGCATGCGGCAAGCCATCACTCCGGAGCAGAGGCTCATCGCCACGTTGCGCTACTTGGCGACAGGGAGAAACCTTCAGGACCTCAAGTTCTCGACAGGCATCTCCCCCCAGGCTCTGGGGATCATTATTCCAGAGACCTGTTCTGCCATCATTCAAGTCCTGCAGAAGGACTATATGAAGGTAAGTTTTTTCCTTTAACATCACATTCTATGTATTTAATGATTGCTAATGTATTGTATTTCTTTCATCATTCTATAATTAACATAATTGTAATAAGCTGGGAATTTCCTCTTTGTCCTCATGCATGTTGGAATTTTGTATGCTCCTTTTTTGTCCTTCATGCATATTTGCCTTCACTAACCCCCCCAGCATGCTATCCGGGGCCCATCTACTCCTATAGTCTAGTCACTTAACAATGTATTTTGTCAGCTCCATTGTAATGCTTTACCCTAAAGACCCCCTACAATGTTTACAAATGTTATTGTTGTCCTTAAATTCATGCAGTGCCAGAGGCTTTTTTGGGGGGCCCAAAATCATTTGGAACCCCCCTCCCCCCCAACCGCTAAGTCACCTGATAGCAATCCTCTATCTGCTGGCTTTGCCAAACCCAGTACACACTATACCTACCTCTTTTGTGGTCAGATTTATGGATGAATTTCTCCAAAGCATGTAGTGCAAGGGCCTGCCTCAATACTTTCAAATGCGACTGTTTAAATTTTTCTTCTCATATTATTATCTTGATAGGTAATTGCAGAATCTACAAATGTGCTTCCATTTATTAATTTGTTTTGATGCCACTTTTTATTACCTGTCCGGTGGGCTGCCAATAGTGTAATTAGGAGGGGCTGGCCAAAGTAACACACATTACTTTGTTATTACTCCATTACGTAGTGGAGAGGGTGGTTACCTGTCCAAAACATACCTCCCCCCTAAAATATTTACAAGGGGCCATCAGAGGGGGTGATGAATCTGATAAGTGGACCTTATATTTTAGCCTTTAAATACTCTTTACCAGAAATATACTGATGTTGGCCAACAATGTTTGTGTATAATCTGCTTGTAATGTTTTTGTGCAAAATTACTAACTAGATTTTTTTTGTTTGACTCCACAGTTTCCTTCAACGCCACAGGAATAGCAGACTGTGGCCTCCCAGTTTGCCTAACTGCGGAGGGGCAATCGATGGGAAGCACATCCGCATCGTCCCACCACCCCATTCGGGGTCATACTATTTTAACTATAAGGGGTTTCATAGTATCGTGTTGATGGCGGTGGTGTTGGCGACATATGAGTTTATATATGTGGATGTGGGGAGGAATGGCCGGATGTCGGATGGAGGAGTATTTACCCGGACCGAGTTTCACCACGAGTGGTGGCTTGGGATTGCCACCCCGAGAGGAGAACGTTGAATGACTGCCATTTGTCTTCATAGCAGATGAGGCTTTCAGTCTGGGAAACCATGTCATGAGGCCATTCCCCCAGAGGACCCTCACCCCTGAGAAGAGGGTTTTTAATTACCGGTTGGCCAGAGCCAGAAGAGTTGTGGAGAACGCGTTTGGGATTCTGGCCAGCCAGTTCCACCTGTTTCAAACGGCCATTAATATGGCGGAATACAAACTTAACACCATAATTTTATCTTGTTGCATCCTGCATAACTTTATGAAAAGAAACAACCCAAATTATGTGGTCACAGTTGGACCTGACGCCGGACTTCAGCAATCAATGACGTCCCTGGAAGCGGCCCGTCCTGGCTTGCCCCCCCAAAGTGCCCGTGAAATGCGCCAAAATTATGTGCAATATTTTTTGCTTTGCCAGCACATGTTTGAATACATTTTAAAGCTGTAAAAATCTGGATTTTTGAATTCCTGCTTTTGTCTCTTTTTTCTGTCTCCTATTGCACTTGCAGTACCAAGTGGTTTGTACATTATTATCTAAACCCATTGACACTGTAAACATCAATTTAAACACAAAAAATGGTATTGATCATTGAAAGAAGAAGCCACACATTGTTGAGTAAAAATTATTTTACTCCGTACACATTCACATGTGTGTTGTAAAACTTTTTTTGTAAAAAAAATATAAAATTTTGAGGTTAGCTACATATTTTTTTTGTTTTAAGGTTACATAAACAGCCATGTTTCAAAACAGAACATACACAACTCTGGAACTTCCAAAGTTCAACACTGAAAAACTTAAAAGGCAAGATCACACATTATATTGTCCAGAATGTGTGGATCTTGCCTTCAACAGATGGGGCGAAGTCACTCCTGTAAAAGCCTAATTTTGAAGATGCACACAAATTGGGAGTCAAACTGGGGATTTGCGTTCTGATCCCATGCCTAATGTCAACATGTGCTATCTCCCATCATGGGGGACAAATGGACTTGTTTTGGGGTGCAACACCTTCCTCTCACCTACTTGAGTTTTGAGGAAGGGGTTGCAGGCACAAAACGCGTACATTGCTATCCCCTGATGGCAGATAGCACATGTTGACATACTGTGTGCATCTTCAAAATTAAGCTTTTTTAAAATGTAAAACTTTTTGAAAAAAAACACAAAATAGTGCAGATTTTTGGGGAAATTTAATTCTTCCTGGGACATCAATCATGTTCTTAAGTTTTACTTCAATATCCATAGTTTTCTGTTTGATAATGTGTAAATCCTGACTGCACCACATGATGTCCTGGATTAGCCTTTGGGCACTGTACTGTCACTGGTGAAATGATCTGATTGTTCTTCCACAACCTGCACATCACCTAAAAATTAAAAACACACCATGTATTATAAATATGCAAGCATACATCTCTTATTACCTGAAGCTGGGGTGTCAGACACTCACCTGTTGTGGTCTCAGTCTCGAGCACCTCTCCTTCCTCCACATCCTCTGGTTGTGACCTCTGTTCCCCTTGTTCAGGAGGTGAGGAGTCCCTGGTGACCTCATATCTCCCGATTCTTTGCTCCCCTATGAGAATGAAACAAAAGGTATACATAGCACACTGATATTTGAGGCAACAAATATGAATGATAAACATTGCTTGGAAGTGGGGTACAATTGTCTGGTCAGAATTACAAGCTGAAGACATGATTTATGCCCTGCTAAAGCTGGAATACTTACCTTTTTTGGGCCCCCAAGTATCCAATGGAGTACCTGTGTTTGACACCCTAAAAAGCTTGTTCTGGTGTCCCACACTAGTGTACCTGAGTCCAGATGGGTAGCCAACTGTGACTGTCATCTCCATACATTACACTGAATCTAGTTTGCTGTTCCTTCTAGGTTCAAACACATCTAGACAACAATGTCCTAAACCTCTTTTATTAAATTCAAAAATAACATGAACAAATCCGTGGAGGCCAGTCCATAGGGCGCCGCCCCCTCCCATGTAGTAAAAAAAAAATAAAAATTTTTTTAAACATGTCCCTTTAAGAATTTTTTTTTAAATTTCCCTCCCTATGTGCACTGGCGCCGGACGCAGTGCAATATAGGAAGCGCCATGTCTATGCAATCACAAGATTGCAGATGCGGCGCTTCATTTGCCAAAAAAAGCGCTCTGTGGCACAGCCGATCGCGCCACAGCTTCCGGCGCAATCGACTAGCCGAGCAAGTGCATAGACTTGCACTTAAGTGAGCAGTGGGCGGTGCTTCCGACGTCACTCAAGGAAGTGACGTTGGCATGGCACTTCTTTCTTCTGCCCGCCTGAGAGGATCAGGTAAGGGGCTGCCGCATGGCAGCTTACACTATCTTGATCATTTATTCTGCCCAGCCGCCGGAACCCCCTCCACATCGATGTATCTTATGGTGGTCGCACTCGGCAGCATACCCCAACCCCCCCACCCCCCTGCTAAACAATATTTAAAGAAATAGTGTTATCAGTGACCTGCAGCATACACCCCCCCTCAAGAAGCTTTAAAAAAAAGGGTTATTAATAATAACCCTTTTTTAAATCTTGTCTGGGGGGGTGTATGCTGCCAACCACCCATAATAACCCTTATTTTTTAATTCGTGTTTAGCGGGGGCGGGGTGGGGGGTCAATGCTGCCGACCACCGATATTAACCCTTTTTAAAATCTTGTTTGGGGGGCAGGTATGGGGGTTAATGCTGCCGACCACCGATATTAACCCTTTTTTTAAATCTTGTTTGGGGGGGCAGGTATGGGGGTTAATGCTGCCGACCACCAATAATAATCCTTTTTTTTTTAAATCTTGTTTGGGGGGGTATGCTGCCGACCACCGATAATAAGTTATTATTGGTGTTTGGCAGCATACCCCCAAACAAGATTTAAAAAAAAAAGGGTTATTATCGGTGGTCGGCAGCATTAACCCCCATACCTGCCCCCCCAAACAAGATTTACAGGTTGTAGATATGTGCGATTTACAGGTTGTAGATATGTGTGATTTGCATGTTGTAGATATGTGCGATTTGCATTTTGTAGATATGTGCGATTTACAGGTTGTAGACATGTACGATTTATAGTTTGTAGATATGTGTGATTTGCATGTTGTAGATATGTGCGATTTACAGGTTGTAGATGTGTGCGATTTATAGTTTGTAGATATGTGCGATTTGCATGTTGTAGATATGTGCAATTTATAGGTTGTAGATATGTGCGATTTATAGGTTGTAGATATGTGCAATTTATAGGTTGTAGATATATGCGATTTGAATGTTGTAGATATGTGCGATTTATAGTGTGGCAGCACGCAGGTAAAATCACCTGGTTGTATTCAGGATGGGAAATATGTGTGTCCTAGATTCAGGCTTTATGCAGACTTTTACAATTAGAGGGGAAGAGTTAATGAGCCCAGCTGAAGTAAGTGGGCTCATTAAGGCCTCTACAAAAAACCCCAGCATGCATAGGGAGATGCTCCATCCTGGAACCAGTTTTGTGTGTATAGACTGGGGAGTCTGAGATCTGTTCTGTGCGGTGAGTTAACGCCTGTGTGGCAAACCCCTACAATAGAGACAGGGACTGGGGCAGCACAAGGCTGCACCCAGTTGTTAGACAGGGAGTCTACGTGTGTAGTTAGAGGTCAAGCGGACCAGGATTTATTTTCTTGTTTTATTTTGTTTGGCTGTTATATGTATCACTGCATGTAGCCTAAATAAACCGGATCTTTTGTTTTTTCACCTACACCGCTGTCTGCTGTGCCTGACTTTGTGTTGTGAACCCATCCAGGGGGTCACACACACCCGCTACCGAGCTAACCCCCTCACAGTTGGTGGAGAATTTTGGCAGTTTTTTTTTTTTTGTTGTTGTTAAGGGCAGCATGGAGGAGATACTGAGACAGCTGGCTCTAGCAAATGCAAACCAGCAGCAAACAAATGCAGGTTTACAAAAGAGCCTTGCAGCTCAACAACAGAGCCTTGCAGCCCAGCAGCAGACAAATGCAACTTTGCAGCAGAGTTTGGAAGCTCAGCAACAAGCCCAGCAGCAGGCAAATGCAAATCAGCAGCAGACAAATGCAACTTTGCAGCAGAGTTTGGAAGCTCAGCAACAAGCCCAGCAGCGATCTGAAGCCCGCTTCATAGACCTATTGCAGAAGCAAGAGCAGAATTTTCAACAGCAAATAGAGACATTGATACAGCAACGTCCGCAGACCAATGAAGCAAGTGGGTACAATAATACCGCATCCTTTGGTGTGAGCCGTTTACTGACAAAAATGACTGGAGAGGATGATCCGGAGGTGTTTTTGACCACATTTGAAAGGACTGCTGAAAGGGAAAAGTGGCCTAAGGAGCAATGGGCTGGACTGGTGGCCCCTCTGTTAACTGGGGAATCGCAGAAAGCTTATTATGACCGAGAGCCTGACCAAGCAAAAGACTATGTGGTGCTAAAAGCAGAAATATTGGCACGGCTGGGTGTCACCCTGGCCGTCCGGGCTCAGCGTGTGCATAACTGGACTTTTCAGGTTGGAAAACCTCCCAGGTCTCAAATGTATGATCTCATTCACCTGAGCAGGAAGTGGCTGCAGCCAGAGATTTTGACCGCACCAAACGTTGTGGAACGTGTGGTTATGGATCGTTTCCTGAGAGCTCTTCCTACTGCCATCCAAAAATGGGTAAGCCATGGAGACCCAGAAAATGCAGATAAACTTGTGGATCTGGTTGAGAGGTACTTGGCTACAGAGAACTTGACCACCTCTTCCAGGGACTCACGGACTTTCCCCCCTAAGACCAGATCATCCCCAGTGGCGGGTAAGATGACTCCAAGGGGTGAGGGTGGAGAGAGTGAGAGTTCTACCTAAGGTCTGGCGGGAGCAGCCCAGGAAGCCCATGCTGCAAGAGGCAGCGAAAAAGATTATTTGCTACCGCTGCCGGCAAGAGGGACATATTGCAGCCAATTGCCCAGTTGTGGATGAGCCTATGCAATGTGACTTTATAAGGGAGAGACGTCAGTCGCTGTTTGCGACAGTTGCATGCACTGCCATTCGGGGACCTGAGAAACATTTATGTAAAATGTGTATTAATGGTAGACATGCTGATGTGTTGCTAGATTCAGGTAGTCTGGTAACATTGATAAAAGCTGAATTAGTTACTACAGAGGTCTCTGGGAAGAACAGGGTGGCTGTTATTTGTGTACATGGGGACACCCGAGAGTATCCTGTAACTTCAGTGTTTTTTGAGACCCCCAAAGGTAACCTCTCTCATCAGGTGGGGTTAGTGTCTCAGTTACCACATGATGCTATTGTGGGAAGGGATTTTCCAAAATTCTGGGAACTCTGGGATTGTCCTGAGGCCCCCATTGGTGCCCCTATAAACCAGGAAGATGACCAGAATTCCTCTGGGAGTGGTGAGGACTCTCCTGAATTTCCCTTGTCGGTATTGGCGGGGGAAACTCGAGAAACTGGGGAGGAGCCAACGTCCTCAGATGAAAACATGCCGTCTGTGGAGTTTTCGGATCTTGAGGTTCACAGGGAAAATTTTGCCACAGAACAGTTAAAAGACCCCACCCTAATAAAGGCACGGGAAAATGTGGTGAAAATAGATGGCGAGTTAGTGAACCCAGATAAGACTTGCACTTACCCGTACTTCACTGTGGAAAGGGACCTGCTGTATCGAGTGGCTCAAAGGGCAGAAGAAACCATTGAGCAACTTGTAGTGCCCAAACCTTACAGGAAGTTGGTGTTAGAATTGGCCCATGGGCACATTCTGGGAGGTCATCTGGGGGCCGAGAAAACCAGAGAGAGGGTACTGCAGAGATTCTATTGGCCTGGGGTCATGAAGGAAATAGAAAATTATTGTTCCTCCTGCCCTGTGTGTCAGAAGTCGGCACCATGCCACATTTCCGTAACCCGCTGGTACCTCTTCCTATCATTGAGGTCCCCTTTGAAAGGATCGCAATGGATTTGGTAGGTCCGATAATGAAGTCCGCTAGGGGGCATCAGTACATTTTGGTTATATTGGACTATGCCACCCGTTATCCGGAAGCAATTCCTCTTCGAAATACCTCGGCCAAAACCATAGCCAAAGAGCTATCTCTGGTTTTTAGCCGCGTGGGTATTTGTAAGGAACTGCTTACGGACCAAGGTACACCCTTTATGTCCAGGGTTATGAAGGAACTATGCAAGTTGTACAAAGTGACACAATTGCGTACATCTGTGTATCACCCCCAAACAGATGGGTTGGTTGAAAGATTCAACAAAACCCTAAAACAAATGTTAAAGAAGGTGGTGGATAGAGATGGAAAGAATTGGGACTGTCTAATACCCTATCTGATGTTTGCCATTAGGGAGGTACCCCAATCCTCTACGGGTTTCTCACCCTTCGAGTTGCTCTATGGGAGACACCCAAGAGGGCTGCTGGATATCGCCAAGGAAACTTGGGAAAATGAGAGTTCTCCTCACAGGAGTGTGATTGAGCATGTCGCCCTGATGCAAGATAGAATTGCACAAGTAATGCCAATTGTAAAGGAACATTTAACCCAAGCGCAGTTAGCCCAGCAGAGAGTGTACAACCGTGGGGCCAAGACCCGTACTTTTTCCCCGGGGGATAGGGTCTTGGTGCTAGTCCCTACGGTTGAAAGCAAATTTCTGGCCAAATGGCAAGGTCCATATGAAGTAATTGAAAAAATTAGTGAGGTGAACTACAGGGTTAGACAGCCAGGAAGGTGAAAGCCGGAGCAGATCTATCACGTCAATCTGCTGAAAGCCTGGAGGGATAGGGAATCCCTAGTCGCAGAGACTTTGTCACAAGTACAGCCTGATTGCTTAGTTCCTGAGGTTGGAATAGCAGACACCTTATTGAAACCCCAACAACAGGAGGTTAAAGAGTTTGTACTTCGTAACAAAGAGATTTTCTCTGAGCTTCTGGGACAAACATCTGGCGTAGAGCATGACATTATCACCCCGCCAGGAGAAAGGGTAAAACTAAAACCTTATAGAATACCAGAGGCTCGACGGGAGGCAATACGTGGGGAGGTTCAAAGGATGCTGGAATTGGGTGTGATAGAGGAGTCCCAGAGTGACTGGTCCAGTCCTATCGTACTAGTGCCCAAACCTGATGGGAGCTGGCGGTTTTGTAACGATTTTAGACAATTAAATAAAGTTACAAAATTTGACACCTACCCCATGCCACGTATAGATGAGTTGATTGACCGGCTGGGAACAGCCCGATATATGACAACTCTTGATCTCACCAAAGGGTATTGGCAAATTCCCCTGGCCGAGTCGGCCAAGGAGAAAACTGCGTTTGTAACCCCAGATGGGGCATTCCAATATAAGAGAATGCCGTTTGGGTTACAGAATGCACCGGCAACATTCCAGCGGAAAATGGAGAAGATTCTGAGGCCCCATCAGAAATATGCTGCAGCTTACCTGGATGATGTGATTATCCATAGCACAGACTGGGTCTCACATTTGCCAAAAGTACAAGCAGTCCTAGACTCTATCCGGGAAGCTGGGTTTACGGCCAATCCAAAGAAGTGTACCATTGGACAGGAGGAGGCCAAATATCTTGGGTACACTATTGGGAGGGGGGTGATAAAACCCCCAAGTCAATAAAGTCGAGGCCATACAGAGTTGGCCACGTCCCAACAGCAAGAAACAGGTACGAGCCTTTCTGGGAATCGCTGGCTATTATCGACGATTCATTCCCCATTTTGCTTCTCAGGCTGTGCCCCTCACCAACCTGACAAAAGGGAAAGAGTCGGTTATGGTTAAATGGTCCCCAGAGGCTGAGGAAGCATTTCAGTCCTTAAAAACAGCCTTATGTAGCCAGCCAGTGTTGTACTCACCAGACTTGTCTAAGGACTTTGTTGTACAAACTGATGCATCAGACGTTGGGTTAGGAGCAGTGTTATCCCAGGTCTGGAACGGGGAAGAGCACCCAGTCATTTACCTCAGCAGGAAGTTGAAGTCCCATGAGGTAAATTACTCCACGATTGAGAAGGAATGTTTAGCAGTGAAGTGGGCTCTAGATTCCCTTCGGTACTATCTGCTAGGTAGGCACTTTGACCTGGTGACTGATCACGCTCCTTTAAAGTGGATGGCTCAAAACAAGGAGACCAATAGAAGGGTAAATAGGTGGTTCCTGGCCCTACAGGAATTTAACTTTACAGTTAAGCATCGCCCTGGTGTTAAAATGGGGAATGTGGATGCTTTGTCTCGGATACATGCGTGTCTGGCTGCTTGTGTTACAACCCCAAGGTTGAAACAAGAGGGGGGGGTATGTGGCAGCAGGCAGGTAAAGTCACCTGGTTGTATCCAGGATGGTAAATATGTGTGTCCTAGATTCAGGCTTTATGCAGACTTTTACAATTAGAGGGGAAGAGTTAATGAGCCCAGCTGAAGTAAGTGGGCTCATTAAGGCCTCTACAAAAAACCCCAGCATGCAAAAGGAGATGCTCCATCCTGGAACCAGTTTTGTGTGTATAGACTGGGGAGTCTGAGATCTGTGCGGTGAGTTAACGCCTGTGTGGCAAACCCCTACAATAGAGACAGAGACTGGGGCAGCACAAGGCTGCACCCAGTTGTTAGACAGGGAGTCTACGTGTGTAGTTAGAGGTCAAGCTGACCAGGATTTATTTTCTTGTTTTATTTTGTTTGGCTGTTATATGTATCACTGCATGTAGCCTAAATAAACCGGATCTTTTGTTTTTTCACCTACACCGCTGTCTGCTGTGCCTGACTTTGTGTTGTGAACCCATCCAGGGGGTCACACACACCCGCTACCGAGCTAACCCCCTCACAATAGGTTATAGATATGTGCAATTTGCATGTTGTAGATATGTGCGATTTGCATGTTGTAGATATGTGCGATTTGCATGTTGTAGATATGTGCGATTTATAGGTTGTAGATATGTGGGATTTGCATGTTGTAGATATGTGCAATTTACAGATTGTAGATATGTGCGATTTACATAATGTGATTTACAGAATGCAGATATGTGCTATTCACAGGTTGTAGATATGTGTGATTTACAGGTTGTAGATATGTGCAATTTACAGGTTGTAGATATGTGCGATTTACAGGTTGTAGATATGTGCGATTTGCATGTTGTAGATATGAACAATTTACAGGTTGTAGATATGTGCAATTTACATAATGTGATTTACAGAATGCAGATATGTGCTATTCACAGGTTGTAGATATGTGTGATTTACAGGTTGTAGATATGTGCAATTTACAGGTTGTAGATATGTGCGATTTACAGGTTGTAGATATGTGCAATTTACAGGTTGTAGATATGTGCGATTTGCATGTTGTAGATATGTACAATTTACAGGTTGTAGATATGTGCGATTTACAGGTTGTAGATATGTGCGATTTGTATGTTGTAGATATGTGCAATTTACAGGTTGTAGATATGTGCGATTTGCATGTTGTAGATATGTGCGATTTACAGGTTGTAGATATGTTCGATTTACAGAATGTGATTTACAGAATGCAAATATGTGCTATTCACAGGTTGTAGATATATGCGATTTGCAGGTTGTAGATATGTGTGATTTGCATGTTATAGATATGTGCGATTTGCAAGTTGTAGATATGCACGATTTGCATGTTGTAGATATGTGCGATTTGGATGTTGTAGATATGTGCAATTTACAGGTTGTAGATATGTGCGATTTGCATGTTGTAGATATGTGAAATTTACAGTTTGTAGATATGTGCGATTTACAGAATGCGATTTACAGAATGCAGATATGTGCTATTCACAGGTTGTAGATATATGCGATTTGCATGTTGTAGACATGTGCGATTTGCATGTTGTAGATATGTGCGATTTACAGGTTGTAGATATGTGCGATTTACAGAATGCGATTTACAGAATGCAGATATGTGCTATTCACAGGTTGTAGATATATGCGATTTTCAGGTTGTAGAAATGTGCGATTTGCATTTTGTAGATATGTGCGATTTACAGGTTGTAGATATGTGCAATTTGAAGGTTGTAGATATGTGCGATTTACAGGTTGTAGATATGTGCGATTTACAGGTTGTAGATATGTGCGATTTGCATGTTGTAGATATGTGCGATTTACATAATGCGATTTACAGAATGCAGATATGTGCTATTCACAGGTTGTAGATATGTGTGATTTACATGTTATAGATATGTGCAATTTACAGGTTGTAGATATGTGCAATTTGCATGTTGTAGATATGTGCTATTCACAGGTTGTAGATATATGCGATTTACATGTTGTAGACATGTGCGATTTGCATGTTGTAGATATGTGCAAATTACAGGTTGTAGATATGTGCGATTTACATAATGCGATTTACAGAATGCAGATATGTGCTATTCACAGGTTGTAGATATGTGCGATTTACAGGTTGTAGATATGTGCGATTTACAGGTTGTAGATATTTGCGATTTGCATGTTGTAGATATGTGCAATTGACAGATTGTAGATATGTGCAATGTGCATGTTGTAGATATGTGCGATTTACAGAATGTGATTTACAGAATGCAGATATGTGCTATTCACAGGTTGTAGATATATGCGATTTGCAGGTTGTAGATATGTGCAATTTACAGGTTGTAGATATGGGCAATTTGCATGTTGTAGATATGTGGAATTTACAGGTTGTAGATATGTGCGATTTACATGTTGTAGATATGTGCAATTTACAGGTTGTAGATATGTGCGATTTATAGGTTGTAGATATGTGCGATTTGCAGGTTGTAGATATGTGCAATTTGCAGGTTGTAGATATGTGCAATTTACAGGTTGTAGATATGTGCGATTTACATTATGTAGATATGTGCAAGTTACAGGTTGTAGCTATGTGCGATTTATAGGTTGTAGATATGTGCAATTTGCATGTTGTAGATATGTGCGATTTGCATGTTGTAGATATGTGCGATTTACAGGTTGTAGATATGTGCGATTTACAGAATGCGATTTACAGAATGCAGATATGTGCTATTCACAGGTTGTAGATATATGCGATTTGTAGGTTGTAGATATGTGCGATTTGCATGTTGTAGATATGTGCGATTTGCAGGTTGTAGATATGTGCAATTTGCAGGTTGTAGATACGTGCGATTTACAGGTTGTAGATATGTGTGATTTACAGGTTGTAGATATGTGCGATTTATAGGTTGTATATATGTGCAATTTGCATGTTGTAGATATGTGCGATTTACATAATGCAATTTACAGAATGCAGATATGTGCTATTCACAGGTTGTAGATATATGCGATTTGCAGGTTGTAGATATGTGCAATTTGCATGTTGTAGATATGTGCGATTTACAGAATGTGATTTACAGAATGTAGATATGTGCTATTCACAGGTTGTAGATATATGCGATTTGCAGGTTGTAGATATGTGCAATTTGCATGTTGTAGATATGTGCAATTTACAGGTTGTAGATATGTGCGATTTATAGGTTGTAGATATGTGCGATTTGCAGGTTGTAGATATGTGCAATTTACAGGTTGTAGATATGTGCGATTTACATTATGTAGATATGTGCAATTTACAGGTTGTAGATATGTGCGATTTATAGGTTGTAGATATGTGCGATTTGCATGTTGTAGATATGTGCGATTTACAGGTTGTAGATATGTGCGATTTACAGAATGCAGATATGTGCTATTCACAGGTTGTAGATATATGTAATTTGCAGGTTGTAGATATGTGCGATTTGCATGTTGTAGATATGTGCAATTTACAGGTTGTAGATATGTGCGATTTACATAATGCGATTTACAGAATGCAGATATGTGCTATTCACAGGTTGTAGATATGTGCGATTTACAGGTTGTAGATATGTGCAATTTACAGGTTGTAGATATTTGCGATTTACAGGTTGTAGATATGTGCGATTTGCATGTTGTAGGTATGTGCGATTTATAGGTTGTAGATATGTGCAATTTGCATGTTGTAGATATGTGCAATTTACAGGTTGTAGATATATGTATGATTTACAGGTTGTAGATATGTGCAATTTACAGGTTGTAGATATGTGCGATTTACAGGTTGTAGATATGTGCAATCTACAGGTTGTAGATATGTGCGATTTACATGTTGTAGATATGTGCAATTTACAGGTTGTAGATATGTGCAATTTACAGAATGTGATTTACAGAATGCAGATATGTGCTATTCACAGGTTGTAGATATATGCGATTTGACGGTTGTAGATATGTGCGATTTGCATGTTGTAGATATGTGCGATTTGCATGTTGTAGATATGTGCAATTTACAGGTTGTAGATATGTGCGATTTACAGGTTGTAGATATGTGCAATTTACAGGTTGTAGATATGTGCGATTTACAGGTTGTAGATATATGCAATTTGCATGTTGTAGATATGTGCAATTTACAGGTTGTAGATATGTGCGATTTATAGGTTGTAGATATGTGCGATTTGCAGGTTGTAGATATGTGCAATTTACAGGTTGTAGATATGTGCGATTTACATTATGTAGATATGTGCAATTTACAGGTTGTAGATATGTGCGATTTGCATGTTGTAGATATGTGCGATTTACAGGTTGTAGATATGTGCGATTTACAGAATGCAGATATGTGCTATTCACAGGTTGTAGATATATGTAATTTGCAGGTTGTAGATATGTGCGATTTGCATGTTGTAGATATGTGCAATTTACAGGTTGTAGATATGTGCGATTTACATAATGCGATTTACAGAATGCAGATATGTGCTATTCACAGGTTGTAGATATGTGCGATTTACAGGTTGTAGATATGTGCAATTTACAGGTTGTAGATATTTGCGATTTACAGGTTGTAGATATGTGCGATTTGCATGTTGTAGGTATGTGCGATTTATAGGTTGTAGATATGTGCAATTTGCATGTTGTAGATATGTGCAATTTACAGGTTGTAGATATATGTATGATTTACAGGTTGTAGATATGTGCAATTTACAGGTTGTAGATATGTGCGATTTACAGGTTGTAGATATGTGCAATCTACAGGTTGTAGATATGTGCGATTTACATGTTGTAGATATGTGCAATTTACAGGTTGTAGATATGTGCAATTTACAGAATGTGATTTACAGAATGCAGATATGTGCTATTCACAGGTTGTAGATATATGCGATTTGACGGTTGTAGATATGTGCGATTTGCATGTTGTAGATATGTGCGATTTGCATGTTGTAGATATGTGCAATTTACAGGTTGTAGATATGTGCAATTTACAGGTTGTAGATATGTGCGATTTACAGGTTGTAGATATGTGCAATTTACAGGTTGTAGATATGTGCGATTTACAGGTTGTAGATATATGCAATTTGCATGTTGTAGATATGTGCAATTTACAGGTTGTAGATATGTGCGATTTACATGTTGTAGATATGTGCGATTTGCAGGTTGTAGATAAGTGCAATTTACAGGTTGTAGATATGTGCGATTTGCATGTTGTAGATATATGCAATTTATAGGTTGTAGATATGTGTGATTTACATAATGCGATTTACAGAATGCAGATATGTGCTATTCACAGGTTGTAGATATATGCGATTTGCAGGTTGTAGATATGTGCGATTTGCATGTTGTAGATGTGTGCGATTTACAGGTTGTAGATATGTGCAATTTACAGAATGCGATTTACAGAATGCAGATATGTGCTATTCACAGGTTGTAGATATATGCGATTTGCAGGTTGTAGATATGTGCAATTTGCAGGTTGTAGATATGTGCGATTTATAGGTTGTAGATATGTGCGATTTATAGGTTGTAGATATGTGCGATTTGCATGTTGTAGATATGTGCGATTTACATAATGCAATTTACAGAATGCAGATATGTGCTATTCACAGGTTGTAGATATGTGCGATTTACATGTTGTAGATATGTGCGATTTACAGGTTGTAGATATGTGCGATTTGCATTTTATAGATATGTGCGATTTATAGGTTGTAGATATGTGCGATTTACAGGTTGTAGATATGTGCAATTTGCATGTTGTAGATATGTGCGATTTACAGGTTGTAGATATGTGCGATTTACAGAATGCAGATATGTGCTATTCACAGGTTGTAGATATGTGCGATTTAAAGGTTGTAGATATGTGCGATTTAAAGGTTGTAGATATGTGCGATTTGCATGTTGTAGATATGTATGATTTACAGGTTGTAGATATGTGCAATTTACAGGTTGTAGATATGTGCGATTTACATGTTGTAGATATGTGCGATTTACAGGTTGTAGATACATGCAATTTACAGGTTGTAGATATGTGCGATTTACATGTTGTAGATATGTGTGATTTACATGTTGTAGATATGTGCGATTTACAGGTTGTAGATATGTGCAATTTACAGAATTCAGATATGTGCGATTTACATGTTGTAGAATGCAGATATGGGCAATTTACAGGTTGCAGATATGTGCGATTTACAGAATGCAATTTACAGAATGCACATTTGTGATTTACAGAATGCAGATATGTGTGATTTACATGTTGCAGAATGCATATATGGGCAATTTACAGAATGCAGTTATGTGTGATTTACAGAATGCAGAAAAGGTGTCTGATGTGGTTATACACAAGATAGGCATGATTTATCTGCTTTAGTAGAGCCCTGTGTATAATGTGCAGCCTGGTATATGATGTTGATTCGATAAGGGGTGTGGCTTGTGAGGAGTGGGAGGGGCCAAATCTGAGGGGGCATGGCCTTGCACCCCCCCATCCTAAAACTTCACCAGCTGCCACTGGAACAAATGTATTTAATCAGGTATCTGGGAAATCAGCGTATTTATTTAGGAAACAAACAATGTTTACTACGACCGCTTACTGTGCGTATGAACATGAAAGTAGCCATTTTTAAATGTACAACACCATAAAGAAAAACACATGGTGCAGCATGCAATATTAATAATAATAGGAACACACGACAAATACTTACTTTTTCGAAGAACTTTCTTGATCTTTCTATACTGATTGTGCTCCCTTAATTTGAGGTCCGACCAGCGTTTCCTCAATTGATCCTTGGATCGTCATACCCCAAAATTCCTGTACAGACTCTTCACAACTTTAGTCATTATCTTGGCCTTTCTCAGATTTGGGTTTGGGTATGGACCATAATTCCCGTCATAGTCGTTCTTCCTCAAGATGTCGACCATCTCCAACATCTCAGCAAAGGACATATTTGTGGCCTTAAATCTCCTCCGGGATCGTGACGTTCCTGGTTTCGGGCTTTCCTCCTCCTCGTTACTGGAATTATGCACCTGGTGTGTCTCCGCCATGTTCCTCTCCCACTATGACGAAAGAGACGGGGCGGGGCATATTCTATAAAGAATGTCAGGGGCGAGCAACATGGGCGGAGTTTGACGCATGTGCAGTGTATATAAAGCTTAAACACATGTGTTGTAACTACCTTCAGTGTGCAGAGGAAGGAAGAACGGAAGAGACAAACATTAGAACGAAGGTAAGATTTTAACTTTGGTGACATGAGCGGACTATACTGAGTCTAGATTGATGACTATATTGGCTTTTAAGATTATCCTGAGATGAGTGTTTTTGTCTTTTGTTTGGTCTTGCAGAAAATATGTATCCATTTAAAGACCAAGAATTCCTGGGCGAATTCCTTAATAAATACCAAGATTTGAGAAATCTATGGGAGGTGAAAAACCCCTTATATCACAACAAAGCAGCTAGGAAGGCAACGCTGGAGAAGCTGCTTGAATTTGTAAAGACCCGGGCCCCCAATGCAGACATGAGGTCTCTGGAAACAAAAATTGGTAGCTTGAGAAGCACCTATAGGAAGGAGTACCAGAAGGACCAGCAATCCCTGAGGTCAGGAGCAGCAGCAGATCAGGTGTATTACCTAGTCTGTGGTACTATAACAGGATGCGCTTTCTTGATGACCAGATTGAGGGCAGGGAATCACTTTCAACTCTTCCGGCACCCCTTCCCTCCAGCCTTCCATCCAGCCTTCCCTCAACCCTAGCTGAGGTTTCTGTGGACCAACCTGGGCCTTCCATCCAGGAGGAGGTTGAGGAGCCCAGTTGGAGCCAGGTATAGGATTTTTATACATATTTTTTCTGTGAAAATGATGGTTGTTTATTAGATGTTATTAATGATAAAAAATGAATGATTTAACAAAAAGTGTTTCACATATAAATAGACAGTAGTGGCCAAAAATGATTGGGGTAAGAATGAAAAATGCTGGGCTCAGAATGATAGTCCTTTCTATTTAGTAACATTAAATTTGCAACAGTCATGAACTGAAAATTGTGTGTTTGATGAACAAAAAAACTAATTCTGTCCCTTTTTCATACACAGGAAGACCTCAGCCAGGACAAGGCTCTGGCAAGTGGCACACAGGAGGAGGCGGGGGAAGGTGTCAGTCAGGAGGTGGCAGGGCCCGGTAACACCCAGTCTCAGGTGCCCCCCCTCGTCCTTCCATACAAAAGGCCCAGGAAGGGGACTAAAACAGAGGAGGCAGCACTGGCCCTCATCAAGGAGGCTAATGACGCCCTGAAATCCCCCCTCGATGCTGTAGAGGCCTATGGCATCTACATAGACTCCAATTTGCAGCAAATGGAGGAGGGCCAACGGCGCAAATGTGAAAAAATTATTTTTACAACTATCCACAAGGGGTTGAGTGGCAAAATAACTGATGATGACCACCTGTGTGCGCTCCCCCATCTTCCTCCTTCTTCTGCCACAGGTCCACCTCCAGAGCCACAGCCTCCAGGGAAGGATGTAGGGAAGGCTACAGGGAAGGCTGCAGGGAAGGCTGTACGGAAGACAAGAAAGTGATTGCCTGCCTTCAGTCTGGTCTGAAGAACACACAGCCTGTTGTAGTACCACAGCCTAGGTACATATGTCATCTGCTGCTGTTCCTGTTCTCTGGGATTCCTGGACCAGACTGACCTCCTTTCTATATGGACATCTCAAGCTACCAAGTTTTTGAGCCACAAAGTTCATGTGTGCCTTGGGGGCCAAAGGCTTCACAAATTCAAGAACTTTCTCCAGTGTTGCCTTTATCTTTATTTTGTTTTTATGATGGAAAATAAATTGTGATTTTTTTTTTTTCAGAAAATACTTGCCTATGTGTTTTTCTTCAAATAGCAAATATACATTTTTTGGGTGAGTAGGCAGGTACATTTAAAATAAAACATCAAAATTAACAAGGGACACCAACAAAAAACAGGTTTACAAATACAACATAATAATGGTGCTGTTGAAATGTGACATAAAAAAATAAAAAGAAGAGCACGAGAAAATAATACAATAATCCAAAAATTTATATTAATGAAAAAAAGGACTTTACAAAAAAAACATATATATTAGGTAGATCTGGCTTAAATTAAAATAAAGATTATTCAGGAGATACCTAGAAATAATAAAAAATAAGTTTGTGATAACTCTGTGTGAATATGAGCAGCAAAACAACTTCCTTCTTCTAGCATTATATAAAGAAGAGAATGCGTGGCATTGAACAATTAAAAAATTTGCAGTGTGAGGAATCTGCTATCTCCATTACGAATGCTAGTTTTACCAGACCGACCGGTTCTGTCTCGTACTGGATTCTGAGCATGCGTGATTTTTTGGCATGTCAGAATTGCATACACACGATCGGATTTACCGATAGAAAGTTTTTCCGTCTGGAAAATTGAGAACATGCTATCAATTTTTGGCTGGCCGGAATTCGGAAAGCTAAGTTCCAAAGGAGCATACACACGGTCGCATTTTCCGATGAAAAGCTCTCATCGGTCTTTTTCTGGCCGGAATTCCGACCGTGTGTACACGGCATCAGTTTAATTTCTATCCCCCTGCTTCCTCAAAGCAGCCCACCTATCTCATACGCCCTTTGGAACGTCCACTCCATCCATAACAAGCTAACATCTGTACATGACCTCTTCATCTCTCATGACTTGAACATACTCACCATAACAGGAAACTGGCTTCAAAATTTGGACTCAGCTTCTCCTGCTGCCCTCTCCAATGGTGACCTCCATTGGACTCACTCCCCAGACCCAACAGACAGAAAGGAGGTGGAGTTGGACTCCTTCTATCCCCACAAAGCACCTTCCTAGTCCTTCTTATCCCTCCCTCTCTACCCCTCTCTTCTTTTGAGATGCACTGTATTCATCTATTTTCTCCTATTTCTCTGAGGATTGCAGAATTTTATTGGCCTTCTGGACCCATATCGTGCTTTCTTCATGACTTTGCTGCCTGGCTACCCTACCCTCTGAAATACCCATGATCATTCTTTCTGACTTCAACATTCCTGTCAATGTTAACAGCCCAACTACAGCTAAACTTCTCGACTTAATCTCATCTTTTGACGTAACACAATGGACACATACTTCCACTCACTCCAATGGTAATACCCTTGACCTTGTATTCTCCCATCTCTGCAACCCTGGCAACCTCACCAACACCCCCTTTCCTCTCTCTGATCACAACCTCATCAGTTTCACTGTATCCTTGCCTCCAACCACCCATCCCTCCACGCAGCAAACAGTTACTTGTAGGAACCTTTGCCACCTTATCCCTTCTCTTCTCTATTCTGCTACTGACCACCCATATGACATAATCTCTCCCCTGTCCTGACCTGACCTGGCCACCTCTGTCTACAACAGGTCGCTCTCATCATCACTAGCTGCTCTAACCACACTCAGAATCAGGCCCCGACCGTTACAACCCTGGTAAACTGACAACACTAGAAATCTCAAGAGACATTGTCGTGCTCTTGAACAACTGTGGCATAAAACCAAATGGCTGCAAGACTTCACCCTTAATAATTCTGCCCTTCTAAAATACAATTCCTGCCTCCATGCTGCCAAACAAGCCTACTTTGTTTCTCTTATTAATACTTTGTCATCCAGTCCCCGTCGGCTCTTCTCAACCTTTAACTCTCTGCTTCGTCCCCCAACCACTCTACCCACTAACTCACTCACTGCCCAAGAGATTGCCAATCACTTAAAAGACAAGATTGATGCAATTTGTGAGGACACCTCCACTGTGCGTACATCTTCCCCACCCAACATACCTTGCCTAACAGCACATTCAACTCTCTCCTCTTTTGAATTGTCTACTACTGAAGAGGTTACACATCTTTTCTCAGATGCTCACCTAACCAATTGTCCCTTGTATTCTGTTCCCTCACAACTACTACGGTCACCCTCTTCAAATCTAAGCTCCCTCCTTCACATCTTCAATCTCTCCCTCTTAAGTGGCACCTTCCCCTCCCCTCTAAAACATGTGCATATCAGTCCCATACTTAAAAGCCCTCACTGGACCCCACCAACCTGAACAACTTAAGACCCATATCATTGCTCTCATTCACCTCTAAACTTCTAGATTAGAATGCTTACTCTACAACCGTCTTAGCTCCTACCTCAGTGAAAATAACCTTCTTGAACCATTACAGTCTGGCTTTGGCTCGCAGCACTCCACGGAAACTTCCTTACTAAATCTCACTAACAATTTACTAACTGCTAAAACCAACAGCCAATACTCCATACTCCTACTACTTGACCTCTCTGCGGTCTTTGATACTGTTGACCACCCGCTCCTTCTCAATAAACTACATTCCCTTGGCCTCCGAGATTCTGCTCTATCCGGGTTCTCTGCCTATCTATCACAGCACTCCTTCAGTGTCACCTACAACTTTGCCTCCTCCTCTCCATTTCCTCTTTCTGTTGGGGTCCCCCAGAGCTCTGTTCTTGGACCCCTTCTCTTCTCTTTCTACACCTCCTCCCCTGGTCACTTGATAACCGCCCACGACTTCCAATACCACTTATACTCTGATGACACCCAATATCTATCTGTCTACTCCTCACCTCACTCCTTCAGTCTCCTCTCGCATTACTAACTTACTAACCAACATATCAGTATGGATGTCACACCACTTCCTTAAACAAAATCTCTCTAAAACTGAGCTATTAATATTCCCCCGCCTGTGCCCCCCTCCATGACTTTTCAATCAAAATCAACATTGCAACTATCAGTCCCTCCCCTAGTGCCAGGGTACTCGGTGTAATCCTAGACTGTGACTTGTCATTTCAGCCCCAAGTCCAATCGTTGTCAAAAGTTTGTAGAATTCACCTCGGTAACATCTCTAAAATTCGCCCCTTTTTAACAAATGAAACCACCAAGATCCTCATTCACTCCCTTGTTATCTCTCGCCTTGACTATTGCAACTCCCTTCTCATTGGCCTGCCTCTCCATAGGCTCCTCCCCTCTTCAGTCTATGATGAATGCTGCTGCCAGACTTATCCACCTTACCAACCGCTCAGTGTCTGCCAACCCTCTCCTCCAATCCCTACACTGGCTCCCAACCACCCAGCAAATAAAATTCAAAATACCAACCACAACGTACAAAGCCATTCACAACTCTGCCCCGAGCTACATCACCAATCTTGTCTCCAAATATCACCCAAATCGTCCTCTCCGCTCTTCTCAAGACCTCCTACTCTCAAGCTCTCTTGTCTCCACCTCCCAATACTCATCTCCAGGATTTCTCCAGAGCCTCTCCCTTCCTCTGAAACTCACTACCTCCACTGGTGCAGCTATCCCCTACTTTTGCTACCTGCAGATGATCCCTGAAAACTCATCTCTTCAGGAAAGCCTATCACGTCTACAACTAATCTCCTACCACTTCCATCAGCTCATTCCCCACAGTTACAACCTCTTGTACCACCTGCCCCACCCTATTAGATTGTAAGCTCTTCTGAACAGGGCCCTCTTAATCCTCTTGTATTTTATTGTATTGTAACTGTATTGTCTCCCTTTTATATTGTAAAGTGCTGTGTAAACTGTTGGTACTAAATAAATCCTGTATAATAATAATAATAATAATGTTTTTGGTAAAAAAAAAAAAAGAAAAAATCCCAATAAGCGTATATTAATTTATTTGCATAAAAGTTAAAGTGTCTACAAACTATGGGAAAGATACTGGAATTGTTATTTATTTATTTTTTATACTATTAATGGCGGTGATCAGCGACTTATATTGGGACTGCAATAAGAGTGAATCTGACACTTTGTGGGAACCAGTGACACTAATACAGTAATCAGTGCTATAAATATGCACTGTCACTGTACTAATGACACTGACTGGGAGGGGGTTAAACATCTAGGGAAATGAAAGGGTTAAATGTGTGCCTAGCCAGTGTTTTGTGTGTACAGTGTGCTGCTTTTACTAAGGAATGTGCTTTGCAGGAAAACAAAAACCAGCACATCCCCCTCTGACAGGACAGAGCTCTGCATTGTTTACATAGAGGGAGATCTGTCCTGTCTTCCATCTAGCTAATCAGTGGGTGCCGGTAGTCATCTATTGGCTGGAACCCACTGATTGTGCTCTGAGTAATCACAGCACAAGCATCGTGCACACCCCACATGCCCACATGCCCATTACCCGGAAGATCAGAATCATGTCCTCTCCTGTATCACCCCACTTTGTAGCATATTGTGGAGTAGATCTTTGACCTCCTTGCACAGGGTTGGGGGAATGTGGCAGTACTGCTCCCAAATGATTGGAGCACTCCCTGTGTGGATCGGGTACCCGAAGTGGAACCCGCAGTCTTCCGAACAGATGGAAAATACTAATAGATGTTTCTCCAGTAATTGATGAAGTAGTCCCTGTTGTTGTAGAGGAAACGCTAGGAAGGGTACGTCCAGATGCTCAAGCAACCATTTTTATTGGGACAATAACAAAGCCATGGCTGCCTGTAGAGGGGCACATACTGCTTCTACCCCGGTTGGGCCTCTGAGATACAGTGACAAGGCACTACATAGACATCTGCTATGGTGGCATGGCTGGGGAGTGAGACTGGGGTTGCCTCCAGGTTGATGATATGCACTAGATATTCCCTAGTGGAAAAGGTGCAGGCAACTAGCCACTCCACTGGCTACCCCAAAGCTCTGTCTTGGGACCAATTCTGTGTAATTTATTCATAAATGATATAGAGGATGGGATAAATAGCTCAATCTCTGTTTTTGCAGATGACACAAAAATAAGCAGGACAATAGCCTCACAGCAGGATATAGAAATATTACAGGAAGACCTGAACAAAATAATGGGGATCGGCAAATACACGGCAAATGAGATTTAATGTGGAGAAATGTAAAGTAATTCACTAAAAACCTAAACACAAACTACTCACTAGGATGAGAACCTCTGGGGGACTCAAGGATGGAGAAAGATCTGGGGGTTCTAGTAGAAGACAGACTGACCAATGGCATGCAATGTCAAGCTGCAGCTACCAAAGCCGGCAGAATATTAGCATGCATAAAAAAGGGGATATACTCCAGAGATACAGAAATACGATAATTCTGCCACTTTATAAAACTCTGGTCACATCTAGAGCATTTCATCCAGTTCTGGTCACCAGTCCTCAGAAGGGATGTGCTGGAACTGGAGAGAGTCCAAAGAAGGGCAACAAAATAAATAAGAGGATTGGAGGACCTCAAATACGAGGAATGACTAGAAACACGACATATATTCTCTCTGGAGAAGAGACGCTTGAGAGGGGACATGATATTGATTTACAGATACCTCAATGGGGATCCCGGCATAGGAAAAAATCTATTCAGTCTGAAGGAGTGTAAGAGAACACGGGGCCACACAATGAGATCGGAGGAGAAGCGATTTAACCTTAAGCTGCACAGGAGTTTTTTTTTTATTTCATTCATTTTTATTGAAGAAAAAATGATGATATCACATGTTACACAAAAGAGTGAGTATATAGTACCCCGAGGGGGTGATCATAACATCAAAGTTTAGGGAACTGGAAATTGGCTCCTGCATTAGAAATGTGCAATTCGTTTAGTTCCAAATTCGTTTTTTAACAAATTTTGACAAATTCAAAATTTGTTAAAAAAAAAAAAAAAATTTAGAATTTCTGAAATGTCAGAATTTCCGAATTTCAAAATTTGTGAAATTACGAATTTCTGAAATTTCCAAATTTATGAAATTCTGAATTTCCGAATTTCAAATTCTCAGATTTTTGAATTTCCGAATTTTCTGATTTTTGCATTTCCAATTTCTGAATTTCCGATTTTCAAATTTTCAAATTTTGGAGTTTTGGAATTTTGGAATTTACGGATTTCGGATTTTCAAATTTGGAAGATCGAAAATCAGAAAAAAGAAAAAATATGTTTAATTATAAATAACTAGCTATTAAATTATAGGTATTGGAATTCCCTTTCAAATTTGTCTGTTAGTGAATGTAATGAGTACAAATTTATCCAAAGTTATGAATTAAATTATCTGAAATAAGGAATGCCACATCTAAACAAAAAGGAACGTAACAATCTAATAATAATTAATAATAATAAAAAAGTTATTATTATTTATCATTAATGTGTTCCGTTCCATTTGTTTAGATGCAGCATTTGTTATTTCAGATAATTTGTAACTTTGGATAAATTCGTACTCAATTTAATAGTTAGTTATTAATTAAACAGATTTTCTCTCTTTTTTCAGATTTTTAAATTTTTGGACTTTCAAATCTTAAAATTCGGAGTTCTGAAAATCTTAAAATTCGGAGTTCCGGAAATCTTAAAATTCGGAAATCTGAAAATTCAAAATTGGGAGTTTCGGAAATCTGAAATTCGGAAAAATCGAAAATTCAGAAATTCGTAAATCTGAAATTCGGAAAAATCGAAAAAATTCAGAAATTCGTAAATATGACATTTGGAAATTCGGAAATCTGAAATTCTGAAATCTGAAATCTGAAATTCGGAAATCTGAAATTCGGAAATCGAAAATATCGAAATGTGAAAATTCCCAAAATTTCCGAATTTTCGAATCTCTGAATTTTCTGAATAAATTAAAAAAACGAATGAAACGAAAACAAAAATGAACTAATTTTTTGTCAGTGCAGATGTCTATCCTGCATACTTACAGTTGTGTGAAAAAGTGTTGGCCCCCTTCCTGATTTTTCATTGCTTTGCACGTTTGTCACACTTTAAGGTTTCAGATCAAACAAATTTAAATATTAGTCAAAGATAACACAAGTAAACACAACATGCAATTTTTAAAAGGAAGCTTTTATTATTAAAGGGAAAATAAAATCCAAACTCACATGGCCCTGTGTGAAAAAGTGTTTTTAAAACATAACTTAACGCTGGTTTATCACACCTGAGTTCACTTTCTCTAGCCACACCCAGGCCTGATTACTGCCACACCTGTTCACAGTCAAGAAATCACTTAAATAAAACCTGACTGACAAAGTGAAGTAGACCAAACAACCCTCAAAAGCTACACATCATGCCGAGATCCAAAGAAATTTAGCAACAAATGAGAAAGAAAGTAATTGAGATCTATCAGTCTGGAAAAGGTTATAAAGCCATTTCTAAAGCTTCAGGACTCCACAGAACCTCAGTGAGAACCATTATCCACAAATGGGGAACACACGGAACAGTGGTGACCCTTCCCAGGATTGGGCGGCCAACCAAAATTACCCCAAGAGCTCATTGACCACTTATCCAAGAGGTCACAAAAGACCCCACAACAACATCCAAAGAACTGCAGGCCTCACTTGCCTCAGGTCAGGTCAGTGTTCATGACTCCACTATAAGAAAGAGACTAGAAGAAAATGCACACGACAAAAATCTAAATTGCCCATTGGACTTTTAAAGAGTACACCTCAAATGTGGCAAGTAAAATTTATAAATGATTTATTAACAAACATTTAAAAACATGTAATACAGAAAAAAGAAAATACATTAAGCATCAACATATTAGTACATTTTACATTCATGTAATAAACCTTTCTGTAAGACCTGGATCTGTCATGAAAATGACTGCCAACAGTCTAGGACCGCTGTGCTGAGTCTCAACGCGTTTCGTGAGAGGAGTCTCGCTTCTTCGGGAGAAGCACAGATAGATGCCTGGAGATCAAAAGCAGAAATAAATAAATGAACCAGTATAAAAATAAAGGGGGTGGGGATACCAAACATTTACATATAATATCCAGTAAGTTCCACTTACAATTGATGAAAAAAATCCTGGCCTACGGGCACCGTATAGATGACTGGCTATAAAATAGACGGGAGATCGATGTATTCAGGTGGTTACACCACCCTAAATTAAAAAAAAAAAAAATCAAAACAAAACATTGGTAAAAATAGATAATTGCATAGAATGCCACCTAGACCACCAATCTTTCCCCGGGAGCTGTGTGAGGGCGGGGGGATGGAAACCAATGAGAAGCAACAAGAGCCGGAGTCTTGTGTTGGAAAGAGGATTTGAGGAAAGGATTTGTACTGGGAAGAGTCATCTGGTTAGTGGACAAAGATTTGCACAGGCAGAAGGGATTTTGAGGGGGGGGGGGGGGAGATATTTGTGCTGGGAGTTGGGACTTTGAGGGGTAGATTATTTGTACTGAGATGAGAGATTTGGATGTGGGACAAAGATTTGTGCTGGGATGGGGAATTTTGGAGGGCAGGATTAGTGCTTGAAGGTAAGAGAGGATTTGTGCTGAAGAAGGTATTTGGGGGATTGATGCTGGGAGGGGGGATTTGGATGGGTGGTAAAGATTTGTACTGGGAAGGAATATGGGCAGAGGGTGAAGATGTTTTCTGTGGGGGGGATTTGGGCGAGGATTATTTTGTGATAGGAGGAGAGATTTATGAGGCGAGGATTTGTGCTGGAAGGGGAGATTTGGAGGAGAGAGGAGATTTGTGTTGGGAGATGGGATTGAGTGAAGGAAGAAGGGTTTTTATAGGTTTGGAGGATTTATTATGATTTGTTTGCTGAGAGTTGAGCTTTTGGGGTGCCAGGGGGTTTATGCTGGACTGTGGGTTTGGATGGAGGATTTAAGCTGGGATTGGGGTTTGGGGGAAGGAAGTTTGTGCTGGGAGAGTGGACTTTCAGGAAGATGATCTGTGCTGAAGGGGGGGTAAAAGATTTGTGCTGAGAAGCAAGATTTGGGAGAGGAGAGATTTTTTGGAGGAAGAGTATTTGTGTTAGGATGGGGGGTTGGTGGGAAAAGGATCTGAGAGGGAGGATTTGTGCTTAAAGGGAGGATTTGAGCATAGGATATAGATCTATATAGGGATTTTTGGGAAGGATTGATTTTTGCTGGTAGTGGGGATTTTGATGGGTAAAGGATTTGTGCTGGGAAGAGAGAATTGAGTGGGGGACACAGATCTGTGCTGGGAAGAAAAGATGTGGATGGGGGAGAGTATATGTGTTGTGGGGGGGGGGGGTAATATTATATGTGCTGGTAAGGGTTATTTGAATAGGGGGAGGGGTTTTATGCTGGGAGGGGAAATTTGATAGGGTAATGATTTCTCCTGTGCAGAAAGATTTTGGTGGGTGATTAAGAAATGTTGCTGGGATGGGGGATTTTGTGATTGAGACCATTCATGCTGGGAGAAGAAATTTAGGGAGAGGGGATTTATGCTGGGAATAGAGATTTATGGTGGAATTTGGATGGGGGACACATTTTGTGTTAGGGCAGCAGATTTTGGGGAGAGGATTTGTGTTTGGAGGATTTTTGGGGGTTAAGGGATTTTTGCTGGGAGGAGAGATTTGGGAAAAGGTTTGTGTTGGGATGAGGGATTTCATGAGGGAGAGGATTTGTGCTGTCAGGGGAATTGGTTAGAGGAAGAGGATTTGAGCTAGGAGGGTGGATTTGGGGAACAAAACTCAAAGTTATTCCCCCACCTGCAACCATAATGCATGACCTGCACTTGTGTGAACCGAACCTGAGGGGGGATTTGGATGGGGCAAATATTTGTACTAGGAGGGGGGATTTGGTTGGGGGAGAGGATTTCTGCTGGAAGGTGGGATTTGGTTACAGGAAATAATTTGTGATTGGAGGGGGGATTTGGGAAAGAGGGGATTGATGTTTTAAGGAGGGATTTGGTTGGGGAAGAAGATTTGTGCTGAGAGGGGAATATTAGATAGAAAATATTGATGATGAGGAGTATTCATGTCTGTCAGACTCTTGCTGATGGCCCAGCAATTAAAGTATAACTTCTGAGTACCGGGAGACTCGGGTTTTATTTATGTCCCTGTATTCTCTCCCATTGGTTTGTCTAAAACCACTGGTCGTTGTGTCACATTTTTACCACCCCAGGTCTTCTACATTCCTAGTAACACCTCTGGATCCAGAGCATACAATGAGACAAATGTAAGGAGCCGCACTTCTCCGGTGTCACCTGCAGGGGGCGCTCTGCTCAGGGCTTGTTACCGTTCACTCTTCACCAGAGGAAGTCTCACTGAAGCTCCAACTCCCCTCATTCTCCCCCTGCATTGCTTGTTTTCTGTGTATTGATTTGTCGCATTCCTCTCAGTATCTCGTTGATCTTTCAGGGTGTGTCTGTCCTGTATGACCGCTTCTCCGTATCCTGAAGGCTTCTCACTTCTTTTTTCTGCAGGTACTTTTCTAAGTTTCTATGGAAGAGGCAGCAGTGTGCTCTCCTCTAAGGCAGGCCACAGATTATACAATTTTCTTTCCTTCAACCACAAGTTAGAAGAAATTCCCCAACAGAACAGTCCGTGTTATTGGTGGAATCCCTTCTGCTGCGCTAATGTATCATCACAGTGTACAGAAATACCCCCCAGGAGGAGAGTACTGAAGGTGATTGATAGACTTTGTTACACTACAAGTATACGGGTGTGGTGGTGATCGGGAACACTGTTGAAGGAGTACACCGGTCTATTAACACCACACTGGTGTGACAGTAATCAGGAACACTGCTGATGGCTACACTGTGACTGGTGACACTGGGATTGGTGTGTCAGTAATTGGGAACACTGTTGATGGCTATACTGGTGTGGTGACACTGGCACTGGCGTGGCAGTAGTGAGAGGAAACAGATCATAGGCTGGGCTATAACATGCAGCCTTTGTTTACAAGTGTTATTGTTGTGATTGGTCGCAGTGATCACATGGTACAGGCCCATTGCTTCTAAAGGACACAACAATCACAGCGTGCACTGCTGCCTGCCCTAGAGGGTGTGCACAAGCAGCGGGAGCTCTCCTGCCCCTAGGAGTGAACCATCTGGGCATTTATATAAAGTCGCCGGGTGGGAGGTGGCAATTAGGCAAGATGCAGTGGTCATCCCCTTCCATCCAATCGGAGAGGCTGGGAGGATGGAAACTTCACTCCAATCTCTAAAGAATAAAATCCAGATCTGTGAGCAAATTGCTGCGATATCTGAGGGGTCCTGTCTATGTTGGGGGTATGAGCTACATGAACAATCTGGGAGAAGTGATGTAGGTTGTTCTTTTTATTATTAGCACTGTTTGCTTATGTGAGTCTTACTTTGTAACGTCTGTTTTTTTGTAACTTTTGGTAACTGTCTATGTACCGCCCCCTACAGGTATCAAATATAACATTGATAGGATGGTCTGCGATTGCCCTAAAACACATAAAAGTCTGAAGAGACAGTGGGGCTGATTTATGAAAGCCGTGCGGCGAGGCGCAACACACATTTTCATATTTACGAAAACAGTGCACCAGGAACAGAGTGCTAATCCCCATTTACTATAGCGATCTCGGCACATTGGAGAATGCAATCTGTGCGCCACTATGGACATGGCACACGGCATCTTCAATTCGATATTAACAGAAGATGGAGGTGCCAATATTAAGGGGTGATGTGAGGATTTTTCAAAAGTCTGTGAGCTGCCTTCACCAATCCAAACCACATCCTTTTTCAGAGCATATGTAGCGCCCGGCTCCTAATGAGCAGACACTATTATTTTTGTAAATTTAAGTTTGTCTGAAGCCGTAGTTTGGCTCAGACTAATTATGTCAAAGTTCTGGTTTCTGTGCCAGTTCAGCTGGGTTGTGCTAGTTTCCACTTGGCCGTGGGTGTCGCTGTCATCACAGGTAAGTTTTGGAAATGCAACAGGCTGAATTCATTGGGAACCCCTTTACTCAGAAACAGCCCAGTGGGAGTGGTCTATCCACTGTGCATTCTGGGTAAGGGTACTTAAGGTGCCATTTTTTCAGGGTTGTTCGTTCCCCCAACCTCATGGCCCTCCTGGCCTAAGGTTTGTGCTGCCCTTTTCTATGTCTCGGGGTCGGCTGACCCAAGGCCTGGCAACTGAAGGGTAGGCCCAGAAGTCTTGGGGCCTACCGATCCAGTGGTGGTCCTGTGCTGTCTTGCCTGCGGAGAGAAGCCAAGTGACTGGAGGATCCAGGGGAGGACTTTTCAGGAGGGGACCAAGCAACAAGGCTGGTATCTCTAGAGGAGCCTGGAGACTCAGTTGGAGGACACATTCCGGGTCATCTACCACACAGGACTGGCTGAAAGAAACTGGTACTGTGTGACAGTTCTTTAATTTTACAACAAGTTGCTGGTTGTGCATTCCTCTGGCAGAGGATTGCACAAAGATTCCGTTATATTGACAAGTCTGTGGCAGAGACTTTGACCGAGCATCTCATTGGCTGCTAGGTTAGTGAGAGAGGCCTATCCGGTGAGTGCAGTATCCAGTTCTGAAGCTGTTTGTCTACTGGATCAAGAGACACCTCTAAGCCGCAATTACAAGGTACCTGAATCCCCCTTAACCCTCCATCCCTCTATTGCAATTGATGTTCTTTCAATAAAGCTTTGGAAAAAGGAGCCAATATTCTTTAACCAACTCTTTAACGGGACCCCTATGATGGACACAGTGAAAAGGTGAGGATGACGGTAAACCCATCAAAAATCAGCAGCTCCTTCTGGGGTCAGTGCTACTTGTGGGGGCTCAAGTCCGGGATTTGCTGTTTTTTTTTTTTACAATAAAGTTTTTATTTATCAAATTCAGAAGACACAAATATGACATCAGAGTGCACGTCAATAAGCAGCCAATACAGGGCACAGGATGACCAGTAACAGTATGCAAAGACAAGACAAATTAAGCATAACATAACGCAAAGTAACGCCAATCTTGTATAGGCTGTCTGAGCATATTCGTTTCACTGTTATTTCGTTGTAGATCAAATTACGATGTTTTAGTGTCTTTTAATCAAAAAGAAATAATTGCGAAACAATTAAGGGGGTAGATGGGGGAAGGGAAATTAGGGGTAAGTGTCATGGCCACTCGGGCACTCCGGTCGTATTCAAGAGACTCACCCGTAGAGATCCGTCGTGGAGATCTCGTCGTTTCCCGTTGACGCGCGCTAAAGCCAACGAACGCGTTCGCGTCAACACGAACGCACACGCACGCGGGTCACGAACGGGTGCACGTCTACGTGCGAGGGCGCGCTGACCCGTCGTACGTCCGTTCGGCGCCCTAAGGCCTTCTTAAGTCACAGGCTCCTTTCCATCCGTGCTGTCCGGTCTACAGCGTGTCCGTGATCCGTGTTGTTTGCATCTGAACCTGTTATCTGATTCCTGACCTCCGGCTTGTTCCCTTGACTCTGATTGATTGCTGCCTGCCTACGACTTCTGCCTGTTTGACTACGTTTTCTGCCTCATCCCTTTGTACCGTGCTGATCCTCTCCTGCTGACCCGGCCTGTATCTGACTCCGCTGTTCCTGCTACCTACCTGAGTTCCTGCATTACAGAACATCTGCTTACCAGCCAGTTCCCGCACTTGTGCCTGCCAGGGACAGTCAAGCACCATCCGCTATACCGGTCTGTTATCTGTGCCCAGCTGACCTTCCGGACCAATACCATCTACCAGGCACTTGTGCCCTCTGGACTGTCGAATACCTGTCTCCACCTTCAGGGGTCCGATAGCCAGGGGATACGAGGGGCCGCTTCCTGCATTCCAGGCTCACCATCAGGTACGTGACAGTAAGGGAGGCAAAGTGAAAGATAAAGGAAGAAAAAAGGAAGAGAAACAGCAAGGTTAGGAGAGCGGAAAGAGGTATAGTGCAGCAAATAGAGCTTACGGACTGAGCCACCCCACCGCCCTTCGAGTCTACTCTCAGTCACACCAGCCAGGGGTGAGAATCCATGCCTTGGGGCACGATTCAATCTCGATCACCGCGCACTCACCCTGTACTCAAATCCCGAAAGGCATCAGAATACTTAAACTGGACCCAAGGGGACCAAGTCTTGTGAAATTTTTCCGCTGTGTCTTTAGCTGTAGCTAGCATCTCCTCCAGAGAGAAAATATGGTTAACTGAATGTACCCACTCTCTGACTGAGGGTACCGTAGTTAATTTCCAGTATTTAGGAATCAGGGATTTAGCTGCTATCAACAGGTACTTAGATAAAGATCTATTGTATCTGCCCAGTGACCAGTCCGATATTTGCAAGAGACAACACTCCGGTGAAAGAGTTAGTGTGGTATTAGTAATATTGCGAATTAAATTACAGATCATGCTCCAGAAACTAGCTATCCGGGGGCAACTCCACCAAACATGCAGCATGTCTCCCACCGCCTCCCCACAGCGCCAGCAGAGGTCAGAGGATGCTGGATACCAACGCTTAACTTTAGACGGGGTGGCGTACCATTGTGAAAGTAATTTGTAAGCATTTTCCTGTAGCCTGGTGCTTATAGTGCCTTTGTGTGCCAGGATGCATGCATTGCGCCACTGTGTGTCCGTGAAATGAGTCCTGAGGGCCCTCTCCCACGCACCCTTAAATCTATCCGGCTCCCTGTGGACCAGCTGCTGGAGACATGCGTACATAAAGGAGGTTGACTTCTCCAAGGGGGTGCCCTGGAGGCAGATCTTCTCAAAAGGTGTCGGGTCCCTGAGCACAGCTGCCCTCCTTTCAGGCGCTAGAAGATAATGGCTCACCTGTCTATATTTCCAAAATGACAATGTTGTCAGAGGGAGGCTACCCGTAAGGTCTTCAAAGGGAAGAATCTTTCCCCGCCGTACCAGGTGTGAAGCTAGCAACGGGGAGTCAGCAGTGTGAGAGAAATCAGTCGTGGACATGCCCGGGTAAAAATCCGGATTCCCCCGGAGAGGTGTCGGAGGACCTGGGGAGGAGGCAAAATCATGGTAAGAGGTCAGCTTGTGAAAAATCCGCAATGTAGCTCCTATGAGGGGGTGTTGTGACAGTTCCCTAGGGCAGCTAGCCTTCGGGATCCAAGGGGAGAAGCGCAATGGAGATCTAGACACCCCCTCTTCTATTGAAATCCAGTCTTTGCTGTCAGCATGGCAATTCCAGTCGACTATTCTGGCTAGGTGAGTGGCATAATAATACAGTTTGAAATTCGGGAACCCCATCCCGCCCGCTGCCTTCGGTTTCGTCAACAGATGTAGACTAATTCGCGGTCTTTTTTGGGCCCACAGGAATTTCCAAAGTAAGGATTGTAGCTGTTTAAAAAAGGTGACTGGGAGGTCGATGGGCAGAGTGTGAAATAGGTAAAGAAGTCGTGGGAGTGTAATCATTTTGATGAGTGCGGCCCTTCCAAACCATGAAAAGAGGCCCCGCGACCACCTAGTCAGGTCTAGTTCGATCTGCCTCAACATGGGCTTAAAATTAAAAGAGAAAATCTTGCTCAACTGCGGGGTAAGCTTGATGCCCAAATATGTCAAGGCGTCCGTCACCCATTTAAATGAGGTATTCGATTGTGCCTGCGCCAACACTTCCGGGGGGAGCGTCAGATTCATGGCTTCCGACTTAGTATAATTAATCTTGAGGTTTGAAATGTAGCCGTATACTAGGAAGGCCTGCAACAGGTTTGGGATCGAAGTATGTGGGTGGGTCAGAAAAAACAGCAAATCATCCGCATAAGCAGCGATTTTACAAATCCTCTGCCCTACAGGGAAACCTGAAATAGAGGGTGTGTTGTTAATCGTGCGAATGAATGGCTCTAGGGTGAGGATAAACAAAAGCGGGGAGAGGGGGCACCCCTGCCTCGTCCCGTTCCGAATCTGCACTGGAGCAGACAGGGTCCCATTAATCTTCAATTGGGCAGTTGGATTTTGGTAGAGGGAAGAAATCCAGGAAAGCATGCTGGGGCGTAGCCCTACGTGAGTGCATGTGGCAAGTAAGAAGTCCCAAGCCACTCTATCGAAGGCCTTCTCCGCGTCCGTGGACAGGAGAAGGCCCTCAAACCGAGCACTCTGACAAAGGTGAACTAGATTCAAGGCCTTTGTTACGTTATCCCTGGATTCCCTCCCTGGCATGAACCCTGCCTGCTCCGGGCCGATCAGTTGGGGCAGAAAATATCTCAGTCGGTTTGCGATGATTTTAGAAAGAATTTTTAAATCCAAATTAAGTAGGGAGATGGGACGATAGCTGGCGCACAACGTGGGGTCCTTCCCCGGCTTGGGAAGCACCGTAATATAGGCTCCCAAAAAGGTCCCCGGAAGTTGATGGGGCTCTCTTAAGGAGTTGAGGGTTCTCAAGAGAGGCTGTTCCAACATCTCCGAAAAAGCCTTATAGTAGTGCGCCGTCAGCCCATCAGGGCCAGGGCTCTTACCCGGTTTAAGGCTTTTTATCGCCCCCAGTAGTTCCTCCGAGGTAACCGGACCCTCCAGGGAATCAGCGTCATCAGGAGAAAGCGTAGGCATGCCACTCCGGGTCAGATAATCCCGAATGATATGACCCCTCTCCCCGAGCAGCTCCCCAGGTTTATGCTGAGGTGGGATATTATAGAGGTCACTATAAAACCGGTGGAAACTGTCAGCAATCTGATCTACACGATTCGTCAACGAACCGTCTGCCTTTTTAATTGCCAGAATGTTATTGGCGAGGGCAGCCTCCTTAACTGCCCTGGCCAACAGCCTCCCGCCCTTGTCGCCATGCTCGTAGTATATTTTTTGTTTTAGAAAAAGGGTACGCTTACTCTTAGTCTCTAGAATATCTTTCAACTCCGACCTCGCCTCAAGCAGTTCCTGTGCCACTGAAGTAGCCCGGGACTGCTTATGTTGGGACTCAAGCTGAGCAATTCTTGCGGATAGGGTAGCCACCTGAGCTTCCGCTTTCCGTTTGCGGGCTGCCCCCGCTTTGATAAACTCCCCCCTCATAACACATTTATGTGCTTCCCAAATAGTCAGGGGTGAAAGCTCATCTGAGGCATTTTCTCGGAAATAGTTACGAAGGGCTTCCGTCAGCGTCGGGAGTAGCTCAATGTCAGTCAGCAATGAGGGGTTCAGTCTCCAGGTGCAAGGTCTAGGCCTCAAGTCAGAATGCGTCAGGGAAACCGAAACCGGGGCATGGTCCGAGATGGTCTGGAGCCCGATGTTAGAACTCTGGGCAGTCAACAGGTCTCGCTGCGAGATAAAGATGTAGTCAATACGAGCATACTTATCGTGAGGTGCCGAATAGCAAGTAAAGTCTCTACCAGTAGGGTTGAGTGTGCGCCAAGTGTCAATTAAAGTCAAAGAATGTAATACCCGTTTCACCTGTTTCAAAGTACGGTAGGTTAAGCTTGACTTTCCCGTGGAAGTGTCCTGAATCGGGTTAAGTGGTACATTGAAGTCACCCCCCAATAAAATGCACCCCGTAGCAAAGCTCTTTAATTCACCTACCACTCGCCTGCAAAAGGATGCATGTGCACTATTGGGGAAATAAACGTTAGCTAGTGTTAAGGGCGTAGAACCCCACATGCCCTTTAGGAACAGATATCTGCCACCGGGATCCGACAACTGCTGAGTGACCTCAAAACCGGCCGATTTGTGAAGGAGAATCGAGACTCCTTTCGTTTTCGCTTGCGAATTAGTAGCATGAAACACCCGCGGGAAATTTTTGTTAAATAGCCTAGGAATTTGATCAGATCTGAAGTGTGTCTCTTGCAAATATACAAACATGGGTTTTACCTTATTCAACTCCCGGAGGATTGAGACGCGCTTTTCAGGTGTGTTCAGACCACGAACATTATGTGATATCAAAGTCGGGCTGGGGCCCAGCGACGAGTACGCCATAACCAAGATTTCAAAGCCGTCCGAGGGCGGCCCACTCTGTGGAGATAAACAAAAAGGAGAGACAGTAAAAGATGACAGTAAAGAGAAAGAGGAGAAGAAGATGGGTAGAAGTAAGAAGAAGAGAACGGAACAAGGACAAAAAGGAGGGTAGGATAAGGTAGGGGAACGTCCTGTACACAGGGCGTATCAATCAGAGTGAGATCTTGCCTGCAGAGCTCTGAGCTGCAAGCCGAGACAAAAAAAAGGGAGCAGGGAGCGGTACATGCAACAAAAACCCCAACTATACCGCTATGCCCTATTTGTGGGGTACGTGGGAGGAACACCACAGAAGGAGTAAGTGCTCACAGTGATATCAAAAAAGAGGAAAAATGGGAAACAAAAATACAAAAACACAGAGTCACCATAAGGGGGACTCACAAGCCCTAAATTGAAGCAAAACAAGGCAAAAGAACATTTCCTGGCCGGAAAATAACAGCCACTAAGTGGCGGGACATGCAGCTTAGTACTACTAGCTCAAAAAGAAAAAAGGAAAAAAGAAACACATCATGTCCCTGAAAAACCTCTGAGCAATTGCCAGTTCAAACAATCAAAGAAAAAGAAAAGTCAGGCAAGATGAATAGCATTCCCCCAGTCCTTCAAACAGGGTCCCGGCTCCTTGACTGCCGTGCAGGGAACTGAAGGCGTCCCCCCGCTCCAGCACCCATCCTACCATCTCTGCTCTTTTTCATGGGGGGTTTGGCCGGGGAGGAGTGGGGAGAGCTGTCCGGGCTAGCGTCTTGTGGAGGATTCCGGAACTCAGCATACCAATCCGGGAGATGAACACAGGGGATATTCAGTGCTGCGCAGAAATCTGGAAGCTCTTCCGGGAGCCTGAGCAATAGTTGTCTTCCATTAAAGGTGACCTGTAGGGCGAACGGAAAACGCCACTTGTACACAATGCCTCTCTCTCGCAGTACTTCCAAGAGGGGACGTAAGGCCCTCCTATTTTGCAAGGTGATGGGTGACAAGTCCTGGAAAAGTGCCAAATCACAATCGTTGAATTGAATACGGTCATTTTTCCTTGCTTGGCTGAGAATCTCCTCCTTCAAAGGAAAGTTCTGGAGGCAACAAATGATGTCTCTTGGTGGGGCCGTGTCTGATGGTCTTGCGCGAAGGGCCCTGTGCGCACGAACAAATTCAATAGGGGTATCAGCCGGGTTCTCCAGCAGGTTGTTGAAAATGGAGCGTAGGGCCGAGGATATCTGGTCAGGGGCCACCGCCTCCGGAACCCCCCTCACTCGAATGTTACATCGCCGACCCCTGTTATCAAGGTCCTCTAGGTGCCTGTTAATGGAGATAAGGTGTGCAGTATGTGAGGCCGTTGCAGCTTCTAGTCTGTGTACCGCCTTATCTCTCCTATCCTCCGCTCTCTCCATGGTGGCCATTTTTTCATTCAATGAAAGGAGGTCAGCCTTAAGGTCAGTAATGGCAGAGAACAGGGTATTCTTAATGTCCGATGCTATAGCAGTCATGTCACCCAGCGTGAGAGGGTGGGCAGGGTTGCTGTTCCCACTAACCAGGTCGTCTACGGTACCTTGTGATCCATCGCTCATCTCCTCCTCGTCGCCTCGTGGCAGCGCCATCTTGCGCGGAGTGGAGCGGTCAGTGCGGGCCTGCATGAGGAATAAATCCTGTATATTGCGGGTTTGGGACGAAGCGGATTGTCTCCGCGATCTGGTCCCCGGGTTGTGCCGAGCTTGCTTGCTCATTTTCAGCGTCCGGTTCGGCCAGGAAACACGCTAACGGGCTGTGAGTCTCCAGGAGCTCCTCACTGAGCAGCCATTCCTTCCGCGCGCCAAGCCACGCCCCCCGGGATTTGCTGTTACCTCTCGCAACTCAAGGAAACTGTTCACCGGGAATTTATGCAATAGAGGGTTCTGGACTGTGCCATATTTTTTTTCCATAAGGGGTTAATTGTGGATCAATGCCTGGCGTGTGAGCCGTGGGTGGAGTCAAAAAAGCCCAGGAGTTACGTGACCAGAGGAGCCAGTGGGAGGAGTTTTTCCGTCTACTTGCTCCGTGAAACACCACGTGTGTGTCTAAGCATTCAGAGGGAAGGATCTGTTTGTTGCCGCCATGTTCCAAATGCCAGGAATGCAGTCTGCGATGGGGTCCAGGATGTTCTCTGGAGATACCACTACAAGCGCCAGATTGCCTAGAACAGTGATGGCGAACCTTGGCACCCCAGATGTTTTGGAACTACATTTCCCATAATGCTCCACTACACCGCAGAGTGCATGAGCATCATGGGAAATGTAGTTCCAAAACATCTGGGGTGCCAAGGTTTGCCATCACTGGCCTAGAACATTGTTGATGGACACTGGAATTTGCCTGAAAACGCATGGGCTTTTCATACTATACACGAAAGGAGATGCCGAGGCCTTGGGTATGCTGTGCAGCAGGTGCGAGGGACTGGTCGCAAACCCCCGCCCTTTTGCCCGATGCCAACACTGCGGGGAGTACCTGTTCATAGTAGAGCAACCCACCGTACCACCTCGTGCCTTCTCGGATGGATTGGGCCACGGGCATCGCCATTGAGGAGACCGCTACGTTCACTCCTACGACCAGGCCTATGTTCTCAAAGCCTGCTACACCGAGTGTTCCCGAGGGAGATGGTGCTGTTACTGCCATCAGAGGAACAACAGTGGACATCACAACCACTTCCCACTTCAATGCACCTGCCCAAAAGAAGGTGGGATACGTGAAAGCCTCCGTGGCTGCAGTTGAGGCCTACCTCAGAGACTGCCTGAATCGGATCTGGAGCAGGAGATCACTCCAGAGGAATCCACACCAGGAACGGGTGAGAAATCTGGGGAAAATATACATAAAGGGACTATTTGCAGATATATACCCGCAGAGGAGTTATGGGACTCTGAAATATACTCTCTCTCAGATGTATCTGGAGATAATGACCTTTTTGAAACAATGCCCCAAGAGATTAAGAAGAAAGTATATGGCCTCACAATATGTGTAAATGAAATAAAGCAAATACCCAAAGTACCATCATCCGAAATTAAATGGAATAGAGATTTGGGAATCTGGTCCCCGACCAGAACCACCAAGAAAGGAGGGAGCTTACGGACTATCTCGGTACAGGTTGAAAATGAGATCTAAATGAATGTCTAAACAGATATATAAAAAATATACATCAATTTATTAATACATCCAAAAAAAAGAATCACTAAAAAACAGGTACAGATGGTATGGTATTTCAACTAGTTTCGCTGTAAATAGCTTCTTCAGGAAATACACAGAATACATCTGGAAAAGATATAAACATACCATAATATAATGGCAATGATATTTAAGACGTAATGTACTTTTGAAGATGTTTGGGGAGAAAAGGGATAACAATGCATATAACAAACAGCTGCTTACCCCACATTCAGTACCATCAGGGCATAAAGGCCACACAATAGAGCCTCCCACGGCGACTGGGGGAGGCCATTATTGAAAATGAACAGGAGGCCAGTGTCTGAGCAAAATGAAATATTATATTAAATTGCCAAATAGGTAAAAATGAGGTTACAAATAGATCCTGCCATTAGTGAGATGGCCAGATCTATATAAAGTGTCCAAATCCACACCAATTGTGTGTGTGTGGGGGGGGTGAAGTGAAGTGTGGAAAAACAAACAATTAAGTGAAACAAAAAAAAAACTAAATAATAAATAAGTAGTTGAAAAAAACGTTATTGAAAAGGGAAAGAAAGAAAAGGAAGATAAAAGTGAAAAAAAAATAAAATAAAAATAAAATACCCACAATAAAAAAAGAATAGCAGGAGAAACAGAGTGAATAAAAAGTGAATAGAGAGTGGAGGAAAGGTGGGAGGGTGAATAGATGGGGAAATACAAAGATCATGCAGGTGAAAGTCAAACAAACCCCCGTCTACATGTGATGATAAAAATCTTGAAGGAAGAACCAGAAATCGAGGTCTTAAGTGAAAAAGAAAAATGAGTGTTTAAGTGAGTGGAGTGACGAGAACAGAAAACATTCATATCCGTGTCAATATACGCACAAATACCTATTGGGCAATGATATAGAGTATAGATATCTGACCTGGAGGAGAGGGTTAATAAGGGTATTAAGATGGTTAATTACCACCAACAACCCATACAGCCTGTGTCTCACAGCGGACAAACAGCCAAGAAGCCCCGCCACATTGGGTATATACCAATGAAAGTTGCAGCCTGAAATAATAATGTAAAATGGAGACTGCATAAATAATCATGTTAAATGAAGTTGTCCAACATGGTTGTGTAACAACCACATAAGGGGGTAACAAGGCAGGAGCGACGACTTACCGTCCGCAACAAGCTGTATTACATCTCCTCCGGGTTGCCACTGACCTCCTGCAATTCGGCGCACAGCATCACGGGGTCAAGGGTCCCGCAATGCGTGCGCATACAAGATCCACAGCGTGCGCGCTCCTGTGCACACGTCCCATAGCCCCTGGGATACCTGAGCCAGGACGTGTGCAAGGGGAAAGGAAGCCCCTCCCCAAAGGGGAGGGAAGAAAGTCTCCCTAACCCCCAGGGAACCTACTAATCGCTGCACAAGGTCAACACCAGGAACCTGAAGCCCCCAAGAGCACCAAGGAAGGGGAAAATAAACTGCGCAAAATAGAATTATATTAAATAAATAACAATATGAGTTACAAATTGTACAAATTACATACACATTTAATTTCACATATGTATATAGCGAAAAACAAAATAATATAAAGTAAAAGAGGAAATACATAATTCCTCATAGACCGGCGTAATAGAACAGAGATTTATGGATGAAAAGGACAAACTTTCTAACATATCCAATCCATAATGTCACAAGGTTGATGAACATTGATTTATCGTATTTATCGGTGTATAACACACTTTTTTTAACCTTAAAATCAGGGGAAAATTGGGGGGGCATGTTATACGCTGATCCCCCCCCGTATCTAACCTCTTCTGACGTTCTCGGTGGCTTTCGGGTATTTTTGGCTGCTCTCGGCTATCTTCGGCCGTTCATGGCTATTTTCGGCTGCAGTTGGCTGCTATCGGCTATTTTTGGCCACTCTCAGCCATCTTCGGCCGCTCTCTGCTATTTTCAGCCACACTGGGCCATTCTCATCGGATTTCGGAAAGCCGAAAGTTGCAGAGAATGGCCGAGTGCGGCTGATAATACCCGAAAGCCGCCGAGAACTACCGAGCGCCGCCGAGATACACAGGACATCCGCTCTGTATCTCGGCCGCACCATTTTTAAAAGGAAAAGACACTGACAAGGCTGCAAATGACTGACAAGGCTGCATTAATGGGCATTTAAATGTAAGTTTTTTTTCCTTAAACTTCCCTCCTAAAAGTTTTTTTTTCTTTTAAATTCCCTCCTAAACTTGGGGTGCGTGTTATATGCCGATAAATACGGTACATCAATTTATAACATGGGATCATGAAAACACAGAGAGGCAAAAAACATGCTAAGAGGACATGCTAAAGGAAAAATGGGCAAAACAGTAAGGTGGCCCAGACAGAGAGGTCATTTAGGGTTTTTTATAAAAAAGATTTGAAAGAATTGATTTCATTGAGGCCTGGTGGCACCATGGTATTTAATCTTTTAATCCAAAAGGCTTCCCTTTGTAGTATCGTTTTGTCACGCTTACCTCCCCTGACATCAGGGGGTACCACTTCCAGTGCCACAAACTTAACTGCTTGGAGGTCAAATTCATGGTGAAGACGAATATGTTGGTAAATGGTCATCAGTTTGTCATTGGTGGAATGATCGCATGCTCTCTATCTGAGCTTCCTGACCGTTTTGCCCACATAAAAAGCTCTGCAATTGCAGAGCATCAGATATACAGCACAAGTGGTGCCACAATGAGCTGAGATGTGAGGGGTGTAAAGCTCTCGATTTGGGGGTTTAACAGTAGCACCAGGCAAAATCCAAGGACATAAAGGGCATTGGCCACAGGGGAATGTTCCCCTGCGATTCATGGAACCTGTAGTGTCAGATCTGTAATGGCTGCTCATTAGACAGTCTCTTAGAGATCTGGCTATAGACAAGCTTAAACTACCATGGGGGGGGCTGGGCCGAAGAGGAGGGCTATTGCCAAACTCGAAATGAGTTGGATTTATAAAATTAAAAAAAAGTCTCTGATCCTTCGGCCTAAATTTCGATATGGAAATCAATACCTTTATTGATAACACTTGAGGCTCTAGTTATATCCTTCCGTGATTACTACTATTAATTATTAGTCACAATGAGGCCCATCATTAAAGCCCTTTTTCTTATGATAGCAGATTTTGGGGTGTAGCTTATGGATAGCTTTGTAATTTTTATTTTAAAATCTTTTTGGAGATTTATTCTTTGTATTTTTTTTTTTAAAGATTATTAATCACCATTTAACACCAACTATTGATATTTGCATCCATTTCAACTACAGATTACTATCAATAGGTCTATATATAGAAAGGTTTCCATTTGTGGAAATGCCTATTTTATGTTTATGTTTGGATGGTTGCTATGGAACCATCACCACACTGAGGCTTGGTTCACCCCTGTGCTATGTTGACCATGTGTGGCATAATATGGCGCCCAGTTGAAACTGAGGCTTGATCTGAGGTGTGGAGATATTTAAGTGATGGATCAGTACATCACCCGTGCCCCAGGAAGACGCAAGGTATTGCAAAACATATAGGGCCGATACCATTACGATACCATATGCCGATACCATTACGATTACATGTGACCCCTTTGCACGTGTGTTTGTTTTTAGTTTTAATTTGCCTGCTTTTTTATATTTCATTTATCTCTGTGCATAATCTATGATGTACTATGGAGTATTCCGCTTGTTTTAAGCAATAAAGGCTTTTTTTTTTTTTAACGGTATTTCACAACTGGTACCCGTCTTTCTCCTTTTTTTACACCCGTGGCCTCGAGCCCGAGTGCATCTTTTTCAGATTGGTGCATTCACTAGCCATACATTTACACTTATCACCTTTTTACTGGCGTGACTCCCAGTTCATCAGCGGAAGACGCCAAACATACGAGACACAGACGAGTCTACTCACCAGATCCTCCTCACGCTGCCCTCTGCTGACGTTCCTTCACGTCCATCTTCGGATGCTGCCGACCGGACCCGAAGCATCAGAGATCCATCCGTCCCCGCAGAGGGCTGAATCTGCTTGAGAGTGCGACTCCGCCTGCATAGGGAGTCCACTCGTTTTGGTAAGGACCCTCACAGATTTCTCTCCCAGCAGTGATGAAAGTTGATGGGTATTTGTGCTTTCTGAAGTGGACTAAAGTGTTTTTTCTTTTCATTGCAACATTTTATGAGTTCACTGAATATATACACGGACACAATATTTTTGATACATGTTTTGGGACATTTCAATATTTATTTCATTATATCACTTGGCTGTATGGAGTGTATTTTTCTTTAGCGCAGCAATTTATTTATTTTATTTATGACATGTGATCTGCACAGCAATCTGATCCCAGCCTAAAGCTGGCCATACACCTATAGATTATCTGCAGATTTTCTATGGTTAGATGGAAAAAGTGCAACAGATTTCTTCATGCTCGCTAAACTGTGTGGATGGAGGAATCTCCCACTTTTTCCATCTAACCATAGAAAATCTGCAGATAATCTATAGGTGTATGGCCAGCTTTAGAGAGATTTCCTCTCACTTCCTGTCCTGGTGACAACAATACAAGGAGTGCGAGAAATCTGTACAAAGACACAGACATAAAAAATTCTGACAGGGGCTCTAATCCTTCCCCTTCCTTATTATACTAAAGATATCATTCTTATTTCAGTCTGTGTTCCTGTTGGAGAGTTTCCTCATTTCCTGTCTAGATAAATGTTGTCACCGGGACAGGAAGCAAGGGGGAAATCTCTGTAATGGAGCCCCGGATAGAAGAAAAAAACCTGACAGGGGATCTAATGAAGTTAAATGAATTCCACTCCTTCGTCTGACATCACCAGACTGTGGGCGGAGTTCTCACATCTCCCGCCTCCCCCCACATATCTTTATATAACCTCCCCATACACCTATCCCAGCATAGAGGGGCTCAGTGAAGGTGGTAGTGAAGGTGTAGAGATGTCGGATCGGGTCACACAGATCATAAAAGGAGATCCGCCCGGCCTCATAATCCAGATATATCCTGACTCTGTTACTGGAGGGATTGGGGGGTAAGAGGATCTCTTCATAGTCATGTCTCACCTTATACTGATCATCTTCCCTGTCCAGTGCCCAGGACTTGTTATTATATCCAATCCCTGACTCCCCCTCTCCCCTCTCTATACTGGGGTAACACATCCCGACTATCCAGTTCTCTGATCCAACATCCACATCCCAGTAATGTCTCCCTGAGGAGAAACTCCGACTGCTCAACACCTGAGAATAATGCTGAAATCTCTCTGGTGTTTTGGGGTAATTATGGTCTATATCTGACTTAGATACAGTTTTCCTGTCATCTGATATCCGTAGAAATTTATAAGCTGTGTTTCCATCCAGTAATATGTCTGCAGCTTCCTGTATATAGAATACATTTACCTCTGTTATTATATCAGATAGTGTATGCAAGACCCCCGTCACATCCAGACCCCCTCCATCATGGAGGAGCTCCTCATGTCTCTCTCTCTGTCCTCATTATCTCTATCCTCAGTATCACACAAGTCACCTGTGTCTGATTCCTGCAAGACAGTCAGTGGATCCGTCACGTTACACAGCTCCTCAATGTGACGCAACTTCCTGGACAGCTCCTCCTTCTTTATTTCCAGATCCCGGATGGAGATGGAGATCCGCTCTGCCCTCCCGGAGATGTCCCTCAGGACTCTCTTCTCCAGGTCTTCCAGACGTCTCCTGAGATCTCTAAACAGGGCAGTGACTCTCTCGGTGTCACCAGCGGCTTCTTCTTCTACTTTCCTCCGGTGTTCCTGCAGACTCTGGACTCTTTCCTCCGTCTCCTCTCTCTTTGTCAGAAGTTTCTGCAGAACATTCCTCAGTGTCTCCTTCTTCTCAGAAGCCTCATCCAGTGACTTCATCTCATGTTCTTTATGTTCTCCAATCACACAAAACTTACAGACACAGGTCTCACCCTCAGTGCAGTAATACCCCAGGATCTTCTTATGGACGGAGCATTTCCTGCTCTCCATGGACAAGGTGGGGTCACATAAGACGTGTTCTGGGGACTTTTTGTGGACTCTCAAGTGTTTATCACACAGAGAAACCTCACAGAGCAGACAGGATCTAACAGCAGGTACAGGAGAGTCCACACAGTAAGTACAGAAGACCCCGGACTCCTCCCGATCTGGCTGAGTAGACAGGAAAGTCTCTGCTATGTTACGTAGTGTCATGTTCTTCTGCAGTGCAGGCCGATCCGGAAACTTCTCTCTGCATTCAGGACAGGAATATCCTCCAGACCCCTCCTGTGTATCCAGCACACCATCAATACAGACCCGGCAGAAGTTGTGACCACATCTCAGGGTTACAGGATCTGTATAAATGTTCAGACAGACGGAACATTCCAACTCAGCTCTCAGATCACCAGACGCCATCGCTGACAGCAGAAGAGTGGAGTTGGAGTCTTTGATATTCTCTGAGCTCATCTCTTGAATTGTTTCATGGACCTTTGGATATTTCTGTAAATTACAAAAAGTATTGTTCATGGTTGACTGTTCTTACAGGACATAAATAAGATAAACATAACATTCTTCTACAGTAAAGCTGGTGACATTTTCAGAGCCCCATGTTGCACCGACTCATCACTGTACTATGCAACTGCTTAACCAATATAAAGTAAACCTGTCCTGGGTCATTTAGGGCAAAGTAACAGATAAACCTAACTTTTGCTCTCCCTATTATTACACATGTACTTTGCTTTTGCTCCTCTGTCATTCGGTATGGTTTTGCAGGAACAAAGAAAGGAAACACTTACATAGGGCTGCGGTCTCTGCCTCTACCTCACATGATAGTGATAAGCAGGCCCGGACTTGCCATAGAGCAGACCGGACACTTGGGATGATCTAAAATTGTTTTACGGTTACCAGGTTAGAGTTACAGAGGCAGTCTTATTATTGCTCTCACGCGGAGATACCTCTCATGTGTGATTTGAACACCGTTTACATATGCGAGCGCGACTTCCGTATGCATTTTCTTTGCTGCGCGAGCTCGCAGGGACGCTTTAAAATCGTTTTTTTTTAAAATCCGGTGCCATTGGTAGCCGAGTAACCCGGAAGTGACATTGTGACGTCACTTCCGTGTTTACATTTAGGAGACTGGAACGAAGCCGGAAGTCCCCCAGTGGGACAGGAGGCCCTGTCAGAGCAGCGAGAGTGGGGGGGGGGGGGGTGTCCCCTCCCGCTCCTCTGGGATAACAATCGAGTGGCTTTTAGCTCAATCTGTTATCCCTGGAAAGCTGAACGCCCGCTATAAAAAACGGTGCCGTGATAATGCCTGCAGCTGCTCAGCAGGAAGGGGTTAATAGTAAACTGTACCCTGCATGGTTCTCTAGTAGGGATGAGCTCGATGTTTGGGTTGAACTTTGGGTGTTCGCCAAAGAACGAACATTATGGGGAAATTCGAGCAGCCACGGAACGCCCCATAATGCATTGCTGTATGACGATTGGCCAAAGCACGCACCTGACCTGCATGCTTTGGCCAATCCCAGTGCGCTCTGCTAAGAGTCATAATTGGCCAAAGACAGGGTGTCTTTGGCCAATCAGGGGGACAAGAGATCGAGATTCGAGATAGAGATAGAGACACACACTCTGCAGCATCCAGTGTAGCTTATATCTACAGTGCATTACGCGGTGTACCGTTTCTACTACTTTTCTGGTGGTGTACACATTACAGTGTAGTGTGGTGTTGCAAAACAAAAATATACATCATGTCTGGAAGGCCACCAATGAGAGGCAGACACTCACAGGCCACTAAAAGAGGGCAAGCAGGCTCTGTGTCAACAGTGGTGGTCGTGGACATGGTGTATCCTCTGCTGCTGGCCGTATTATTGAGCCAGAAGAGTTGGTGGAGTGGAGAACAAAGCAGTCCTCATCCTTTGTTACCCAGGCTCAGAGTAGTTTGCCTTCCAATGCAGCTGTCAAAGTGGCCTATTCGACCGTCAAATTGTCCACAGTCACTCCTTCCGTAGCCCCACCATCATGCACGGAGGAGTCCCCCAAACTATTCGACCACAGTGTCGAGTCAACGCTGCTGGAGGATGTGCAGTGATTAGAAGGCTCCGATGATGGTTCCCAGGTTGAGGAAGGGAGTAACGTGAGCCTAGAGAGAGGGGGTGTCCAAGGAGGACAAGAAACTGGCAGTCATGTTCCCCTAGCCCCAGCATATTGCCAAGTTTGCACCAGTGACGAGGAGAGAGGGGGGATGATGAGGTCACTAACTCTACTTGGGTGCCTGATCGAAGAGGAAGCACAACTCCAACAAGGCAGCCACCCTAGTGCATCACACCGCAGAGCTCCACAGGTGCAGGGCACTGCCTGCAAGAAGAGGGCAGTTTGAAGATGTGTTGGTGACTTCTGATACGAGATCATTCTTTCAGCCGACCCATCGACAGGTGTCATCCGGATCCAGCATCAAGGAATGCCTAGACCGACAGGTGTCCGACTAAATCGGGTTAATGGCCAATGTGGACGCTCTGAGAAGTGATTAACGCCTGGACTACTGGGAGGGCAGGCTTGACATCTGGCCAGAGCTTGCCCAATTTGCAATGGGACTGTTGGCTTGCCCCTCGTCCAGTGTCCTGTCCGAAAGGACGTTCAGCGCAGCAGGGGGGATCGTGACCGATAAGCGCACTTGCCTAGCTCACGACAGTGTTGACTACCTCAGGTTTATAAAAATCTTGGAGGAATTCAACACATGTGATCAGTAGACCATGTATATGCATAACTCTATAAAGGATTTATATAATCTAGCACACGGACCTTTTTTCTACCTTTGGCTCACTTCCTTACTATATGCCCATACCCTCCTGTTTGAAGAGGTTGAGCGGTGTCATATTTTTGGGTCCCGCAGTGAGTTGCTGGTATCAGTGCTGCTGTCAGTACTCTCTATCTGGGTGCTGGTGGGGTGTCAGTGCTCTCTATCTGGGTGCTGGTGGGGTGTCAGTGATCAGTCTCTGGGTGCTGGTGTCAGTGATCAGTCTCTATCGCAGTGCTGGTGTCAGTGTTCTGTCTCTATCGCAGTGCTGGTGTCAGTGAGGGAGATAGCAGCGGAGAAGTCAATCAGCAGGCAGTGCCAGCATCATGGCTGAGGATCAGCACTGGACTGGCACCTCTGGACCACCGCAGTAGAGTCCTGCATAGGTGGGGGTAAAGGCTGGGCAGAGGGAAGGGCTCAAGCACAGGTTGGCACACTGGGACACTGGCACAGGACTGCACTGCCCTGACTGTGGCACTGATCATCTCCTGCACCCCCTTCATAGCCTGGCCTGACCTTGCCTCTCCTCCATGCGCTCCTAAATTGTCAAAATTTCACAGATAAAAAAAGAATGCTTGTCGTTGTCGATCCCAGATTCACTTAATACTTTTGTTATGTCAGCGTCCATGTTGTGGGACTATGTGTGCACAGCTAGTAATTATTTTGTGGCTGAAAATATGACCTGGAGGTTTTTAAGTTTCACCTGCCATTAAAGTCAATGGGGTCCGCCGCAAACTTTGCGGTTCGCAAACTTTTGGCCACGTTCGCGGTTCGCGAAACGTCCCATCGGAAGTTCGTCCATCACTACCTGGTATATGATGTACAGAGCCCTGTGTATAATGTAGAGCGTGGTATATGATGTACAGAGCCCAGTGTATAATGTAGAGCCTGGTATATGATGTACAGAGCCCAGTGTATAATGTAGAGCCTGGTATATGATGTACAGAGCCCAGTGTATAATCTAGAGCCTGGTATATGATGTACAGAGCCCAGTGTAAAATGTAGAGCCTGGTATGTGATGTACAGAGCCCAGTGTATAATGTAGAGCCTGGTATATGATGTACAGAGCCCTGTGTATAATGTAGAGCCTGGTATATGATATACAGAGCCCTGTGTATAATGTAGAGCCTGGTATATGATGTACAGAGCCCTGTGTATAATGTAGAGCCTGGTATATGATATACAGAGCCCTGTGTATAATGTAGAGCCTGGTATATGATGTACAGAGCCCAGTGTATAATGTAGAGCCTGGTATATGATATACAGAGCCCTGTGTATAATGTAGAGCCTGGTATATGATGTACAGAGCCCTGTGTATAATGTAGAGCCTGGTATATGATGTACAGAGCCCTGTGTATAATGTAGAGCCTGGTATATGATGTACAGAGCCTGGTGTAGAAGTTATATAGAAATAATACTCGGTAGATGATATTTAATAACATTATGATCAAATACATAGTTACATTCTTACAGACTACTGATGCATCCTAATTCCATAAAAACCTCCCTGTTAATTTATCAAAGATAGACCACACAACCAACAAAACATCGGTCATGTTTATAATAACGCCCGATATATACATGTTTCTGTATATACACAGGCATAGGCAGGTGGCCACAAACAGTCAAAGAGATAGATATACCCATTAACCATCTACCAAGTATTATTTCTATATAAATCCATTTAAAGAGGAGGATATCTTGGGTTTCTGTTTCCACTATTACAACCCCAAAGTCACACCATTTACAGTGCGACTTTGCAATGTAATTTTTTGATGCAATGTCACGTGACTGGTGAAAACAAGTCGCACTGAACTCAGAACAATGTAGTGCAAAAACCTTTTTTGGAGTTGCACCAATTAGAACTAGCACCATTGAAATATATGGGCTTTGACCTGTCATGCGACTTCAAATGTGTCAAGTCGCATTACAACTCGCAGTTGTGGAAACAGAGCCTTAATAGGCAATTAATGTTGTAGCAGATCAAAATCATTGTGTATCATGCATCTGTTATTATGATCGGGTGACAGACGTTTTGGTCACCTTCCTTGTCGCATATGCTGGTCCATGTTGATTTTACTATACATGGGATCATTGTGTACGGTTATGGTATGTTTTGTTGCACTTGGTGTCTTCTTTGTAGTAAAAATTCTTCTATTTTTATATGCTTTGATATATAGTTTCTCCAGTAGTGATTATGTAGATTTTAGACGCTCACGGGTGTTTTGAACTCGACCACTAATGGTACACACGTTTTGGCCATTAGCTTAAATTGTATATATGTAGCATCTAGCTATGACCAAGCACTGCGCCTGGTGTGAAATGAGTCAACGGCTGTACAGTTAGTCTGTACCAATTTGGGATGCTTTGATATCCATTTTTATTCAATAAAAGATTATTTTTTTGGAGTGCGGCTATCCAGCGATTTAATTTTTTTCCCCATCACTCCTGTTGTAAACAGAGCCTGCACCCGGCTTGATTGTGGAGCTGAACCTAGGAGAGGTAATTACCTGTGAGCCGTGAACTTCCTCATAGAAATGCAAACAGACAGACATGAGGGTCTCAAGCTCAATGTGGGGGGTCATCAGGTTAAATTCTCAATGGTTGACAGGTGAGTGAAATTCCTATTCAACTTCGGCGTCAAGTAATGCAAGTTGTGTATTGTACAGCATAATTGGCTGATGAGGGGAACATCACATGGTATATCAAGCTTGCCTACAGTGATAATTGAGTTTTTGGTGCGTTTTTTAGCATTTTCCAGGCTCAAAAGTAATGAATAAAAAGGTTTCCCTTTAAAAACGCTATTAGACGAAGACGCGCCTAAATGTGGGTAGCCGCGTTTGAAATGCCTCTAAACTCAGCTTCTGAACGTATTTTCTGGGGTTCCAAAAGAAAAGCCTCTAAACGCAACTGCCTAGAAATGACAAACGCCCCTGTGTACATCTATGGATACCTGGTTTGCCCAAAAATAAGACCTAGCGTGATTGTACAAATACACACAAGGAAATGCCCCTCAAAACCTGTGTGACAAAATAAAACATTACACACCTAATCACAACCTCCGATCAACTAACCAACCAAAACTTCCTCCTCATCATGAAATCCCACTACAAAGCAAAGGGAGAACGAAGATTCGCAGTCCAAGGACCACGGCTATGGGACGCTCTACCCACCAACATCCGCATGGAAGAAAACCATCCGGCCTTAAAAAATAAATAAAGACCTACCTCTTCTAAAGAACATGAAGCACAGGGCGGATCAAGCGCCTTGAGGCGATTCAGTTCGCAATTGTAAAGCTATACAAATCATTCATTGTCGGTGATGGCTGCAATATAAGACCTACCCCGTTTCCCCGAAAATAAGCTCTACCCTGAAAATAAGACCTACAAGGACATTAACTAGGGCTATTTGGGTGGGTAGGGCTTATATTGCAGCCATCACCGACAATCATGCTAGGTCTTATTTTCGGGGAAACAGGGTTAGATAACAGAGGAGCGTTCAGGAGCAATTGAAAAAACTCCTAAACGCCCGTTTACCAGCAACAGTGTACATGAGGCCTTAAAAAGATTTCCCCTCACTTCCTTCCACACAGTTTCTCCAACAGGAAGTGAAGTAAAACATCCAACAGGGACACGGTTTATAACACTGTCATAGAAAAACTATTTTCTGTCTGTGTTGCTGCCAAAGAGTTCCTCTCACTTCCTGTATGGGAAAATGTTGTCACCAAGACAGGAAGTGAGAGGAAACCTCCAATGGGGTCCCAGATATCAGTAAAAAAGTGACAGGGGATGTAATCCTTCCCCACTCCATCTAGGGTTGCCACCTCATCCCTTCAAACCCAAACACATATTAATTACACAGGTTCTGTGGCTGATTAAGGTGGTAATTAAACTCACTTGGTGCCTGATCTAAATTTAATTAGGCTCAGCACCCGTGTACTTCATATGTGTTCAGGTTTAAAGGGATGGAGGTGGCAACTCTAACTCCATCCAGAACTAGGAAAAATTAGTTTTGGCTGGACATACATGTTATGGATAGTTCCAAACTGTCCTTTATTTGGAGGGATTGTCCCTCTATGGAACCAAATCCCTCTGTTCCCATCTCCTTCTCAGTTGTCCCTCTTGTTGGTCTGAAGTGTAGACCTCAATATGATGTATTATTTACCTATCAAGCATGTTATATTGCCACTAAATCCCCACCACCACTACCATCCATCACCATCATCATCCACCATCCTCCCCACCACCATCCACCATTCAAAATTTAATAAAAAGAGAACAGTCCAGTAATCTCCTGACCAGCAGTGGTCCATCTGTTGGAGATATTTCCAGGTTATATACAGATGGTGTACAGAGTTCCAGAAATAACCAGTTCCAACCTTCCAACCAAACCCCTAGCCGTGTCCCATCACTAACTACACAATAGCAGTCCTAGTTCACCAGCTGCACAGTCCTAACACTTGTCATCTTCACAATACAAACTCTTCCCGGGATCACCAACCTCAGCTCCAGCAGATCCCTCCTGTCTGCTCCCCAGACTACAGAGATCTGCCCGGGTGTCCCAGGGGACCCTAACCTGCCCAAAAGGGAGAGAGCAAAACCCGGAGTGTACAGAGGATCAGAGGGCTGGGAAGGGGGAAGATTATATATCCTACATGTTTACTTTATATAGTGATTGACCTCATTTAAAGTCCCGCTGACCACTTTCCTTTCTTTTTCTTTGGAAAGGGGGAAGAAAGGAGCGCATTTCTAAAAGATGGAACTCTTTCCATATCACAGTTTAAACGAATTTGTCTCAATAGACGGGGTACCTCCACAGCTAAAAATTAGTCAAACGAAAAAACAAAAAAGAGGGATAAAAAAAAAGGAGCCTGGGAGATGTGTAAATCCTGAACAGGACTTTTCCAGGCTCCCCGCCAGACCCTCTACTACAGAGATCAGAACATCAGATGGGTCATTTATGCCCCTTGAAAGCCTGAGGGCTCCTTCACACCACAATGCGGTGCAGGAAGCCGGTGTTTCCAGAATCACACTCTTGATACTTTGCAGTTGTGATCTGCAGCAGATGTCAATGTTAAGTTAACTCCCCAAACAGGGCTGGTGCAAGGATTTTTGATACCCTAGGCCAGTGATGGTGAACCTTGGCACCCCAGATGTTTTGGAACTACATTTCCCATGATGCTCCACTACACTGCAGAGTGCCTGAGCATCATGGGAAATGTAGTTCCAAAACATCTGGGGTGCCAAGGTTCGCCATCACTGCCCTAGGCAAAACCTAATTTTTCCAACCCCTTTGCCCTGTCCATGCATACCCCACCTTTTTAACCACATGCCGACCGGGCCATAGCTGAAAGACAGCTACAGGGCGGCCGGCTTATTCTGGATGGATGTCTGTGGGACATCCTCACAGAATCGCACACTCCCATGCGCCCCCTGGAACATCTGTGACTGCCGGGGACCCGGCGTATCACGGATCCCAGTAAATGGCCGCTGATAGTGGGCGTTAATCACATGATTACGTCAAATGACGCAGCATCACTTGTAAACAAACCAGCATCCTGTCATGATGCCGGTTCCTCCCTCCCCACTCTGTACCGATCGGTTCAGTGCGTGAGGAGAGAGGGAGAGATCGCTTGCAGCGCTGTGGGCACTACAGATTCAACACACAGAGCTGCTCAATGCCCATACTATGCAATACCCTACAGATCCCTGTTATTGGTACGTCCAATCTTCAATGCCGCCCTGCCATCGGGAGCACGCCGCCGACTTTATCGCCGTGGGCATCCCCGCGATCATCTCACGGGACGGCTGAATGGAGGAAATGCCGTGTAAACAGCATTTCTCCATTCTGCCTAGCAACTAGTGACGCTGATCTCTGCTCCATGTGATTGGAGCAGAGATCAGTGTTCACTAAATGAAAGCCCAACCCCCCCACAGTTAGTAACACATCCCTAGGAACACTTAACCCCTACACTGCCACCCACTGGTTAACCCCTTCACTGCCAGTGTCATTTACACAGGAATCACTGCATTTATATAGCAGTGATTACTGTATTAATGACAATGGTCCCAAAAATGTGTCAAAAATGTCTGATGGGTCCCCCACAATGTTGCAGTCACAATAAAAATTGCTGATCGCCGCCATTACTAGTAAAAAAAAAAATAATAAAAAATTATTAATAAAAATGCTATAAAACTATCCCTATTTTGTAAACGCTATAACTTTTGCGCAAACCAATCAATAATCGCTTATTGCGATTTTTTTACCAAAAATATGTAGAAGAATACGTATCGGCCTAAACTGAGGGAAAAAAATGTTTTTTTATATATTTTTGGGGGATATTTATTATAACAAAATGTAAAAAATAATGCGTTTTTTTTTAAATTGTCGCTCTATTTTTGTTTATAGCGCAAAAAATAAAAACCGCAGGGGTGATCAAATACCACCAAAAGAAAGCTCTATTTGTGGGAAAAAAAGGACGTCAATTTTGTTTGGGAGCCCCGTCGCATGACCACGCAATTGTCAGTTAAAGCGACACAGTGCCGAATCGCAAAAAGTGGTCTGGTCTTTGACCAGCAAAATGGTCCGGTCTGTAAGTGGTTAAAGCGGCCCACGTACAATGACGGCGATTCACGCTGCTGTGCCAACCTGCTGCAGTACAACTGTGGCGGCTGGTCAGCAAGTAATACTGCAGCAGGTTGGCACAGCAGCATGAATAGCCATCATTGTGCGTGGGCCACTTTAAGAAGCTATAGGGGGCACGCCCGTGCGCACCCGCTGCGCTATGCTGGAGCCAATGAGCATGTTTCTAACTGGGAGGAGGGGGAGTGTACACCGACCACCTGCGATCGCCCCTCAGAGCACCATAACGGGGATCTGTAGGGTGCACTACTTTTGGTGTGGTCCAGTGCGATCCAGCCCATTCATAAAAAAATTACTCAAATTACACCGCACTGAACCGCATGGGAATCGCACAGGAACGTGCAGAGCATTCCAGCATTAAAAGAAAGGAAAAAAAGTACAGAGTTCCCCTTAAAATCCACACCAGGGCCTGGTATAGAAAAGGGGGGGACCCCATGATGTTTTTACACCCAATTCTCTGAATAACCAAAATTTGTCCAAATTTAGATTCAGACCAAAACAAATTGCAGACGTCTACCTCATACTCAGGAGAAGTATCAGAATATATCTGTGGGAGTAACTGGAAGTTTTCTCATCCTGGGTGTGACAAGTCATTTGTTTCATTTGTTAAATAATTTACCCACTTAAGCCCCGAGCCTATTTCTGAGATTTGTTGTTTACAAGTTTTTTGTTGCTAGAAAATTACTTAGAAACCCCAAACATTATACTTTTTTTGTCTAACACCCTAGAGAATAAAATGGCGGTCATTGCAATACTTTCTGTCACACCGTATTTGCGCAGTGGTCTTACAAACACACTTTTTTTGGAAAAAAATACATTTTTTTGAATTAAAAAATAAGACAACAGTAAAGTTAGCCCAATTTTTTTTTTTACATTGTGAAAGATAATGTTACGCCGAGTAAATTGATACCCAACATGTCACGCTTCAAAATTGCGCCCCGCTCGTGGAATCGCGACAAACTTTTACCCTTAAAAATCTCCATAGGCGATGATTAAAAAAATTCTGCAGGTTGCATGTATTGATTTACAGAGGAGGTCTAGTGCTAGAATTATCGCTCTCACTCTACCGATCGTGGCGATACCTCACATGTGTGGTTTGAACACCATTTTCATATGCGGGCGCTACTCACGTATGCGTTCGCTTCTGCATGCGAGCTCGGTTGGGACGGAGTGCGTTTAATTAATTTTTTTTTTTTCTCCTTTTTATTTTTTATTTTTACACTGTTTAAAAAAAAATGGTGCCACATTTATTCCTATTACACGGAATGTAAACACGCCTTGTAATAGAAAAAAAAAAAAACATGACAGGACCTCTTAAATATGAGATCTGGGGGTCAAAAAGATCTCACATCTCATATTTACACTAAAATGCAATAAAAAAATTTTTTGTCATTTAAAAAATAAAAAAAATGGCCTTTTAAGAGCTATGGGGGGGAAGTGACATTTTGAAGTCGCTGCCGCCCTGCAATGGTATGTAGACGGGTGGGGGTCATCTTCCACTCACTCCTCTCCATACCCAGGAAGAAGAGGGATCCGATCGCCTCCGCCGCTACCGACGGCTCCGGTAAGTGGTGGAGGGCACCGGAGAGCGACGGGAGGTGGCGGGTCCTCTCCTGCCACCGATAGAAGTAATCTTGTGGTAAATTCGCCACAGAGACCACTCTTATTGAAAACCGGATCGCCCGCTGAAGAAGTTGATAGCGGGGTTATGGTAGCTAGCTGCTGCCATAACAAAGATATCCCTGTTCAAAGTTAGGATGTATATCGGCGTGTGGCGGTCCGGAAGTGGTTACATTTACAATAGAAAGTAATGGGAACGTTGTTTTTTTTTTTTTTCAATATTTCTCTTTTTTTATTTATATACTGAAAAAATAAAAACTCAATGCCAATTTAAAAACCACCAAGGAAAAGATCTGTCTTTCTCAAATAATTATATAAAATGCATGTGGCAATACACGACTCTATGAATGAGCCCCCATGTGGTCAGATCCCCGCACTGCTGCTCTGTTTTTGTCTCATGTTTTGGGTGTAATGTGTAAATTGTTACCAAAGATTAACTTTTTTTTTTGGAATTAATACATTTTTATTGATCAGAAAAAGAGAGAAAAAAAAAAGTGGTATGTGTGGCACATTCACAGTAACAATAACAATGGTATTAAGAAGGCTCAAATATGCCAATCATAAATATAGTTTATAACACACCTTATTATCCTTACATTTGTAGCGGCGGCTCCTGAAGAGCATGCACTATGCGTTTTTCAAAGTTAAACTTTGCCTAAACTGCAGTTTGGTTTGGGTATAATTGTCTAAATTGGACCTCTGCATCAGTCTGACTGGACTGTGAGATGTTCAGTCTGGCCACAGGGGGGCACTGTCTCTTGTGGCAGGCGTGGAACTATGATCTGGTTAGGTGCTAAAGTTACTCTCTGTCGGAGCCAGGTCAGTGGGAGGGGCACTCTCGCTGTGCTTTCTGGGAGAGGGTATTTAAGATGCGGATGTCACGTGGTTTGGGATTCCGGTCCAGTATGAGGTGCTGACTACTTGGTCCTGGTCCTCCTGACTAGCCCCCAGGAAGGCTATGGCCTGGGGTGCAGATCCACCTGACTTTAAGGTCTCGGTGCTGGCTAGCCCGAGGCAAGGAAACTAAAGGAGGATTCCGAGGTGGTTGGGTGCCGTCTCCGGTTTGGGAGAGACCCCGTGTACTTCAAGCATTCCAGGGGAGGACTCTTTAGAAGAACACCATGTATGGATTGGTTTTCTTAACAAGAGCCTGGAAGGGCTGAAGTAACCGAGAGAATCCGGTCTTGTGGATATCGCCAAGCAGGCTGAAAGATCCAGGTATCCCAGCAGTGTTTCAAGTTTAGTTTCCCTTACTGTTCCTGAGTAAGCACCTTGTTGGCTGCTCGGCCTTGGGAGAGAGGGACTGTCCTACTAGAGTGATCATCCAGCTGCAAATGGCTATTCTCTGGATTTAGTCAAAGTAGCTTACTTTCTTTAAAGTTTTTTGACTTTGGCACTAAGAGAACCTGAACTTCCTTTCCAACCCTCTGATCCCAAGTTGAAAGACTGTTCAATTGACTGAGTTTTGCAAAAAAAATCCATTCAAGTGGATCTGTTGTCAGTCTCAAGTTACTGGGCCATCTACCATGAGACACCCCTAGACGTACAATGAGGAAAACAGAAGGTAGCGGTAAGCCCAAAAATAACCAGCAGCTCCTTCGGGGGTTAGTGCTACACATAAATCTATACATTATAATATTAGGTTTACCCTCAAGGCCACATCTTCCCCTCTAAAGGGGGTACCCGGAATGGTATAAACCAAAGGAAGAGAAAAAGGAAGAGGGAAAAAAAGAGGGGAAATATTTATTTGGTAAGATTCTATTGCCAGAACTATAATACAATCGGACATTCCGACAAAAAAAAACGTGGATTTTTTTCCGACGGATGTTGGCTCAAACTTGTCTTGCATACACACGGTCACACGAATGTTGTCGGAAATTCCGAACGTCAAGAACGCGGTGACATACAACACATACGACTAGCTGAGAAAAATGAAGTTCAATAGTCAGTGCGGCTCTTCTGCTTGCGTGGAACTTTGAGCGTCGGAATTGCGTACACACGATCGGAATTTCCGACAAGTTTTGTTGTCGTAAAATTTCAGAACCAGCTTTCAAACATTTTGTTGTCAGAAATTCCGACAGAAAATGTCCGATGGAGCCTACACAAGCTCACATCAAACATTTGTTGTCCGAAATTCCGACCGTGTGTACGCGGCATCAGAAGTACTAAATGACGCCTTTCAGAAACAGAGACTCCCTGAGTCAATACAGGAAACGATAATTATAGTAATTCCAAAACAGTGTAAGGACCTGATGCTGCCTGAGTCTTATCGCCCGATTCTCCCTCCTCACCTCAGATGTTAAGATATTGGCCGGGGCTTCTTGCAAACAGATTATCATTCTATATTAACCACTTTCAGACCAGACCACTTTTTGCAATTCGGCACTGCGTCGCTTCAACTGACAATTGCGCGGGCGTGCGACGTGGCTCCCAAACAAAATTGACACCCTTTTGTTCCCACAAATAGAGCTTTCTTTTGGTGGTATTTTATCATCTCTGCGGTTTTTATTTTTTGCGCTATAAACAAAAAAAGAGCGTCAATTTTGAAAAAACATATTATTTTTTTACTTTTTGCTACAATAAATATCCCCCAAAAATGTATAAATTTTTTTTTCCTCAGTTTAGGTGGATATGTATTCTTCTACATATTTTTGATTAAATAAAAAAGCGCAATAAGCGCTTATTGATTGTTTGCGCAAAAGTTATAGCGTTTACAATATAGGGGATAGTTTTATGGCATTTTTATTAATATTTTTTTTTTGCTAGTAATGCCGGCGATCAGCCATTTTTATTATCATTGCGACATTATGGCGGACGCATCAGACATTTTTGATACATTTTTGGGACCCTTGTCATTTATACAGCAATCAGTGTTAAACATTTGCAGTGTTTCCTGTGTAAATGACACTGGCAGTGAAGTGGTTAACCACTAGGTGGCAGTGTAGGGGTTAAGTGTGTCCTAGGGGTGTGCTGCTAACTGTGGGGGGGCGTGGCTGCATGTGACACGTCACTGATCTCTGCTCCAATCACAGGGAGCAGAGATCAGTGACACTGTTGTTAGGCAGAACGGGGAGATGCTTGTTTACTTTAGCATCTCCCTATTCTTCCTCCCTGTGGAACGATCGCAGGTATCCCCACGGCGATCAAGTCCACGGGACCCGCGATCGGACCCATGGAGGTCCCAACTGGCACACGCACGCGATGGCACGGCGGCAAATTTAAAGGGACATACCTGTATGCCCATTTGCCTGTCCGTGCCATTCTGCTGACGTACATCAGCGTGCGCCGGTCGGGAAGTGGTTAATACCTTGACTCATGAGGACCAAACAGGTTTTATTCCAACTAGAGCAGCTTCAACTAATATACATATACTTTTTTTTTTTAAAACATGCCGCTCCCTATCGAAAATACGGGATCCAGAGCAATATTGTGCCTGGATGCCCAAAAAGCCTTTGATATGGTGGAATGGGAATATCTATGGGCCCTATAGGAGGCTTTTGGTATAGGCCCGGGATAAAATGGGTCAAAATGTTATATAGGGAACCAAAAGCAAGGGTGAGAATTAACAATACACTATCCAGACCCTTTAATCTGTCTAGAGTTACTAGGCTGGGATGCCCTCTGTCTCCACTATTGTTTGCAATAGCATTGGAACCTCTTGCCCTTGCAATCAGTGAAAATAGTCGGGTTTCGACGAGCAGGAAGAGAGGACAAAGTAGCTCTCTATGCAGATGATGCTCTTATTTTCCTGGGGGATACCACAAAGTCATTAACGAAACATATGAGCCTTATTCTCCATATTTTGGCAAATCTTGGGATACCAGATTAATTGGGATAAATCTGAACTACTACCATTAGACGAATGAAAAGTCCCTTTACTAAATCATGCGTCTCAAATTCAAATTAAGCATGTAGTGAGATCCCTGGAGATTGAGATTTCACAAAATGCAAAATATTAAACTGAATCTTAAACCTTTATTGGTAAAATGTAAGGATAAATGGTGAAGTTGGTGTAAATTACCACTCACAGTGATAGGCAGGGAGAACCTTGCTGAAATGATTTGGTCCCCACAGTTGCTTTATGTGTTTAATAATTCTCCCGTATGGATCACAACATTTTGGTTTAGAAAAATAGAATCGCTCTTTAGAGGGCTTATTTGTAAGAAAAAACACCACCCATAAAGTTGACAACATTAATGTTAAATAAAGGAGCAGGTGGATTGGCAATTCCCCATCCAAAAAAGCTATACCGTATATACTCGAGTATAGGCCGACCCGAATATAAGCCGAGGCCCCCAATTTACCACAAAAAAACTGGGAAACTTATTGACTCGTGTATAAGCCGAGGGTGAGACATCCCTGTGTCCATCCCTGTGTCCCGTCCATCCCTGTGTCCCGTCCGTCCCTGTGTCCCGTCCGTCCCTGTGTCCATCCCTGTGTCCCGTCCGTCCCTGTGTCCCGTCCGTCCCTGTGTCCCGTCCATCCCTGTGTCCGTCCCTGTGTCCCGTACGTCCCTGTGTCCATCCCTGTGTCCCGTCCGTCCCTGTGTCCCATCCGTCGCTGTGTCCCGTCCGTCGCTGTGTCCCCTCCGTCGCTGTGTCCCGTCCGTCGCTGTGTCCCTGTGTCCCATCCGTCGCTGTGCTGTGCTGTGCTGTCCGTCCATCCCTGCCTACCTGTGCCAATCTGCAGCCTCTGTGTGCCACGCTCTCTTCCTGGTCTGACAGACGGCGGCCATTCCTCTGTTCAAAAGCCGCGCCTCCCTCTCTGTGATAGGCGGAACACTCAATTTCCCAGCAGTCAGTGTTCCGCCTGTCACGGACATCCTCTCATCCTCGTCCATAGTATGAGAATGAGCGGATGTCCGTGATAGGCGGAACACTGACTGCTGGGAAATTGAGTGTTCCGCCTATCACAGAGAGGGAGGCGCGGCTTTTAAATAGTAGAATGGCCGCCGTCTGTCTGCTCGACACACTGATCGAGCAGGCAGACGGCGATGACTCGAGTATAAGCCGAGGGGGGCACTTTCAGCCTCAAAAAAGAGGCTGAAAATCTCGGCTTATACTCGAGTATATACGGTATTTTATCTTCACAAATACAACACTTTTTTGGATGGACAGTAATGGCCGACTCTGATTCTATGCAGACATAGAAAACAAAATATAATACGACGCACTCTGAATATGACTAGTAAACAAACTCGTATAGTGTTGAATGGGAATGAACATAGAGTATAAATAGTATTAATGACCACAATGGGCTGTTACAGTCAGTAATGTCCATGAAGTATAAGGAAAAATAATTAAAATAGTTAAAAGAATTAACAAAGAATTAAAAAGAAACAAAAAATCTGGTTCTATGCAGAGCCTGCTATTACCAGTATATCCCGATTACCCATTGATCTCTTTATTGGAGATGAGAAACCAACGGTCTAACAAAGGCTTTATTACGGGAGAATTGTTTGACAAGGTATGGCAGGAAATGGAAAAAATTATGGAAATAAAAGGTTATACGGCATATACCCCTATATGGAATAATAGCAGCTATGCGGAACTGATGGAACTGGAAGGGTTTGAGATATGGAAGCCTCAAGGGACTAAGATATATGACACAGGTATTCCAGGATGAAGTGATAAAGACCTTTATTGAACTAAGAAATGAATATAATATCCCAAACAAAAGATGTTTTCCTACAGTTCAGGCACGCATTACAAGCACAGGCGGAATTTAAATTTAATAATTCTGAGGTAATGTCCTTGTTGGAAAAGACAAAAAAAAAAAAAAGGTCTGATTTCACAAATCTATAATATACTATATGATAAATTTAAAGGATATACCAGCAAGAGCAGCGCGGTCATGTGATATAGGGCCAATGTCAGATGAACGATTGGCAATCGGCACTGTCGGCAACATCCCTGTCATCTCTATCCCCAACACAAAATTTAACACAAATATTCATATTACACAGGGCTCATTATACACCAGAGAAATGATTTAAATGGAAACGTAGAGATACAGCCCAATGCCCCAGATGTAAAGGGAGGCCGGCGGACTTAATCCATATGTTATGGAGATGCCCCAAGCTCCACCGCTATTGGAACAAAGTGATATCAATGATTAATAGTGCTTTTGGGACCAGAATGTCTCCTGAACCGGGAGGCTGCCTCTTGGGTATCCTAGACAAATGGGGTATCTTGGGGGGGAATACAGGATATCATTAACTAGGATCTTATTTCAGGCGCATAAGCTCATAGCACAAAAGTGGACATCATCAAGCCCACCTACAATAGCGGAATGGAAGATACAAATAAGGGGAACATTAGTTAAGGAAAAGTATATATTTTTACACAGAGGCTGCCCAGGGAACTTTGAAAAGATATGGAGAAGAGGGACGGACATTTTGGATATATAATGTGGCGGGAGAGGGGGGAGGGCGAACTTTTATGAGGGTTTTCTTGGGAAACATTATATAAAATAAATATATAAAAAGTATATATTTTTACACAGAGGCGGCCCAGGGAACTTTTGACAAGATATGGAGAAGAGGGACGGACATTTTGGATACATAATGTGGCGGGAGAGTGGAGAGAAGGGGATGGAGCGCTTCCAATCTCAGATGAACAATGGGCATCGGCACTGTCGGCAACATCCCTGTCATCTCTATCCCCAACACAAAATTTAACCCAAATATTCATATTACACATGGCTCATTATACACCAGAGACATTTTTTTAATGGAAACGTAGAGATACAGCCCAATGCCCCAGATGTAAAGGGAATCCGGTGAACTTAATCCATATGTTATGAAGATGCCCCAAGCTCCACCACTATTGGCACAAAATGATATCAATGATTAATATTGCTTTTGGGACCAGGATGTCTCCTGAACCGGGAGGCTGCCTCTTGGGTATCCTAGACGAATGGGGTATCCGGGGGGGAAATACAGGATATCGTTAACTAGGATCTTATTTTAGGCGCGTAAGCTCATAGCGCAAAAGTGGACATCATCAAGCCCACCTACAATAACGGAATGGAAGATACAAATAAGGGGAACATTAGTTAAGGAAAAGTATATATTTTTACACAGAGGCTGCCCAGGGAACTTTGAAAAGATATGGAGAAGAGGGACGGACATTTTGGATATATGTGGCGGGAGAGGGGTAGGGAGCACTTTTATGAGGGTTTTCTTGTTTTTTTTTCCACCCCATCTTATTTCGTGCCTGGGTATATTGGGTGTATGTTGTTTGCTATTTGTGATGTTTTTGTATATTGCTTGAAAAAGTAATAATAAAGAATGATCTGATTAAAAAAAAAAGAGCCTTTTTACACAATGCAGAGAATTAATCACTTGAGTATAACAAGCATGCTATTCTGCATATAGAGACTGATTTTACTGTTGTGGGTTTAGCAACACTTTAAGGAATAACAATACAATCCAAAATGGAGGAATCGGAGGAAGGACAGATCGCCGCTCAGATCATTCCGGAATAACATTCAGTAGATATCAGTCAGTAGAATCATCGTCATCATCTGTATGTGAAGAAAAGGAAAATGATGAATAATCAGTGTAATGATATCATTCCATTCTGGACATTCTCTTCATATCAGGATCCGTGTATTACCTGCAGAGGAGGAGACGGCTTCACCAAGACCATGTTCTACTCTTCTTCTGTCTATAGATACCTCCCATCCTACTTCCCTTCAATAAAGAATCAAATGAGAGTGTTAACCACTTTAAGACCGGGCCTACTTTTCAAACTTGTTGTTTACAAGTTAAAATCATTTTTTTTTTTTGCTAGAAAATTACTTAGAACCCCTCAACATTATATATTTTTTTTCTAATACCCTAGAGAATAAAATGGCGGTCGTCACAATACTTTCTGTCACACCGTATTTGCGCAGCGTTCTTTCAAGCGCCCTTTTTTTTAAAAAAAATACACTTTTTTAAATTAAAAAATAAGACAACAGTAAAGTTAGCCCGATTGTTTTTATATTGTGAAAGATGATGTTACGCCGAGTAAATTGATACCCAACATGTCACGCTTCAAAATTGCGTGGAATGGTGACAAATTTTGACCCTTAAAAATCTCCATAGGTGGCGTTTAAAAAATTCTGGAGGTTGCATGTTTTGAGTTACAGAGGAGTTCTAGGGCTAGAATTATTGCTCTCGCACTCATGATCGCGGCGATACCTCACATGTGTGGTTTGAACACCGTTTTCATATGCGGGTGCTACTCATGTATGCGTTCACTTCTGCATGGGAGCTCAGCGGTACGGGACACGTTAAAACATTTTTTGTTTTGTTTTTTTCTTATTTTTTTTACCTTTTATTTTTACACTGTTCGTTGTCACTTTTATTCCTATTACAAGTAATATTATTCCTATTACAATGTAAACATCCTTTGTAATAGAAAAAAAAGCATGGCACGACCTCTTAAATATGAGATCTGGGGGGTCAAAAAGACCTCACATTTCATATTTACACTAATATGCAATTAAAAAAATGTTGTTTGAAAAAAATTATTAAACAAAAATGTCTCTTTATAAACTATAGGCTGAAGTGACGTTTTGATGTCCCTTCCACCCTGCAGTGATATGGAGCCGGGTGGGGGCCATCTTCCTCCTCAGTCAGCTCCCTACCTAACACGGAAGAGGACCCAATCACCTCCACCGCTGATGGTGGCTCCGGTAAGTGGCGGAAGCCCCTGGGGCGGAGCGGGAGGGGAGTGATCTCGCAGGCAATCCGCCGCATAGACCACTTTTATCTGAAAGCGGACCGCCCGCAGAAGAAGAGGATACGGGGTTATGGCAGCTAGCTGCTGCCATAATAATGATATTCCACTTCAAAGTGGTGCCGGGTGCTCAGTTAGCCCTTGTACACACGGTCGGAAATTCCGATGGAATGTGTCTGATCGGACCGTTTTGTCGGCTATTCCGACTGTGTGTGGTCTCCATCGGATACTCAGACGGACCAAGTTTTCCAACTTGTTGGTAAAATATTTAGACAAAATGCTCCGATCGGACATACTCCGATCATGTGTAGAGAATTCCGATCGGACAAAGTGCCACGCATGCTCAGATCAAATTCCTACATCAAAGCTATTGGCTACTAGCCTGAACGTAGTCCCATCGTAACTAAATTACGCCATCACGTTCTGAACGATCGGATTTTCCAACAACTTTGTCCGACCGTGTGTATGCAACAGTTTCGGACAAAATCCGACGGATTTGGTTGTCGGAATGTCCGACCGTGTGTACAGGGGCTAAGAAATGATGGAAAAAGGGGGGGGGGGGGGGCTCATGCTGTTCCCTGTAAAAAATAATGCAAAGGGAGAGCTCGTACTGTGCTCTGTAAGAAACGAGGGACATTTTTTACACACTAATGTGAAGTATTTTTCTGTCTTCCTGTAAATGCGTGTGATGTGTAATGTACAATGTATATCAGCGGTCTCATATGCTGGGAGTAGATCTGACATACATTGTATGTACTGTAGATGGTGGGATGTGTGATCTCATCTCTTCATAATAGACCCCAGTATGCAGCCACTTGTGCCCCATCACATGCAGCCACTTGTGCCCCATCATATGCAGCCACTTGTGCCCCATCATATGCAGCCACTTGTGCCCATCATATTCAGCCACTTGTGCCCATCATATTCAGCCACTTGTGCCCCATCAAATGCAGCTACTTGTGCTCATCAAATGCAGCCACTTGTGTCCCATCAAATGCAGCCACTTGTGCCCATCATATGCAGCCACTTGTGCCCCATCACGTGCAGGCACTTGTGTCCCATCACGTGCAGCCACTTGTGCCCCATCATGTGCAGTCACTTTTGCCCCATCATGTGCAGTCACTTGTGCCCATCATATTCAGCCACTTGTGCCCATCATATTCAGCCACTTGTGCCCCATCAAATGCAGCTACTTGTGCTCATCAAATGCAGCCACTTGTGTCCCATCAAATGCAGCCACTTGTGCCCATCATATGCAGCCACTTGTGCCCCATCACGTGCAGCCACTTGTGCCCCATCACGTGCAGCCACTTGTGCCCCATCATGTGCAGTCACTTGTGCCCCATCATGTGCAGTCACTTGTGCCCCATCACGTGCAGCCACGTGTGCCTCATCACGTGCAGCCACTTGTGCCCCATCACGTGCAGCCACTTGTGCCCCATCACGTGCAGCCACTTGTGCCCCATCACGTGCAGCCACTTGTGCCCCATCACGTGCAGCCACTTGTGCCCCATCACGTGCAGCCACTTGTGCCCCATCACCTGCAGCCACTTGTGCCCCATCACATGCAGCCACTTGTGCCCCATCACATGCAGCCACTTGTGCCCATCATATGCAGCCACTTGTGTTCCATCAAATGCAGCCGCTTATGCCCCGTCATATGCAGTCGCCTGTGCCCCATCACGTGTAGCCACTTGTGCCCATCATATGCAGCCGCTTGTGTCCCATCACATGCAGCCGCTTATGCCCCATCACATGTAGTTGCTTATGCCCCATCACATGCAGCCACTTGTATCCCATCAAATGCCGCCATATGTGCCCCATCAAATGCCGCCACATGTGCCCCATCAAATACCGCCACATGTGCCCATCATATGCAGCTGCTTGTGCCCATCATATGCAGCCACTTGTGCCCATCATATGCAGCCACTTGTGTACCATCACGTGCAGCCACTTGTGTCCCATCACATGCAGCTGTTTATGCCCCATCACATGCAGCCACTTGTATCTGATCACATGCAGCCATTTGTGGCCATCATATGCAGCTACTTGTGCCCATCATATGCAGCCACTTGTGTCCCATCAAAGGCAGCCACTTGTGCCCCATCATATGCAGTTACTTGTGCCCATCATATGCAGCCACTTATGTCCCATCAAATGCCGCCATATGTGCCCCATCAAATGCCGCCACTTGTGCCCCATCAAATGCTGCCACTTGTGCCCCATCAAATGCTGCCACTTGTGCCCCATCAAATGCCGCCACTTGGGTCCATCAAATGCTGCCACTTTTGCCCCATAAAATACAGCCACTGTGACCCCCATCCGCAGTCCACCTATTTTTAAGCCTATTGGAGCCTAATTGGAGCTCTAATCAGGTGCTTCAAAAATAAAATAACCCCGCTACTGTAATTCAGATGCTTGGCATCCGAAAAGGGTCCGGACGCCTAAATAGGGCAGTGGCGGCCAAGGATAGATTCATGCAATGCATGAATCTATCCATTATTCATAATGGACGGGCTCCCCCTACCAGTATGTAATTACACCAAACAATCCTCTCTGTCCTCAGACTTTAGGTATTTGAAAGGTGTCCTTCTTTTATAGCGCCCCCCACCCCCTTGCAAATCACCCACCTAATACGAGACCCCTCATGGCCATCCAACCATTGGGATAGCAGACTGTATGCTGGGTGTGCTGGGCTGTCATGTGTACAGGCTGAGAACACACATCTGATTGGCTCGGTTATACTACCAAATTGGATAGACAGCGGGGGGTGGGGTGGGAGATTGTAGGACTTCACTACGATTTTTAGTGGAAGATCTGATTTTCCTCATCCACCCTTCTATATTGATAAAACTTGGGATGAGAAATAAATTCTCCATCATCTGGGAAATCTGTGACTGGCACAGGAAATTTAAATCATCTCTCTTGTTATCTGTATAACTACAGAGACCTCCAATGGGTTCTACAGAAATTGTATAGAATGTTTGTCACCCGTCCTTCCATTTTTTTTTCATTACAGAGCAGCCCGGGTGTCAGAAGACCTCAAAACAATGTTCCACTTCCATCATCTCATCACCACCCAATGGTGCATATATTTCACTAGTCAGAGTCTAAGACCCCATACACACTATTAGATTTTCTGCATATTTTTGTCTTAAGATTTACCAAAACCATATAATATGAGGTCACACCTTAGGAGTTTAAATTTGTATGCAATCAGGCAGGCCCTTGCACTATATGGTAGCCATGTAAAACCATGTAGTCCAAGGGTCCCCGCTGACAGCTGAAAGTAAAAAAAAAGAATTGCCGGCAAAAAAACGCAAAAAACAATGTGGGGTCCCCCCAGGTCCATATGGGTCTAGTATGGATTTAACAAGGGGGTCCCCAGATCCGGCCTCCCCCCCTATGTGAATGAGTATGGGATACATTGTACCCCTACTCATTCACCAAAAAAAGTAGTGTAGTGTGAAAAAATACAGTAGACAGTTTTTGACAAGTCTTTTATTAAAAATATCTTCTTTTTCCTCCGGTTTTCCTGCATCTTCTCTTGCAACTTCCTCCTGTGGGCTTCTCCTTCTCCTGGTTCTTCTTCCGCTCTTTTTCTTTCTCTGGTCTTCTTTATCCGGGGTGCTTCTTCCTCTCCCGCCGACGACCCTCCACCAATGCTGCATCTCGCTGATCTGTCCGTGCCGATGTCAAGCATTTCTTAGATAATGATGGGGGCGTGGTCATATGATGATATCACCCAGAGGCCCATCCCCCTTGTGACATCACCATCTAGGGCATGAAGGGTCCATGACATCATAAAGGGGTGGGCCTCTTGATGACGTCATCCGATGGCCACGCCCCCCACTGTTATCCAAGAAATGCTTGACATCGTCGCGGACAGATCATCGTGACGCAGAATCGTAGGAGGGTCGGCGGCGGGAGCGGCGGCAGAGAAAGAAGCACACCAGACAAAGAAGACAGAAGACAGAAGAAGAGTGGAAGAAGCAGTGGGAAAAGGAGACGCCCGGAGGAGGAAGATGCAGGAGAAGATGGAGGAAGAAGCGGGGAAGAAGAAGATATTTTTAATAAAAGACTTGTCAAAAATTGTGTACTGTACTGTATTTTTTCACACTACATGACTTTTTTTTGGTGAATGGGTAGGGGTAACCCATACTCATTCACATAGGGGGGAGGATGGGATATAGAGGCCCCCTTGTTAAAGGGGGCTTCTATATTCCGATAAGCCCCCCTGCCGGAGACCCCAACAACCACCAGGCAAGGGAAGAGGTCATTGTCCCCATCAACATGGGAATAAGGTGCACCCACCCCCCCCCCATGTTGAGAGCATGTGGCCTGGTACAGTTCAGAAGTGGGGGGCACTCACTCGTCCCCTCCCTTTCCTGACCTGCCGAGCTGCATGCTCCGATAAGGGTCTGGTATGGATTTTGGGGGGTTCCACACCATTTTTTTTTACATTTTGGCATGGGGGGGTTCCCTGCGAAACCATACTAGGCACAAAGGGCCTGGTATGGACCTGGGAGGAACCCCACAGCATTTTTTTTCACAATTTTTTTTTGCCGGAAATTCTTTTTTTTTTCATTTAGCTGTCAGAGGAGAAGCCCACTGACAGCTTATGACTTATCGGTTGTTAAGGACACGGTGGCCGGCTTCCTGGCCCCCTCCTTAGCAACCAGTTATATACAGTGTATGTACAGCAAAAAAAAAACACAAATCGTGGAAAAATTGAGGCAAAAACATGGTACTTGAGTTTGATGTGGGTCTATTACATGCAAAACTCAGCATTTTGCGAGAAAAAGTCCCTGACCATTTCCAAAAACGCAGAGGCACATGTGAACATGTTCCATAGGAACCCATGTTAAAAAAAATGTCCCTGCATTTCTGCAAAATGCATCAAAAAATGTATTATTGTTAATCGGAATTTTGGTTGGAAAAAGCTCTGATGGTTTTCCCGACGGAATTCCGACGGGATTTCCCTCAAGTTGTCACATAAAATTCCGACCGTCAAGAACTCGGTGACGTACAACACGTACGACGGGGCTAGAAAAGGGAAGTTCAATAGCCAGTAGCCAAATAGCTTCCGTCTCGTAGTTGAATCTGAGAATGCGTGAGTTTTTTGCGTGTCGGAATTGCCACAGACAATCACATTTGCGGAGAGGAACTTTTCCCGACCGAAAAATTGAGAACATGCTCTCAATCTTTTGCTGGCTGGAATTCGGCCAGCAAAAGTCTGATGGAGCGTACACACGGTCGCATTTTCCGATGAAAAAAACTCTCATCGGTCTTTTGCGGGCCGAAATTCTGATCGTGTGTACGTGGCACTAGACTTAGCATGTGTGTTACCTCCAATGTAACAGGTCTTACCATTTTTTCAGAGTGAAGCCGGCTTTCCGGAAGACCTCACAACAACGATCCACTTCTGAGTCCGACATCTTCTCATCATCATCCAATGTAACCTCCAGTTTGGTCAGAGTTCGGTTTGTGTTGATAATGGAGCAAAGATCATCGCAGCACGATAATGTCATTTTACAGCGATAAACTCTGGTGGGAGAAGCAGGAAAGAGAGGTGAAATGTTCTTCCAGTGACATGAAGTAGACAAGTCCAATGAATAATTAGCGGGTTCGGTCTTAGAAAATGAAATTTTGGGACATTTGGATGGATTTTTTCATGGAATATTGTTTGGACCTCCCCTGTGAAATGTAGATGAGTTGTCACCCAACCGGAAAAGTTTTAGGGCTCAATTCACTAAAGAATATTTCAGGAGATAATTGGATCATGTGACATATTTTTTTTTCCAATTATCTCATGCTATATTTAAAAAAATGTCAATGTCGCCGTCAGTAAAAAAAATGCTTGGTACATATGGCATAAACTGACTCTAAAGTCAATTCACGAAATTATATAAATAAATAAATGCATTTGTTGAAAAAGTAATGGTCTAGTCTTGTGTTACTCAAGGAATATATTCAATTAGTGCTGGTTGTTAAGGAGTCGGCAGCTGGCAGCATATCCTTAGTGTCCTTAACAGCCAGTAAACAACATGGTTGTCCTGCATCGGATGGCCACCGCTTCCCGCTGACTCTTCTGTCTTCTGTCGGGATTTCCGGATCCCCCTATGTGGATGAGTAGGGGTTAAACAGCACCCCTACTCATTCACAAAAAAAGGCAAAAAGAATATTAAAAACACAGTTTTTGACAAGTCTTTGATTTAAAAAAAAAAAAAATGTCCCCAAAGTTGACCCAGCGTAAAGCGCGATAAACGCCGGGCCGCTGACCTGAACAAAAAAGAAAAGAAATACCCGACAGGCACTGACGCTTGGCCACCGCCGAATGACAGCTCCACCATCTTCCATTGCTAAATAAACAAAGGGGCAGACCACCCGATGATGTCACATGTGACCTCGCCCCCTTATTACACTAATGAACAGGCATGCTGGGGTGATGATGTCACAATGTGGCAGGGTTACCCAGTGATGTTATTGGGTTCCCTTCCCCATTCATTTATTTAGCAGCGGGAGGTGGTGGAGCTGTCATTTGGAAAGACCCAAGCGTCGGTGCTGTTCTGGTTTTTCTTTTTTTTTACTTTTGTTCAGGTCAGTGGCCAGCATTCATAGTTTCATAGTTAGTTTCATAGTTAGTAAGGTTGAATAAAGACACCAGTCCATCCAGTTCAACCTGAGTGTCTACAATTGTGCCTATCCCTGTACATTACACATTGTGACGGATGTTGAATCTACTTTGGGATTGTTTTTTGGGTTTTTGGACTTGTCAAAAAGTGGCTGTGTTTTCATTTACTTTAAACTTATTGTTTTTTGAGTGGTGGTGTATTCCGTTGGAAGAAATCGCATCCTGGCACATGTGAATGGTCAAGTTGGTGACAAGATACACAGTGGGTCCAACCAAAAAATCACAGTGATACCTAACTACTGATAGAAGGTCCATCCATTGAGTATAAATCCATGTGGGGTCACCATGGAAGTGGTCTTGTATTCATCTGTTACTAATGGCACCGCCACCTGTTCCCTTACCTTTTGCTTTTTAAGCAACTATTATCTGATTGGGACTTATCCCGCACAAGACCGGACTTTCCAGCAAACTAGGACCGACGTGATTAGTCCGTCGGACAATCCGATTGTGCGTGGGCTAATACGTTAGTTTTTTGGAAAAAATCTGGTGGACCAAGAGAACATGTTTCAAATCTATCCAAGGAACTCAATTCCGACGGACTCAAATCGGGAAAACCGTTCGTCTGTGTGCTGGTCCGACGGACCAAATACGACGCAAGGGCAGCTATTGGCTAATGGCTAATGAGCTTAATTTTTTAGTCCTGTTTACGTCACCATGTTCAAAATGAATGGACTTAGTCCGTTCATGTGTGGATAAGTCCGTTCTTTCGGAAGGTCCATCTGAACTCCGCCAAAAGTCTGTCGGGAAGACCGTTGGACCTAGTTTGCCGGAAAGTCCGGCCGTGTGTATGCGGCATTACTGATACATTGGACATTCGTTTAATTAGACATAATGTTCTGGTGTTGTTCATTTGTTTATTTATCGTTTGCACATGTGGCAAAATATTTAGCAACTTTGATTCCCAATTTTGGTAGCACAGTCTTTATGCACATTTATAGAGCTCACATTATAGAGTTGGAGTTATAGAGTTAGACACATTTTGAAGACTACAGCAGCCACAATCACATGTATCTGTGTTTCCCTACTTTTGGTTTCTTTTGGTTTGTAGCGTAGAGTTTTCATTGTTATTTGTCAAAATAGAGCTTTATGGTCACAATCATAAGCGCTATGTTTGGGAAGGGGTCAACAAGGCCTATAGTGACCAGAATATCATCCCCACTGTGAAGCATAGTGGTGGCTCACTGATGTTTTGGGAGTGAGTGAGCTCTAAAGGCGGGGGGGGGGGGATCTTATGAAAACTGATGGCAAGATGAATGTAGCATGTTTTTAGAAAATACTGGCAGACAAATTGCATTCTGTTGCACGTAAGCTGCGCATGGCATGCTCTTGAACTTTTCAGCATGACAATGATGCTAAGCACAAGACCATGGTTGAGCCTCCAGTGGTTGGAGCAGAAAATGGTGAAGGTCCTGGAGTGGCCATAACAGTCTCCTGACCTTAATATCCTCGAGACAATGTGGAGAGATCTCAAAGGTGTGCTTCATGCAAGACGACCAAAGACTTGACCTGGATGCATTTTGCCAAGATGAATGGGCAGCCACCTGCAAGAATTTGGGCCCTATAGACAACTATTACAGAAGACTGACTGCCATCATTGATGCTAAAAAGGGGCTATACACGGGATTAAGAACTAAGGGGATGCAGACTTTTGAACAGGGGACTTTGATTGTTGCCATGTTTTGTTTTATGATTGTGCCATTCTGTTATCACCTACAGTTACGATATGTGAATCCCATAAAAAATAAAAGAAATGGGTTTTGCCAGCTCACTCATGTTTTCTTTAAAAATTGTACATGCTGTATTTTACCAATTCTCCAAGGGAAGGCAAACTTTTGAGCACAACTGAAAGAATGGAATGGACACCATCAAAGTACAAGGAAGTCATGCCACATCCATACAGACTACAGAGACAAATACAGATCTGTGATAGTATATTAGGGAAAATAACCAAAAACTCGAATGCAGCATGCACACGAGCAGACTTCTCGTCGGACTGAACTCAGAAGGACTTTTTGACGGAGTTCCGCCGGAGTTCCCGCCAAAACGGACTTGCCTACACATAATCGCACCAAAGTCCGATTGTTTAGAATGCGATGATGTACGACGGGACAAGAAAAGGGAAGTTCAATAGCCAGTAGCCAATAGCGGCCCTTGCGTCATTTTTGGTCCGTCAGAACAGCATACAGACGAGCGGTTTTCTCGAAGGGAACTGGTTCCTCCGGCAAGATTTGAAACATGTTCTATTTCTAGGTCCGTCAGAATTTTAGAAAGAAAAAGCCAGATAGAGCCCACACATGATCGGAATGTCCGACAGAATTATTCCGTCTGACCTTTTCTGCTGGAAAGTCGCGTGTATAGGGCATTAGGGAATGGTCATCACAAAATTAGTAGAAAAGAGAACTGGATACCATCATCAAGGGGAGAAAAGTCAGTAAAATCCACTTATGATGATCCGTAGAAGGAGTGTAAATATCTCAAGCAGTCCAGTAACTCTGTAGAGAGCGTGTCTCTGGAGTAGAATGTCCCCCATATCATTACTGAGATCCGCACAGAGAAATGAGGAGCACATATTGATTAGGAGCAGATAAGGCCCGACATAGCGGGGGGACTCGAGGGGAAACTTGGTTAGGAAATAACCCATAAGTCTTTCGTGAAGTCAGACATCTGCAGATAGAACTAATGGCACAGACTTGAGACACAAAGTCCACTTTCTTGTTGATATCACCCAGAAAAACTGAAATTCCAAAAACAGGTAAAACCACCCAGAAGGAGAATATAAGGAGGAAGATCTTCACCAGAGGAGAACTCTACTCATTTTATGAAAAATACTGTAGTTTGTATTGAGGAAATCAAACAGAAAGGAACAAAGTACTATCAGATGAAGCTGACTGCCCAGCTCTACATACGGTAGTATAATATGTCATTGTGGAGGGACTCCGGAGGGGGTTTATGTCCATAGGATACAACCTTCATACCTGAAGAGAACCCCCACCAGGAGCAGAGAGGGGGAGATAGACAATCACTGCCCAGAGCCAGGACAGAGGAAGCCTTGGGACTTTTTATGGCAGACAAGGACTCTTATAGGGAATGCGAGTTAGGGATGTTCATCATTTCTTTTAATGAAGGGGGATGGGTAACGTTCCAGGATGTATAACTACTATCCTGCAGAAGGGAGACAACGAAAGAGAATATTTCTGAAGTATGGGTTGTATTTGAAATGGGACGGCCTTTTGTAGAGAAGTGAGAACTATATTATGTTGTTGCCTTCAGAGGAATGTATCATGTTTTCTGTCTTTAATATAGTCAGGATTTGCGTATAAAAAAATTAGCATTTCCATTTCAACCCAGCAGGTGGAGCTGAAATCTTTTTTTTTTCACATGTTTACCTGCCCGTTTTTCCTGGTTCACTGTACAAACCATGTTATTTACAGAGCTCAGTAGCTCAAGCTGTAATTTCCACTCACAACTTATTGACTCAGAGGAGTGAGAAAGAGGGGGGGACAGATGTGTCTGCAGCTAGAGGGGTCAGTGATGGCTTATTTTAAAGCTTATTTACTGCTTGTTAAGATTATGGATGTTCATTACATGTGTACATAACCTGATCACAGTTCTACTTTAAGAGGGACCCCAAAATCCCATGGAATAGATAACAATGAGGAAGATTCCCCTAGAGAGGGGAGAACACAGGAGAAGAGGACAGGTGATGGAAGATACTACATCGGGGAGGATGGAAGACATCCAGATATGTAAGGAAAAACTGAGAGACGGGAACAATCACAAGACATTACATTTCCCGATCACTGCAGGATCACAGATTTCTCTTACTCTAACTCCTGAATTTTACTCTCCGGGTTCATCAGAAAGGAAATATTAACAGATTTCATTTTATCTTCTGAAGAGGAGGACTCTTCTTCATCCTCTGCTTTGTCCTCTCCTGGACAATCTTTACTGGAAATAGCACAATGCCAAAACCTAAAACACAATAATGAGATAATAATTAGCACCAAGAATGGTCGACCTCTGACACTGAGAATAACAATGTAACACCCAACATTTCCCTTCCACATGGCTGCATTCCCATTGGCTCATACTGGACCTGATGAGGACTTTTCATTGGTGTCTATGAGCAGTCTTTGAAGTCACACGCAAGACAAAACTTAGATGAAGCCCCTGACATACGGTATATACAGGATCTCTGGCCTATCTACACAGGGGTCTCCATTCATCAACAGTTTATGGAAAATCTGGAAAAAAAAAACTATTTGGTTCCCAATATAAAATGCAATGGCATTTTTTCCATTCCATAGATCTCCGAACACCAAGCCATCCTTTCATTGGCTGGAAACACCCATTCATGCCTACCAATGAATGACTAGCAGATCACACCTGACCTGGCAGTAGGAGGGCGATATGTCAGGTGGCACCACTGCTGAACACTGGACAAACTCTATGAGATGCAGACATACTGGGAAGGTCATAGAATCTATTGACGGGACATAATATCACAATACTGGGGGGGGGGGGGGGGGCTATGAAGTTAAATGTGAGGGATTGCAGTCATCATTTCATTCTGTTTTTACGGGCACCCAGCTCACACTTCCTCCCCTGGCTCCACGGCACCGTAAGGAATTACACCTTCCCCCCTCCCTCCCTGCAATCTTCTGGGACTCGTCACAGGTCCCAGAAAATTGCCCCGGCCATTCACAGCACGCAGCGTGGCATCGGGCATGTGCAGTGCGCGCCCGGCTGTAAAGCCACAGCCGGGCACCCACGGTTACAATGCTGGCTCCTCAGAGAGGAGGAAGAGAGGATCGGGGCTTTCGTGCGCCCGCATAGCTGTACCATAGGACAGGTGAGTGTCTGATTATTAAAAGTCAGCAGCTACACTTTTTATAGCTGCTGACTTTTAAATGGGTGGGACTCCGCTTTAAAGAGGAAGTAAACCCTGATTGGCTTACTTCCTCTTTAATTCCCCGCAAAGGTAAAGCATAATGGACTACTATGCATCGCATAGTAGTCCATTATGTGTCACTTACCTGACACAGGAGCCAGCGAAGTCACCGCTGTCCCCTGTAGTCCGCCGCATCCATCTTCTTGGTGGGTCTTGCTGCTCCGGCGCTGGCATTCGTTGGAGCAGCAATGACGTCACTCCCGCACATGTGCACAGGAGCCGCAACTCGTGGCACATCGCCGTTAACTGCGGCGCACTCAGTGCTCCTGCACGTCGCTGTCTATGGCGCATGCGCCGTAGACAGCGGTGCCTGTCTTTCGGCAAATATCTCCTAAACTGTGTAGGTTTAGGATATATTTCTTAGACCTACAGGTAAGCCTTAATCTAGGCTTACCTGTAGATCAAAGTGTGTTGTAAGCGTTTACAACCACTTTAAAGAACACTTTCTCTCCAGTTCAAATGTTTTTCCTTTACCTACATTTACATTATGACCACTAGATGGAGCTGATGTTCAAAGGAAATAAGTATTTATTGTAACAAATCATCTACTGCAGAGAGTGACCTTCTATACAGAACTGATACAATGTTGCAGGGAGTGATCTCCTATACAGAACTGATACAATGTTGCAGGGAGTGATCTCCTATACAGAACAGATACAATGTTGTAAAGATGAGACTCGGTTTTGTGACACGTTTTCTGGAATGAACCCTTCACAGATTACCTAAGGTACACAACGGAGTTCTGTCTCTGCAACATTGTATCCATTCTGTATAGCAGTTCTCTCTACAGTATCTGATCATTACACTGTCAGTGGTGAGCACAGGAATCTCCATATACTGAGCACAGCTCTCCCTCACATTATTTCCTCTTCTGGTTGAATGTTCTTAGGGCTATTTTCTCTTAGGATCAAATGTTAGGGAATGTTACAGATAGAAACTGACATTTCACACACATTGCAAACATGGCCGGGACTTTTTGTGACTTCTGTGCAAATTCTAGAATATTCACACAACTTGTTTAATAAATAGACCCCTAACTTCTAACAAGTGTGGTAGATGGAGAACATGTCTGAAAATCACCGTTATACTGTATGCAGGTTCCTGCCCATTCTGTATATTCAGTTAGGATATCCTCACACTCACTTACCCGGCCTTCTGACACCTGTGTAGTAATGGAGATATCATTTTCTGGCACTCTGGACCCACCGTGAGCCACCCAAAATATAAATACTGAAAACTTTCTCTCTTCAACGTCTTCAAGCAATAGCTCAGCTGCTTGGAATAATTACTGTCCATCCACAAGTGACCAGTGTCTGAGCTGTAGAGCTTCAACCCTGAACAACCAGACATGACGTCTCTAATGAAGTCCTCATCCTGAGTCTCATACAGACAGAAGATTGTCTGAGTATAGAAACTCTGATCGATGTCCTCCATGGCCCATTCTTTCATTGCAGGTCTGGCTCGAAGGGAAATGTTGATTCCTGTGCTCTCTGAGAATGTCTTTGTCAGCTTTTTATTTAGGAGACCAAACAGGAATTGTACAGCTAATGCTAAATGTGGGGAATCCTTAGTGGAGGCACGGAGTGATTTCCCTGTACAGATCTCCGGGAGGAAAGTACCTTCCATAGACCCGGACCCATCATCCATCCCATAATAGAGAGCAGCAAGGAACTCCTGTACACTCAGGTGGATGAAGCTGTAGCAGGTCTGGTGACGGACGTCCCAATGAAAGATGTTCTCATTCAGAAATACAGACTCCACCTCATCCAGAGAAAGTCCATGTCTTTCTAGATCTTTCTTTTCAAATAAGATTTGTTGGTTCAGAACTCCCTGATTGGCCAGAGCACACAGCTTCTTCAGACAGGTTTGTTTCCGGTGTACAGACTGCTCCTTCTTGCTGTGATGGGTTAGTAAGACCTCCAGGTAGAGAAGATAAATTGAAGTCGTTGTATGACACCAGATTGGACCCAAACCTTTTTGTATTTCTTGATTCATTACAGTGCAGACAATCCAACATGTGATGGGGACGGCACACATGGTGTACACAACTTCATTGGCTTTTATTATACTCAGAACCTTGTCTGCATCTTCTTTATTTCCAAAGAATTTATGGACATATTCCTCTCGATCGTCACTTGTAAATCCCAGGATTTCCACATTGCGAGAATCATTGATGAATGTGTTAAGTTTCTCCACGGCCAGTGACCTTGTGGTGATGATCAGAGAAGATTCTGGGAGAACATGTCCCCTGAGCAAGCTTTGGAGAATTATTTCTTTGTGGGTTTCCACAGAAATGTCAAGACAACCCTCAGATTTCTCCTCCAGAGTCCACCTCAGTTCATCAAACCCATCGACTAGAAAGAGAAGTCCTCTATGATTTCCAGGATCCTTCAGAATAGACACCAGGTCATCTGAACTCAGTCTGCAGGTTCTGGATAAAAGCCCCACAAGACTTATGTTTTCAGGGAAGGTGTTGATTTCTCTACAGCTCAGATAAAACACAAAATCAAACTTGTCTCGGTAGAGATCCCCAGAGGCCCAGTCCAGCATGATCTTCTTGGAGGTCATTGTTTTTCCAATCCCAGCAGGTCCTTCTAACACCACAACCTTAGGGATGAAACCTTCTTTATCAGGGTCAAAGAGGGCCTGGATTGTGGTTGGGGGTCTTTTCTCCATGATCTGTAGATGTCTTTTGTCTGAACTCCTTATTTCTTGTTCTTTGTCCACTTTATTCCGGGGTCCCTTTATCATCAATAACTTGATGAATCTTTTGTGTAGATAAACAGCCTCCCCCATACGGGAATTATATACTTTAATCCTCTGGAATGTCTCTTTCGTGGACTCTTTGTGTTCCTTTCTAAAGTCTTTATGAGAAAAAAGGAGAATATTTTATTCCTCATACACACATGAAATTGTATTTATAAGACAAAGTTGGAAATATTGTATTCTAACCATAAACCCCAAGAATGTAACACTAAAAGAAGATATCCCATGAAATACAAGAGGATTGTGGAAGTATCCAAACTATGGACACATCGTCCAGACCAGAGGAGTGACTAGAACCTTCAGGGCCCCAGTGCAACAAAACATGAAAGGCCCCCTGAATGCTAGAGTGCTTTCTATTGGTCCTTGGGCCCTTTCCTCTGGTCTTATTCACACGCGTTTTGTAGCTTGAAGCCTGAAGCTACAAAACGCTAGAGGGGAAAAAATCTATTATTCTCAATGGAGATGGTTCACATCTCCACTCCATGTCACCTGAAGCCGAATGCCTGAAGCTCAAACAAGTTCTGGACCCTTTTTTGTCACTTGAATCGAGCAGATTTGGGCGTTTTTCTTCTTTTAACATTGGTGACCCTTTGCCCTGCACAAAATCGCGGCAAATCGCGGTAAAAACGCCCCAAAAAAATGCTGCAAAATCGCAGCAAATCCGCATGATTTTGTGCTTGAAAACGCTACGCTCGGGTGTGAATGCAGCCTTAGGGTTTCCCTCCAGCCCATGGCCCTTGCCTCTTATTGCTGTTGTGGGGCCCTTGATAAGCCCCGGTTCAAACTGCTGCAACTTATCATGGGACTCGCGACACATTAAATTACATGACAATGTAATGTCAATACACATTCATTTCAATGAGTGCCATTCAAATCACTGCAACTCAAGTTGCAGCAACAAATAAAAACTTTTCGCCCCACTTTTATGTTACTTTTGTGCGATTTTGAGTGCCATAGATGGCAATGTTGAATAACAAAAGTTGCAAGCAAGTCGCATGACTTTGGGGTTGCAGCAGTGTGAACGGAACCCATGATCTGCACCAGGCCCTCCTCCTGCCATCTCAGGTGCCCCCACAGTGGGGAAATGCCAGGACCCAGTTGAAAATGCAACCTTTGCAACCCTGGTAGGTCCACCACTGATTCAGACTACAAGAGATCAAAATATTCATCTAGAAGATATTTCATATCAAACGTGGATGTCCTACTAACCTGATAATCTGTTGTCGTGTGTCGTCTTCTTCAGTTTGGCTGGAAATAAGAATAGGGAAGTGATTAGTCCTGATGAACCTCTGAAATGTATAAAGTAATAACTAAGAGAGCTATTAGTGTAGCAGATCCTCCCAGACACCATCATCCCACCAACCCTCTGTAGACTGGAGTCTCTCTCATCCTATTTCTCCATGTAGGTGATGGGGAGTATCTTTGCTTGGCAACATCTCAGCACATTGCAATGACATGTGACCATGGTGGTGGGGGGCGGGGAACCACAAAAGCCCCCAATTCTCTATGCAGGGTTTACAGGCACACCCCTAGAATCTGGAGCCTTGACTCCTCTTTCTGAAGGAGGTTCTGATCGATGAATGGGACATAAGGTTAATGCCACATACACACGATCTGACTTTCCAGCGGACTTGGTCCGGCGGACCAGAGTTCGTCGGACAATTCGATCGTGTGTGGGCTCCAGCGGATTTATTCTTCCCAAAAGTCCGGCGGACCAAGAAATAAGACTGGCTTCAAATTTGACCACCGGACTCGGCTTTTAGTGGACAATCCGGTCATCTGTGTGCTAGTCCGACGGACTAAAACCGATGCTAGGGCAGCTATTGGCTACTGGCTATGATCTTTCTTATTCTACGTCATCACGTTCGAATCCGTCTGACTTTTGGAGTGATCGTGTGTGGCCAAGTCCGTTCATTTGAAAGTCCGGCGGACCTCAGCTGCAAAGACCGTCGGATTGTCCGCCAGACCAAGTCCGCCGGGAAGTCCGATCGTGTGTACGCGGCATTAGAGTCAGAATACTGAGCAACAGTCATGAGGGTCTCCCAGGAATACAGATATAAATATGGAGGTTCTGTAAAATAGGCAAGTGGTGCTCGGCATGCTGAGTGATGTCATTGTGTTATGGTGACTGAATGTCGGCATCCTGGAGAAGTGTTCCTCTGCTTCCCTTTTAGATTGTTCCTGAACTCTGTAGCCTTTTCTTTCCTCCACAATTTTGAAACCCAATTTTATTTTATTCTGTAAAAAAAAATACATATTTTTTTTTAAATGTAGCTGTATATATCCTGCTGTTACCATAACTTACCACCAAAGAACAACCCAAAAAAAAAAGAATTTTCCTGCTCATGACGGTCGCAGTGACACCACTGTTGCCGGTGTAATGCCGTGTACACACGACCGGACTTTTTGACAGCAAAGGTACGACGGACTTGTTCGTGTGTGGGCTCCATCGGACCTTTGCTTGCCAAAAATCCGGCGGACTTTAGAAATAGAACATATTTTAAATTTTTCCACCGGAACTCCGCCGGACCGGGAAATCCGCTCGTGTGTATGCTAGTCCGACGGACAAAAACCGACGCTAGGGCAGCTATTGGCTACTGGCTATGAACTTCCTTATTCTAGTCCGGTCGTATGTCATCACGTTCGAATCCGTCGGACTTTGGTGTGATTGTGTGTGGCCAAGTCCGTTCATTCGGAAAGTCCGTCAGAACGTCGCCGAAAGTCCGTCAGAAAGACCGTCGGACCTAGTCCCTCAAAAAGTCCGGTCATGTGTACGCAGCATTAGTTGTTGTTTGTACCCGAAGTACGGCCCGGAAACAATAGTGTGCATGTTACATTTTTTTCTGCCTAAAACACACTGACACTGATACCAATTTAAAAATGCTTTTCATTAAAAAAAAAAAATCCTACTTAAAATTTACTGATCCTTACCTTTGACCCTGACCTTTCATCCTGACCTCTGACGCTGACCTTGACCCCAACACTAAACCTGGCAACTGGCCTGGATCCAACCTAAAATTAGCTATTATTTTTCTTTCTTTTTTTCCACACTTTTGTTTGATTACATCTTTCCCCCAGCAAGGAGAGAACAATGCGATGTATTATACAAGATATCCTGTATGTACATTGCCTTGAAAAAGTATTCATACCCCTTGACATTTTCCACATCTTGTCATGTTACAACCAAAAACGTGAATGTATTTTATTGGGATTTTATGTGATAGACCAACACAAAGTGGCACTAGACATGTGCATTTCGTTTCTTTCCGAATCAAAATTTGGATGAATTTTCATTATTTGGACATTCGGATGCATCCGAATTACCGAATTACAATGCTAACGAATTCAACCGAATTCGGACGAAATTCAAATCAAATTAGAAAAAAATTACATTTTGCGACCCGAATTTGGGGCCACGTATCTGGGGGCCACTTATAGCTAGAAATCCCAAATTTGGTATGCAAACACACTACAACATCTCCAAATGGGGTTTCTAGCTCCAAGTGACCCAGAGTTATGGGGCCCCAAATTCCCCAAAATGTCAAGCACTTTTCTGCAGCAGAGAATGACATTTTGCGACCCGACTTTGGGGCCACATATCTCGGGATCACTTGGTGCTAGAAACTCCAATTTGGAGATGTTGAAGTGCTAGTGCTACTTTGTTTGCATACCAAATTTGGTGTTTCTAGCTATAAATGACGCCGAGATATGTGGCCCCAAAGTCAGGTGGCAAAATGTAATTCTCTGATGCAGAAAAGTGCAATCTTTTCTATTTGAATTAGAAATTTTGGAAGATGGTTAGTTACTTACTTATACACTGTATATATACATCTGTCACATCAACTTCTCATACTTAAAGTGTACAGTGCAAAAAAAACACACACATCTTATTTCATTTATATTTATCACATCAACGAAGTTGTTAGCATGCCTGATTGAAGAAATCACGGATGTCGATCGCAAGGCAAGTACATATGCTGTATGTCATTGTCCACTTGCCACATCACCTGCCACAAGTTGTGTATTGTCCACTTGCCACATCACCTGCTACAAGTTGTGTATTGTCCACTTGCCATGACACCTGCCATGAATGCCACGTGACCTGCCACGAGTGCCACGTGACCTGCCACGAGTGCCACATGACCAAGTTGTGGATTGTCCACTTGCCATGTCACCTGCCACAAGTTGTGGGGTTCCTAGCACCAAGTGACCCCGAGATATGGACAATATGTCAAGTATTTTTCTGCAGAAGAGAATGACATGTATGTATGTCATTGTCCACTTGCCACAAGTTGTGTATTGTATTTGTCCACTTGCCACGACACCTGCCACAAGTGACACGTGACCTGCCACAAGTGCCACGTGAACTGACACGAGTGCCACATGACCGTCCATGAGTGCCACGTAACCAAGTTGTGGATTGTCCACTTGCCACGTCACCTGCCACCAAGTGACCCCAGATATGGGCAATATGCCAAGTACTTTTCTGCAGCAGAGAATGACATTTTGCGACCCGAATTTGGGGCCACGTATCTCAAGGCCACTTATAGCTAGAAACCCCAAATTAGGTATGCAAACACAGCAGACCTAGCATTACAACATCTCCAAATTTGGGGTTTATAGCACCAAGTGACCCCAAGATACGTGGCCCCAAAGTCGGGTCACAAAATGTAAAGCACTTTTCTGCAGCAGAGAATTACATTTTGGGACCCGAGTTTGGGGTCACATAACTCGAGGTCACTTACAGCTAGAAACACCAAATTTGGTATGCAAACACAATAGAACTAGCACTACAACATCTCCAAATTTAGGGTTTCTATCACCAAGTGACCTTAAGATACATGGCCCTAAATTCGGGTCGCAAAATATTTTCGAATCTGTTTGAAATAGTTTTGAATGCGTTTGAAATAATTTCGAATCATGTTGAAATCATTTTGAATCCGGTAGAAATATTTTCGAATTTGGTTGAAATATTTTCGAATGCGACCGATTTTTCAAATTCGGTAGAAAATGAAATGAAATCCGAAAACGAATTTAACAATTTTAACGAATATAACTAAACAAAATTACTTAATTAACAAATTAAAACCTGGAGTCAATACTTTGTAGAACCTCCTTTCTCTACAATTACAGCTGCAAGTCTTTTTGGGGATGCCTCTACCAGCTTTGCACATCTAGAGAGGAACATTTTTGCCCATTCTTCTTTGCAAAATATCTCAAGCTCCGTCAGTTTGGATGGAGAGAGTTTGTGAACAGCAATTTCAAGTCTTGCCACAGATTCTCAATTGGATTTAGGTCTGGACTTTGACTGGGCCATTCTAACACATGAATATGCTTTGATCTAAACCATTCCATTGTAGCTCTGGCTGGATGTTTCGGGTCGTTGTCCTGCTGGAAGGTGAACCTCCGCACCGGTCTCAAGTCTTTTGCAGACTCTAATGCCCCGTACACACGGTCAGACATTCCGACAACAAAATCCGACGGGTTTTGTCCGAAACTGGTGTTGCAAATTTTTTCCATTGGAATTTCTGACGGAAAAAGTCTGATAGAGCCCACACATGATCGGATTTTCTGACAACATAATCCGATCAGACCTTTTCCGTCAGAATGTCCGACCATGTGTACAGGGCATAACAGATTTTCTTCTAAGGTTGACCTGTATTTGGCTCCATCCATCTTCCCATCAACTCTGACCAGCTTCCCTGTCCCTGCTGAAGAAAAGCATCCCCACTAGTGATGGCCGAACGGTTCGCCCGGCGGTCGTTTCGTGGCGAATTTCGGCTGTTTGCGGTCCGCCAGTTCGGCGGACTATTGGCGCCGTTCGCCTGGCGGACTTCCGTGTTTTTACTGTGTAAAGGAACTTTGACCTGATGACACATCCATCATGGGGTACAGGACAGCCAATTGAGACATGACAGCACATGGACACTTGGACATTCCCCCTAACTTATAAATACACCTGATCCGGCGGCCATTTTACATTCTTTCTTCTGTCACTATAGGGAAAGGTTGCTGTTTGGAGCAGGGACAGATAAACCACTAGTTATTTGGTACACAAAAGTTCTTTTCAGGACTGGTATAGGTGTTAGGTGTATATAGGTTTGCTGTGCTACTGATTTTCGCAGCAGCCTGAGTGTCTTTTGTCAGTTTAGAGAAAGGGACAGAGCGCTGTGTCTGCTGCTATTTTAGGGACAGCCAGATTAGTCATCATCATCATCATCATCATTAGCTGTTACTATCAGGTCCACAAAAGTGCTATTCGAGTGACCAGTAATTGTTCCAGTCTCCTCTGTTTTGCCAGTTTGTATAGGGACAGGAAGGAAGCAGTGTGTCAGGCAGTGAGGGTCAGTTTAAACAGTTGCTGTTACTATTAGTTCCACAAAGGTTCTTTTCAGGACTGGTATCAGTGGTACGGTAATAGGCTTGTACACGTATAATATTCTTTCTTCCAAATATAGAAAGAATATTATACTTGACTGCTGCCCTTCTGCTGCAGTCTGCTAATCATTCACAACTCACTTGTTCCACAAAGCTCTTTATCAGGACTGGTAACTTGGTCTGTCTAGGGTGCTACAGTACATAGGGTTGAGTGAGGTACAGTCTGCCGTTCTGTAAGGACTGGTATCGGTCCACAATAGATAGGGTTGAGGTGCACCACTGCTGACCGCTGCCCTATACTGCAGCAGTCCTTCAGTAGTATAGAGACTGATGTACAGTCTGCTAATCAGTCACACACAACCTACTTGGTCCACAAAGGTCCTTATAAGGACTGGTAACTTGGTGAAGGGTGCTACAGTACATAGGGTTGAGTGAGGTACAGTCTGCTGTTCTGTAAGGACCGCTATCGGTCCACAATACATAGGGTTGAGGTGCACCACTGCTGACCGCTGCCCTATAATGCAGCAGTCCTTCATTGGTATAGGGACTGACATACAGTCTGCTAATCAGTCACACACAACCTACTTGGTCCACAAAGGTCCTTATAAGGACTGGTAACTTGGTGAAGGGTGCTACAGTACATAGGGTTGAGTGAGGCACAGTCTGCTGTTCTGTAAGGACCGGTATCGGTCCACAATACATAGGGTTGAGGTGCACAACTGCTGACCGCTGCCCTATACTGCAGCAGTCCTTCATTGGTATAGGGACTGACGTACAGTCTGCTAATCAGTCACACACAACCTACTTGGTCCACAAAGGTCCTTATAAGGACTGGTAACTTGGTGAAGGGTGCTACAGTACATAGGGTTGAGTGAGGTACAGTCTGCCGTTCTGTAAGGACTGGTATCGGTCCACAATAGATAGGGTTGACGTGCACAACTGCTGACCGCTGCCCTATACTGCAGCAGTCCTTCATTGGTAGAGGGACTGACGTACAGTCTGCTAATCAGTCACACACAACCTACTTGGTCCACAAAGGTCCTTATAAGGACTGGTAACTTGGTGAAGGGTGCTACAGTACATTAGGGTTGAGTGAGGTACAGTCTGCTGTTCTGTAAGGACCACTATCGGTCCACAATAGATAGGGTTGAGGTGCACCACTGCTGACCGCTGCCCTATACTGCAGCAGTCCTTCATTGGTATAGGGACTGACCTACAGTCTGCTAATCAGTCACACACAACCTACTTGGTCCACAAAGGTCCTTATAAGGACTGGTAAATTGGTGAAGGGTGCTACAGTACATAGGGTTGAGCGATGCACAGTCTGCTGTTCTGTAAGGACCGGTATCGGTCCACAATACATAGGGTTGAGGTGCACCACTGCTGACCGCTGCCCTATACTGCAGCAGTCCTTCATTGGTATAGGGACTGACGTACAGTCTGCTAATCAGTCACACACAACCTACTTGGTCCACAAAGGTCCTTATAAGGACTGGTAACTTAGTGAAGGGTGCTACAGTACATTAGGGTTGAGTGAGGTACAGTCTGCTGTTCTGTAAGGACCGGTATCGGTCCACAATACATAGGGTTGAGGTGCACCACTGCTGACCGCTGCCCTATACTGCAGAAGTCCTTCATCGGTATAGGGACTAAGAGTTTTGTCACAGGGTCATTTAAAAAATGACAGGCAGAGGAAGAGGTAGGCCCTTCCGCAGGGGTGGTAACGGGTAGGGCAAGAGCAACAGCCTTGAGCCAAAGTGGGAAGTTGCAGAAGGTGCGTTCAATTACTTTAAAGGACGCACCAGACTTGGTTGAGTGGCTCACTCAGCCTTACTCTTCTGCACCCTCCTCATCCTCTCGATCTGCACCCTCTTCTTCACTCTCTGCTATGTGCACCCCCAAAGACACTACCACCAACAACACCACCACCACCACCACCACATACCTTCCGCTTGAGTCACAGGAATTATTTTCCAATCCATATCAAGAGGACATTTCTGATGCGCAGCCACTCTTGGTATTGGATCAGGAAGAGGAGGTAGCAACAACCGCTACTCAGCAGTCTGACGACAGTACCCAGATCAGCCCAAGGAGGAGGTTGGTCCCCGGTGTTGCTGCCTACTCCGAGATCTCTACTTATAGCGGTGGGGAAGGTGACGTTGATGATGACGTGTCTAGTGATGTCACGTGGGTGCCCACAAGAGAGGAAGAGGAGGGGAGTTCAGAGGGAGATATGGACCAGCAGATAGGGAGGAGAAGCAGGACTAACTTACATTGCACAGGAGGGACAAAGCAGACTGCAAATGTATCAGGAGCGAGTCATCGACCATGTACGGTCACATCTGGCGCTCCCAGGACACCGGCACATGGCTCTGCAGTGTGGGCTTTTTTTAACGTGTCCGCTGCTGACAATAGCGTTGCCATCTGCAATCTTTGCAGTCAACGCATTAGTCGTGGTAAGCCCAACACTCACCTAGGGACGACCGCATTAAGAAGGCACATGGCAGCCATCACCGAGCCGAGTGGGAGCAACGTAACACACAAAGCCACACTGCAGGCTCTCACCGTCCAGCCTCGTCTTCTACTTCTCCTTCTCCTCTCTCCTCACAATTGTCCTCCACTCCACCTTCCATCACGCCAATCTCACATTTTTCTGCAAAAAGGAAGGCTTCCGTGGGCCTAATGTTCGAGTGTAAAAAAATGATGACGCCGGATAACCCTCTTGCCCAACGATTGACGGCTGGCTTGTCAAAACTCATAGCCCGCCAACTACTGCCATATAAACTGGTGGACTCGGAGGCCTTTCGCAAATTTGTGGTCATTGGAACACCACAATGGAAGGTCCCAGGAAGGAAGTATTTCTCGGAGAAGGGCATCCCAGAGCTATATGGCCATGTTCAGCGGCAAGTGAATGTATCTCTGGCACACAGTGTCGGTGCCAAGATACATCTGACCACAGACACGTGGTCTAGCAAACACGGGCAGGGAAGGTATATCACTTTTACTGCCCACTGGGTGAACCTTCTGACGGCCGTCAAGCATGTAACCCGTGGCACCCATGTAGATTTGGTTTTACCGCCACGGATTGCATGCAGGCCTGACTCTTCTTCTCCTCCTCCTCCTACTCCATCCTCCTCCCTCTCCTCCTCAGCTGCCTCCTCCTTTTCCGCTGCTAGCGTCTCTTCTGCTGCACCCCCCAAGCTCCCCAGAACCTATTCCACATGCCAGGTGAGACGTTGCCATGCCGTGCTGCGTCTGTTGTGCCTGGAAGCCAAGAGCCACACTGGCCCGGAACTCCTTTCAGCTTTGCGTTCACAGGCAGATCAGTGGCTAACACCGCTCAATTTGACAGTTGGTAAAGTGGTGTGTGACAATGGTGCCAATCTGCTTAGCGCATTGAAACAGGGCAAAATCACGCACGTGCCATGCATGGCACACGTCTTAAACTTGGTCGTGCAGCGATTAGTTGTCAAATATCCTCTGGTCCAGGACATCTTGCGGCAGGCAAGGAAAATCTCGGCCCATTTCAGAAGATCTTACACGGCCATGGCTCGCCTTGCTGACATTCAGCGGCGACACAATCTGCCGGTCAGATGTCTTATTTGCGATTGCCCGACGCGATGGAACTCAACCTTCTATATGCTTGATAGGCTGCTCCAGCAGAAATGTGCAGTTAACGTCTACCTGTATGAACTCTGCGAAAGAAACGGTTCTGGGGAGCTGGGGTTTTTTTCACCGCGCCAGTGGCTGCTCATGCACGACGCATGCAGACTTCTGTGGCCATTTGAGGAGATCACCAAACTGGTCAGTCGCAGCCATGGCGCCATCAGTGACATGGTACCTTATGCCTTCTTTATGGAGCGTGCATTGCGTTGTGTCATTGATCAGGCTGTGGAGGAGCAGGAGCGGGAAGATGAGGAAGTCGCAATGCTGGATGAATTCCCAGGGGGGGCTACTCTATCTGAGACAAGTCAACAACAGGAGTCTGATGAGGAGTCAGAGGAGGATGGTGCCGGGGCGGATGAGGAGGAGCAAGAAGAGCATGCTTTAAACCTTTCTGGGATCCCTGTTGTGCGTGGATGGGGAGAGGAGAATGAAGAGGACGACATTATCCTGGATGATGAGCAGGAGCCAGGCCACCACACCGCTTCCACTTTAGTGCAAATGGGGGCCTTCATGCTCCAGTGTTTTAATAGGGACCCCCATATAAAAAGCATAGGGGTCAAGGACCAGTACTGGGTGGCAACGTACTTAGACCCCCGGTACAAACACAAAATGGCGGAAATGTTACCGCCGTCGCAGAGGGCTGTCAGAATGCAGCACTTCCAGGCCTTGCTTCGAGAAATGCTGCATTATGCTTTTGCGAGCGCTGGCAGAGGAGCAATTCCCACTCCCAAAGAAGGAGTTGCGGGTACCAATCCAACAGCGCCTGCAAGAAGAGGCCGGTTTGAAGATTTGTTGGTGACTTCGGATATGAGGTCATTCTTTCAGCCGACCCATCGACAGGTGTCATCCGGATCCAGCATCAGGGAACGCCTAGACCGTCAGGTGTCCGACTACATCGGTTTAACAGCCGATGTGGATGCTCTGAGGAGTGATGAACCCCTGGACTACTGGGTGGGCAGGCTTGACCTCTGGCCAGAGCTTGCCCAATTTGCAATCGAACTGTTGGCTTGCCCCTCATCCAGTGTCCTGTCCGAAAGGACGTTCAGTGCAGCAGGGGGGATCGTGACCGATAAGCGTACTCGCCTAGCTCACGACAGTGTTAACTACCTCACATTTCTAAAAATGAATGAGGTATGGATCTCGGAGGAATTCAACACATGTGACCAGTAGACCATGTATATGTCTATAAACAATTTTTTTAATCAAGCACACAGACCTTCTTTCTTCATTTGGCTCACTTCCTTGTCCCAAAAAAGCACACCGTACTATATGCCCGTACCCTCCTCTTTGAAGAGGTTGAGCGGTGTCATATTTCTACTGGGGCTGCTTATGAGGGGATCACACCATCCCTGTGCTGTGCTGACTTTCTCCTGGGGGTTCTTATTATGAGGGGATCACACCATCCCTGTGCTGTGCTGACTTCCTCCTGGGGGTTCTTATTATGAGGGGATCACACCATCCCTGTCCTGTGCTGATTTACTCCTGGGCCTGCTTATTATGAGGGGATCACACCATCCCTGTCCTGTGCTGACTTACTCCTGGAGGTTCTTATTATGAGGGGATCACACCATCCCTGTGCTGTGCTGACTTTCTCCTGGGGGTTCTTATTATGAGGGGATCACACCATCCCTGTGCTGTGCTGACTTCCTCCTGGGGGTTCTTATTATGAGGGGATCACACCATCCCTGTCCTGTGCTGATTTACTCCTGGGCCTGCTTATTATGAGGGGATCACACCATCCCTGTGCTGTGCTGACTTCCTCCTGGGGCTGCTTACGGTGCTGCTGTCACTGTTGTATATCACGGTGCTGGTGTGAGTGCTTAATGTCACGCTGCTGCTGTCAGTGCTGTATATCACGGTGCTGATGTCAGTGCTTAATGTCACGCTTCTGATGTCAGTGCTCTCTATCACGCTGCTGCTGTCAGTGCTGTATATCACGGTGCTGATGTCAGTGCTTAATGTCACGCTTCTGATGTCAGTGCTCTCTATCACGGTGCTGCTGTCAGTGCTGTATATCACGGTGCTGATGTCAGTGCTTAATGTCACGCTTCTGATGTCAGTGCTCTCTATCACGGTGCTGCTGTCAGTGCTGTATATCACGGTGCTGATGTCAGTGCTTAATGTCACGCTTCTGATGTCAGTGCTCTCTATCACGGTGCTGCTGTCAGTGCTGTATATCACGGTGCTGATGTCAGTGCTTAATGTCACGCTTCTGATGTCAGTGCTCTCTATCACGGTGCTGCTGTCAGTGCTGTATATCACGGTGCTGATGTCAGTGCTTTATGTCACGCTGCTGATGTCAGTGCTCTCTATCACGGTGCTGTTGTCAGATGACTCTATCACGGTGCAGGTGTCAGATGACTCTATCACGGTGCAGGTGTCATTGCTGTATGTCACGCTGCTGATGTCAGTGCTCTGTATCACGGTGCTGCTGTCAGATGCCTCTATCACGGTGCAGGTGTCATTGCTGTATGTCACGCTGCTGGTGATCATCTCCTGCACCCCCTTCTTTGCCTACCCTGGTCCCTGACCTTCCGTCTCCTCCATTGCCTTCATGCGCTCCACAGTCCTGAATTGTCAGAACAATTTCCCATATAAAAAAAGAATGCTTGTAGTTATCGATCCCAAATTCACCTCATACATGTATTATGTCATTGGCCATGTGGTGGGACTATGTTTGCCCAGCTAATCATTTTTTTGTGGCAGCAAATTTGACCTAAAGGTTTGCGAAGTTCGCCTCCCATTGAAGTCAATGGGGCCCGCCGCGAACTTTCCGTTTCTCGAACTATCGGCCGCGTTCGCGGTCCGCGTTCGCGAAAGGTCCGGTCGGAAGTTCGTCCATCACTAATCCCCACCACATGATGCTGCCACCACCATGTTTCACGGTGGGGATGGTGTGTTCAGGGTGATGTGCAGTGTTAGTTTTCTGCCACACATAGCATTTTGCTTTTACCATTTTTTTTTTTTGGTGCGGGGTTCCCCTTAATATCCATACCAGATCTGAATGCTGGTATGCTCTTGGAGGGGAACCCATGCCATTATTTTTTTTTTTTTAAATTAAAGTCACCTGGCCTGGGGCAACTAAACCACTTAAGCCCCGGACCAATTTGCAGCCAAAGGACCTTTTTGCGATTCGGCACTGCGTTGCTTTAACTGACAATTGCACTGTCGTGCGACGTGGCTCCCAAACGAATTGGCATTCTTTTTTTCCCACAAATAGAGCTTTCTTTTGGTGGTATTTGATCACACCTGCGATTTTAATTTTTTTGCGCTATAAACAAAAATAGAGCGACAATTTTGAAAAAAAAAAACAATATTTTTTACTTTTTGCTATAATAAAGATCCCCCAAAAAATATATAAAAAAAAACATATTTTTTTACCCAGTTTAGGCCGATATATATTCTTCTACATATTTTTGGTTAAAAAAATTGCAATTAGTGATTAACGATTGGTTGCGCAAAAGTTATAGCGTTTACAAAATAGGGGAAGTTTTAAAGCATTTTTATTAATTTTTTTTTTACTAGTAATGGCGGCGATCAGCGATTTTTATTGTGACTGCGACATTATGGCGGACACATCGGACAATTTTTGACACATTTTTGGAACCATTGTCATTTATACAGCAATCAGTGCTATTTAAATGCACTGATTCCTTTGTAAATGACACTGGCCGTGAAGGAGTTAACCACTAGGGGGCAGTGTATGTGTTATGTATGACGTTATGTTTTTTTTATTGTAGGGGGCGTGGCCTGGCATGTGATGTCACTGATCGTCCTTCCCTATATAAGAGAACAGGAGATCGGTGACAGCCACACAGGGAAGCACGGGGAGAGGTTTGTTTACACAGACCTCTCCTCGTTCTTCAGCTCTGTGACCCGATCGCGGGACACCAGCGGCGATCGGGTCCGCTGGTCCCGTGGCCACGCCATATCATTAACAGTCCATTGGTCACTGGCTTTCCCTGGATGACATTCCTAGTTCTTCCTCACACAGATATTGATCAGGAATTGGTAGGAAATGGACATTATAGACCGGAACTCACCATTCTGTTCTCTCCTCTCCTGGAGGTCATTTGCAGGTCCCATCAGACCAATCACTGTAAAGACTTTATTTGTGACATCCAGAGCCCCTTCTTCTCCATATGTGTCTATCAGGATGTCCTTGGTGGTGATCCAGTCTGCATTTTCTAGTTTTCCTCGGGGGATGGGACGTTTATCTCCATAGGAGAAATCAGACAATTTGTTCCTAAATCTCTTGAAGTCACTTCCTTTCAGATCCTCCAGAGAATATATGAGAAGATCCCCGGGGGTTTGTGGGACCTTTCCCAGGACACCAGGAGCCGACCCTGCAGAGAGGACAATCAGCAGCTATAAACATTCATTCTGATTGGATGATTCCTGACACATGACAGCAGATAACGTTGTACTGGTAGCCAGAAATGTTATAAAGAACAAATAAGGAAAGGAAATTATCCCCCAATATGTCTGTATGTACATTATCCTATAGAGAGATTGGTTTTCCTGTGATAATCTCACATGACTGTCTACATGATGGTGAGTTACCTCTCAGATGGTTGAATGTCGGGTGTAAACACCGTAGGGCAGGGATAGGCAATTAGCGGACCTCCAGCTGTTGCAAAACTACAAATCCCACCATGCCTCTGCCTCTGGGTGTCATGCTTGTGGCTGTCAGAGTCTTGCTATGCCTCATGGGACTTGTAGTTCTGCCACAGCTGGAGGTCCGCTAATTACATATCCCTGACCTAGGGGGCATATTGATTGTGAACATTGCCCATAATATGTCTAATATGTTTATTTACTATAATCATCAGCTCCATCTAGTGGTCATAATGCCATATCTTACTGGTTGAGGTATTTCAAGAAAATATGGTAGTATGGCCACTAGATGGAGCTGATGATCATAGGAAGTAAACCTATTAGACATATCATGAGGATTATCATTGATTGCAGTGGAACTGACCCAAACTCACAGTACATTTTTTATATAATGACCTCCTAATATATAACCACTTAAGGACCAGGCCTCTTTTTCAGATTTGGTGTTTACATGTTTAAAACTGTTTTTTTTGCTAGAAAATTACTTAGAACCCCCAAACATTTTATATTGTTTTTTTTTCCTAACACCCTAGAGAATGAAATGGTGGTCATTGAAATACTTATTTTCACACCGTATTTGCTCAGCGGTCTTACAAGCGCACTTTTTTTGGAAAAAAATCACTTTTTTTAATAAAAAAATAAGACAACAGTAAAATTAGCCCCAATTTTTTTTTTTATATTGTGAAAGATAATGGTACGCCGAGTAAATTGATACCCAACATGTCACGCTTCAAAATTGCGCCCGCTCATGGAATGGCGTCAAACTTTTAGCCTCAAAAATCTCCATAGGCGACATTTAAAAAATTCTACAGGTTGCATTTTTTGCGTTACAGAGATCTCATATTTGGACTAAAATCCAAAAAAAAAAAAAAAAAGACATTTAAAAAAATATATACCTTTAAAGAGGTATGGGCAGAAGTGACATTTTGACATCGCTTCCGCCCTCCTATGGTATAGAGACGAGTGGGGGCCATCTTAGCCTCACTCATCTCCATACCCAGCTAGGAAAAGGACCCGATCGCCTCCGCTGCTACCGACGGCTCCGGTAAGCGGCGGAAGGTGCGGGAGGGGGGGTTGGATGGGGGTGGCACCTCTCCCGCCGCCGATAGTGGTGATCTTGCGGCGAATCTGCCGCGGAGACCACCGTTATCGTACAGATGACTGGCGCCTGAAGGGATGATATCTCGGTTGTGGCAGCAGCCGGCGCGCGCTGGTCGTTAAGTTTATATATATATATATATATATGTATGGATGACAACTTTAAACTTTATGTTTATTGAATGTTTCATAGTAAACTAAAAGAAACCATCAATCCTTTAGGACCACCTCACCACCCCCGCCCCGATTACCCCAAAATTTCCCAGCAGTGTCATTCATGTTGTACTGACTACTGACCCATATTCTGTTTAGGATTATAGGCAAAGGATTCCCCCGAACACTACACAAATAATCATAAAATGTGGGGCCATCCAATCATTATGGGACATGTGAACATCTCAGAAGATCATTTCCATCAATAATTAAAAAAAATAATAATAATTTTATGACACGGGAATGTGATTGTGGAATTGATGAACGCTCCTAAACTCTCCGAATAGGTGAACTGACCAGATATCTACAGGAAATGTCCAGACTACGGAGACATAGGACGTCCTATCATCTAATTCCAATCCATAGAGATGTGAGATGGAAAACATTGGAAAGGATTGTCAGAAACAACAGTCATACCTTGTGAGGAGGAGGATGAGGAGGAAGAGGCCGCCATGACATCAGGAGGTGACCCGAAATGACATCACCTGGAAGGAGCACAAACAATAATAAACTCATTTGTAGTGCGCGGAACGGAACCAATAAGGAGGATTTTGTTCCCTTATGTGAATAGCGATTGGCTGTCTAGTTGTCCAATCAGAGAAGATTAGAATTGGATGGACTTCTGTCATTTACTACCCATAACTATGAAGATCTATCAGAACCTTCATCCTGGCATTCATCTGGTTGTTATATTGGGGGGTCACCAAGGCAAAAATGGTGGGTGAGATGCACAAACGATCAATCAAACAAATGTGCGATATTTATATCAAACCGACAGATTGTAATCAATTATTACATTTTTCTAGTTTTCACCCCCCAGGTGTATTTAAATCCATTCCAAGAAGAGTTGCGAGGATCACTGATAAATCTATCCATAAGGAGGACAGACTGAGTGAGATGGAGGTTAGGCTGCGACAGCGGGGTTATCCTAGTGATATATCAATGTGCAATATGCCAATGTATGAATCAATTAATTATGATGGAAGATGCAATACGTACCACTGCTTTTGATGTATTTTACTGTGTAATATTTAATAAATGTAATATTATCAGACCTATACAGCTCACTTTTTGCTTCCAAATCCACATACTTCATGCAAAGTCCCAACTTCTTTTTTAACCGTGTACCTAACAAGTGAACGGTGTGTAATGCCGCACAGTAACGGAATTTCGGCCAGCAAAAGGCCGATGAAAGCTTTTTCGTCGGAAAATGCGACCGTGTGTAGGCTCCATCGGACTTTTGGTGGCCGAATTTCCGCCAGCAAAATTTTGAGAGCAGGTTCTCAATTTTTCAGTTTCTATCGGAAATTCCGATCATCTGTAGCAATTCCGACACGTAAAATTCCGACGCATGCTCGGAAGCATTGAACTTCATTTCCACGGCCCGTCATAGTGTTGTACCCTTGACCCTTGGAAATTTGGTGTGAAGCCAACACAAGCTTGAGCGGAATTCCGATCGCTTTTACTTACAGATCTGGCTGTTTTTTTTTGGTTTTGTTTTTTCTCCCTGCAAGGGCCAAATTGCTGATCTGTGTACAACTCTGTGCTGTGATTGGATGTAGCTAATCAGCAGGTCTCAGCCATAAATCATTGGTTGGGACCTGCTGACAAAATGCCACCGTAGCCAGTAAAAGCACAGATCAGCAGGGGGGGACGTGCATACGTGGCCTTAACTTGGGACAGTCGGGACATGTACGTCATCCAACCTGTATGTGCTGCCCACCCAGAGTAAATGTACTGCAGGCAGGCCGGAACCAGTTAAGATTATATTACATTATATTAATTATTATAATATAATTATGATTTTTTTGATTATATAATATTATATTAATAATATCACAAAAATACCACATACATCCCAGGAAAATAACCGTATACCCTAAATGGGAATAACATATTTACATTTATATATCAGATTATATTGAATAAAATCAATTTTTTTTCTCAGAAGTCATAATATAAGGACTTCCAGCCTTAAGCCTCGTACACAAGGTGGGATTTTCCCGACGGGAAATGTTCGATGTCAGGCTGTTGGCGGAAAATCCGACCGTTTGTACGCTCCATCGGACAATTGTTGTCAGACTTTCCGCCAACAAATGTTGGCTAGCATGTCTTCAGATTTTCTGCCAACAAATGTCTGTTTTCGGATTTTCCGATCGCGTGTACTCGGAAGCAGAAGCGGTCGGTCTTGTAAACTGGCGTTCGTAATGGAGAATTAACATTGGTGACGCGGCAAATTATAAAATCTTCAAATGCGGCGCACAATTCTCTTCTTCTATAATGGGATAATAATGAAGCTGCTTTGCTGGTGATACTGATGGAGTTATTGCAAACTCATTTTCAAAGGCTTTTTTTTTTTTCTAGTGATATCAAGAATAATATTAAGAAGAATAATATTATTATGCTTGGATAATCAAGAAACAGCTTCCCCAAGTGAGTCTGGTAAACAGAACAATACAGCAGGTGATTCAGGTCCCTCCGCCACGGATATTCAAGCCTCGCACCTCATGTATTCGACCTGAAACAGGTCACAGAGCCCAATACCCTCTGCTGGGGTGATAATCCTACATCGATATAGCCGTTGATCTTTTCAAAGTGTGCAATCATATAAAAGAAGGAAGAGGACAATCTAGTGCTCTCTGTAAACACTCATTTATTCTTAAATCAAAAATGTACTCACAAAGATTACACTCAGAAACGAGTGCTGATTATAAACACGTCAGGTTGTTTCTAACCCAAGATAGCCGCTGGTGACGTCAGAACGTGACCCCTCCCCCCCATACGCGTTACGTCCTAGTAGGCAAAGAGTAAGGGAGGGTTATAGCCTCCTGTCGGTTTATTTTTTACCATCAATGTCCCATTGCAGAGATTTTCCTTCACTTCCTGCCCCAAAGCCAAACAGAAAGTGAAAGGAAATCTATACAAATTAAGGGAATCCATTGCCTCCCCCAGGCCTTCAGAACTAGTGTCCCCACTCAAAAACATCAGGGTGAGTCTTAAACAGAAAGGGGTGTGGCCTTGAAAGGAAGGGGTGTGTCATATTTAAATTAGGGGTGCACAAGTTTAGTCAGGCCTAGGGCAGCACAAAACCTAAATACACTACTGCTATCAGTGCCCTTCGGTGCCGCCTATCAGTGCTCATCTGTACCGCATATCTGTGCCACCTACCAGTGCCCACCAGTGGGCATATTAGTGCCCATCAGTGCAGCCTATCAGTGCCCATCAGTGAAGCCTATCAGGGGCCATCAGTGCCACCTATCAGTGCCCATCAGTGAAGCATATTAGTGCCTCCACATCAGTGCCAGCTAATCAGTGCCCATCAGTGCCATCTGATCAGTGCAGCCTATCAGTGCAACCTATCAGTGCCCTTCAGTGCTGCCTATCAGTGCTCATCTGTACCGCATATCCTTGCCACCTATCAGTGCACATCAGTGCTGCATATTAATGCCTCCACGTCAGTGCCACCTAATCAGAACCCATCAGTGCAGCCTATCAGTGCCCATCAGTGCCACCTATCAGTGCCCTTCAGTGCCGCCTATCAGAGCTGATCTGCACTGTATATCCGTGCCACCTATCAGTGCCCATCAGTGCAGCATATTAGTGCCTCCACATCAGTGCCACCTAATCAGTGCCCTCCATTGCCACCTAATCAGTGCCCTCCAGTGCTGCCTCATCAGTGCCCATCAGTGCAGCCTATCAGTGCCCATCAGTGCCGCCTATCAGTGCCACCTATCAGTGCCCTTCAGTGCTGACTATCAGTGCTCATCTGTACCGCATATCCGTACCACCTATTAGTGTGGCATATTAGTGCCTCCACATCTATGCCACCTAATCAGTGCCCATCACGGCAGCCTATCAGTGCCCATCATCAGTGCCACCTATCATTGCTCATCTGTACCGCATATCCGTGCCACCTATCAGTGCCCAGTAGTTTGGAATATTAGTGCCTCCACATCAGTGCCACCTAATCAGTGCCCATCAGTGCAGCCTATCAGTGCCCATCATCAGTGCCACCTATCATTGCTCATCTGTACCGCATATCCGTGCCACCTATCAGTGCCCAGTAGTTTGGAATATTAGTGCCTCCACATCAGTGCCACCTAATCAGTGCCCATCAGTGCAGCCTATCAGTTCCGCCTATCATTGCTCATCTGTACCGCATATCCGTGCCACCTATCAGTGCCCATCAGTGCAGAAGATTAGTGCCTCCACATCAGTGCCCATCTCTGAAGGAAAAAAAATACTTATTTACATAATTTTCTGACAGAAACTAAGAAAATCTTTTTTTTTCATTTTTTTTTATGGTGATTACATACCACCAAAAGAAAACTCTATTTGTGTGAAGAAAAAGATAGAAATGTCATATGGGTACAGTGTTGTATGACCGTGTAATTGTCATTCAAAGTGCGACAGTGCTAAAAGCTGAAAATTGGCCTTGGCAGGAAGGGGGGTAAACGTGCCCGGTATTGAAGCCGTTAAATAATTAGTATTACCTACTTAAATGTTGTATAAACTTCCTGACAGATAGATAGGATAGATCCATACATACAGTACATACATACATAAACAGTAGATATATAGATAGATCCCTATTTCTTCTTCTCCTGACTCCTCTAGGTCAGGTGATAATTCGGGTTTGGGGTCACCTAGGGGAAGGGTGGTGAAGGGTTGAGGATCAGTTAGGATTAGGAGGTGAAATATAAAGATTTATTTTCTACTCCATCAACTTTATCTCCAACATTTTGTAATACTCAGCATCAGGGGCATTGCTAGGTCTACAAATGATCTGGGGCTATGGCCCATAGCAGCGTAGTAAAGAAAGTCATATGCTTGGGCGGGCATATATATATATATATATATATATATCCCCAGAGAGCCACCCTTAAATCAGGGTCTCCAGAGAGCCCCCCTTAAATAAGGGTCCCAAGAGAGCCTCCCCCTTACATCAGGGTCCCCAGAGAGCCTCCCCTTAAATAAGGGTCCCCAGAGAGCATCCCCCTTACATTTTGGTCACCAGAGAATCTCCCCCTTAAATCAAGGTCTCCAGAGAGCCTCCCCCTTAAATAAGGGTCCCCAGAGAGCCTCAGCTTTAAATCAGGGTCTCCAGAGAGCCTCCCCCTTAAATAAGGGTCCCCAGAGAGCCTCCCCATTAAATCAGGGTCCTCAGAGAGCCCACCTTAAATCAGTGTCCCAAGAGAGCCTCCCCCTTACATCAGGGTCCCCAGAGAGCCTCCCCTTAAATCAGGGTCCCCAGAGAGCATCCCCCTTACATTTTGGTCACCGGAGAACCTCCCCCTTAAATAAGGGTCCCCCAGAGACCCTCACCCTTAAATCAGGGTCCCCAGAGAGCCCCCCCTTAAATTAGGATCCCAAGAGAGCCACGCCCTTAAATCAGGGTCCTCAGAGAGCCCCCCTTAAATCAGGGTCCCAAGAGAGCCTCCCCCACTTACATCAGGGTCCCCAGAGAGCCTCCCCTTCCCATGGGGACCCCTCCAGAGACTCTGGGCTATGGGCCCCAGACTCAGGGATATAGCTCCAAAAGCCACCCCCTAGCGACGCCACTGCTCAGCATTGTACAGAGTCCACATCTGGGCACCCATCCCTTGCAGTCTTTATCATATCCCTCCAGTCATCATGGTAGAATTCATGGTAGAACTCAGGGAGTGTCGATGAGGGTATGCTGACACCTGCAGTTCACCACAGCTAGATCATTCTCATAGATGGATGCTGGAAATTTTAGTTCCCTGTGACGTCAGTGGAGGGATACTGCGACTTGTAGTTCTCCTCTGATCTCAATGGAGGGATGCTGGGACTTGTAGTCCCCTGTGATATCAGTGGAGAGATGCTGGGACTTGTAGTCCCCCATGATATCAGTGGAGTGATGCTGGCACATGTAGTCCCCCCATAATATTAGTATGGGGGTGCTGGGACTTGTAGTCCCCCATGATATCAGTGGAGGGATGCTGGCACTTGTAGTCCCCCCCATGATATTAGTATGGGGGTGCTGGGACTTGCAGATCCCCATTATATCAGTGGTGGGATGCAGTGACTTGTAGTCCCCCATGATAGCAATAGGGGGATGTTGTGTACGGGATACATAGAATTATACAGACTCTCCTCCTCTCGATACAGTATAGACCATCCATTTGTATACTATCTATTTGAAGCCCACACCATATACAGATTTCTGGTCTATTTGGTATTAAAGAGGAAGTAAAGGCAGTTAAAAAAAAAATGCAACCTGCAAGGCAAAGGCATAATGAGCTAGTATGCATAGCACTCTTTCCCACTCGGAATGGAAAATACATAATAAAAATATTGATTTTTTAGACTTGAATATTTCCCTGGATAAAAGTAAGATCATTACAAAAACTCACTTTAAGAACGTTGATGCTAACAGCTACATTTCTATTAATAGCTGCCATTTCAAGCCATGGCTATTTAATATACCCAAAGGACAATTAGTCCGGGTTAGAAGAAATTGCAGCAAAATCGAGGACTATTTGGAACAGGCTGATCTAATTGCTACTAGATTTAAGGAAAAAGGATATGATGATGCCTTCATAAAAAAAGAGATTGAATAATGTCAAAAGTTTGGATAGGTTCAAGATGCTTGAAAACAACAATAAAGACAAAAATAAGTTTAATGGTGAAATTCCGTCAATAATACTGGATTTTAATGTACAACATAAGGAGATCTCCAAAATGTTAAGTCGACATTGGCATATACTTAAGAAAGACAAAGATTTGAGGAATATTTTGCCGGAAAAAACGAATATTATCTACAAAAGGGCTCCCACTTTGAGAGACATTATAGCGAAATCTGTGGTAGAACCTCCTCCGAAAAGAAATTTTACTTTTTTTACAGGGAAAGGTTTTTATCCCTGTAAAAATTGTTTTACTTGTCTACATGCAAAAAATTTCAAAATAAAAAAACTGATTTTACTAGCACCACTACTGGGGAAACACATCAGATACGGGATTTCATTGGATGTCATACGTAAGGCGTGGTATACTGTTTACAGTGCAGTTGTAAATTACAGTATATTGGAAGAACCAAAAGAGCACTTAAAGTAAGATTGAAAGAACACATACAGAACATCCTGAAGGGTTTTCCACAACACAGTGTCTCTAGACATTTTGATCTAGTACACAATAGGGACCCCTCCCATCTGGAATTTTGGGGTATTGAAAGATTTAATCCTTCGTGGAGTCACAAAATTAGAACCATTAGTCAGAAGGAATCCAGATGGATTTTTATTATGAGATCTTTTTATCCTGATGGTTTAAATGTCGACTTTGATCTTAATTGTTTTTTAAATAATTTTTAATATTTTTATTGTACTATGTTTTTTAATATGTGTATTATTGTGTTGCCCTTGTGGAATTCATTATGATAGGATATATCCATGTAAAGTCATACTCTATTTCCAGGATGCCATTTTTTTACTTTTTCAGCTGTCCATAATATGTGTATATATTCACCATAAAATATTTTTATAAAATATTTTTATAAAATATTTTTAGAATATTTTATATTTATTTTAATATTTGGATACATTTTTGGCATTTATATATTTTTATATTTTTAATGTATATATTTGTATGTGTATCTATATTTTATTTATTACAGTGACCTAGCACTTTAAATAGCCAGGATAACAGTCACCATTCTGTGCTATCATATCTTTTACAATAAGGGAGTGGCCGTAGGACAACCGGAAACAGCGTAAGACTGGCTGAAAACGCCAGGTCTTCATTTTTATCTGCTCTGTGTTACCCTTTTTTTTTTTTTTTTGCTTATGTGAGAGTCCATTTTTTATGCTTTAATAAATTTGTCCATTCATTCAACTACTACACTATTGGAGTCCCCCTCTCTCTCTCCCTCTCCCCCTCTCTGTGTTTTTTTCAAGCTCTATACCACGGAATTACAAGCTGCAGTGTTGTATTCAAGTATTGGAAATGGCCCTCTAGTGGCAGAAGGATATACTACAGGCTTCATCTATTATTCCTTGGTTATTACATAGAGAAATATTAAGGAGAATCTTCTGGGGTTATTTTACTTTGCCTGATTATTCCATCTTTGAGGTGAGAGTTCTGAGAGCCTGGATTTATCTATTTTTGAACAGCTGGTCCCGCCTTTTCTCCTTTTTTTCACTGTTTTCACACATCGGTGTGTTCACCTTGATTTATTGACTTTATATATTATATTTTTTTATACATTTATATTTCTTTATACATTTATTTTTTAGTGGCACCATTTGCGCAGGACTTTTTACTTTGTTTATTCTTATGTGATAGTTGGTGTTAACTATTTTGTCCCGCTGCATTTTTTTAGCAACACTTGCACTTTTGTATCACTTTCACTGTGGATTTTGTATTGCTATAATTTTTACTTTTCCATTTTTTGACACGTATTTAGTTATTTTTGCACGTTTGAGCACTTAATAGCGCGAGGGTCCATTTTTCACATTTTTACATTGTACCCCATACTCATTCACATAGGGTGGGGGGCCGGTATCCGGGGGCCCCCTTATTAAAGGGGGCTCCCGGATTCCGATAAGCCCCCCGCCCGCAGACCCCGACAACCAACGGCCAGGGTTGTCGGGAAGAGGCCCTTATCCTCATCAACATGGGGACAAGGTGCTTTGGGGTGGGGGGGCTGCGCGGCCCCCCCTTCCCCAAGGCACCCCCCATGTTGAGGGCACGCGGCCTGGTACGGCTCAGGAGGGGGGACGCTCGCTCGCCCCCCTTTCCTAGCCGGCCGGGTAGCGTGCTCGGACAAGGGTCTGTTGTGGACTTGGGGGGAACCCCCACGCCGTTTTTTTTCGGCGTTGGGGTTCCCCTTTAAGTCCATACCAGGCGGCGGGGCCCGCGAAGTCTCTGTTGCGGGCCCCGCCTACCTGGAGACGCGCTCGAAATGAGGCGGGAAAAGTCCGCTCATTTCGAAAGTACAGCGGACTGGCACACACACGGGCGGACTGTCCGCTCAAACCAAGTTTGGACGGACAGTTTTACAGAAATTCCGTAAGACTTTGTTCGTCAGACAGTCCGCTGAAAAAGTCCGCTGAAGCCCACACACGAGCGGACTGTCCGCTCAAATGTGTTTCGGCGGACTAAGTTGGGCAGACAGTCCACCCGTGTGTACGCGGCCTTAAATTGTAGTCCTGTAATTCTTAGGAATAACTCACTTAAATCTGTCCAAACCAGAGTCTAGCAGACATCCCGGGTATGATAAAGTTTGAAAAATGAAATCATAAATTATAATATAATAAATAACTATAAATAATTATACCAAATAATAATATAACAATAATGAAAATTATTCAATAATGTAATCAAATCAAAAACACTGAAATTTGCTGAGTTGCAGAATTTTCGCCATCATTACTTTTCAGTATTTGATGACGGATCTCCCCACAAATCGCTATCGCTCAATTCTGCGAGTGATTCCAATTTATTGTCACTGTTTTCTATCTGGTCTAAAATCATTTTTGATGTAAAGGGACAGTTTTGGTTGCTATGGACAATCTCCAGTTTCCAGGCATAAAGAACAGTTTTTATAATATAAAACTGCATGCAGGACACTGGGCAGACCACTAGGGACAAAAGGGATGTGAAATTATTACATACAGCAATGCAATCTGTAAGATTACGTTATACTGTATGTATACTGTGTGTGTTTCACTTTTTGAATTTGGCGCCGATCTCCGTCCCCATGCGTCGAAATGCTCGCAGGGCACATAGATCGGCTCCGTGATAGATCGAGCGGAGGATGAGCCGCTCGTACAGCGAGGGGACATCACTGGATCCAGGGGAGAAGGTAAGTAATCCTCCTCCTGGATTCAGTGATGCGGTCCCGAGTCTGGCTCGGGGTTATCGCTTTTGGTATAAAACTTCCACCCCGAGCCAGACTCGGGAACACCGCCAGGGGGGTTAAGAATGGTTGGTGGAGTCTCACCTTGTTATATCTACCCATACATCCTCCAATCAAATTATTTGTACTTCCCGACAATGAAGAGGCTTGAAAATATCTTCCAGAAAGGTGAAGAGTCCGATCACAGAAGATTCTGGAAGAGAAAGAGTCCAACTTCTTCTTATCCTATGAAGACCAGAAGTGAGCGAAGACGTGTTTCTGCCTCGTCTCATATAACGTCCTTCCAGAATCCAGGAGGAGGGTGAGAAGGGATTTCTAGTAACATAACACACCTCCACCTGTATAGACTGTTCGAACGTCATTCATCTCCAACGCAACACGGCGCTGGGTGTGTCCACATTCCTCGTCCTGTATAACAAGGTGAATACATTTCACCCTGAGGGGTCTAATTATAAAAAGATCTGCAGAGCTACTCAACCAGCAAACTGAATGTCTATCTGTCATAGACGGGGGACTGAGGGTGGAGGGAAGAGGGAGCCTTAATCATTTTCCACGGCATTGATTTTGTATAAATAGAGCAACAACAGCTTTATTTATACAAAACCAGGTTAAAACATAGAACACCACAACATACTGTATGTATAACCCGGATATAAGAACATATTGATAATAGACATACTAATAATCCCCCTTACAAGTCACCGACAGATTAGCAAAACTTATAACCACCCTACCAGTTACCATCATCCCCATTATAGTGTACATAAAACCAGTGGCAGCAGGTGGTAATTTTTTTTTTGGGGGGGGGAATAATATGCCCCCAGTCAGTTGGTAGCACTTACCCCATCTGTTCACCGGCAGCTTCCCCTGTTCAGCGGTGGCGGTGTCCTTCCATTCCATTGTTCTCCACAGGTCATCACGGTGGTGGGCGGCTTCTGTTTCCTCCCTCCTCCTCGGCGGCCAATCGGGAGTCTTCTTTTTTCGGCCAATCGGAAAACGGGGTCTCACACCCGCTTCTGATTGGCCGGATTGAGGATCAGTGTTTCAACAGCGAATATTCATTCGCTATTGTAACACCTGAGTGGGCTCCGAGTGCATCCTCTGCATCCCAAGCCACCTGATTTTGAAACCTATTAGAGCCTCTGGCTCTAATCACATACTTAAAAAAATAAAAATAATTATTGTAATTCATGCGTCTGGCGCCCTGCATGTAGATTTTTTTTGTTCTCGCTTCTATTGGCCATGTAGACTTACAAGCCTAAATATATACAGTGGAACCTCAAATTACGAGCATAATCCGTTCCAGGAGAATGCTCGTAATCCAAAGTATATCAAAGCAGCTTTCCCCATTGAAGTCAATGGAAACAAAAATAATTTGTTCTGCATTGACTTCAAAGACATGCAATACCGCATGCAGCCAGAGCCGGGTGGGCAACAGAGAGCCTTGGAAACGACTGAAAAGGCCAGAGGACTCCTCGGCTGACCTCGGCAAACCTTGGAAAGACTTTTTTCCCGAGATTTGCCGAGGTCAGCAGAGCTGTCCTGGGGCCTTTCTGTGCAACACCGAACAGCGCTGATCGGCGCTATTTGGCTCGGCTCGTGTGCCCCCCCACCACCTCAGGCCAAACACGGTACTGCACACCACTTTGGCTTGAATTGTGCTTGTTTTGGGAGACAACACTTGCAAACCAAGTTATGATTTTTTTTAAATACAGTGCTCGTATTGCGAAACGCTCATTAACGGCGTTACTCGCAATCCGAGGTTCCACTATATATATATATTTAGAGGGGAACTGGTTAACTGTTTTCCCACTTGTTCATTTCAATGTTGAGGGCTTTAGCTTTATTTTTCTAAGAGTGAACTCTCCTTTAGCTTTTTGATCTGCTGTGACTGCTACTTCTGCCGTTCAATTTAGATTTTGCAGCCAAAACTACCAAAAAAGCCCCTTTTCAGGTTGAAATCAATCAGCTTGGGGTTGTCTTGCTGTATTTAAGCTGTGATCAATGCAAATGCTAATAAATCAATTTACACATCCAAAATATGTAATGCCATGGCTAATGCCACGTACACACGACCAGACTTTCCGGCAGACTAGGTCCGACGGTCTTCACGACGGAGTTCCCACAGACTTTCCGAACGAACGGACTTGGCCACACACTAATGGACTAAGTCCGTTCGAAAGTCCGTTCGTTTTGAACGTGGTGACGTAAACGGGACTAAGAAAGGAAGTGCAATAGCCAGTAGCCAATAGCTTCTCTTGCGTCGTATTTGGTCCATCGGACCAGCACACAGACAAACGATTTTCCCGATTTGAGTCCATCGGAATTGAGTCCGTCAGATAGATTTGAAACATGTTCTATTTCTAGAAGATGACATAAAAAAATAGCCTCCTACTATTATGAAAATTGCTGCCCCTGAGGAAGCGTGATTCACACGCAACATGTCGAGCCTCTGATTTGAAAATTCTGATATACCGGGATGTAGACTTGGACACACAACTCATCTGATACCTACATCAGGTAGTGTTCTAGGGACTGCTCCTGACCTATGATTATGAATGTGGTTACTATGTGATGTCAATTTCTATATGTACCGAGTATACTATTAAATCAACTGTATCTGATATGTTATTATAATAACTACATTTCAACTTTTCCTTTTTACATCTATTTTTTAATAAAATAACAAAAATACCCTTTAGGTCTTTTTATTTGGGTGCCTATAAAGTCCATCTTTTTTTTTATGTCATCTTCTAAATAAGCCAATTTCGGGACGATGGCACCCCAATACTGGTACTTTCATAGTGTCACCCTATGCTAAAGTACCCTTTTGAGAATTAAACTTTATTTATGTTCTATTTTTAGGTCCTTCAGATTTTTTTTTCTGAGAAACTATCGGATTAGCCCACACACAATTGGATTGTCCAATGAACGAATCCCTTCGGACCTAGTCTGCCGGAAAGTCTGGTGGTGTGTACGCTGCATAACACTGTCTAATCACACGCTTCTCTAAGACCTCATACAGATTAAAGGAATTTCCTAAGCATGTAATTACAAGGCCCATGTCAACTTTGAAGCGCCAATAAAAGAAACCTCTCCTCACATTTGTAAACGTTCCCCATGACATTCCCCCCCTTTCCACTTTTTTGACAAAAGCTTGCCCCTATTAGCCTTTCAAATGGCCATTATTATGTAACAAGATTTCCCCCATAGACCTCAATAGGAATCACTGCTGAGTTCAGGTTTTTTAGATTTCATGAATATTTTCATGAACCCCCATTATGAACTGAACCCGGGCAGATTCTCTTGTCTCTAGGTGGCGCTCTGCACTACACCTATTACCCTTTGTGGATTTGACTCTATTCCTATCTCATCTGTACAAAACAGCAGATAAATTGTGTTTACTGAATTCTCAGCTGTATACAGAAGTAATGTGTAAAGGGGATGCTGGGACTTGCAGTTCCACATGACTGGACACACAGGTGGAATTAGTAGCTGGGACTTGTAGTTCCCAGATGGTCATACAAACAGAAAAGAGCTAAAAGTGTATATCCCAAATACAGCGAAAAGAGCATACTGATGGTAAGCAGGGCTCGAGTCCTGCGGGAACGCATGGGAACGGCGTTCCCGTACTATTTCCACAACAGGAATGCCATTCCTATTAGCCGCTTGCATACTCCGTGGCCGCCCGAGTGACTGGTTGCTAGGCTAGGGCCGCTCCGCGTCTAGCAACCAGTCACATGACATCGGCCATACACGTGGACACGCACTGGCAGGAGTCAGTGGGCAGTGCGCAGTATACGGCCAGGACTACGGCTGAGCAGCTCCTCCAGAGCAGCCAGCCACAGACACACAGCAGGAATCCGGACTGTCCCCTCCCTCCCCTCTACCCAGTGCCAGACAGTCCTGGCCTCCTGGGGCCAAAGCCACTGCACCGTTGCCAGTTTACTTCTCTCCTGAGAAGGGAAGAGAATACCAAGTTAGTGTGTTATTAAGTTGCAGTCTGCAATACATACCCTGCCAGTATTCTGCAATACATACCCTGCCAGTACTCTGCAATACCCTGCCAGTACTCTGCAATACATACCCTGCCAGTACTCTGCAATACCCTGCCAATACTCTGCAATACATACCCTGCCAGTACTCTGCAATACCCTGCCAATACTCTGCAATACATACCCTGCCAGTACTCTGCAATACCCTGCCAATACTCTGCAATACCCTGCCAGTACTCTGCAATATATACCCTGCCAGTACTCTGCAATACCCTGCCAATACTCTGCAATACCCTGCCAATACTCTGCAATACATACCCTGCCAATACTCTGCAATACATACCCTGCCAGTAATCTGCAATTTCCTGCCAATACTCGGCAATACCCTGCCAATACTCTGCAATACCCTGCCAATACTCTGCAATACCTTGCCAATACTCTGCAATACATACCCTGCCAGTACTCTGCAATACCCTGCCAATACTCTGCAATACATACCCTGCCAGTACTCTGCAATACCCTGCCAATACTCTGCAATACATACCCTGCCAATACTCTGCAATACATACCCTGCCAGTACTCTGCAATACCCTGCCAATACTCTGCAATACATACCCTGCCAGTACTCTGCAATACCCTGCCAATACTCTGCAATACCCTGCCAGTACTCTGCAATACATACCCTGCCAATACTCTGCAATACATACCCTGCCAGTACTCTGCAATACCCTGCCAATACTCTGCAATACATACCCTGCCAGTAATCTGCAATTTCCTGCCAATACTCGGCAATACCCTGCCAATACTCTGCAATACCTTGCCAATACTCTGCAATACATACCCTGCCAGTACTCTGCAATACCCTGCCAATACTCTGCAATACATACCCTGCCAATGCTCTGAAATAATCTGCCAATACTCTGCAATATCCTGCCAATACTCTGCAATACATACCCTGCCAATACTCTGCAATACTTACTCGGCCAATACTCTGCAATACTTACCCTGCCAATACTCTGCAATGCTTACTCTGCCAATACTCTGCAATACATACTCTGCCAATACTCTGCAATACTTACCCTGCCAATACTCTGCAATACTTACTCTGCCAATACTCTGCAATACATACCCTGTGAATACTCTGCAATACTTACTCTGCCAATACTCTGCAATACTTACCCTGCAATACCCAGCAATGCCCAGCCAATAATCTGCAATACCCAGCAATAATCTGCAATACACCCAGCAATAATCTGCAATACCCTGCCAATACTCTGCAATACCCTGCCAATACTTATCCTGCCAATATTCTGCAATACCCTGCCAATACTTACCCTGCCAATACTTACACTGCCAATACCCAGCCATACCCATCCATGCTCAGCCAATATTACATTGGGGGAGATGCAGGGCTCAAGTCCTGCAAGAACTCACGGGAACGGAGTTCCTGTACTTTTTTCCACAACAGGAACTCAGTTCCCATTAGCAGCCATGTCCTGCAAGACTTTGAAGTATGCAAGCTGTGTGGCAGGTGCTACACCAGCAGCCGCCGACACAGCTCGCAATAGTAAGTGCCACACACCTGACCATTCAGGCATTGCTAGTAGGGGGCCCCATGACAGCTTCCGCTTCGATCTACCTGTCAATCACAGCTAGCTGAGGGGTAGATCAGGTCCCTGCTGCTAAGAGATTGTATTTAGTCAGACCCCTCTCGTGATGCGCTCCTCCCCGCCAGCCCCTCCTGATTTTCTGTCTCCTCACCCCCCCCCCCACCTTGTCCTGCATACTTGCTCTGTGTGTTGCGCTGAATCCCCCCTGAATCCCCCCTCCTCTATCTTCCGTGCCATATGATGAGAGAACCCAGAGGAGGAGCACAGCTATTCTGCTCACAGGACATGCAGGGAGAGAGGTGAGCTGAGGGAAGAACATCAGTTTGTGGTGGTAAGCTGAGCACAATACATGGCAAAGTTTAATGCCAGGAGGGAAGTTTATGTGGAAATATGTGAAGGGTTGGAATAGCAGCGAGTGTGTGTTGGAGCCCTGCAGAGTTTGCAGCCCCTCCAAGCTAAAATGCATCTCCTAAGCAGGAACACATCACTATCTCCCCAACATTCTGTCCAGATAATGTGCACTTCATTTATGACCTTTCCATTTAACCCTGTGTTATCCAAACTCTGTTCAATGAAAAGTGTAAACTCACCACATAAACACTCTATATACAAAATAAAATTCCCCAATAAAGATCAGAACACGATGTTCACATTTGCATGGAAGCACAAATGAATGAATGATGATTATTCAGAGAATTACCGTATTTATGTTTATTGAGAATTGTTTTTTTATGTACTAACAGTTAAGTTTCATACACACAATACGAAAATTGGATGAAAAATACCACTTTTGAAGTGTTTGTGCATATGAGTGTATCATTTTTTAATTTTCTTTTGGTGGGGGGAGTGGATCTTGGGTGGGAGTTCCACACTTGACCCCTGATGGTAAGTATCAGCTCCAATTATTTTACAAAATACAGTCCACAAGGGAAATGGGGAGTAGAGAGAACTGGGGCTTTGTGATACCAAAGCAACAAATATAACACAAAAACTGTCATAAAAATAAATATTTATTTAAGAATATTAAAATATCTCCTGTAAATGCTAATAGTCGGGGAAATTACTAAACTAGACACACTGCATAAACAGTGCAGACAAAAAAGAAAATAATACACCCTGAAAAGGTATATATGATTGTGCAATTTGCAGTGGCCCTGAATCGTTTTGACCAGGGTTGTCTTCCTCAGGGGATTGCTCTTGGGCAGATCATCAAGGGGTCTTATGGCTCATACAGTATAGCAAACAATGTGGGTTATATTATGTTGAAGATCACCAAGGATGGAAAGACTGGAGGACTGGGGGACAGAAGGGGAGGGATGCAAGCATATTTGTCCCAAGCACAAGGGATATCAGCCGTGGTCGAGATATAATTTGACTTTTTTGCGAAAATATCAGAGAACATGTGCTGAAGTAGTAGCCGTAGACCAAAAATATAGTATGGCGAGGGCAATTTCAAAAGCCCCTGTTAAATTAATTAGCCAGAGTCCATCATAAAGAGGAAACAAACAACATGCAAAGCTGACATTCAAACAAGGAAGTCTTCAATTTTGTCACAGCACCTCCATCCTGCACCTACTCACAGAGCAAATGCTCTCTGATATTTTCGCAAAAAGTTAATATTATATCTTGACCGCAGCTGATATCGCTTGTGCTTGGGACACATGTGCTTGCATCCCTCATCATCCTGTCCCCCTGTCTTTCCACCATTGGTGATCTTCAGCAAGGGCAATTCCCTGAGGAAGACCACCCTAGTTGAAACACGTCAGGGCCACTTGGAATTGCACAATCAGATATATCTTTTCAGAGTGTATTATTTTCTTTTTCATCTGCACTGTTTATGCAATGTATCTTTCAATTGTTTAGTAATTTCCCCAACTATCAGAATTTACAGAAGATATTTTAACCACTTCAGCAGAAGATTTGACTGCTCAATGACCAGGCCATTTATTGCGATACGGCACTGCGTCGCTTTAACTGACAATTGCGCGGTCGTCCGACGTTGTACCCAAAAAAAATGATGTCCTTTTTTTTTGCACAAATAGAGCTTTCTTTTGGTGGTATTTAATCATCTCTGAAGTTTTTATTTTTTGTGCTATAAACAAAACAATACCGACAATTTTGAAAAAAAACACAATATTTTATACTTTTTGCTATAATAAATATCCCCAATTTAAAAAAAACAAAAAAAATTTTTTTTTTCCTCAGTTTAGGCCAATATGTATTCGTCTACATATTTTTGGTAATAGAAATCACAATAAGCGTATATTGATTGGTGTGCGCAAAAGTTATAGCGTCTACAAACTAGGGGAAAGATTTATGGCATTGTTATTATTTTTATTATTTTTTTATTGTAATGGCGGTAATCAGCAATTTTTTTCAGGACTGCAACATTATGGCGGACAGATCGGACACTTTTGACATATTTTTGGGACCATTGGCATTTACACAGTGATCAGTGCTATAAATATGCACTGATTATTGTGTAAATGTCACTGGCAGGGAAAGGTGGGTGATAAAGGGGTTAACCGTGTTACCTAGGGAGTGATTCTAACTGTGGGGGGATGGGACTGCCTGTGTGAGGAGAACAATCATTGTTCATACTTAGTATGAACAACAGATCGCTCTCCTCACCCCTGACAGCGCAGAGATCTGTCTGTCTCTGTGTGGAGCGATCGCGGGCGCCCAACGCTCATCGTGACCGCCGGGCATACGCATCGGATCTGGAATCCAACCACTGGCGCATGCGCTCGCATCCGGCGGTGTGCACACGCCCCCAATGGTCAAATGGTGGACTGATGTACAGCTACGTCGGTTCACCCAGGGGAGCCAACTATGGCGGCTGGTCCGGAACTGGTTAATATTCTTAAGTAAATATTTTGTTTTTATGCCAGTTCATGTGTTATATTTGTTGCGTTGGTATCACAAAGCCCCGGTTCTCTCTATTCCCCATTTCCCTTGTAGACTGTATTTTGGACTTCTGGTCTATAACAGCAAAGAGATACTGGGACTTGTAGTCATCCCATAATATCTGTAGAGGGATGTTGTAATCAGGGATATATTGAATGATACAGACTCTCCTCTTTACTATACAGTAGACATCTTAGCCCTTGTACACACGGTCGGACATTCCGACAACAGAATCTGTCGGATTTTGTCCGAAACTTGTGTTGCATACACACGGTCGCTCAAAGTTGTCGGAAAATCCGATCGTACGTAATGTGACAACGTTATTTCGTTCCCATATGTGGAACAAAAAAAAAATTTCAGCCTTGTGTGCAATAATCTTCTTCCAGATTCCCGGAGGAGGAGGGGAGGGATATTTGATTAACACAGCGGGTCTCCACTTGCAGAGACTGTTCAGTTGTCAGCCTTCTTTACTGTATTTCAAGACATCGCCAGGCGTGTCCAGACTCCTGTTCCTGTAGAAGAAGCTGAACAGGTTTAGTAATTACCCTAAGGCTCTGAGTGGGAAGAAATATTTGCTAATGTAATAATATCCCGCCAAGAGGAAGGAGGATTTCCTTCACAATGATCCTTCTAGAATTACACCTAATGCAAGACTGTAGCTTCTATTGACTCCGGAGAGAGAGGGGTATAATCTGCCCCCTTTTATAGCAGGAAAACACTCATTGACAGGTCCCCACCACACATTGTTCCCTCAGATGGCACAAACTAGAGGCGGGTCATGTCTTTATCTCCTTGGACAAAGTGGCTAAGCAATGCAGCTACTGAATGTACAGGGGGTATAGTAGTTGACTGACACAAAACCGGCATCATCTACCTCCTCCCAGGCACAGAGCAGCCAGTTATCCATGTCTTCCTTCTTCTCTTCCATTTCTCCTTATATACCTGTGAGGGTCATAGCAAGTGCACCAGCAACTTTTTGTAAGATATAAAGGTCAAACCGCATGGAGCTCCGCCACAGGTTTCTCTATATTCCCCTGAAATATTCAGCTCTATATCATCTACATCAAAATAAAATACGATAGAGAAAAGATTTAAGAGGGGGCCCAGAAACCTTTCCTTTTCTATGTCTAGCAGTTAATTGGTTATTGGGTCCAGACCTTGCAGCCTTTGCCTACACCAGCTCCACCATCTCCTGTAGCAAACTTCCCATGCCGGGTTTTGCTTTCCCCATTACTGGAGCATAAAAAAGCTGTAAACTGTCCCCAATCCACACTGGGCTTGGCACAGCAGCTGGCGCTCCACAACAGCTGATGGAGACAACCCCCTTCTGCCAGTTTATGGCCTCAGCTGCCCCATAGTGCAGATATCCAGCAGCCATATTTTTTGAACAAGCAACCTATGGCCTCCACATTGAAATAAAACACATCTCTGACTCTTCTTAGGTGCTGACATCTTGTCTAGTAAATATGGGCAGAGACAGTATATATCATTCACTGTGGAGCGGGTGAACCAATTTCCAGCTTAATATGTCATAAGTGGCATAACTTTGTTATGCTACCTTGTTTAGTGGAAGATGCTGGGATGTCTGCCACCCCTATCCCTATCCCAGAACTGCCTATTAGCATACATCCTTTAGACTTCCATGTGATTTACTGCAAAGGTTTGGATTCTCTGAACTCTGGGGAATTTCTAGTTTGCAGTGTCAGGTGACAAGGATTCTAGCTGTCAATGGCGGTTGACAAGAATTCTGGCTGTCAATGGCGGTTGACAAGGATTCTAGCTGTCAATGGCAGTTGACAAGAATTCTGGCTGTCAATGGCGGTTGACAAGGATTCTAGCTGTCAATGGCGGTTGACAAGAATTCTAGCTGTCAATGGCGGTTGACAAGGATTCCAGCTGTCAATGGCGGTTGACAAGGATTCCACCTGGCAGTGCCGGGTGACAAAGATTATAGATTGCAAGGCCCCAAGGCTATTCACACGAGGAATGACTTTCATTGGTGTTATTACAGCATCTACAGTACTCCCTTGGGAAGCTTTCAACAGATAGTGGAAAATTCTTATGCTGCGTACACACGACTGGACTTTTCGACCGAACTGGTTCGACGGAACAAATCTGCCGGACAATTCGACTGTGTGTGGGCTTCATCGGACTTTCAGCTGACCTTTTCTGTTGAAAATCAGACAGACTTGAGATTTAGAACATGTTTCAAATCTTACCAACCGACTCGAGTCCGATCGAAAAATCAGTTAGTCTGTATGCTAGTCCGATGGATGAAAACCAACGCTAGGGCAGCTATTGGCTACTGGCTATGAACTTCCTTATTCTAACCCGGTCATACGTCATCACGGTCAAATCTGTCAGACTTTAGTGTGATTGTGTGTAGACAAGTCCGATTCGACAGAAGTCTGTCAAAACTCAGTTGAAAAGTCTGACACAATTCAGTCTGTCGAAAAGTCTGGTCGTGTGTAGATGGCATTGGTGCAGTTTTCTTCCATTCATCCTCTACACGCACGGGTAGGCAACCTCGGCCCTATGGCCACCAACATATACTTACCTACTACACTATATAAGGACACCATTTCTATCTGTTGTTATACCCTGATGAAGTCACGTGATGCATGACGATATGCATCAGGATTGGGCAACAGATAGACTGGAAGTAATGTAGGAGTTCAAGCTTGTTGCTCATAGATTATATGTCTTGCTAATCGATTATAATGTGAGTAAAACCACGCTGTTTTTATAATAAAATCTGTTTGAGAAACTATATCACACTATTGGAGCCCCTTTTGTTTATATACGAATATCATGGAGGAGACTAGGTGGAACTCTAGGATTAGTGATGGACGAACTACCGACGGGACGCTTCACGAACGAGTACCGCGAATGCGGCCAAAAGTTTGCAAACCGCAAGGTTCGCAGCAGGCCCCATTGACTTTAATGGCAGGCGCACCTTAAAAACCCCCAGGTCATATTTTCAGCCACAAAATACTTACTAGCTGTGCACACATAGTCCCACAACATGGACACTGACATAACAGAAGTATTAAGTGAATCTGGGATCGACAACGACAAGCATTCTTTTTTTATCTGTGAAATTTTGACAATTCAGGAGCACATGAAGGCCATGGAGGAGAGGCAAGGTCAGGCCAGGCTATGAAGGGGGTGCAGGAGATGATCAGCGCCACAGTCAGGGCAGCGCAGTCCTGTGCCAGTGTCCTAGTGTGCCAACCTGTGCTTGAGCCCCTGACCCCTCCCTCTGCCCGGCCCTTACCTCCACCTATGCAGGGCTCCACTGCGGTGGTCCGGAGGTGCCAGTCCAGTGCTGATCCTCAGCCATGGTGCTGGCGCTGCCTGCTGATTGGCTTCTCCGCTGCTATCTCCCTCATTGTCTGAAACCAGCACCACGAGAGAGACTGAGCACTGACACCAGCACCGTGATATAGAGCACTGACACTAGCATCGACATAGAGAGAGCTGACACCAGCACCGAGATAGAGAGCACGGAAACCAGCACCATGATAGAGAGCACTGACACCACACCAGCACCGAGATAGAGAGCACTGACACCAGCACCCTGATAGAGAGCACTGACACCAGCACCGTGAGAGCACTGACACCAGCACCATGATAGAGAGCACTGAGACCACACCAGCACTGAGATAAAGAGCACTGACATCAGCACCGAGATAGAGAGCACTGACACCACACCAGCACCGAGATAGAGAGCACTGATACCAGCACCGTGATAGAGAGCACTGACACGAGCACCGTGAGAGCACTGACACCAGCACCATAATAGAGAGCACTGAGACCACACCAGCACTGAGATAAAGAGCATTGACACCAGCACCGAGATAGAGAGCACTGACACCACACCAGCACCGAGATAGAGAGCACTGACACCAGCACTGATACCAGCAACTTGCTGCGGGACCCAAAAATATGACACCGCTCAACCTCTTTAAACAGTAGGGTACGGGCATACAGTACGGTGTGCTTTTTTTGTGCAAGGAAGTGAGACAAAGTTAGAAAAACAGTCCGTGTGCTAGATTAGATAAATCGTTTATAGAGTTATGCATATACATAGTCTACTGGTCACATGTGTTGAATTCCTCTGAGATACATGCCTCATTAATTTTTAGAAATGTGAGGTAGTCAACACTGTCGTGAGCTAGGCGAGTGCGCTTATCGGTCACAATCCCCCTGCTACGCTGAACGCCCTTTTGGACAGGACACTTGACGAGGGGCAAGCCAACAGTTCCATTGCAAATTGGGCAAGCTCTGGCCAGAGGTCATGCCTGCCCACCCAGTAGTCCAGGGGTTCATCACTTCTCAGAGCATCCACATCGGCCGTTAACCCGATATAGTCGGACACCTGTCAGTCTAGGCATTCCCTGATGCTGGATCCGGATGAGACCTGTCGATGGGTCGGCTGAAAGAATGACCTCATATCAGAAGTCACCAACACATCTTCAAACCGCCCTCTTTTTGCAGGCACTGTTGGATTGTTACCCGCAACTCTTTCTCTGGGAGGGGAAATTCCTCCTCTGGCACACACGCAAAAGCAGAATGCAGCATTTCTCGAAGCAAGGCCTGTAAGTGACCATTCTGACAGCCCTCTGTGATGGTGGTAACATTTCTGCCATTTTGTGTATGTACCGGGGTCTAAGTACGTTGCCACACAGTACTGGTCCTTGACCTTTGGCCTGGCTCCTGCTCATCATCCAGGATAATGTCATCCTCCTCGTTCTCCTCTCCCCATCCATGCACAACAGGGATCCCAGAAAGTTTTAAAGCATGCTCTTCTTGCTCCTCCTCATCCGCCCCGGCACCATCCTCCTCTGACTCCTCTTCAGACTCCTGTTGTTCACCTGTCTCAGATAGAGTAGTCCCCCTGGGAATTCATCCAGCATCGCAACTTCCTTATCTTCCTGCTCCTGCTCCTCCGTAGCTTGATCAATGGCACGACACAATTCACACTCCATAAAGAAGGCATAAGGTACGATGTCACTGATGGCCTCATGGCTGCGACTGACCAGTTTGGTGATCTCATCAAATGGCCGCAGAAGTCTGCATGCGTCGCGCATGAGCAGCCACTGGCGTGGTGAAAAAAAACCCAGCTCCCCAGAACCGGTTCTGCCGTAGAGTTCGTACAGGTAGTCGTTAACTGCCATTTCTGCTGGAGCAGCCTATCAAGCATATAGAAGGTTGAGTTCCATTGTGTTGGGCAATCGCAAATAAGACATCTGACCGGCAGATTGTGTCGCCGCTGAATGTCAGCAAGGCGAGCCATGGCCGTGTAAGATCTTCTGAAATGGACCGAGATTTTCCTTGCCTCCAGCAAGATGTCCTGGACCCCAGGTATTTGACAACGAATCGCTGCACGACCAAGTTTAAGACGTGTGCCATGCATGGCACGTGTGTAATTTTGCCCTGTTTCAATGCACTAAGCAGATTGGCACCGTTGTCACACACCACTTTACAAACTGTCAAATTGAGCGGTGTTAGCCACTGATCTGCCTGTGAACGCAAAGCTGAAAGGAGTGCAGGGCCAGTGTGGCTCTTGGCTTCCAAGCACAACAGACGCAGCACAGCATGGCAACGTCTCACCTGGCATGTCGAACAGGTTCTGGGGATCTTTGGCAGTGTTTCAGTTTAAGTAAATTATTGGAAAAAAAAAGTAATCTTTGCACTGGCATATACCGTATTTATCGGCGTATAACACGTGCTGGCGTATAACACGCACCTCAAGGTTAGGAGGGAATTTTAAAAATTGAAAAAAACTTTTAGGAGGAAAGTTTAAGGGGAAAAAAAAAAACTTACATTTATATGCCCATCAGTGTCCATCTGCAGCCTTGTCCACCATTGCAGCCTTGTCATGCAGCCTTATGCAGCCTTGTCAACCATTGGAGGCTTGTCATGCAGCCTTATGCAGCCTTATGCAGCCTTGTCCACCATTGCAGCCTTATCCACCATTGCAGCCTTATGCAGCCTTGTCCACCATTGCAGGCTTGTCTATTTTATTTGCCTCTTTTTTATTTTTTAAAAATGCTGCTGCTGAGATACAGAGCCGCATGTGTATCTCAGCGGCGCGCGGTAGTTCTTGTCGGCCTCCGGCTGCCTTCGGCTCTTCTCGGCAGCTTTCGGCCGATCTCAGCAGCTTTCGGCCACCGAGACCGGCTGAAGGCAGCTGGAAGCCGCCGAGAAGAGCCGAAGGCGGCCGAAAGCTGCCGAGAACGGCCGAAGGTGGCCAAAAGCTGCCGAGAATGGCCGATAATGGCCAAAGGCGGCCGAAAGCCGACTTGAAGAGCCGAAGGCAGCTGAAAGCCACCTAGAGGCTCAGAACTTCGGGAGATCGGTGTATAACACGCACCCACGATTTTCCCCTGCTTTTAAGGGGAAAAAAGTGTGTGTTATACGGCGATAAATAAAGTATACTCCTTTGAAAACTATATTAGAGAAGACATAAATCCATTTGGGATTTGTGTTCAAATTTTTCCCACCTTTAAAATCAAAGATACTGATTTCAAGGTCCAATGGGAAAAAATATTAAACAAATGCTCCAAAGAAATGATGCAACTTTTGATAGAAGCATATAAAAAAACAAATGATTGATCTGGATAGGGATTTAGACCTAAGTTTTTGGCCTTTTACAACCCCTACAGAGTCAAGCGTCATATAATGAACGAGAAAAAACTATGACGGAACGTTTGGAAAAATTTAACAAAGGAATCTTGATTAAAAAGAAGAAAAAAATGGCAAGAGATAGAAATGCATATAAATGGCATACTTATCAATCCCAGAGTAAGGTTAATCCAAATTCCTTTAAAGGTTATGGTAATAATATGACAAATTCTTTTTCTAACACTCCATCTTCTCAGCACCACTCTTCCTTTAGACAAAGAGGAACAGGACAGAACAAGAGACAAAGACACTATTAAGAACCGCAGGAACAAGCAGCTAAAAAATCACTGCATGGACAAAATATGCATTCTACATATAACTCACAGATCTCAGGTGTCTCTCATCTCTCGGTGACAGGTAACTCACATGTGGGTGTGGCTACGGAACTATCCCATCTCTTTCTATGAAGACGTACACAATCACACAAATTCTAGATACCCTCTAGATCGGAGGGACACCTTTTCCACTCCTATTGCACCCATTTTTTCTCCTTTTCCAAAGGTGTAAAGCTGTAAACACAACGATAGGGAACAAAACAGCTCACATACCAACAAGGACATAGGTGATAATAGTTCTTTCCCACTTCATGCACGGGTGAACATAATAAATCTATCTTCACACAATTTAACAAAATCTGAAACGGATGTTCTCATGAAGGGATTGGGTTTCTATCCCAATGAAAATTTCAAGAAATTTGACCTGGTGCGGGACCTCAACCTCTTTGTGAGAAAACTACTTTTGAAGAATATGTATAGCAGGACCTTTGATTCCAATACACAACTGAGCAAGGAGGAAGACAAAGCGATTGATCAACTTGTCTCCCTCCTTGACGAAAATGACCAATCTGACCTCATTGACTGTTTTGATATTGAAAAACTTTTGGCCAATGTGGGGGCCAAACCTAATGAAAAAACATTAAGATCTAAATCCACACTTAAGAAAAAATCTGACCAATACCCAGCACCAAGTTCTAACCCCAATGCGGCAACTTTTCTGAAACTTGTATCTAGAGACCTTAATAAGCTAATATGTAAGGATATGTCAGAGGATAACATGACCCCAGGGGAGAGACAAACTCTTAAAAACTTATCACAGAATAGTGCATTGGTGATTAAACCATCAGATAAAGGTGGAAACACTGTTATCATGGATAATGACCAATACACCATTATAGAAAGATTCTTAAAAATAGGAATTGGTATCGTCCAATCCCTATTCAGATGATTGAAAAATGCAATACCAAATTCTACGAACTAGTAGATTCAGCAGGCCAAAAAGGTATTATTAATGCAACTACATAAAAATATATATGGACAGAACATCCAAAAATTCCCACTTTTTATTCACTTCCAAAGGTCCACAAGGATGAAAAGGACCCTCCTGGCCGCCCTATCATTTCCGGCAATGGATCCATCTCTGAGAAATTGAGTCGGTTGATTGACGAACATCTCAGGCCTTTCGTAATTAGTCTGCCATCTTATGTAAAAGATAAGATCCATTTCCTCAAAATCCTAGATGACCTTGTCATCCCGGAACACTCCATGCTAGTAACTATAGACGTTGAGGCTTTGTATAGTTCCATTCTGCATTCTTTAGGTTTGGCTGCCATCCAACATATCTTATCCCAACAAATTGAGGATGAATGGCCATATAGTGACTTCATTGTACAATCCCTGGAGTTCATCTTAAATCATAATGTTTTTTCCTTTGACGGCTCCCACTACCTCCAGGTGCAGGGTGTTGCGATGGGGACTTGTTGTGCCCCATCATATGCCAATCTGTACCTGGGGGAGTGGGAGCAATCTCTGATGACGGATGAGCAGATGAGGATGTATACCGACTATATTTGGATGTGGGCCAGATACATCGACAACATGTTTCTGATCTGGGATGGGCCAGTAGAGATGCTGTCATGCTTCCTGACAAGGCTAAATAAGAACTAGTTCAACCTTACATTTACGATGTCTTATCATTCTGATAAGGTGACATTTCTTGATGTCTCGGTCCTCTGAGGGGAGGACGGTGCCATCCAGACTCACCTTTTCAGAAAATCAACAGCTGGGAACTCGATTCTTCACGCTGTCGGCCCTTTTGGGTTGATGCTAGGCATTATGGGGAATGTGGTCCGGCTGTGTCCTGCCCCTTGCCACAGTCTTCGCTACGATGGGCGACTCACTGCGCATGCGTGTCGGTGGGCGCGTGACGCATGACGTCACTCCTCCTGCACCTCCATCTTTAGTGTGGGTAGGGGGTGGCGTCGTGCGCCGTGCACTCGGGGGACCGTCTTTTGTATGGCAGATGCCTGTGATGATTATCACCCGCACCTCTCGGGAGGTGGAGGCAACAGTGGAGCTCAAGCAATGGACTCGGGAGAGGGCATCTGCATTTTGATGCAGTCTCCCGGGCCTATGCTCCACTACAAATTTAAAATTCCTTGAGTGCCAAGAACCATCGAGTAACCCTGGCATTAGTCCCTTTTTCTTGTCTCAGCCATGTTAAAGGGGCATGATCAGAAATCAGCCTAAACTTCCTCCCCAAAAGGTAATATCTGAGGGATTCCAGAGCCCACTTAATGGCCAGACACTCTTGTTCAATTATGGCGTAGTTTTTCTCTGCTGGTGTCAACTTCCTGCTGAGGAAGACTACCGAGTGTTCCTCGCCATGAATAACCTGTGATAACACCGCTCCCAATCCTACATCAGAAGCATCAGTCTGGACAACAAACTCTTTTAAAAAATTGGGTGCTACCAGGACAGGGTGTTGGCACAGTGCCGACTTGAGTTCCAAAAAAGGCCTTCTCGGCGTCTGCATTCCACTCCACCATGACCGATTTCCGACCCTTAGTCAGATCGGTCAATGGAGCCGCCAACGTGGCAAAGTTGGGTACAAACCTCCTGTAGTATCCCACCATGCCCAGGAATGCACGCACCTGCTTTTTTGTGAGGGGGCGGGGCCAATTCTGTATAGCCTCTGTCTTGTTGACCTAAGGTTTCTCTACCCCTCTACCCACGATATAGCCCAGGTATTTCACCTCCTCCATTCCCAAAGCATATTTTTCAGGGTTTATTGTAAACCCCTCCTTCCATAGAGAGTCCAGCACTGCCTGAACTTTGGGCAAATGTGATTCCCAGTCTTTGCTAAAAAATGACTATTTCGTCCAAGTACACTGAGGCGTACTCCCTTTGAGGTCGTAAAATCCTATCCACTGCTCTCTGGAACGTGGCTGGAGCAGCTTGCAATCCAAAAGGCATTCTTTTGTACTGAAAACTCCCCTCTGGGGTAGAAAAAGCAGTTTTCTCTTTAGCAGCCTTAGTAAACGGGATTTGCCAATACCCCTTGGTAAGGTCTAATGTAGTGAAATACCTGACTGGACCTAATCTCTCAATAAGCTCATCTACCCGGGCCATGGGGTAGGCATCAAACCGTAAAACTTCATTAAGTTTCCGGAAATCATTGCAGAATCGCAGAGTCCTGTTGGGCTTTGGTACCAACACAATCGGGCTCATCCACTCACTCTACGATTCTTCTATAATCCCCAGGTCTAACACCTTCTTCACTTCCTCTGAAACAGCCTTCCTTTGAGCCTCTGGGATGCGGTAGGGCCGGACAAAAACTTTGACTCCTGGCTCCGTGATAATATCATGCTCTATGACACTAGTGAGCCCTGGCAAGTCTGAAAATTTTTCTTTATTTCTCTGCAAGAACTCCTTTGCCTGCTGATTTGGGTTTTAGACAGGGTATTTGCTACTTGGACACTCTCCACCCCAACCCGAGGCTCAAGTTTTGCACTAGCCAGGGAGGTCACTGAGTCCCTTTCTGTCCAGGGCTTTAACAAGTTTACATGATATATCTGATAGGGTTTTCTCTTGCCTGGCTGGTGGACTCTATAATTTACCTCTCCCACTTTTTCTACAACCTCGAAAGGGCCTTGCCATCTGGCCAAGAATTTACTTTCCACACTGGGAATCAACACTGCTACTCGCTCCCCCACTTGGAAGTTCCTAATTTTGGCAGCCCTATTATAGACCCATCATTGAGCCTCCTGGGCTTTTTGTAAATGTTCCTTAACTAGTGGCATCACACTTCGGATCCTCTCCTGCATTTGGTAGACATATTCAAGAACAATCTTATGCTGAATTGGTTCACTTTCCCTTTCTTCTTTAACAAAGTCCAGTAGTCTGCGAGTTCTCTGCCCATATACCAATTCAAAGGGCAAAAACCAAGTGGAGGCCTGGGACACTTCCTGGATAGCAAACAGGAGAGCTGGTAACAGGCAGTCCCAGTCTTTCACATCCCTTTGTACCACTTTCTTGAGCATAGACTTAAGGGTCTTATTAAAACGTTTTACTAATCCATCTGTTTGGGGATGGTAGACCGATGTGCTCAGCTGTTTATTCCGGAACAGTTTGCACACATCAGCCATAACCTTCAACATAAATGGGGTGCCTTGGTCTGTGAGTATTTCCTTGGGAAAACCAGTCCGTTTAAACAACTGGAATAGTTCCCAGGCAATAGCCTTAGAGGAGGTATTCTGCAGGGGTAGAGCCTCAGGATATCAAGTGGCATAGTCAAGGATCACCAGTATGTAAGAGTGACCTCGAGCCATATTTTCCAAGGTACCCACTATATCCATGGCTATCCTCTCGAATGGGACCTCAATTACGGGCAGAGGGACCAACAGGCTCCGGAAGTGGATCGCCGGAGCAGTCAACTGACAGGTGGGACAAGAGGCACAGTATCTCCTTACCTCTGCTTTCAGGCCTGGCCAGTAAAACTGGTCAGTGATCCGTGCCTCCGTATTTTCAACTCCCAGGTGTCCCCCTAAAACATCATCATGGGTCAGGTCCAGGACCTTGCGTCTATACTGTTGGGGTACCAATAATTGTTCTACCACATTTTCTCTCACTTTGGTAACCCGATAAAGCAATTCATTACATATTGCAAAGTGTGGCCACCGCTCATTCGCAACCTGGCTCTTGGGATCCCCATTTATTACTACAACCTGTTCCCATGCCCAGGCCTGGCAAGGCAGGGGTAGTGGCCACTTCCTCATCCTCTTCCCCCAGCATTTCCTGAAGTGGGGAAGGTTCCCCCCCTCAGTGTTCAGGTAGATCTGTGAACCACACTTTTTGACATCCTTAACAGTATCAGCACTACTTTCATCACCATTAACCAAATCATTGGCACTTTTATCAACTGGATCCATATTACGAACATGTGGCATCTCAGGGTTATTACCCTCAACAGCAGGAACAGAGAGACTAGTTTCTTCCCAGTCTCTGGACCATTCAGATAGTTCTCCTGAAAACGCCTGTTACTTTGTTCTGCCCAAATTCGAGCACCACTTGTAATGTTCAGGGGACCAGCTAGATCGCAGGACACAGGCTTTTCACTCAAAAGGAGGTTTATTAAACTTAAATAGCTTTACAGCAGCAAAAATAAAAGAAAAAAAAATTCAGTCTCACCGACTTGCAAAGTCCAGAATTGTTGTCTCAATCAAACAGTCCTTGATTTCTGTTGCAGGTAGCTTCCCCTGGCAGGAGGCTTCCAGGCAGGACACTGCTGTCCACTTTTTTTGCTGCAAACCAAACAGAAAACACCATCCACCATCTCCTCTACACTCCTCCACACCCATCTACAACTTCCTGTCTTGTTTTAAACCCACTTCCTCTGACAGGTGAGTTAACCACTTTTGTTCCCTTAAAGGGACCACAGTCCAAACAGAGGGGAAACATAGCAACCTTCCAGGACCCAGCCACGGCGTCCTGTACAATATATATATATATATATATATATATAACACACATATATACACTCTTACATTTTACCTTTACAGGCTTTGCATTTGGTTTTTCCCCAATGCATAGCAGTCTGAATCTCTCAGGATCCCCCACCAGTGAGTAATATCTTAACCACTTGCCGCCCGCCCTATAGCAAATAGGCGGCGGCAAAGTGGTTTCATAATCCTGACCGGACGTCATATAACGTGATCAGGATTATGAGCCGCTGCGCACCCCCGGGGGCGCGCATCGCGGCGATCGTTGTTGCGGGGTGTCAGTCTGACACCCGGCAACTACGATCTCGGTAAAGAGTCTCAGACGGAGACTCTTTACCACGTGATTAGCCGTGTCCAATCACGGCTGATCACAGTGTAAATAGGAAAAGCCGGTGATCGGCTTTTCCTCACTCGCGTCTGTCAGACGCGAGTAGAGGAGAGCCGATCGGCTGCTCCTCTGACAGGGGGGGTCTGTGCTGATCGATTATCAGCACAGCCCCCCCGAGGATGCCCACACTGGACCACCAGGGATGCCACTAGACCACCAGGGATGCCAAGGACAAAGGTATGCCACCCTAGACCACTAGGGATTGCAATCAGTGCCACAATGGATGCCAATCAGTGCCCATAATGGATGCCAATCAGTGCCCACAATGTGCATCACTGATTGGCATGCATTATTGATTGGCACTGATTGGCATCCATTAGTATAATATATTATAATACAATGCCGCCTATCAGTTCCCATCTGTGCCGCCTATCAGTGCCTACCCATGCCCACCTGTGCCGCCTACCCATGCCCACCTGTGCCACCTATCCATGCCCATCCATGCCAATCCGTGCCAATTTGTACCACCTATCAGTGCCCATCCGTGTCGCCCATCAGTGCCACCCATCAGTGCCGCCTATCAGTGCCACATATCGGTGTCCATCAATGCCACCTCATCAGTGCCACTTCATTGGTGCCACCTCATCAGTGCCCATCAGTGCCGCCTTATCATTTCCCATCAGTGTAACCCCATCAGTGCCCATCAGTGAAGGAGAAAACTTTCTTATTTGCAAAGTTTTGAAACTGAAACAAAAAAAACATTTTTTTTTTCAAAATTTTCTGTATTTTTTTATTTGTTTAGCAAAAAATAAAAATCCCAGAGGTGATCAAATACCACCAAAAGAAAGCTCTATTTGTGGGAAAAAATGATAAAAATTTCATTTGGGTACAGTGTAGCATGACCGCGCAATTGTCATTCAAAGTGCGACAGCGCTGAAAGCTGAAAATTGGTCTGGGCAGGAAGGTGTTTAAGTGCCCGGTATTGAAGTGGTTAATAATCCTAATTGCTGAGGCATATATACCAATTTAGATGGATAAAGAACATTTTTTATTAAAGTGATTGTGAAGGATCTTTTTTTTTCAAATAACAAACATTCCATACTTATGTCCACTGTGCAGCTTGTTTTGCACAGAGTGGCCCTAAAAATCCTCTACTTGGGTCCCCCGTGGCTTTAGTGGCCCCTCCCAACATCAGATAACCCACTAGGAGAAGCGCTCTCCCGAGGAGGTTTACTTGCAGGCGCACTCCATAGACACAAATGCCAGACTTGGCCCCGCCCCCCATCGCCCGGGTCATTGGATTTGATTGAGAACAGCCGGAGGCAATGGCTGCCCTGCTATCAATCTATCCAATCAGGACAAGAGACACCAGCCGGAGCTGGTGTGCTCGTTCCCATCATGCAAATTTTGGAGCTCAGGTAAGTATAAGGGGGGCTCGGGGGCGCTGATGCAGTAAAGAAGGTTTTTCATCTTAATGCATAGAGGTTTTACAACCCCCGTTAATGCTTATATATTGTAATAAGGGTAGTTTTGAATGTTCAGTATATTACCAAAGTAGGCAGTTACAGACAGCTGCAAAACATAGTAAGACTGTAAATTTCCTTACCTCTATAAAACTATTTTTAGATTTTTTGGCTTCATCAAGATATGTGCATTTGTTTATTAGTAAGATCTTACCAACCTGTCTGTATAGGTTTTGATGCTTCACGTCAGCTGATAGTGGTCTGCTAGATTTTTAGGTATGGAGAAGAAGTGGGAAAAGGTTTTTAATGTCCTCTCTGTGGGAACATACCCATCTGGGTTTTCTAAAAATGAACAAGGGAACCTTCAGAATTACGCCTCCAAATTCACACCAAATGGTGAGTATCAGAAATGTAATCTGTTGTGCTGGTTTGGTAAGATAGCTCTTTAATGAATGCAGCTTTTAATGTCCACTTTCATTATAGATGGAAAGCTCTTCTATGGCAACCGAAGAGCCATCCAAACCAAAGAAGAGGCAAAGAAAATCTTCTTTGAATTTCATCATTCTCCAATCGGGGGTCACACGGGCATCATAAAGACACGCTCTGCAGTGTGCGCAAGATACTACTGGAATCCCATGACACTTGATATTGACAACTGGGTAAGTGATTTACTTATTTTTGTGTATTTACATACTTGTGAAAGCTGCACACGTGATAACAATTCTTTTCTTGAAGGTCCTGGAATGTGATAAGTGTCAGAAGGTGGGGAAACCAATGAAAGTTATGCAGCCATTGCAGTTTATTAAGGTAAATGTTCTTAAAGCAATATCTTATTTTACATAAGCTACACATTATATTTCATACATTTAATAATAATATATGCCGAATGTTTGGGAGCTCGTTGGAATCAACTTGACGGGACCATTGCCAACAACCATTGATGGATATCGATATATATCCTCACAGCAACCGATTATTTTTCTAAGTGGGTGGAGGCATTCCCACTAAAAACTAAAAGTGCTGCTGAAGTGGGACAACACCTTTGTTCGATGATCTACAGACACGATTGTCCCAAAAGAATCCTGTCTGACCAAGGCTAAGAGTTTGTGAATCAAGTAGGTGAACTTTCAAAATAGCATTGTTGTAAAAATGATTTAAGAGTTATTATCTTGATACTCTCTTTGTATTTGATACATCCTTATCTTCTTACAGCTCAGCAGTAGGCTTTGTAGTCTACTTACTACGGAAAGGAGTGTGACGGCTCCGTACCATCCGCAAACCAACGGGCTGGATGAGAAAACTAAGCACAACATAAAGCGACAAGTTCAATTCCAATTCTGGTTTAATAATGTTTTATTACAACTTTATTCTTTTTATTTAAATTTTTCTTTTTGAATTCCACTGGTTTTCAGTATTGCACCTTTTATATCAAGAAGTATTATATTGATTTCAAGAGAGTTGTAAATGTGTTGTTTGTTTAGCTATTTTTTTTTTTCTTTTTTTGTCATTGTAGAGCTCTTATAAAATTAGTCAGTGAGAAGCAGGATAATCGGGATATCTACTTGGAAGCAACATTATTCTCTCTGAGGTCCAAAGTGCAAACCACGACACAATCTTCTCCGTTTTCTCTGATGTATGGAAGGGAGGCAGTTTTCCCCTCAGAGGTTCCTGTTGACATGCCGGTTAGTTATGTTTCTGTCTAAAATTTTATATTTTGGCCATAGTAATTTACAGATCTCATCTGCGGTGCATTGCGTTTATAAGCGGCTGCGAATGCTAAGTTAGCAAATAGCCACTAAAAGCCGTGCTGCAAATGTGTGCTGACATATGATAACTTATCACTTGTAGTGGAAGTGATTGAGGCTGCAGGGGTGAACTGGAGATGTATTGGCTCCTGACTCCTACAATCAGCCAGTCCATACAGCTTTAGGTCAAATGGTGCACCTGTGTTTGTTAAATATTGTTAATTGTCATTAAGATTTTTTCCATACTTTTAATGTTTTGTGTTTTGTATTTATTATTTTTTTATATATCCTTTTTAGCTTTCCCATATTGTCCTTCCAGAAGAAAGTCGATCTGTTTCCTTCTTGGAGGAGAAGAAATCTGCAATGGAGATTGTCAAAGCAGCCACAACGGAAAACATCTCCAAGTCACAGGATAAACAACAAAAGGTGTATGAAAGGAAAGATCAGAAAAAAAATCGAACCTTTTTTTTATACCATAGGGCAAGAAGTACTTCTCTTCAACATGCGGAAGAAAGGACGGAAAGGCGGAACGATTGAGCCCGATTTCTATGGGCCTTATGTCATCCAGGCAATATCTGGGAAGATGGCTACATTGCCAAATAAAGAAGGAGCAACTCAGAACAACAAATACAACGTGGACCACCTAAAGCCATGCCGGAGGACCAAAACGGAAGACGACCCAGTCACCTTCCAGGAACGTGATGAGAATCAATCAATGGAGATGCCTCAAGGAAACAGCAGCAATACTTCTACCAGTCAACAGAAGCCTTCAGTTATTCATTATGATGTAGAATACACCAACAAAAGATTGTCACTATTGAGGTACAAGAAAACTCGATGTCTGAGTAGGATGGATATATATATTTATTGTACTTTTTTATACATATATTTATTTTTCCTGCGTTTAGTCAGTCTGTTTTACCTCCTATGTACTATATTAAGTTTAATGTTTATTATACATGTAATTCAATACATAAATCTTGCATTTTAAGCCCTCGCTAGATACTACATGGAATATCGTGCAAACCATAGAGGAGAGAGGAATCAGTTAATGGATTATTGATAGTTTGACCCCGTTGGTCATATGTTTGGCTGTGCCCTGTCGGTCTGGCCTTTTCAATCTTATGGCCGTTATTAAGTTGCCACTGTTTGGCATTACGTTTTATCCAGTTCTTGTTTCATTAACCTTATAGGTTTGATATTCTACCAAACAAACCTTTTTTTTTCTCTCTCCAGTTCAAATGTTATGGAGTAAGGAAGATGAGGAGTCATTGGAAGTGGTTGGAGGGCCTTACAAGCTCCATGTCTCTTCCTTCATAACACTGCGTGGGACAAAGTGGTTGGTAGATGAGGTAAGAGACTACACAAAATGTATCCAAATCAATCCTGTAAGATTGTGTTATTGTTATTAAAATGTCATATTTTCTTACAATGCAGGTAAGTGATGTGTACCTACATCACCTAATTACACACCAGCAGGTAAGTGTGAATTCTATGGGAACTATGTGTATGCTTCTGTTACATGTTTGCTGATTTTGTTGTTTTGCCTGATAATTTGTCATTTCATTCTAAACAGGAATCTGTTGGCCACATTTGTGCCGTGGTTTCCACTGGATTGTTTGATGGTCAAGTCCATAAACTTGGAAAGGTGAGTTACTTGTCACAATTACAGCTTTACAGCTATGAGCATAAAACACATAAAATTCATTACTAACGCGCTTTAAACCCTTTTGTGTAGATTATATTTCCAGAAGATGTTTGGGGGTGTCCAGCAAACGTTGGAGATCTCTGGATTCTAGTGCTATTTATTATTTCACACAGTTTACCTTTTATTTACTTATCTTATTTGTCTCTTATATTTTATGTCATTATATTATGTATATAGGGTTGTCACCTGATCTTTACCCACTTCAGCCCCCCCATAAGTTAAAATCATTTTTTTTTCTGGAAAATTACATCGAACCTCCAAACATATATATATATATATATATATATATATATATATATATATATATATACACACACACACACACACACACACACTATATATATATATATATATATATATATATATATATATACACACACACACACACATATATATATATATATATATACACATACATATATACATACATACATACATACATACATACATACATATATATATATATAGCAAAAAAAAATTCAGACACCCTAGAGAACAAAAATGTTGGTCATTGCAATACTTTATGTCACATCGTATTTGCGCAGCGGTCTAATGCCGCGTTCACATGATCGGAAATTCGGCCAGCAAAAGACCTATGAGAGCTTTTCATCGGAAAATGCGACCGCGTGTATGCTCCATCGGACTTTTGCTGGCGGAATTTCAGCCAGCAGAAGATTGAGAGCATTTTCCCAATTTTTCAGACGGAAAATCGGAAATTCTTGTTCGTCTGTATGCAATTCCAAAGCTCAAAATTCCTACACATGCTCGGAAACAATTCAAGGCATGCTCGGAAGCATTGAACTTCATTTTCTCGGCTTGTCATAGTGTTGTACATCACCGTGTTCTTGACTGTCGGGATTTGCTGTGACCATATGTAGGCAACACAAGCTTGAGCGCAATTCCAAATCATGTGTACGCGGCATTACAAGCACAATATTTTAGCAAAAAATCCCCCTTCAGTCCATCATGAATGCTGCTGCCAGGCTCATCCACCTTACCAACCGCTCAGTGTCTGCCACCCCTCTCTGCCAATCCCTCACTGGATTCCACTCATCTAGTAAATCAAATTCAAAATACTAACAATAACTTACAAAACCATCCACAACTTGGCTTCAGCTACATCACTAAGCTAGTCTCAAAATATCAACCAAACCGCTCTCTTCATTCCTCCCAAGACCTCCCGCTCTCTAATTCCCTCATCACCTCACCCCATAGTGACCTCTGGGACTTCTCCTGAGCCTCTTCCATCCTCTGGAACTCGCTACTCCAATCTGTCCGACTATCTCCTACTCTGTCCACTTTCAGACGATCCCTGAAAACTCATCTCTTCAGAGAGGCCTACCCTGCCCCCACCTAACAACTGTACATTTATTTTCTCCATCAGCCCATCCCCCACAGTTATTACCTTTTGTATGTCTTGACTCTCCCTTCTAGATTGTAAGCTCTAAAGGTGCAGGGCTCTCTGATTCCTCCTCTATTACACTGTAATTGTAATGTCTGCCTTCATAATGTCTGTCTTCATGTTGTAAAGCCCTGTATAAAATATAGGCTCTATATAAACCCATAATAATAATAATAATGATTTCATAAAGAATCTTTATTTCACAATAACATTTCATTTCCTAATCCTTCCCCATCACCAGGACACATCTAGTGATTATAATACACCATCACATAATACAATATATTAGGATCCATTATAAAAGAGATCCCATAGAATTCTATTGGTGATCCATTCTATGGGGACACATTATATTGGGGACACATTCCAGTTCTAGTAATCATACATTATTATAGTGATATCATTATATTAGTGATAAATCCCATTATTTCTTTCATTAGTAAATCTCGGGATCATTTCTTCATATATTTCCTTTGAGATTTTTCCATCGATTTTCATCTCTTTTTATTTGTAGATCTATTATTCATTTCTATTTCCTCACACAATAAAATAATCAATAGAATAAACTCATTGTAAATGTATTAATAATAAGGACTTATGCTGTCTACACATTATATTCCTATAGATATATAGATAGATAGAGATAGATTTGTTCTTAAAGGGCCAGTACGCCTCTATCTGTACTTTCCACATTGGGTCCCTCGGTAGCCATTTCTCTACTATGACATCACAGCTCGGACACAGACAATAAGTCATATTACACTCTGTGCTCTCTCTCAGCTCCAGCACTCTATACAATTCTTCACCGTCCCGTCTCACTATACACAGTGCTCATGTATTGGGAACGCCCGCCCCCTTCTGTAGGTGACCCAAGAGCCGTACACACATACTTATACTTTCCTTTATTGTTCCTTCATCAAAGTCCTCACTAAGTCCCCAGTTTCCCGGGTATTGAGGGATCATGTGACCTTCTCCCAGCATGCAGTGTTCAGGCCTGAGCGGCCAATCACAGGACTTACATACTGTCACATGATGGAGGGGTGACATCATCAATCCTGTGTAAGCTCCGACATAACCCAACATTTATCTTACATGGGTGAGGACTCAGAGCTCTGACATGGATTGATGGGAGGCTATAAAAGGGGGTAGAAGTGGGCCGGGGGCTGTGACTGCCCTAAGTGAGCAAATGACAAAGAGACTTATTAATGTAACTTGGAACCCTAAAGTAGCGTGACACATAAAGGGTCCCTAAGTAATAAGGGTAACGACTTTCTTCTTTTCAGAAAACTGACAGCATGAGGGCAAAAAAAGCTGTTGACCGTCTCCTGTTTCCTTCCATGATTAGCTGTAAATTGGCTGACATCTGATCACATGGTAAAGGGCTCGCTGTGATTGGCCCTTTACCTGATCTGTAATCAGTCGAATCCCAAGGGGGGATGGGCAGTGTGAGAACGGGAGGATGTACATGGACGCCCTCCCGGCATTTTAAGACAGAGCTGTAGCCGTCTTTCGGCTGTAGTGTGGGCACCAAGTGGTTTAACCACTTACAGACCGGACCATTTTGCTGGTCAAAGACCAGACCACTTTTTGCGATTCGGCACTGCGTCGCTTTAACTGACAATTGCGCAGTCGTGCCTCGTGGCTCCCAAATGAAATTGGCGTTCTTTTTTTCCCACAAATAGAACTTTCTTTTGGTGGTATTTGATCACCTCTGCAGTTTTTACTTTTTGCGCTATAAACAAAAAAAGAGCAACAATTTTGAAAAAAATGCAATATTTTTTACTTTTTGTTATAATAAATATCCCCAAAAAATATATAAAAAAACATTTTTTCCCTCAGTTTAGGCCGATACGTATTCTTCTACATATTTTTGGTAAAAAATAAAAATAAAAAAATCGCAATAAGCGATTATTGATTGCTTTGCGCAATAGTTATAGCGTTTACAAAATAGGGATAGTTTTATGCCATTTTTATTGATAATTTCTTATTTTTTTTCACTAGTAATGGCAGCGATTAACGATTTTTATTGTAACTGCGACATTGTGGCGGACACATCGGACATTTTTGACACATTTTTGGGACCATTGTCATTTATACAGCAATCACTGCTATATAAATGCAGTGATTCCGGTGTAAATGACACTGGCAGTGAAGGGGTTAACCAGTGGGTGGCAGTGTAGGGGTTAAGTGTTCCTAGGGGTGTGTTACTAACTGTGGGGGGGTTGGGGTTTAATTTAGTGAACACTGATCTCTGCTCCAATCACATGGAGCAGAGATCAGCGTCACTAGTTGCTAGGCAGAATGGAGAAATGCTGTTTACATTCGGCCGCTCCGTGAGACGATCGCGGGTATGCCCGCGGAGATTGAGTCCACGGGTCCCGCGACCGGACTCACGGGGGTCCCGGAGGCGCGCTCCCGATGGCAGGGTGGCAAATTTAAAGGGATGTACATGTACGCCCATTTGCCTGCCCGTGCCATTCTGCCGACGTACATCGGCGTGCGCTGGTCGGCAAGTGGTTAATCTGCCCAGCAACAAATCCCCTCCCCCCAAAAAATGTATAAAAACACAAAATGAAATTATCACGGTATAAAAACCTGTGGAAATCACAGCAAAAAGCACATCAGAAAGGCTGAAAAGCCCCCTGCATAGGTGTGAATGGAGCCTTAGGCTGGGATGAGACTTGTGGGTCGCGGGAACCAGTGCGATTCCTGTGCGGGTTCCCTCATCACACCTCAATCACCGGACGGTCACACTGACATCTGAGAACCGCTGCGGGGGGGGTGGGGGGGTCAATGGAAAGTTAATGACACCCCCAGATCACTTCGCAGATCGCAGTGCAAACGCTGAAATGGTGCAGGAATCGGATTGTATAGATGTGACACCCAATGTGATCCGATTCCAGTGAGGACCAAAAAAAGGGTCCGGCACCATTCTGGTGTGAATGTGATTTCAGTCACACAGTTTGTACGGCTGAATTCACATCACACAGACATGACATGTGATCTGCACAGCAATGTGATCCCAGCCTTAGAGAGATTTCCTCTCACTTCCTGTCCTGGTGACACCAATACAAGGAGGGAGAGAAATCTGTACAGGGACAGAGACATATAAACATCTGACAGGGGCTCTAATCCTTCTCCTTCCTTATTATACTAAACATATCATTCTTATTTCAGTCTGTGTTCCTGTTGGAGAGTTCCCCTCATTTCCTGTCTAGATAAATGTTGTCACCGGGACAGGAAGTGAGGGTAAATCTCTGCAATGGAGCCCCGGATAGAAGAAAAAAACCTGACAGGGGATCTAATCCTGACCCACTCTGCCTAAAAACAGTCTGGGCTCTATGATCACATTTTTTTCTTCCAGTAATAAATCTCTAGATGACGTCTTCATAGATTTCCTCTCAGATTGTTCCATTTATTTCCATCTCTTTGTAGTATAGATTGTATGGATGAGGAGGGGGAGGGGCAGAGAGGAGAGGTGACCCCATCCTATCCCATCACAGTGAACCCACCCCCCTCTATGTCTGATCATGGCTGCCCCTGCCCCATACAGAGGGACCCCATGTGGGGGAGGGGCAGAGAGGGGAGGGGCAGGAGGGGGAGGAGATGGCTGATGTCAAATACTGTGACAAAACACAGAAAGTATTATGTCAGATTGTCATGGGAGAGATAGATAGATAGATAGATAGATAGATAGATAGATAGATAGATAGATAGATAGATAGATAGATAGATAGATAGATAGATAGATAGAGATTTCTCACTGACCAATAGGAACATGTTATTGTTTACTCCAATAATTGGACAGATATTCTACCCAATCACAGCGATCAGTAAGAAATCTCACATTTATTTATAGTAGAAAACCCTGCAGGAAGCCCCGCCCACTGCTATATACTATTGGATGAATATAAAATGAATTCCCCTCCTTCTTCTGACATCACCAGACTGTGGGCGGAGCTTCACATCTCCCGCCTCCCCCCACATATCTTTATACAACCTTCCCATACACCTATCCCAGCATGGAGGGGCTCAGTGAAGGTGGTGGTGAAGGTGTGGAGATGTCGGATCGGGTCACACAGATCATAAAAGGAGATCCGCCCGGCCTCATAATCCAGATATATCCTGACTCTGTTACTGGGGGGATTGGGGGGTAAGAAGGTCCATTTACTGTCATGTATCACACAATACTGATAAATACAACTGTGCAATCCCCAGGACTTCTTATTCCTTCCAATCCCTGTCCCCTCCCCTCTCCTCCCTATACTGGGGTAACACATCCCGACTCTCCAGTCTTCTGACCCCCCGACATCCACTTCCCAGTAATGTCTCCCTGAGGAGAAACTCCGACTGCTCAACACCTGAGGACAATGCTGGAATCTCTCTGGTGTTTCTGGGTGATTCTGGTTTCTATCTGACTTGGATACAGTTTTCCTGTCATCTGATATCTGTAGATAATTATTAGCTGTGTTTCCATCCAGTAATATGTCTGCAGCTCCCTGTATATAGAATACATTTATCTCTGTTATTATATCAGATACACCTGTGTGTAAGACCCCCGCCACATCCAGACCCCCTCCATCATGGAGGAGCTCCTCATGTCTCTCTCTGTCCTCATTATCTCCATCCTCAGTATCACACAAGTCACCTGTGTCTGATTCCTGTAAGACAGTCAGTGGATCCGTCACGTTACACAGCTCCTCAATGTGACGCAACTTCCTGGACAGCTCCTCCTTCTTTATTTCCAGATCCCGGATGGAGATGGAGATCCGCTCTGCCCTCCCGGAGATGTCCCTCAGGACTCTCTTCTCCAGGTCTTCCAGACGTCTCCTGAGATTAGACATGTGCAATTTGTTTAGTTCCAAATTAGTTTAACGAATTTTGACAAATCTGTCAATTTCGAAATTTTCAAATTTTTCCATTTCTGAAATTACAAATTCTGAATTTTAGGGGAAAGGAGGTAGATTGAAAAAATTGTGAAGGTAGGGGAGATGTGATAAAGAGCTCCCTATACCAATTCCAAATTCAATCATACCAAAAGCATGTTGGACTATACCGGTACTTGATTCAATAGATAAAACTCAGAAAATATATAATAAAAAAGTACAAATTTTAATACAAGGAAAGAATTTTTTCACAAGCAAAAAACAATATATTGATACAGCGAAACAGATTATATTTAAAAAGCTAGTGTATCCCAGATTTCTTGTGTACAGTTACTCATAATCGAGATCCGTTCTAGGAGTACATTTTGGAGATTCCTCGACTAGTTTCGCGGAATTTATCCGCTTCATCTGGAGGTAGTCTGAGAATTAAAATATACATTAGAAAATTCATATACTTATACAGTCATATAGATATATATCGCAAAATAAACAAGATCAAAAGAAATATACAATTAAATTTACAAAAAAGAAGGGATTGTAGGGGAATTTGTTACGAAGAACAAAGGGGGGAAAAAAAAAAACAAAAAAAATAAATAAATAAAAATAAAAAAGAAAGAAGGGGGAAGCAGGCGTCCGAGTCCCCTCAAATTTTCTCACCCCGGCGGGCATGGGGGATATAATGCACGTGATGGAACATGGTAAAATCAGAAAAAAAAAAAAACCCCATATAATGAAAAAATTGTATTATATAACCATAAATTAAGAAAGTAAAATTAATCAAGACTATATAGCTGTACCTGACAAGGAAAATGTCTCAATCCAGAAATTGGCAGTGTGTGGATCACCATCTTGAGGATCCATGTTATCTGTAATTGCAGGATATAGAGACTAATATATTCCCCAACTGTACAAAGTTGGTCAGTGAGGATGAATGCTCCTCAGTTTCAGCAGTTCAAAAGCAGGCAAATATTCCTGCAATAAGTATAAAAATTAAGTATAATATAAATGGACACATCAAGGAGCCATAATATGAATAGGTAGTGAGGTGAACCATAATAGATCCAATAAGTAATCACATACCTGGTTTGCAGATGTCATGAGTGAAACGGAGGAGCAGCAAAATTCCAATCCACCATATAGAGTGCAGATCCATAACTAGCGGTCAATCCAGACTGCTGTTATATGGGATCCCCAACAGGATGTGATGTCAGACAATCAACACACTGTCAACACCTCCACACTGAACAGGTGGACTCCAGGAAGGCGTCACACAGGAAGTGTGCTAGGGAAGGGTGGAAGACAACAGATGTACTGATGTCTAGCCCTTAGAACCTGCAAGCCAAAAGGGGAAAGAAACAAAGGTGACTGCCCCTCCTGGCCAGGAGGTGTACATGTCCGCCAGGGGGAGAAAGAGGAAGGAAACGAACGGCTAAAACAGAAAAAATGGGGAAAAAAAAATTAATAAAAAATAAATAAAAAAAAATAAAAATAGGAAAAATATATCAAAAAAGTCTACGTAACAAAGACTCCAATAATACACTTATAATGAAACAAAGAATATAATAAACAACATAATAACCAAATAGTATAATTCATATACATATATATATATATATATATATATATATATATATAATGGATGAAAAAAAGAAAAAAAAAATTCTTTTACATTATTACAACTTAGGGGTTGTCAACGATATCAACAAGGGGGGGGGGGGGGGGGGGAGGAGGGGAAGGGGCGATCCAGAAGGAGAACAAAAAAAACAAAAACAAAAGGAAATTCTTAGATTTATTGTAAAAACGAAGTTTTTGAAATAGCGCTAGGGTTATGAGGGAAATTGGGTTGTGGTACATCAGAAAATTGGGAAGGTGATGACAGTGGGGAAGGAAATTCCTCCACACTGCCCTCATCATATAGGAGCATGCGGTCGCGAAGTGCCCTAAATTCAGCTATAGTGAAATGTTTGGTGCTTTCAGTGAGTTGTCGTTCCAAATTAGAATTAGTGTGATCTTTACTAAACATGAATTTGAATGTGAGATTACGTGCAAATAGGTGTAGGTCTGTTAATAGTCTCAGTGATTTGAAGGCGGTCTAAAGGGCGAAAGCCCAGGCCCAGATGAAGTACTGATAGTTCATCTTTAGAGAATGAATAAGGAGTAAGGTTTGCGATATTGTGGTTGGTGTTGAATTGGGAGTGTATAGTGGGGTTTGTGAGGGTTTTTTTCATATATAAATCCAGGTTGACTTGGTGTTTCCTCAAATCTAAAAAAAAAAAAAAAAAAAAAAAAAAAAAAAATATTTTTTTGATCCTCATTAATTTTGGTCTATTTATTTGTTATAAGGGAGGAATTAAGTGATTTAGGGATAGTGCTGTGTGAAGTAAGTTGACTAGTGGGAACCTCCACTGTATGTGGTGTGTCACTACAGGTTTGTATAGTAGGTGTACGAGCATGGGATATGTTTTTATGTCGTCTTGAATCTTATATTCATTCAAACAAATAGTTTGTATATTGGTCATAAAGCTCGTCCATTCCATCCTTTAAAATTCCACGGTGAAAAGTAAGGAAAAAAAAAAAGAAAAAAAAAAAAAAAAGGAGGAAAAAAGGGGAAGGGGGGAAAAAGAAAAAACAAACAAACTAGTGTTTTTCCTCCTGGATCGTCCCAGATATCATAAACATGTAGTAACATTCATAGTAAAAAACACTTTTCACCATGGAATTTTAAAGGATGGAATGGACGAGCTTTATGACCAATACAGTGGTGTGAAAAAGTGTTTGCCCCCTTCCTCATTTCCTGTTCCTTTGCATGTTTGTCACACTTAAGTGTTTCGGAACATCAAACCAATTTAAACAATAGTCAAGGACAACACAAGTAAACACAAAATGCAATTTGTAAATGAAGGTGTTTATTATTAAAGGTGAAAAAAAATCCAAACCATCATGGCCCTGTGTGAAAAAGTGATTGCCCCCCTTGTTAAAACATACTATAACTGTGGTTGTCCACACCTGAGTTCAATTTCTCTAGCCACACCCAGGCCTGATTATTGCCACACCTGTTCACAATCAAGGCATCACTTAAATAGGAGCTGCTTGACACAGTAAGGTCCACCAGAAGATCCTTAAAAGCTACACATCATGCCGAGACCCAAAGAAATTCAGGAACAATTGAGAAAGAAAGTAATTGAGATCTATCAGTCTGGAAAGGGTTATAAAGCCATTTCCAAAGCTTTGGGAATCCAGCGAACCACAGTGAGAGCCATTATCCACAAATGGCGAAGACATGGAACAGTGGTGAACCTTCCCAGGAGTGGCCGGCCGCCCAAAATTACCCCAAGAGCGCAGCGACGACTCATCCAAGAGGTCACAAAAGACCCCACAACAACGTCCAAGGAACTGCAGGCCTCACTTGCCTCAGTTAAGGTCAGCGTTCATGCCTCCACCATCAGGAAAAGACTGGGCAAAAATGGCCTGCATGGCAGAGCTCCAAGGAGAAAACCACTGCTGAGCAAAAAGAACATCAAAGCTCGTCTCAATTTCTCCACAACACATCTTGATGATCCCCAAGACTTTTGGGACAACATTCTGTGGACCGATGAGACAAAAGTGGAACTCTTTGGAAGGTGTGTGTCCAAGTATATCTGGCGTAGAAGGAACACTGCATTTCAGAAAAAGAACATTATACCAACAGTAAGATATGGTGGTGGTAGTGTGATGGTCTGGGGCTGTTTTGCTGCTTCAGGACCTGGAAGACTTGCCGTGATAAAAGGAACTATGAATTCTGCTGTCTACCAAGAGATCCTGAAGGAGAATGTCCGACCATCTGTTCGTGTACTCAAGCTGAAACGAACTTAGGTTCTGCAGCAGGACAATGATCCTAAACACACCAGTAAGTCCACCACCGAATGGCTGAAGAAAAACAAAATGAAGACTTTGGAGTGGCCTAGCCAAAGTCCTGACCTGAATCCTATTGAGATGTTGTGGTATGACCTTAAAAAGGCCGTTCATGCTCGAAAACCCTCTAATGTAACTGAATTAGGACAATTCTGCAAAGATGAGTGGGCCAAAATTCCTCCAGGACGCTGTAAAAGCCTCATTGCACGTTATCGCAAACGCTTGGTTGCAGTTGTTGCTGCTAAGGGTGGCCCAACCAGTTATTAGGTTTAGGGGGCAATCACTTTTTCACACAGGGCCATGATGGTTTGGATTTTTTTTCACCTTTAATAATAAACACCTTCATTTACAAATTGCATTTTGTGTTTACTTGTGTTGTCCTTGACTATTGTTTAAATTGGTTTGATGTTCCGAAACACTTAAGTGTGACAAACATGCAAAGGAACAGGAAATGAGGAAGGGGGCAAACACTTTTTCACACCACTGTATACAAACTATTTGTTTGAATGAATATAAGATTCAAGACGACATAAAAACATATCCCATGCTCGTACACCTACTATACAAACCTGTAGTGACACACCACATACAGTGGAGGTTCCCACTAGTCAACTTACTTCACACAGCACTATCCCTAAATCACTTAATTCCTCCCTTATAACAAATAAATAGACCAAAATTAATGAGGATCAAAAAAATATTTTTTCCTTTTTTTTTTTTTTTTTTTTTTTTAGATTTGAGGAAACACCAAGTCAACCTGGATTTATATATGAAAAAAACCCTCACAAACCCCACTATACACTCCCAATTCAACACCAACCACAATATCGCAAACCTTACTCCTTATTCATTCTCTAAAGATGAACTATCAGTACTTCATCTGGGCCTGGGCTTTCGCCCTTTAGACCGCCTTCAAATCACTGAGACTATTAACAGACCTACACCTATTTGCACGTAATCTCACATTCAAATTCATGTTTAGTAAAGATCACACTAATTCTAATTTGGAACGACAACTCACTGAAAGCACCAAACATTTCACTATAGCTGAATTTAGGGCACTTCGCGACCGCATGCTCCTATATGATGAGGGCAGTGTGGAGGAATTTCCTTCCCCACTGTCGTCACCTTCCCAATTTTCTGATGTACCACAACCCAATTTCCCTCATAACCCTAGCGCTATTTCAAAAACTTCGTTTTTACAATAAATCTAAGAATTTCCTTTTTTTTGTTTTTTTTTGTTCTCCTCCTGGATCGCCCCTTCCCCTCCTCCCCCCCCCCCCCCCTTGTTGATATCGTTGACAACCCCTAATTTGTAATAATGTAAAATAATTTTTTTTTTCTTTTTCTCATCCATTATATATATATATATATATATATATATATATATATATGTATATGAATTATACTATTTGGTTATTATGTTATTTATTATATTCTTTGTTTCATTATAAGTGTATTATTGGAGTCTTTGTTACGTAGACTTTTTTGATATATTTTTCCTATTTTTATTTTTTTTATTTTTTTTTTATTTTTTTTTTATTAATTTTTTTTTCCCCATTTTTTCTGTTTTAGCCGTTCGTTTCCTTCCTCTTTCTCCCCCTGGCGGACATGTACACCTCCTGGCCAGGAGGGGCAGTCACCTTTGTTTCTTTCCCCTTTTGGCTTGCAGGTTCTAAGGGCTAGACATCAGTACATCTGTTGTCTTCCACCCTTCCCTAGCACACTTCCTGTGTGACGCCTTCCTGGAGTCCACCTGTTCAGTGTGGAGGTGTTGACAGTGTGTTGATTGTCTGACATCACATCCTGTTGGGGATCCCATATAACAGCAGTCTGGATTGACCGCTAGTTATGGATCTGCACTCTATATGGTGGATTGGAATTTTGCTGCTCCTCCGTTTCACTCATGACATCTGCAAACCAGGTATGTGATTACTTATTGGATCTATTATGGTTCACCTCACTACCTATTCATATTATGGCTCCTTGATGTGTCCATTTATATTATACTTAATTTTTATACTTATTGCAGGAATATTTGCCTGCTTTTGAACTGCTGAAACTGAGGAGCATTCATCCTCACTGACCAACTTTGTACAGTTGGGGAATATATTAGTCTCTATATCCTGCAATTACAGATAACATGGATCCTCAAGATGGTGATCCACACACTGCCAATTTCTGGATTGAGACATTTTCCTTGTCAGGTACAGCTATATAGTCTTGATTAATTTTACTTTCTTAATTTATGGTTATATAATACAATTTTTTCATTATATGGGTTTTTTTTTTCTTTCTGATTTTACCATGTTCCATCACGTGCATTATATCCCCCATGCCCGCCGGGGTGAGAAAATTTGAGGGGACTCGGACGCCTGCTTCCCCCTTCTTTCTTTTTTTCTTTTTTTCTTTTTTTCTTTTTTTTTATTTATTTATTTATTTATTTATTTTTTCCCCCTTTGTTCTTCGTAACAAATTCCCCTACAATCCCTTCTTTTTTGTAAATTTAATTTTATATTTCTTTTGATCTTGTTTATTTTGCGATATATATCTATATGACTGTATAAGTATATGAATTTTCTAATGTATATTTTAATTCTCAGTAGGCTTGTGCAATTCGTTTCGTAACGAATCGAAATTCAGCCGAATTTTGCATCTTTCGGACATTCGGATGCATCCGAATGTCTGAATAAAAAAAATAACAAATTACAACGAATACGAAAGAAATATAACGAATGAATTCGAATGAATTCGACATGATTCGAAATTATTTCAACTGCATTCGAAATTATTTCAACCACATTCGAAAATATTTTGTGACCCGAATTTAGGGCCATGTATCTCGGGGTCACTTGGTGCTAGACACTTAAAATTTGGATATGTTGTAGTGCCAGTATTATTGCGTTTGCATATCAAATTTGGGGTTTCTAGCTATAAGTGACCCCGAGATATGTGGCCCCAAAATCGGGTCGCAAAATGTTATTAGTTATTAGAGCAGAGAATGACATTTTGCGACCCGATTTTGGGGCCACATATCTCGGGGTCACTTATAGCTAGAAACCCCAAATTTGGTATGCAAACACAATAGTACTAGCACTACAACATATCCAAATTTGGAGTTTCTAGCACCAAGTGACCCCGAGATACATGGCCCTAAATCGGGTCACAAAATATTTTCGAATGTGGTTGAAATAATGTTGAATCATGTTGAAATAATTTCGAATGCAGTAGAAATATTTTCGAATTTGGTTGAAATATTTTCGAATGGGGCCGATTTTTCGAATTCGGTAGAAAACTAAACGAAATCCGAAAACGAATTTAAGGAAGTTAACGAATATAACTAAACGAAATTAATGAATTAACGAATTAAAACGAAACGAAACGAAACAAATTTTTTCCCTTTGCACATGTCTAATTCTCAGACTACCTCCAGATGAAGCGGATAAATTCCGCGAAACTAGTCGAGGAATCTCCAAAATGTACTCCTAGAACGGAACTCGATTATGAGTAACTGTACACAAGAAATCTGGGATACACTAGCTTTTTAAATATAATATGTTTCGCTGTATCAATATATTGTTTTTTGCTTGTGAAAAAATTCTTTCCTTGTATTAAAATTTGTACTTTTTTATTATATATTTTCTGAGTTTTATGTATTGAATCAAGTACCGGTATAGTCCAACATGCTTTTGGTATGATTGAATTTGGAATTGGTATAGGGAGCTCTTTATCACATCTCCCCTACCTTCACAATTTTCAATCTACCTCCTTTCCCCTTGAATTATTACTGGATGATGGTACTTTCTATATGAATAGTTATTATATGGGAGGCTATACTTCATTATTTTTTGGCTAAATTCTGAATTTTCTAATTTCCGACTTTCTTATTTTGAATTTCTGAATTTCCAAGTTCCAATTTCCAAATTTAAAATTTCAGAATTTCGAATATCTGAGTTTCAAATTTTGAATTTCCAAATTTAAAATGTCAGAATTTAGAATTTTCTGAGTTTCGAATTTCTGGGATTCTAATTTAGAATTTCCGAGTTTCGAATATTTAAATGTAGGGATGCACCGAAATTTCGGCCGCCGAAACATATCGGCCGAAAATGCCCTTTTCGGCAATTTGCCGAAAGGAAAAAACAGCCGATAATTGAGCCGAAAATGGGGCGGGGCCTGGGCGGAACTCCGCCCCCGCCCCGCCCCTGGTGCCTCCCATGATGGGGGTGAATAGCGCAGGACTGATGCAGCCAGCGATGCCCCTCTGCAGTGAAGAGAGCCGTCTGGTTGAATAGAGCGCTCTATTCAACCAGACGGCTCTCTTCACTGCAGAGGGGCATCGCTGTCTGCATCACAGGGGGCAACACACACTGGCTGCATCACAGGGGGCCACACACACTGGCTGCATCACAGAGGGCCACACACACTGGCTGCATCACAGGGGGCCACACACACTGGCTGCATCACAGGGGGCCACACACACTGGCTGCATCACAGGGGGCCACACACACTGGCTGCATCACAGGGGGCCACACACACTGGCTGCATCACAGGGGGCCACACACACTGGCTGCATCACAGGGGGCCACACACACTGGCTGCATCACAGGGGGCCACACACACTGGCTGCATCACAGGGGGCCACACACACTGGCTGCATCACAGGGGGCAACACACACTGGCTGCATAACAGGGGGCCACACACACTGGCTGCATCACAGGGGGCCACACACACTGGCTGCACTTATCTCTTATCAGGTCGCCAGTCTCTGACCACCTCCTGTACCGTGTCGCCAGGCTCTGACCACCTCCTGTACCGTGTCGCCAGGCTCTGAACACCTCCTGTACCGTGTCGCCAGGCTCTGACCACCTCCTGTACCGTGTCGCCAGGCTCTGACCACCTCCTGTACCGTGTCGCCAGGCTCTGACCACCTCCTGTACCATGTCCCCAGCCTCTGACCACCTCCTGTACCATGTCCCCAGCCTCTGACCACCTCCTGTACCATGTCCCCAGCCTCTGACCACCTCCTGTACCATGTCCCCAGCCTCTGACCACCTCCTGTACCATGTCCCCAGCCTCTGACCACCTCCTGTACCATGTCCCCAGTCTCTGACCATCTCCTGTATAAAAATATTTTTTGAAAACAGTCATTTTCGGTATCGGTGCTGTTTCGGTATCTGTTTCGGTTTTCGGCCTAGTGTATTTTTCATTTTCGGTATCGGTTTCGGCACCAAAAAACCCATTCGGTGCATCCCTATTTAAATGTCAAATTTCCAAAATTCTGAAATTCAAAATTTAAGAAATTCGATATTTCCAAAATTCTCATTTGAAAATTCGAAATTTTGGAAATTCAAAATTTCAGAGATTTGAAATTTTGGAAATTCGGAAATTCTAAAAATTTGAAATTAGGAAATTCAAAAATTTGAAATTTCATAAATTTGAAAATTCAAAAATTTGGAAATCTGAAATTCCCAAAGTAAGAATGAAAATTTGAAAATTCAAAAGAATGAAAATCTGAAAATCTGAAATAATAAATATTAAATTAGAGATAGTGGAATTTTCTTTCAAATTTAACTGAACGTAACGAGTATGAATTCATCTAAATTTACAAATTATCTGAAATAACGAATCTAAACAAAAGTAGCAATCTAATAATAATAAATAGCAATAATAATAACAAAACCTTTTTATTATTAATTATGAATTTGTTCCATTCCATTTGTTTAGATGCGGCATTCGTTATTTCAAATAATTCCTAACTTCAGATACATTTGTATTTGTTACATTCACTAACAGCCAAATTTGAAAGGAAATTCCAATACCTAGAATTTAATAGTTATTATTTCAAATTTTACAGATTTTGTTGCTTTTTTTTTCATATTTGAAAATTTTTGGATTTTCAAAATTTTGAATTCCAAAACTTCAGAAATGGAAAATTCTGAAATTGTAAAAATTCTGAAATTCAGGAATTAAAAATTCGGATTTTCAATTTCGGAATTTTCTAATTTCCGAATTTCAAATAAAAGCAAAAAAAGAATGAAAAGAAAACAAATGAATTTTTTGTCAGTGCACATGTCTACCTGAGATCTCTAAACAGGGCAGTGACTCTCTCGGTGTCACCAGCGGCTTCTTCTTCTACTTTCCTCCGGTGTTCCTGCAGACTCTGGACTCTTTCCTCCGTCTCCTCTCTCTTTGTCAGAAGTTTCTGCAGAACATTCCTCAGTGTCTCCTTCTTCTTCTCAGAAGCCTCATCCAGTGTCTCCATCTTATGTCCTGTGTGTTCTCCAATCATACAACAAGACATACAGATACAGGTCTCATCCTCAGTACAGTAATACTCCAGGATCTTCTTATGGACGGAGCATTTCCTGCTCTCCATGGACAAGGTGGGGTCACATAAGACGTGTTCTGGGGACTTTTTGTGGACTCTCAGGTGTTTATCACATAGAGAAACTTCACAGAGCAGACAGGATCTAACAGCAGGTACAGGAGAGTCCACACAGTGAGTACAGAAGACCCCGGACTCCTCTTGATCTTGATGAGGAGACAGGAAAGTCTCTGCTATGTTACGTAGTTTCATGTTCTTCTGCAGTGCAGGCCGATCCGGAAACTTCTCTCTGCATTCAGGACAGGAATATCCTCCAGACCCCTCCTGTGTATCCAGCACACCATCAATACAGACCCGGCAGAAGTTGTGACCACATCTCAGGGTTACAGGATCGGTATAAATGTTCAGACAGACGGAACATTCCAACTCAGCTCTCAGATCACCAGACGCCATCGCTGACAGCAGAAGAGAAACGAGACTGAAAGTCTCTGACACCGGAGAGGAATGTGGATGGGGGAGGGGTGACGTCCTCCTACACAGGGTGAGGCTGGATGAATATTATAGGACACGGAGATCAGAGTACAGAAGGGAGGAGATTCGTTTTGCAGTAGTAATGAGAATTATACCTCCCAACATTAGAAGAGAGAAAGAGGGAAAGACGGATGTGGAGAAGACATGCGGAGCACTAAGTGCAATGACATGAAAAGTGGAGATGAGTACATCATGATGAAAAGGAAATTGGTTATATAACCATCTGAAGATTTACCCCCCTTCATGGCCAGGCCATTTTTTGTGATACGACACTGTGTTACTTTAACTGACAATTGGGTCGTCATGAAACACGGTACATACATTCAATATATAGCAATTTTCCCACAAAGCTTCTTCTGGTGGTATTTGATCCCCACTGCATTTTTAGCGCTATAAAATAAAAAAATATATATATTTTTTAATTTTTTTTTTAATATATTTTTTTAGCTTTTGTTATAAAACATATCCAATAAAAACATTTAAAAAATCAAATTTCTTCATCAATTTAGTCTAATATGTATTCTGCTACATGTTTTTGGTAAAAAAATCCCAATAAGTGTGTATTATTGATTGGTTTGCAGAAACACCAAAGCATCTACAAACTATGGGATAGATGAGGGGTAGGCGACCCCAGGCATGGGTGCCGGTGTCCTGTTGAATAATGTCTCTCATAGAGAAATGCATCCTATGCACTGCGCATGCGCAGTACACCACATCACTTTAGCTGATATCCTGATCAGCTGGTGTGACGTATCGACTGGGCATGCTCAGTTCGTCAGCTGCGAGGAGAGAGAATCTAAATGTAAGATTCTTCCTGACTCTCTGCGCATGCGCACAACGTCGTAGGGTCCGAAAACGCTTGTTATTAGACGGATTGTGGGGTGATCTTGTAGCTTTCATTTCTGGATGTGGACAGAGCTTGTTTCTGGATGTGGAAGGTGGTTGCTTTTGGCTGTATTTGGTCTTTTCTTAGACGGTGGGAGTTGCACATTGTCGTGAATACAGTATATTTATACAACACTGTAAAGGAGCACTCCTATGGGGGGGCATCTGATTTATGGAGGGGCTCCGCTGGGGGAGATCTGATTTATGGAGGGGCTCCGCTGAGGAGACATCTGATATAAGGAGGAACTCCGCTGGGGGAAATCTGATTTATGCAGGGGGTCTGCTGGGGGACATCTGATTTATGGAGGGGCTCTGCTGGGAGACATCTGATTTATGGAGGGGCTCTGCTGGGAGACATCTGATTTATGGAGGGGCTGTGCTGGGGGACATCTGATTTATGGAGGGGCTCTGCTGGGGGACATCTGATTTATGGAGGGGCTCCGCTGGGAGACATCTGATTTATGGAGGGGCTCTGCTGGGGGACATCTGATTTATGGAGGGGCTCCCCTGAGGATACATCTGATTTATGGGGGGGGCTCTGCTGGTGACATCTGATTTATGGAGAATACAAAACCAATTTTTTCCTCTAGTGGGACTTTAATTAGGCAGTAGTCTTCAAAGTTTGTAACAAAGTATAAATTGTATTGCCATAAAGAGGAAAATCACATAAATAACAATAAGAACTTAGGGATGCACAGTGATTATTAGAGGATGCACAAAAAACTACAGTGTTAATATACCAACATATTAGGGATAATATCACCACGAATATCGATCCCAGCTCAATAATGGGACCAAAAAACGTCCCGACGCGTTTCAAGGTTGTTAAGAGATCTAACCTCTTCTTCAGGGGCTGGTGATGTATTACATTCCCATCTATAAGCATTATAAGAAGACACAAGTAATGGTAAACAAACAGTATTTGGAGATAGTTGATCTTTTTCAAACACTATTTGAATAAAGAAAAGATCAAAAAATTGTATGGTATATTCTAACCATGTAATGCTGTACATCGCTGTTCAGAGGGCATCCAACATATTAGAAAGGTGTAATGGAGGAATGTCTGCCAGCCGGCATCAGATCTGTAACCCGATGAGAAGAACCCGGGGGGTACAAGTGGATTCGGCACTCGAGCTGCACACAAGGGGCGGATTCCACCCAAGAATGGTAATGTAGCCAAGTAGCTCTATGATCAAAAACAAAGAGATCAAACAACCAATCAGCGACATGGGATTCTCTTCAATTAGCTGAGTGTGAAACACTGAGCCAATGAGAGGAGTTTAAATATGTACATCACTCCTATAGACAGGCAAAATCTCAATCATAAAGAAAAATCTCTCAAGTTGCTCAATGAGTATGATGTCCCTACTTAGGGTGTCCCTAATATCAACGCAAAATAACTGAAATTGAAAAGGAATTGGAACCAATATATAGGGAAAACTATTAACCAACAATACTGCACAAAACGAGCAGAAGAAAAAAAAGAGTGATTGTAAACAAAGAAAAAAATGTGATAAGCTGTAAGCTGCTGACACGCTAAAATTAGGGATTTTTTTGCTAAGGAAACATGTCAAAGGTAAAGTGTAAGCGCTCATCTTATGTGTTTTTAGTAGTCATACATATTCCTGTGTCTCAAAGTACATATAAGGTGACCCCAAGGCAAAAGGAGAAATATTACAATTTGGTGACAAAGAAAATGACTATAAAATTATCTATAAATATATATGTGAAAACCACAAAATAGAGACTGTGTGGGTAAAAATTATCCCAGTGAAAAAGAAGCCAAACAATGACTATAATTATATACAAACATTGCTAGTAATAAATGATAAAAGTCCATAAACAGGCGTATGGTCCATATGAGAATGTGCAAAGTATCAATCCAAACGTATTGTGCTGACAACCAAGGTTCAGTGATATTAAACCGGAGGAGATGTTGTTTCACCCTGTGACGGTCCCACCACCTTATAAGGTACAGGCTTACCGGATCTAGATGACCCTAGCAGACATACGTCTCAGGGGTCAATCAAAGCTTATGGTCCTAGCCAAGGGTTGGATGTATCAATCGTGCCGTATACGATCACCACAAACGACTAGATGTAATCACAGTTCTTCATATGTATGTGTAAATCCGACAACAACTCAGGCATGGAAGATGAAGAAACAAAGCCAACATGGCATAATAACGTTTTTTTTAAAAAGACCTTTAATAAAAAATATTCTAAAACTCACATTTCCAGAATGGATAGTAAAGCATGTCAGAGAGACAAAGGTGGCAGTAGCGGAGTCTTCCCGACGCGTTTCGACCTACAGGTCATCATCTGGGGTGGGCTCCTGCTACTGTCATACTGCCTTATATAGGTGCTTGTACAATAAACTAATGCATTTACCCCAAGTGTCATAATCAAGCCCACTTCCGGTTTTCAAAATGGCGGACGGGCGTGCGTTCCACGCCTCCATTGTTATGCGTTCCACCCATATAACCAATCTGTTTAGGCCTGAAGGGCATAATTAGAAATGGTAATCAGTCAACTTCCGGTTATAACGGAAATGGCGGTGTGGCGTGCGTTCCACGCCTCAACAGGCATGCGTTCCACCCATTCACAGTAAACTGTGATGAAAAAAAGAAGGAAGGGTACTTACTTAATAAAATGATATAACCACTAACAGGAATGTGGGGCCATCCCCTTATATATATTTGCGTTTATTCCGACTTGGATAGGAAGGCATGGGGGTATATTAAGCTCTCATTAGAAATCCCAGCACGAAAACCGGAAGTGTGCGTCTATGATCACACAGGAACCGGAAATAGGTAAGCATCACTTCCGGTACGGAACGAAAATGGAAACGAGGCTTGGATATGTAAACAACATTATCTCCTCTCTAATGCTGCTGTAAGTGTGCCACAATGACACCTAGTGGCCAAGAAATAGAATAAAACTTGACAATAATAAAAGAGCTATACATAACATATATCCCATTATACATGGTGTGTATCGCATGATAAAGATTTATAATCCTGTGATTTAAACAAACTGTCTTGACACAGAAGATATACATGTATAAAACTAGTATAGCCAAAACCAAAAAAGGGGAACATAAAATAAAATAAAATAAAAATGAAAATAAGTACAGACTGCTTAATAAAATATACCTGCAAATAAATTTTGTGATACCAGATTACGCATTGCACATAGCATCTATGAGTCATCTATAAAAGCATTAATGTCCCACTCTACGTTCATACCGAGTGGAGAGTGGGATTGGAGCTCATAGATCCAAAAAGTCTCCAACCTGGAGACCCCACGTGTAAGGGGACCCCCTCTCCAGGGTGGGGTGTACCTGTCTATCGCGACAAATTGTGTGCCCCTTAAATCGTTGTTGTGACATTCCCTATAATGTCTAGACACAGTATGTTTAGACAATTTACTTTTGATCAAAGAAATATGTTCACCAACCCTTGTGGAAAAAGGCCTGGTGGTACGGCCGACATACTGTTTCCCACAAGGGCAGGTTATTAAATAGACCACATATTTGGTCTTACAGGTACAGAAACACTTAATTGAATATCTTCTCCCTGTTACTGTAGATGTAAATTCTGAAATTTTTCGTTGAGTCAATGCATTATGTTGGCATACGCTACATTTTTTACACGGGTAGTAACCTACCAAGTTGTGAAAAAAAGTAGGCTGGATGGGGGCATTAATGATATTGGGGGCTATTTTACTTTGTAGAGTCGGGGCCCCTCTAAACAAAACGTTGGCTTTTTCAGGAAGACTTGGACCAAGCACAGGGTCCTTTCTCAAAATGTCCCAATGCTTACTGAAGATCTTTTTCACTTGCCTATGTTGTATATTAAAGGTGGTTATAAAAGACCACCTAAATTTATCATTGTCATTCCGAGGGGTTTTGACCTGCAAAAGAGTATCCCTATTTATATATGAAACATCCTGTAGTTGTTTTTCCAAAGTAGCCGCATGATATCCCTTGTCCAAAAACTGTTCTTTTAAACGGTTCGCCTGCTCGAGAAAAATGCGATCATCCGTACAGTTACGACGTAGTCTAATAAATTGACTACGAGGGACAGAGGTGAGCCAACTTTTATGGTGGCAGCTATCGATGGCAATGTAGCTATTACGGTCGGTGGACTTGAAATGTGTTTTAAAATTGAAACCCCCTGACGTGATTCCAATTTCCAAGTCTAAAAATTGTATTTTATCAATGCTGGTCTGATAGGGTAATGAAATTCCCCTATCATTGTTGTTTAAACCACTGAAAAATTCACAGAGCGCTTCAGGGGTGCCTCCCCATAGGAGGAGGATGTCGTCTATATAACGGACCCACAAAATCAATGATGGGCTCCGCTGAGCATAGACGACATCCTCCTCCCATTTGGCCATGAAGAGATTGGCCAAACTAGGCGCAAATTTGGCCCCCATGGCCACCCCCCTTTTTTGCGAATAGTACTGACCATCAAACCAAAAGTAACTATGGCTAGTGGCGAATTCTAATAATTCTATGATGTAATCACGTTGGCAAGGAACTAGTGTGTGTTCTTGATCTAAAAAGAAACGAACCGCTTGGATCCCCTTATCCTGTGGGATACAGGTATAAAGGGATGCCACATCCGCTGTGGCTATACCATAAAAGTTGGCTCACCTCTGTCCCTCGTAGTCAATTTATTAGACTACGTCGTAACTGTACGGATGATCACATTTTTCTCGAGCAGGCGAACCGTTTAAAAGAACAGTTTTTGGACAAGGGATATCATGCGCCTACTTTGGAAAAACAACTACAGGAGGTTTCATATATAAATAGGGATACTCTTTTGCAGGTCAAAACCCCTCGGAATGACAATGATAAATTTAGGTGGTCTTTTATAACCACCTTTAATATACAACATAGGCAAGTGAAAAAGATCTTCAGTAAGCATTGGGACATTTTGAGAAAGGACCCTGTGCTTGGTCCAAGTCTTTCCTGAAAAAGCCAACGTTTTGTTTAGAGGGGCCCCGACTCTACAAAGTAAAATAGCCCCCAATATCATTAATGCCCCCATCCAGCCTACTTTTTTTCACAACTTGGTAGGTTACTACCCGTGTAAAAAATGTAGCGTATGCCAACATAATGCATTGACTCAACGAAAAATTTCAGAATTTACATCTACAGTAACAGGGAGAAGATATTCAATTAAGTGTTTCTGTACCTGTAAGACCAAATATGTGGTCTATTTAATAACCTGCCCTTGTGTGAAACAGTATGTCGGCCGTACCACCAGGCCTTTTTCCACAAGGGTTGGTGAACATATTTCTTTGATCAAAAGTAAATTGTCTAAACATACTGTGCCTAGACATTATAGGGAATGTCACAACAACGATTTAAGGGGCACACAATTTGTCGCGATAGACAGGTACACCCCACCCTGGAGAGGGGGTCCCCTTACACGTGGGGTCTCCAGGTTGGAGACTTTTTGGATCTATGAGCTCCAATCCCACTCTCCACTCGGTATGAACGTAGAGTGGGACATTAATGCTTTTATAGATGACTCATAGATGCTATGTGCAATGCGTAATCTGGTATCACAAAATTTATTTGCAGGTATATTTTATTAAGCAGTCTGTACTTATTTTCATTTTTATTTTATTTTATTTTATGTTCCCCTTTTTTGGTTTTGGCTATACTAGTTTTATACATGTATATCTTCTGTGTCAAGACAGTTTGTTTAAATCACAGGATTATAAATCTTTATCATGCGATACACACCATGTATAATGGGATATATGTTATGTATAGCTCTTTTATTATTGTCAAGTTTTATTCTATTTCTTGGCCACTAGGTGTCATTGTGGCACACTTACAGCAGCATTAGAGAGGAGATAATGTTGTTTACATATCCAAGCCTCGTTTCCATTTTCGTTCCGTACCGGAAGTGATGCTTACCTATTTCCGGTTCCTGTGTGATCATAGACGCACACTTCCGGTTTTCGTGCTGGGATTTCTAATGAGAGCTTAATATACCCCCATGCCTTCCTATCCAAGTCGGAATAAACGCAAATATATATAAGGGGATGGCCCCACATTCCTGTTAGTGGTCATATCATTTTATTAAGTAAGTACCCTTCCTTCTTTTTTTCATCACAGTTTACTGTGAATGGGTGGAACGCATGCCTGTTGAGGCGTGGAACGCACGCCACACCGCCATTTCCGTTATAACCGGAAGTTGACTGATTACCATTTCTAATTATGCCCTTCAGGCCTAAACAGATTGGTTATATGGGTGGAACGCATAACAATGGAGGCGTGGAACGCACGCCCGTCCGCCATTTTGAAAACCGTAAGTGGGCTTGATTATGACACTTGGGGTAAATGCATTAGTTTATTGTACAAGCACCTATATAAGGCAGTATGACAGTAGCAGGAGCCCACCCCAGATGATGACCTGTAGGTCGAAACGCGTCGGGAAGACTCCGCTACTGCCACCTTTGTCTCTCTGACATGCTTTACTATCCATTCTGGAAATGTGAGTTTTAGAATATTTTTTATTAAAGGTCTTTTTAAAAAAAACGTTATTATGCCATGTTGGCTTTGTTTCTTCATCTTCCATGCCTGAGTTGTTGTCGGATTTACACATACATATGAAGAACTGTGATTACATCTAGTCGTTTGTGGTGATCGTATACGGCACGATTGATACATCCAACCCTTGGCTAGGACCATAAGCTTTGATTGACCCCTGAGACGTATGTCTGCTAGGGTCATCTAGATCCGGTAAGCCTGTACCTTATAAGGTGGTGGGACCGTCACAGGGTGAAACAACATCTCCTCCGGTTTAATATCACTGAACCTTGGTTGTCAGCACAATACGTTTGGATTGATACTTTGCACATTCTCATATGGACCATACGCCTGTTTATGGACTTTTATCATTTATTACTAGCAATGTTTGTATATAATTATAGTCATTGTTTGGCTTCTTTTTCACTGGGATAATTTTTACCCACACAGTCTCTATTTTGTGGTTTTCACATATATATTTATAGATAATTTTATAGTCATTTTCTTTGTCACCAAATTGTAATATTTCTCCTTTTGCCTTGGGGTCACCTTATATGTACTTTGAGACACAGGAATATGTATGACTACTAAAAACACATAAGATGAGCGCTTACACTTTACCTTTGACATGTAACCAATATATAGGCAATTGACTTCTTTTAAGGACCATGTCCTATATGAGAAATATGATAAGGAACTTAATGAATCATTGGAACACTTTAATAAAGAAATTCTAATTAAAAAAAGAAAAGAAGTTCTTTAGGGACAAGGCTGCCTTTCAGCAATCACGGGTTTTCAATTGGAGAAATCATAATACTATAACAACCAGATACCAAGGACATCATCACAAGAATGCTAAAAATGACAACTTGTTATCTGGAGCGTCCTCTCTATGGTCCCTCTTGTCAAGAGTTTCGAGTAGACAGAAGCCCTCGCGGAAATCAAAGAGAAACTCCCAGGGTGGGGTTCACAGGAAAAAATCCCTAAAAAACGGGTTACCAATCCCTCCATTCAGGCTGGCTTTGCCAGCCCAGGCCTGGGGGTAGGCAAAACAGGGGGTATAGTTCCCTCACATTTGACGACAAACGATGTCCCATTGGGGAATGAAGCGTTTGCCTCGGCTCCCGTTGTGGACAATTTTTTAGTGAAACCGATCGAAAATGCGACCTTATGAGAGGTATGAATCCTGATGGAGCATTCCCTCCTAATAAGGAGACTATCAATTTAAATGTGGTAAATCTATCATCCATACGAACTTAGTGACGTTGAAGTTATCAGTTTTAAGTAAAGGGCTAAGTTTCTGTCCCAATCAGGACATAGACAGATTTGAAGCCAAAAAATAGATATACAGTTCTTTGCGCGCAAATTCATTCTAAAACAACTCTATTCTAGAGATATACCTAAACAATCTAGTTTTAAACCACAAGAACTTACGGCCTTGGACAATCTAATATCTCTCTTGGATGAGAATGAATCGCCCGATTTTATTGACCAGATTGATCTGGAACAATTATTAGACATGTGCATTCGTTTTCGTCCGAATGCATTTTCGTCCGAATTTCAGCTATTTTCGTTTTCATTTTGACAAACGATAACGAAAGCACAAAATCCGAAAAACGAAAGATCCAATTGTTACAACAGTTCGATATAGAATAGGAGTTTCGACATGACTCTGACAATAACAATCTGTGTCTATAGAACCTGAGGTCGAATGTGCCTAACCTTACCTCTATTAGTCCAAGATTATATAGAGAAAATATTCGACAGAAAAAAAAGATTTGACAGAGAGAAAAGATTCTGCAAGTTACTGTCCTAAAAAGTGTTTGGGGACCCCGGGTCCTGCTCCAGGGGACATGGATCAATGCAAAAAAAAGTTTTAAAAACGGCCGTTTTTTCGGGAGCAGTGATTTTAATAATGCTTAAAGTGAAACAATAAAAGTGTAATATTCCTTTAAATTTCGTAGGGGGGGTTGTCTATAGTATGCCTGTGAAGGGGCGCATGTTTCTGGTGCTTAGAACTTTCCCTGCACAAAGTGTCATTTATGCAGGAAAAAAAGTCCTTTAAAATCACTCGCAGCTATTATGAATTGTCGGCTCCGTAATACAGAGAACACTCATTGAAAGTCATTGATAAAAAAATAAATAAATACATTTAAAAAAAGCGTGGGGGTCCCCCAAATTCAATTACCAGGCCCTTCAGGTCTGGTGTGGATATTAAGGGGAACCCTGCCTCAAATTTAAGAAAAAATTTGACGTGGGGTTCCCCCTAAATATCCATAACCAGACCCTTCAGGTCTGGTATGGATATTAAGGGGAACCCCGCATCAAATTTAAAAAAAAATTGACGTGGGGTTCCCCCTAAAAATCCATACCAGACCCTTTATCCGAGCACGCAACCTGGCAGGCCGCAGGAAAAGAGGGGGGACGAGAGAGCGGCCCCCCCTCCCTCCTGAACCGTACCAGGCCACATGCCCTCAACATTGGGAGGATGCTTTGGGGGTCTGTGACCCCTCAAAGCAGCTTGTCCCCATGTTGATGAGGACAAGGGCCTCATCCCCACAACCGTGGCCGGTGGTTGTGGAGGTCTGCGGGCGGGGGGCTTATCAGAATCTGGAAGCCCCCTTTAACAAGTGGACCCCCAGATCCCGCCCCCCCCCGTTTGAAATGGTAAGGGGGTACAAAAGTACCCCTACCATTTCACAAAGAAAGTGTAAAAAATAGTTAAATAAGACAAACACACTTTTGAAAAATATCTTTATTAAAAATAAAAAAAATAAAAAAAAGATTCCAGCGGCGGTAATCCACTCTTGCTATCCAGCGACGGACGGTCATCTCTCCAGCGATGGCTCATCTCATCCAGCGCAGCGAATCCTCCATCCTTCTTCTGTCTCCGTGGAGGACAAGGATTCCGGCGGCTGACGTTTCTTATATACGGAGGGTGGGGCCATCCGTAACCTGACCCCGCCCCCCTCTGACGCAAGGGGAAACCCGGGGTTCCCTGTGACGTATGGGTGACCACGCACCCCTCTGATGTAACACAGGCAGGTTTCCGTTACATCAGAGGGGGTGGGGTCACCCATACGTCACGGGGAACCTCGGGTTTCCCCTTGCGTCAGAGGGGGGCGGGGTCAGGTGACAGGTGGCCCCGCCCTCCGTATATAAGAAACGTCAGCCGCCGGAATCCTTGCAGTGTCTCCTCTGCAGAGACAGAAGAAGGATGGATTCGCTGCGCTGGATGAGATGAGCCAGCGCTGGAGAGATGACCGTCCGTCGCTGGATAGCAAGAATGGATTACCACCGCTGGAATCTTTTTTTTATTTTTTTTATTTTTAATAAAGATATTTTTCAAAAGTGTGTTTGTCTTATTTAACTATTTTTTACACTTTCTTTGTGAACTGGTAGGGGTACTTTTGTACCCCCTTACCATTTCAAACAGGGGGGGCCGGGATTTGGGGGTTCCCTTGTTAAAGGGGCTTCCAGATTCTGATAAGCCCCCCGCCCGATGACCTCCACAACCACCGGCCACGGTTGTGGGGATGAGGCCCTTGTCCTCATCAACATGGGGACAAGGTGCTTTGAGGGGTCACAGACCCCCAAAGCATCCTCCCAATGTTGAGGGCATGTGGCCTGGTACGGTTCAGGAGGGAGGGTGGGCCCCTCTCTCGTCCCCCCCTCTTTTCCTGCGGCCTGCCAGGTTGCGTGCTCGGATAAAGGGTCTGGTATGGATTTTTAGGGGGACCCCCACATCAATTTTTTTTTAAATTTGATGCGGGGTTCCCCTTAATATCCATACCAGACCTGAAGGGTCTGGTTATGGATATTTAGGGGGAACCCCACGTCAATTTTTTTCTTAAATTTGAGGCAGGGTTCCCCTTAATATCCATACCACACCTGGTAATTGAATTTGGGGGACCCCCACGCTTTTTTTTTTTTATTTTTTTTTTATTTTTTTTAATCAATGACTTTCAATGAGTGTTCTCTGTATTACGGAGCCGACAATTCATAATAGCTGCGAGTGATTTTAAAGGACTTTTTTTCCTGCATAAATGACACTTTGTGCAGGGACAGTTCTAAGCACCAGAAACATGCGCCCCTTCACAGGCATACTATAGACACCCCCCCCTACGAAATTTAAAGGAATATTACACTTTTATTGTTTCACTTTAATCATTATTAAAATCACTGCTCCTGAAAAAACGGCCGTTTTTAAAACTTTTTTTTGCATTGATACATGTTCCCTGGGGCAGGACCCGGGTCCCCAAACACTTTTTAGGACAGTAACTTGCAAATTAGTCTTTAAAATTAGCACTTTAGATTTTGAATGTTGGAGTCCCATAGACTTTAACAGGGGTTCTAAAGTATGCTATATACTAGCTCCGTCGAATCTTCTTTATACATTCGACAGACACCATAAGCCTTAAAGACAGATTCGACCGTAATTCATGTGGATTTTCGGACTAATGCAATTTTTGAACGAAAAACAAAATAAATAAAAACGAATTTCGGGAGTAACTAAATAAATTAAGTTTTCGGACGAAAACGAAATTCCGAAACAAAATATTTTACTCTGCACATGTCTAACAATTATTAGGTCGGTTCGATCAATCAGATCTACCAAGCTTCTCTACTAATCCTTTTAAGAAAAAATCTGGCAAGTTTCCAGCTTTGAACATCAATCCCAATGTCCTGGCCTTTGTCAGATTAACTTGTAACGAAGTCCGTAAAATTTCTATCACATCCAAGGAACAATCAAATTTAAATCCTAGTGAACGTGAGGCCTTGAAATCTCTAGCCACTAATCCCTCGATCACTATTAAATCTTCAGACAATGGAGGGAACATTGTCCTAATGGACAATGGTCAATATGAGGCAGTGTGTCGTAACATATTGTCTAATAGACAGTGGTACTGCAAGATCGCCTCAACCAAGATCGATAAATTCAATCGAAAATTCTATAAACTCATAGACGAGTCAAATATACTCACTCGATCTGTATATGACTATGTTAGGACTGCTTTACCACGCATTCCTACTTTCTACACATTGCCCAACCTACACAAGGACCTACTTCACCCCACTGGCAGACCAATTATCTCGGGCAATGGGTCGTTGATAGAGAAACTCAGTAAATTTGTCGACGGCCACTTGCGACCGTTTGTATTTAAATTACCCAGCCATACTCTGGATACTTTACATCTTTTACAGATGTTGGAGGATATTTATATTCCTCCAGGGTCATTATTGGTAGCCTTGGATGTTGAAGCCCTCTACAGTTCGATTCCGAACGATAGAGGGCTTTCATGTATTCGCCATGTGCTTCTGCAGGATGGCAAGTTGGGTGAGGAAAAAATTTGTTTCCTGATTGATGCCTTGGACTTCATTTTGAATTATAATCACTTCATGTTTCATGGGGTCCATTTCCTCCAGGTACAGGGGGCTGCGATTGGGACATCTTGTGCCCCATTGTATGCCAACCTTTACCTGGGGGAATGGGAAAATATGCTTGCCACTTCCGAACCACTACGTCCTTTCATGGAAAAGGTGATACTATGGCGTCATTATATCGATGACATTTTCCTGGTATGGGACGACATGTCTGACTCTCTTCGGGAGTTTTTTAACCAGTTGAACAACAATGAGTTCATTCTGACATTCACAATGGCATATGATGAAAAGAAGATTAAATTTCTAGACTTAACCATTCATCGACATCCGGATGGATTTTTGACTAGTTCCCTATTCCGTAAACCGACGGCTTATAACTCCATTCTACATGCCACCAGCTTTCACCCACAGCCCCTCATTCGGTCAATTCCATATAGTCAATACCTACGTTTCAGGAGGAACTGTACTGATGACGATGTCTTTCAAAAAGAGGCTGACGCATTGAGGGACAGACTCCTGGTACGTGGGTATTCTAAAAAATGCTTGAAGAAAGCATTCAAACGAGCTAAGGCCAAAACTAGACGGGAACTCATACATCATCCCAAATCGAAGCAAAATCAAACTAATCCAGTAAGAATTATAACTACATTTTCCAACCAACATAAAAGTCTACAGAACATAGTACAACGGTATTGGCATGTACTGAAAATGGATCCCACCATTGGTCCCTTTGTTTCGGATCAACCCTCTTTCACATTCAGACGGGCTAAATCGATTGGTGATAGTCTGGTGTCTAGTGAATATTTGGGTGGAGGGGGCAAACGTGACCCCTGTAAACGGATGGGAACCTTCAGATGTGGTGGGAGTCCATACTGCCAATTCATGAACATCAGTTCAAACATTAGACTTCCAAATGGCGAAAAATACAAACCTTGACACTACGCGAATTGTAAGACGATTGGTGTTATATACTTACTATTGTGTGACTGTTTGTGCTATTATGTAGGTAAGACAAATCAAGAATTCTGGAGACGGGCATACTGCCACATTGCTGCAATGAAATCATGCAACCCAGACTTACCTCTTGGGCGACATGTCACTGCGGTCCATGCGGGAACTTTTCCACATGTCTCGTTTCTGATCTTGGATGGCGTACATTCTGGGTTGCGTGGAGGCGATTGGAACAAAATCCTTCTGCAATGCGAGCAGAGATGGATTTATCGCCTCCAGGCAACCAAACCTCCTGATCTCAATGATGCTGTCTCATTCCAACCCTTTCTCGAGGGGTTTACCTCGGGGGGGGACCGCATTAAGGCCAATATGTCTCAATATTATTAACCCAGTTGGTAGTAATTGGGTAATTGGAGTTTTTGAATCATAATGTCTAACATTTGGATTAACAACAACTAGCGGTACGTAAAAGTGATACCATTATAAGCTCTAACCGTGGCATTAATCATTTGGACTGTGTGACCTCAATTCCAAGTATTCCAATATTCTCTTTTTTATCTTGGGAGGAGTTTCTGCATCTGTAATTTAATGCTATATATATTTATATATCCATCTGGACTATGTATAGTTGAAAATTGCAGACCATATTATTAATTGGCGATTCCCATAGGAGATCTACGTTGTACTTTCCTGTGCTGTAATGACCCCTGTTATTTTCTCCATATTTTGTATGAATAATGCTCTCTATATTTATGCATTCTATATGTTTCTTAAATCTTATTTTGACTTCTCATGGATGCCCTTCCCCTCTTTTCGTTATCTTATCCAGTGGGTTCTGTGTATAGGTTCTTTCCCTGTGTGGTATATCGCCCTTAAGTATAGTGGAGGGGTCTCTGCCTTCTGGGATTCTTTTCTGACATCTCAATGAGTTTGGGAGAGTATGATTGTGGATCGGCATTTTTCGGGGGGCGGCACACTCGGCGCACGGGGGCCACGGTGTCATTTTTTTTGTTATGGACCCTTGTGGCCGCCGTACTTCTGGCTGCCTGGGCTGGAGACTGTGTTGTCTCATGTTGCCCTGGTGACCGGCGTGCCTTGAGCGATCGACGCGGACGCTGGTCACCTCCCTCCCCATGATCACTCCCCCTTTGGGGGCGCATACCATAACGCCATTGCAATTTTTAGGGCCTGTCGTTGCGAAGGAGTTGGGGGCGGGCCTGTGCGCCGATGGTTCGGGGGGGCGTTTCCTTCCCTCCCTCCCTTCTTTCAATATTTTTATTAATTTTGCAAAAAGAACAAAACAAGAAAAGAAGAGCATCTCCCCTTTCCAAAACCAGGGAGTGCTTAAAGACATTCCAGTGTTTGACAAACGTTACAGAAAGCAGAAAGCAGTCTCTTTTACATTTGAAAAGGAGCAGTAATCCAGAAAGGCAGATGTGAGGAATATGCATTACTAAGGCCTCAGACTATACACCAATACCAGATAGGGAGATGGACTGCTGGGGGGAAGCCGTTCCCCACCCCAAGGGGAGCACACTGTGGAGACGGCTTCTCACCCCAACCCCATCTCTGAATGGCACACAAGAAAAAGTGTACCAGTGGGCTGCTCATCTCATATAACTAGCACATAAATAAAACAAAAATAAGTCCACTTATCAATCGCTGTGTGTAGTGGTCTGAGGGGAACGTAAACCTGTAACGGGGATGCTGAACTGAGATTCCAGAGCAAACCCAGTGCGATTGTGAGGAAACCTAGCTGTGCCAGAAGGCCTATACCTTCTGTCATATCTGGATATAAGAGACTGAAACACTGGAAAAAACACCTAAACCAGAGAGAGAAGGAAGAGGAACAGGAGTAGTAAGAGAAGGAAGTCAGGGAAGAGTAAGAGAGCTAGCAGATCCATAGGAAAGGAGGGGAAATAAAGGGGGGATAAGAAGAGAAGGTCATCTAATAGGGGAGGAGCGGCCCTAGATATCTAAGTCCCTGGAATTATGGGAACTCCGATATAATTCGCCCATGGTTCCCAGATCAATTAGAATTTGTGGGTTTTGTCCAGTAGTGTACAAACAATTTTTTCTTGGGCCATGATCCATGATATTTTCCGTTTCATGCCTTTCATGGGTACCGTGGACCTTTTCCAATGTTTAGCTATAGTGATTCTAGCTCCTAAGAGCATATAGAAAATTAAGGATTGGGTGTGTTTGGGAATCCCGTCCACACTGGCATTGAGAAGTGCTATCTCGGGTAGCTGTGGAACAGCTATACCCATAATTTTCCTCAACAGGTGGAAAAAATTGTTCCAGAATTTCCGTATCCTGGGGCAGGTCCACCATATGTGAAATAGGGAGCCGGTGAGCCCGCAACCCCTAAAACATAAAGGGGAAGCGTCCGGAAAAATCTTGACCAGTGTGGTCGGGACCCGATACCATCGCACCATGAGTTTAATGCTAGCTTCCATTAGAGAAATATTCATAATGCCTTTGAATGATCTGTGAAATTGTGAATACCATTTGGGCAGGTCCCACTCTACTGCCAGGTCTTGTTCCCAAAGTCGGGTATATAACGGCTTGATGGCAGTCTTGGCTAGAGAATTGTAAATAATGGAGATACCACCCCTCTGATCCAGCATGTTGCCACACCATATTTCGTAAGGAGTCGGTAAAGGGGGTGTAGAGTTGAGAGGCCATTTGGACCGTAGAAAGTGAGAAATTTGTAATAGTCTGTATCGTTCAGTGAAGGGCATTTCTAATTTACTCACACAGTATGCCAGTGTGAGAGGTCCTGTGGTGTGTAGAAAATGACCTATCCTGTATAAGCCTTTGTCTACCCACCACTTAAATGCTGTAATATTTTGTCCGGGCGGGAAGTCTGGGTTATTAAAGAGGTGGGCAAGTGGGCGCATGGGAGAGGCCAGAGCTGAGTGTGTTTGGAGCCTGTCCCACAACGACATAGAGTGAGAGAGGGTAGGGGCCAGTATCGCTGGCCGTAGTCGCGGTTTAGACCAGAGTAAATAGTCAATTGTGTGTCTCGGTGTCGCCATCCTCTCTATTAGGAGCCAATCTGGTTTGGGGTTTTTCGAGTGTGCTACTGATATTTGGGCTATCTGTGCAGCTTGGTAGTACCACCAAATATTGGGCAAAGCAAGGCCACCTTGGGCCTTGAGTCTATAGAGAATTTCTTTGGAACATCTCCTGCCTTTGGATCCCCAAATGAATTTCAGGATAGAGGATTGGAATCGCATAATTTGGGCTTTTCTGATAGGAATTGGCAGAGAGCGGAAAAGATAAAGCAGGCGGGGTAAGAGGGTCATTTTAATAGAATTTACGTGGCCCAGCCAGGATAGATCATATTTGGACCATATTGCCATATCGGCTTCAAGTTTTTTAAACATGGGGGGGAAGTTACTGGAGAATAACTTATCATAACTGCTGGTTAAGTTTATTCCTAAATAGGGAATAGCTGACGAGTTCCAGGTAAACGTGAAGTGAGTTTGAAGGCTTGTGAGAAGGTTTGGAGAGATAGATATGTTCAGAGCGGCAGATTTTGCAACGTTGACTTTGAGACCGGAGGCAACACCAAATTGCTCTAAGAGTTTAAAGATGTTGGGAGTAGAGATAAGGGGGGATGTGACGAAAAGGAGAAGGTCGTCAGCAAAAAGGGCACATTTATGTTCCTGAGCACCACATGATACTCCTCTTATGTCTGGGTTTGTACGTATGGCTATGTCTAGGGACTCAATGGCTATGGCAAAAATCAGGGGTGATAACGAACACCCCTGTCTGGTGCCTTTCTCGATAGTGAACGTGTCCGAGTACCTGCCTTGCAATCTTACTTAGGCGTTGGGATTAGAGTAAAGCGATTTCAAGGTGCCTAAAAAGTTCGGACCCATACCCCACCTCCCAAGGACTGTAAAGATATAGGGCAAGGTGACCGTGTCGAACGCTTTTTGTAAGTCAACGGAAAGGAGGAACCCTTCTTGCTTGGGTCCTCCATCCCATTGAGAGTTAAGGAGAGACACTATATCATTAGCTCTTCTGATTTGGTCCAGGCCCTGTCTCCCCGGGATAAAGCCTGCTTGGTCCCCGTGAACATACTAAGCAATGAAAGAGGATAAACGGTTTGCCATTATTTTCGTTAAAAGTTTGAGATCATTATTGATCAAAGAGATCGGGCGATAATTGCTCACTAAGGACGGATCCTTTCCGGGTTTCGGAATGACCGAAATGTATGCCAGGTTGGAGGCTTTATCCAGGGGAGTACCATGGCGAAGAGAATTAAAAAATCTAGTCAAGTAAGGCGCTAGAATATTGGAAATTTTTTTGTGGTAGCCGGCTGAGAAGCTGTCTGGGCCAGGGGTGGAACCTAATTTGAGCCTATGTATAGTCTCCAGAACCTCCGACTCCGAAATGGGTAGATCAAGTAGCTCCGCATGATCCCTGGTGAGTTTAGGCAGGGGTAGGGAATCCAGGAACTCTTCAATATTTGGGAGAGGGCTGGGTTTGTCATTCTTATATAGGGAAGCGTAAAAATCCTGGAAGCATTCTAGAATACTCTGCGGGTTTTGTGTCGGGGTGCCTGATGGTAGCCGTATCTTGGGGAAGGCCATGAGACGTGATTTGGGTGACAATTTAGTGGCTAATTTAGAGCCTATTTTATCTTTATGCATATAAAACCTGGCTCCAGACCAGCGAAGATGTTTTTCAGCCTCCGTGGTGAGGGCCAAGTTAAGCCTGATTCTGGAAGATTCCAAATCTTCCCGGGAGGATTGCGTACGTTCTCGCTTGTTACGTTTACAGGACACCTGAAATTCTTTAGAGAGTTTGGTTATTTCAGCTCTATGTGCCTTTTTTAATTGGGATGAAAATTGCATGATTTTGCCCCTTATCACTGCCTTATGGGCTGCCCACAACGTTGCAGGAGAAATATCTTCGCTGTCGTTGGTTAGAAAGTAGTCGGGGGGCGTGGCTTGGCGCGCAGCGTGAATGGATGCTGAATAGGAGAGCTCCGGTGTGCCAGGAGATCGTATGCTGAAAAAAGCCTGCAAGCAGATCGAATATGCCCAGCCACAACAAGAAGGGACCCCACAATCACTCCCTGCGTTCATCTGGAACCCCCAAGGGCAAGCAGTCAGCGCACGGCCTCAGCAAATACCGCTACAGCGGCGAACACAGCGGCCCCAAGATGGCGCCGACATACAGAGCGGCCGGGAGAGAAGACAGGGAGGATGATGAGATATCCCTACCAGCGTCGGAAGACTCCAGCAGAGGTAACACTGCAACTGACCCACCACTAACATATGCTACCATGACGGAAATTGCAGCTGATATCAAAAGCTCATTCTCTGCAGCCATAACAGACATTAAAACTGAATTGCTAAGACTCACAGAGCAAATAGCGGTAACAGAGAGAGCAGGAAGGAGGAGAGACAGAGCTTTAATGAGACTCGATGATATTTCAGAAACACACTCCACACAGATGCTGGAAATGAACAGACAGATTGAGGACCTTGACAATAGGGGAAGGAGACACAACATTAGAGTGAGAGGTGTCCCTGAGACCGTCACCCCAGAGCAGATTAAACCTGCTCTGTCCTCCATCTTTAATGGCTTACTGAACAGGCCTGCTGACTCACCCATAGAATATGATAGGGCTCACAGAGCTCTGCGGCCTAGAGCACAAGACAACAACCCTCCCAGAGACATCATCTGCTGTCTGCCAAATTTTCCCCTGAAGGAGGAGATTCTGCAGAAAGCCAGAACAAATGACCAAATACTTTTTAATGATGACACAGTTCAGATCTTCCAGGATCTCTCACCAATTACTCTGAGAAATAGAAGAGCCCTGAGACCGTTACTGGCTGTCCTTCAGGAGAAAAGGATTACTTATAGGTGGAAATTCCCCTTTGCGCTCCAAGCCACATTTAACGGCAAACAACACTTACTCAGGGTTCCGGAAGAATTACCTAAATTCTTTGAAAACCTACATATTGCTCCAATAGATCTGCCTGATTGGTACTCTGAGTACAGACTGCCGCCTCTCATCAACAATGTGCTTCCCACATCAGACCCTTCCCCAGCAAAATCCCCCTATCACCTAGGGAGAAACAGAGGAAGTTCTTCAAGGCGCAGCTACCCCTCTCCCTCCGCCAAGGGCCCTAGACTGTGATTACTGTGCTAAATTTGCAGCAATTATCCTTTTAATTATGGATGGACGCTATGCTGTATATGAAGACAACCCTGTTCAACCCGAGCCACACTGTTATCAGACTAGCCACGTGCTGAACCGCTTATGTTAACTGATTCCCCAGTCAGGGGATGTACATACACAACGGATTAATATAAAATCTCACATCACCAGAGGGAGATGTGGCAGTCATAAGTTGGTTACGTTAACCTGGTTGCTACAGTTTGATATGACCGCTCATCTCCTCTGACGAGATCTCCCGTGTGTGGTTATATATCTTGTCTTACCTACAGATAAACTGCCACAGACTGAAGTTGCAGAAAATGAATACTGCCCACGTTCAGAATTGGAATCAACAACCTGAACTAGCTCGCAACCAAGGTCAGGCAGAACGCTCAATTATCGCTAACGAATGTTTTTTTTCCCCTTTTTTTTCTTTCTTTTTCTCCTTCTCATTTTTTACCTGTTATCTTACTTTACCACGCGATGACGGAGAGAAAGTCACACACCAGTAAAGTTGGCCTTTCTGAACTTAATCGGCCTACGTTTAGACATCCCTTATAATAATATTCTGCTGTGAAGAACTCCCACGCACTGAACCTTAAACTGGGAATCAACCCCACAAAATCGATTGCCACGCCACAGGACCATCACTAATGATGACTGAAGGTAATCTACCTGACAGAAGTTTTTACCTACACAGCTATTGATTACAGTTGAACGCATTATATGACCTTACCCGCTCCTAGGGTGGGACGAGCCTAAAGCTTTTTTGGATTTGACTCGTTACTCCGAAACGGCTATAGCAACACTAACACTTGGCCCTTTGACCTATGCACTGCCCTTACTTTGCAGCACCATGGACAAGAGGGTTTCCAGACTCTAGGTCCCCTTTGCTACATTACCGCAGTGCTGCCGAGATGTTGTTCAGATAGATCGAAATGTGTACTACATGCTATATTCCCCTAGGTCCGCAACAAATTGTACCTGCAGATTGTATTTTTGCGACTACAGATAAGATGTTTTGGTATCTCTACATAATGCCTTTTCACATATGCTGCTTAATTACTCTTCTATTTTCAGTCCATCATCTTAAATTAGCCAATGATTACAGTTAGGTTTCACATTGCATAACAAAGATTGAAGGTGGATTTCCCACTAGCAAGAATTGTGAGTATATGTCTTGTTAACAAAGAGCTCAGTTTAGTTTTATTTTTCTCAAACTAGTTGGAAATGTTTGGACTGTATGAACATAACTTCATAGAACACACCTTTCAAAAGGTTATCCTCTATCTGTTTTCAGAATTGCAACTCGTTAGCTGCACCTAGCACCCCAGATCACCCCAACTGTTAACCCCAGGCATATTGATGTAATAATACACACAATAAGGCTACAGAATTATGTTGATCTCAGTCCAAGCTTCTGTATAGGTCTACCTGGCAGACCAACCCCCGGAGACACATTTATAAATCTATTTTACCTACTTACACTCACGGGCGCACCTCCCACCAACCCCCCAGAGTCGCTTTCGGTGTGCAATAACCCACACCGAGTAACCGGCTCAGGATCACTTGTCAGTGCTTCTGAGCAAAGACTCGTGAAGGGTGACCTTACACCCTCCAACCTAACCCTACCCCATCACCCCCGGGTAAACCCGACCACTAACCTTCCCACTACCACCAATACCCCTCCCCCCCCTTCTTTTTTCCTCCCCCTTTTTATTTTTTCCTTTCTTTGCTTTCTTCTAATCCCCCTTCCCTTAGCCTATACCTACAATGGCATACTCCTCTTTGGGGAAATCCCCGGTATTAATATCACACAACATAAATGGACTCAATATCCCAGAAAAACGATCCAAAGTACTTAGAGAGCTGAAAAAATCGAACCCGGCTATAATTTTTCTACAGGAAACTCATTTTAAAGGCCAAAACATACCCAGACTCACTGATAATACCTTCTCAAAGGCATACCATGCCACGAATCCTTTAGCCAAGACCAAGGGAGTGTCCATATTAGTAAACAAAAATTCCCCCCTTCAAATATCTGACCAACTAACGGACCCGGACGGCCGTTACCTCTTTCTCAAGGGCACATGGGAAGGCAACCCAATCACCCTGGCGAATGTCTATTTCCCGAACAAGGCACATATTACCTTTTGCAATAAAATAATAGCTGAACTTAAATGGTTCGCCACTGGTTGCATCGTGCTAGGAGGCGATTTCAATATTCCATTATCACCACTACAGGATACATCGTCAGGGTACTCTCACGTATCTTATAAAATACTGAAGAGAATTAAAACTCTTCTAAATTCCCTGGCATTAGTAGACTCATGGAGGTTCCTTCATCCCACTGGGAAAGACTTCACATACTTCTCAACACCACACCAAAGGTACTCAAGGATTGACCTGATTTTTATTTCCCAAAGAGACCTGGTTAATTTAACCTCAGCTGATATAGGAATCATTACTATTTCAGACCATGCCCCTACAGCAATCACCTTAAAACTTGACCGGCCTCAAAAGACACCTTTCAACTGGAGACTTAATGCGGCACTTCTCACCGACAAGATTATAACGGAAGACATACACAAGTCCATTAACGATTATTTCACAAACAACAAAGACTCTGACACCAACCCACTTCTTAATTGGGAAGCCCATAAGAGTGTGATCAGGGGGGATCTTATAAAATGGGGAGCACGTAAGAAAAAAGAAAGAAATAAGGAAATAGCTGACCTGTCCCTTAAAATTGCCAAACTAGAAACACTACATAAGAAATCCCTTACGGCTCAAGCTGCGGAAGAACTAACCCGACATAGACAATCCTTGTTACAGATACTAAATTTCCAATCCCAGAAATCTCTTTTCTTTCGTAAAAGTATATTTTTTACGAGTTTGGTGATAAGAGTGGGAAACAATTAGCTAGAGCCCTAAGGGATGCGAAAACACAGAACCACATACATGCAATAAGGAACAAAGAGGGTAATTTAGAACACAATCCAGAAAAAATAGCAGCACTCTTCCATGATTACTACACAAAACTTTATAACTTACCCCCCCAACACAAACCGACACACGTGTCACAACCAAGAGCAGACGTTGTCAAACACTTTCTTTCAGAAAGCAAGTTACCCTCACTACAAACATCAGACAAAGATATCTTGAATGAACCTATCACCACCACAGAAATAGTGGAAGCGATCAAACAATTAAAAACAGGCAAAAGCCCCGGCCCAGACGGCTTCACGACACAATATTACAAAACCTTCACACAACTTCTTACCAAACCCCTACTTAAAGCTTTTAATCATCTAGCTAACAATGAACATGACTCTACCACACTTTTATCGGCACACATAACGATTATACCCAAACCAGATAAGGACCATACTGACTGTACGAACTTCCGACCGATATCCCTATTAAACATAGATATCAAATTACTAGCAAAAATCCTAGCCAATAGATTGAAACCCCTACTCTCGAAAATCATAGGGCCAGAGCAAGTAGGTTTCATGCCTGGCAGAGAGGCCAGGGATAGCATCATTAAGATACTGAACATGATTCATTATGCACGCAATTCCAAACTGGAGGGCCTTCTGGTGTCTACGGACGCCGAGAAGGCCTTCGATAGGGTCTCTTGGGACTATATGTTCGCCACATGTACTCATATTGGACTTGAAGGTAACATGCTAAATTGGATAAAAGCCCTCTACAGAAACCCACAGGCCAAAATAAAAGTAAATAATACACTGTCAAACCCAATTCATATTCGTAACGGTACCAGACAAGGGTGCCCCCTGTCACCACTTCTTTTTATCCTGACACTAGAACCACTCATAAGAACTATAAACAGGTCCCCCGACATCAAAGGTTTTACCCTAAATAAATAACAGAAATTACAAAATCGCCGCCTACGCGGATGATTTATTATTTTTTATTACCCAACCACACTTGTCTTTACCCAACCTCATGAAAACCTTCTCCACCTTCGGATACATATCCAATTTTAAGGTGAATCAAACCAAGTCTGAAGCACTTAATATAAACCTCCCAAATGAAAAGCTCAACACAATTAAAGGAAATTACAAATTCAAATGGGAACGGGACACGCTTAAGTATTTAGGAATAAAATTAACGCCCAACATAGAATCCCTCTTTTCAGCCAACTTCACCCCTCTGTTGAGATCCATACAAAAAGATCTCCAGAACTGGACTTCAAAAGGATTCTCCTGGTTTGGCAGAGCCGCTATATTAAAAATGACAATACTCCCGAGACTGTTGTATCTTTTCAGCGCATTGCCCATCCCCGTACCTAACTCCTTCTTCTCCAAACTATTAGTAATGCAAAGAAAATTTCTTTGGGCCAACGGGAATCCTAGAATAAACTTCCACCTTCTATCTTGGCCCAAACATAAAGGAGGACTGGGTCTACCGGACTTCAAAAAATATTACTACGCCACAAACATGTCTAGATTGATTGACTGGCACTGCCATGCCACAACAAAAGACTGGGTTCAATTAGAATACCAACACGGCGAACCACAGTTACTATATTACCCCTGGTCCACACACTCTAAGAACACCAATAGAATAACACATCCACTAGTGGCCAATACATTACATATTTGGCATAAAATCGCCTCCCGTCACGGGCTTGCCACCATACCAGGCCCACTGACTCCGCTGGCCAACAATCCTGACTTCCCGCCAGGTCTCAATCAGAGGATACTCCCAACCCCTGGCCCGAATTCAAGCTTCTTGGCTATGCACTGTTTACATGGAAATAGGGTCAAATCACTGGACACCCTAAAATCAGAACTAGGCAACGCTGCCCCGAACCCATGGTTCTACTTACAGATACAAAGCTTTTTACTCAACAATAAACACAAGCAGTCATTCTATCAAAGGCTGACACCGCTTGAAGATATATGTTACAAGGGTTCTCAAACTTTTGGAACCACATCCACAGTGTACAAATGGCTAGCCTCCCCACCACCAAATAGCAGTAACAAACATAAAGAAAAATGGGCAATAGATCTTAGCATCCAGATAAATGATGCTCAATGGGAAAAAGCGTGTATTCTTTCACACAAGTGCTCCCTTAGCTCAAGGTATCAAGAAATATCTTATAAAATACTCACGCAGTGGTACACCACACCGGTCAAAACTAAAAAATGGTTTCACACAACTTCAGACATGTGTTGGCGGTGTGAAAAAGATGTAGGCACATTTGTACACGTGTGGTGGGGGTGTCCCCTGATCCAAGATTACTGGAACAGAATTATTTACTGGATTAAACATATCACAGACTCTAAGATCAACTTTGATGCTGCTGCTTGCTTGCTACACATTAACTCACTCTCTATAAGCAAATATAAGAAATCATTATCAAGACATTTACTGACAGCAGCTAAGAGTCTAATTCCACTCCATTGGAAATCCAAGCATGTTCCAGGGATCAGGGATTGGCTGGACAGGGCCCACTATATATATAAAATGGAAGAGGTGGTGGCCATGAAAAAGGAAAACTGTACCCATTTCCATGAAACCTGGCAGCCTTGGCTACTATTTACGCTCTCAAAGGAATACCAGTCTTTCCAGTTATAAAAACTGAAGTAATGTATTTGTAATCACTTCCTGAAATTCTCCGCTCGGTATAGATCTAGTGAAATTGCGAGGTAAACAACACACACAAGGACTCCTTTGAGTCCAACACAGCTCTTTATTTCAATGTCTGGTATGCCATCGATATTATCAATACTACTATTTGTTTTTGTAACATGGCCTCTACCCACATCCCCTCCCCTCCTCCCTTTCTCTTTTCTCCTACCCCCTCTATCCCCCACCCTCCAACACCTTTTCCTGACTCCTACTACCTAATGATTGTATTACAACTTTCTGATATACTTGATGTCAAAATTTCATTAATATGCCATGTTATATGCCATGTTTAAGCATACCCCTGGTTTTTCTTTGGTTTTCAATGTTTGTTACATTTTCATTCAATAAAAACCTTTGATTGAGAAAAAAAAAAAAAGAAAGTAGTCTTTCAAATCCTGTTCTAACATGGAGCAGTGAGCCGGGTTACTAAGCAGCGACTCGTTGGAATGCCACTTAAATTCCTTGTTTGCGTTAGAAGAATTGCGGAGAAAGAGTGTGACCATGGAATGGTCTGAAATAGGGGAGTCTTTGATGTTGGACTTTATTGCTAACGGAACATTAGTAACGCGAAGGAAAATATGATCTATCCTGGCGTAAGATTTTTGTGGGGCCGAGTAGTGGGTATGGTCCTTGGTGAGGGGATTGAGTTCTCTCCAAATATCCACTAGACCTGAGTCAAAGAGGAGTTTGGCTATCCTGGTACTTTGTTTGGAGGGTTGCTTTGGTCGTGGGGGACCAGAACCAGATTTGTTTAGAGAAACGTCAAAGGTGATGTTTGAGTCCCCACCAAGGACAATAACCCCCTCCAGGTGTGGGGAGATTGTGGTCAGCAGAGAGATGAAAAATTTGTCTTGACCTTTATTGGGCGCATAATATGAGACAAAAGTGTGAAGCAACCCGTCTATGGTGCCCTTTACAAGAATATATATACCCAAGGGATTAGTGAGAACCTTTGACATGGAAAAATTTAAGTGTTTAGAGAAGCAGACAGCAACACCCTTCGTTTTGTTTTCCGCATTGGAGAGGTAGAATTGGGGAAAGTTTTGGTGTAGGAATGAGGGCTGGAAAGATTTAGGGAAGTGGGTCTCCTGAAGCAGGAGGACCGAAAATTTTTGTGATTGGTACAATTTGAACAATTTCCATCTTTTAACAGGGGAATTAAGGCCTTGGACATTATGTGACACTATGGAAAAGGGTGAAGAGGTAGCGTTATGTACTGGCATGGATCAGGTGGGAGGTATCATCTGGGAGAGAATGGGACATACCTGGTGAAGTGAGGACTGAAGCCGCCAAATCTTGAAAGCATGCATGATTAGATGACCTTCAGAAGGGAGATAGGAAAGAAGGGGTGGAAGTTGAGAAGTAGAAAGATGGACCTGCTAGGAGAAAAAAGAAAAGAAAAGAGATATCAGCAAACATTAACATTAAACAGATATGCAAAAATACCCAGATGAAGTGTGAGAACCCGTCCCCACACCCCATCCCACCCAACCCTAATCTTAACCGGATGAGTGCGCCTCCCATAAAAGGAAGGAGCACAAGGCCTCCCCACCGTAGGAGGAACCAAAGGGATCCCCCTCTCGGGTAGGAAGGTGTGGAGGCACAGGACAGCCGTCCCGGCCTTCTCCTGTGGCCTAAACAGTTGCTAAAAGGCTTAGCCCCAAACCAGATCTTTATGGAGCAAAGAATGTGGATTCCCCTACCCCCCAGCCCCCCGGCCCCCGGTTAGGGTCAGGGAGGTTCAGGGGTCCGGGGGTTCGGGGGAAAACCCTCTGTGGTAAAATTAGCAGTGGGACCAAGAGAGGCGAATAGGGAGAAAAGTACCTCCCCATAAGCCTGTAGAGAACCTAGGGGTGGCCCTTCCGTGAAGTAGGTATCAAACCTTAAGACAATCTAGCGATAGTGGGGCACCCATAAAAAAACATGAAGACAATAACCAGGATAGCCTTGTGGATAACAGGACAAAAGAAAAAAAAAAGAAAAAAAAAAAAAAAAAGGAAATCAGAAGTAATCATCAGGAGTTATAAGTTCTGCGTGTCCGCACGGTGGGAAAAAATAAGTTGAGTCAAAAAAACCAAAAGTACATCAGAGGATCCGACTGGATCAAAGGGAGTGTTGCGGGTCCATACCGACCCCAGTCTGGATGCTGTCTTTACGGCGGCTTGGAATCCTTAGACTTCTTGGACAAGCGCTTCTGCCATGCAGGTGCAATGGGACTCGATGGTGGTGGTCTTTTGGAGGACGCCACAGGGGTTGTGCTTGTCAGAGATGGGTTGGGGTCCCTAGAGAATAGACCAAGGTGGAGTAGGAGTTTTTCACCTTCCTGGAACGATGAGAAGCCGTAGGATTTTGAATTAAAAGAGAATGAAAGGCGAAATGGGAAGGACCACCTGTAAGCGATCGATTTCTGAGAAAGTGCTAGTAGGAGCGGTTTCAGTGACCTCCTCTTTTGAATGGTGAAGGGCGATAGATCTGCAAAGATTTGTATGGGGTGCCCCTGGAACGTAAGGGGTCCTCCACCCCTTGACCGTTGCATAACCTCCTCCTTGACTTTGTAAAAGTGTGGTTTGACTATAATGTCTCTCGGGAGCTCATCTTGGCGCGGGGATTGCAGAGCCCTGTGAGCGCGGTCCATTTCAAGGCGGTGGTCAGGGATGTCCGGAATGAGTTCCTTAATGAATGTTTGGACAACTAGGGCCGAGTCCTGGAAAGATTCAGGGACTCCTCTGATGCGGAAATTGTATCTCCTCGAACGATTCTCGAGGTCGTCAATTTTGGAGAACGCAGTTTCAAGTTGGTCCTGCAAGTCCTGTATTCGCGCAGTGTTTTGATTCACTCTGGATATTGTTTGATCTGCTTTATGTTCAATCGTTTCTATTCTATTTCCCAATTGCTGTAATTCAGCTTGAATGGCTGAGGTGATTTGGGTAGCGTTTTGTGAGAGACCCCTGGCTAACATGGTGCCGAATAGTGCGACCATGGATGAAAAGTCCTGAGGAGAGGGGTGGGAGCCTGGCGAAAAGGCCACAGTGCCTCCTGGGCTAGCTGTAATGTCCTCCATAGGTGAGAGCGGCATTTCATCTATGACCGTGCTTAGGAGGGATTCTGTGGAGGAGGGGGATAAGCAGGCGTTGGAGTTTGTACTCACTGTGGGGCCTGGGAGCCCGGCCGAGCGCATCGGTGGATCGGCTATGGAGTCCTCCTCCTCCAGTATGTCTCCTCGTGCGGCGGTGTCCGGCGTCATCTTGGAATGGTCCGCGGGTTTCGGTCCCGTGTTTAAAACACGGGAGAGGTCTCTCCTGGCTGTCTCTCCTGCCATCCCGGGATTCCCGGGTGTGTCCTCCGTCCGCTCGTGCTGTTTGCGGCCGGGGCTCGTAGCTCAGTGTGGTGCCGTAGGAGATATTAGGCCGGGACGGTGCGGAGCTCGCGGACTATGCAGCCATCCGACGAGCGGCCACGCTGCCCCTCCCTCCCTTTTTACATATCTAACCTCCTTTGCTCCAGCTGTAGCTGATTCAGCGATCAGCTGTTGGGCTTAAATGCAGCACACACTTGTCCAGTCTCATGCTGTCATAAGTATCAGACGGACAACGTGGCTGCTGATCTTCCCATAGAGGTACTTTGTATATCATTTTTCTCTTTTCCTAGAAAAAAAAAAAAAAAATAGTTTGCCCGCTTACTTGTTCGCCAACCAAGGGCGTTATACCAGGTTACCTTTGTACACTGACCGTATGTACAAGGGCCATGATATGATTGCACAAACCCCTGCAATCTGTATTATTCATTGTGTGTATCATGGGTGAGGGGTTTATTTTGGACATTGTTCCTAATGCCTCTCTATCCTTTCTCTCCCTCTTATATACTTTTGTCTCTTAGACATCTCCTGAGACTGGCATCCTGTGTGCTCTCTAGGGGATGTGCTGTTCCTCTATATATCCATACTGTGGGGATGAATCCGCTGATCCAAGTGCCTTTTCTTGGGGATGAAATAGACGGGTATTAGACCAAGTTGGAGTGATGTACATATTTAAACTCCTCTCATTCGCTCAGTGTTTCACACTCAGCTAATTGAAGAGAATCCCATGTCGCTGATTGGTTGTTTGATCTTTTTGTTTTTGATCATAGAGCTACTTGGCTACATTACCATTCTTGGGTGGAATCCGCCCCTTGTGTGCAGCTCGAGTGCCGAATCCACTTGTACCCCCCGGGTTCTTCTCATCGGGTTACAGATCTGATGCCAGCTGGCAGACATTTCTCCATTACACCTTTCTAATATGTTGGATGCCCTCTGAACAGCGATGTACAGCATTACATGGTTGGAATATACCATACAATTTTTTGATCTTTTCTTTATTCAAATATTGTTTGAAAAAGATCAACTATTTGCAAATAATGTTTGTTTACCATTACTTGTGTCTTCTTATAATGCTTATAGATGGGAATGTAATACATCACCAGCCCCTGAAGAAGAGGTTAGATCTCTTAACAACCTTGAAACGCGTCGGGCCGTTTCTTGGTCCCATTATTGAGCTGGGATCGATATTCGTGGTGATATTATCCCTAATATGTTGTTATATTAACACTGTAGTTTTTTGTGCATCCTCTAATAATCACTGTGCATCCCTAAGTTCTTATTGTTATTTATGTGATTTTCCTCTTTATGCAATACAATTTACACTTTGTTACAAACTTTGGAGACCACTGCCTAATTAAAGTCCTACTAGAGGAAAAAAAAATGGTTTTGTATTCCGCTTATTAGGGATGTGGGCAGTTGGTCTCCATCCACAAAGTTTCTTGCACACCTACTAATTCTGATTTATGGAGGGGCTCCGCTGGGGGACATCTGATTTATGGAGGGGCTCCGCTGGGGGACCTCTGATTTATGGAGGTAATCTGCTGGGGGACATCTGATTTATGGAAGGGCTCCCCTGAGGAGACATCTGATTTAAGAGGGGCTCCGCTGGGGAACATCTGATTTATGGAGAGGCTCCGCTAGGGAGACATATGATTCATGGAGGGGCTCCGCTGGGGGAAATCTGATTCATGGAGGGGCTCCATGGGGGACATCTGATTTATGGAGGGGCTCCGTTGGGGATATCTGATTTATGGAGGGGCCGCATTGGGGAACATCTGATTTATGGAGGGGGTCTGCTGGGGACATCTGATTTATGGAGGGGCTCTGCTGGGGAGACATATGATTTATTGATTGGGTCTGCAGGGGGGACATCTGATTTATAGTGGGTCTTCTTGCATGAACATCTGATTTATGGAGGGGCTCTGCTAGGTGACATCTGATTTATGGAGGGGCTTTCCAGGGGGACATCTGCGTTATCCAGGGGCTCCCCTGAGGAGACATCCAATTTATGGAGGGGCTCCGCTGGGGGAAATCTGATTTATGGAGAGGCTCCACTGGGGGTCATCTAAATTATGGAGGGACTACGCTGGGAACGCCTGATGTAAGGAGGGGCTCTGCTGGGAATGCCTGATGTAAGGTGGCACTATGATGGGCACATATTGTTGTGGCCATCAGAGAGCCCCTCAATTTATGTTAAGGGGCACGGGGATGAGCAATTTTTATGTTAAGGAACACGCTGATGGGCAGGACTACAATCTTTCAGAGTCATGGCACCAACTGGAGATTCGTACCTCAGTCCAAAGAATATTTTAATGGCCGGGCCTCCTTGAATTTTAATTCAATACCCCTGCTATAGGTGATCCCTATATTCTGGGATATGGGGGTCTCGGGACAGAGCTCAGTGTGCACATATAAAGATGATATACTGGGCTGTGTGCGTGTATGGGACATATGCTGGTCTCTGTGGACATTAGACTATAGAGGACCTTTTGTAAGGAGCAGCGTGGTCGTTGTAATTTGCCAACTTAGTTCCACTGCCCTGCAGCTCACCGCTGGAACTCTCCATGACAAGGGCTCAACTTGGCATTTGCTTTGGGCCCCACCAGCACCAGGCACAGAGGAGTAGCTCCTCTGCTTTGAATGCTAGGTAAGGCCAGGGAGTTGTGGCTGTGACATCACTGGTTGCTAGACGCCAAGCGGCTCTAGCAACTAGTGACCAGTCTCAGGTGGGGGTGGAGCCAGCTCTATGGTGGTTCTGTCTGCCTCTGTTGCCTGCATTGTCAGACTGCTCTGTGTCTGTTTCATTGCTGGACATAGCAGGGGCGGCTTTTTTGCTGTCACCCTAGCAAGTGGATTTGGCTTCTTTGACTCCCTTCACAAAGTTCCGCCCTAGGCCTGGGCCTTGTTGGCCTAGGCCAGGATACAGCACTGGGTAAAGCCCCTTTTCAGCTACCTAGGCTCCTGCTATGTGTAAGTTACCCTGTGTCTATTAGGGGCACAGGGTGACCAAAAGGCCCAGTCTGATTTGCACTAACCAGACTCATAGTACAACCACATCTTATATGTGTGGTTTGTGTTGAAAGTTGGAGAGGCTCCTTCACTTGGGACAGTAATAGTTATCAACAATATCCGGTGAAATATATGAAGATAAATTGATTCCACCTATCAGGCTACTGGAATATTGTAGGAGTGTCTCATAGACTGTTGCAGATAGTGTGAGGTGGGGTTTGTTATGTGTTTATTGCTAAATGGCTGTATCCCATTGTTCAATAGTTTCTGTCTGCCTTGGGAGCAACCTATTACAGTCATGGCCGAAACTGTTGGCACCCCAGAAAACCCTGACCTGGTCATCAAGCAGTCGGACAAAGGTGGGAATATTGTACTCATTACACACCACCAGTACCAAACCATGTGTATGACCATTCTTAACAACCGTACTTGGTATCGTCCGATTGATCAATCAATACCTACTTCATTTCCCCAGGAGCTCTGTATTCTCTGTACTGAAGCATTTATGGCAGGCCTTATTGACAGAGATACAATAGATTTCCCGATTCCTAAATTCCCGATGGTCCCTACTTTTTATGCCCTCCCAAAGATGCATAAAAACCTACCATTACCCCCTGGAAGGCCAATTGTCTCGGGGATTGACTCATTGACAGATAATGCTAGCAAACTTGTGGATGCATGTTTAATGCCACATGTACGAAGATTACCTTCCTATATTAAGGATACTGTGGATTTGTTGCAACATCTTGAGGGGATCCAGATCCCTCCGGATGCCCTCATGCCCGATATCGAGGCTCTTTACTCGAGCATCCCCCACGGGCGGGGCGTCCTGATGGCTGGATCCTTCTTGCATGAACAGGAGACAACTGCGTGGCCATTTAATAATTTTATTTTAGCTCTTGGAATTTATACTAACAAAGAATTATTTTACCTTTAATGACCAACTCTACTTGCAAGTCCAAGGTTTGGCAATGGGGACTTCCTGTGCCCCAGCATATGCAAATTTATACTTGGGGGGTTGGGAGAGACAGGTCCACTCTGATGATAACCATTTCTGGAAGATGCACTTTTATGGTATCGCTATTTAGATGATTTATTCATGGTATGGACTGGGACCAAAGAAAGACTCCTACAATGTATGCAGGAATTAGATGACATGGACTTTAATCTTAAATTTACCTATACTTTCGATACCGAGCGGATTTCATTTTTGGATTTATTTATCATTAAGCAACCTGATGGTACTTTATATACGGATCTTTATCGTAAACCCACTGCAGGCAATACTTTATTGTTTGCTACTAGTGCCCACCCGGAACCTTTGGTGCGCAGCATCCCGTTTGCACAGTTTCTGCGATTAGGCAGAAACTGCAGCCGGGACGCTGACTTTAAAATTCAGGCCGATGCATTGCGTGGTCGCCTACTAGCGAGGGGCTATTCCCCCACTAGCTTGAGAAAACAAGGCCGTGTCTCGCCCAAGAGACATATTATTGCATAAACGACCTAAAACGACAAGTAACGAATCGTTGAGATTCATTACAACATACTCTGCCCATCATAAAACTCTCCGTAATATTCTTACTAAAAATTGGCATCTACTTACGGAGCATCATGTTCTAGCCAAATATGTATGGTCTACTCCAGAAATAGTTTTCCGAAGAGCATGTTCCCTTCGGGATCGTTTAACGCATAGCCATTATACATCTACCAGCTTTATGCATAGTTCTTCTAGAGGTACATTTAGATGTAATAACTGCCCCCGTTGCCCATGGATTTTGGAGGGTAAACAATTTACTTTACCCAATGCAGAACTATTCTTACCCCGTACGTTCTCTGATTGTAGCACCAAGGGTGTTATATATATAATGATCTGTAGATGTGGAGCTTTTTATATTGGAAAGACCATCCGAGAGTTTAGACAGAGGATTGACGACCACCTACATTATTCAGAAAGTGGTACACTTACCACAATTGGTAGACATATTGGTTTTCATCATCGCTTTGACACCACGGTGGTCCAATTCTTTGTCCTCGAAGTAGTCTTTCCAAACCCCAGGGGTGGAAATTGGGATCGAACAATATTACAGAGAGAAACCTTGTGGATCGAACGACTCAATGCCACCCTACCACCAGGCCTTAATGAGACAATTTCCTATAAACCGTTTTTATAGTAGGTGGCATTTAATATGCCCACCCCCCTCCTTTCCCCCCCCTCCCCAACCCTTCCCCCCCCTTTCCCCCTCCCTATATAATTTTTGTTTACGTTTATTCATTTTTATGGCTACCTGAATAATTCTCTGGTCATCATATCCTTTTTGGGGGACTATATACCCTTGTTTTATATATATATATATATATATATATATATATATATCTTTTATGTATAGAAAATCATGTATGTAACATTGTTTTTTATGGATATGTTATTGTTTTTTGATTCTATGTATGTCATTTTCCTACTGTATGGGGAGATGTGCTTTGATCCCTATATTTGAGGGACAATGGCTTGTGGGTGGATTTGAGTGTCCCTTTTTTTCCCCCCCGGTGGACATGTGTTCCCCCTGGTCCAGACGATATTTTTCGCCTGACTTGCAGGGGTTAACGCTTGGATCAATTGATCCATTAGCGTTGTCTCCCCTGCGCACTGGCGCAGTAACAGTATGGTACTGCACCTGTGCAGTGTGGGGGAACAGGCCACATGACGTTCGGACGCCGCCGGGGTCTGGCGTACGTCTGGTGTGGTGGTTGCTAGGGAACCTGTTTGGTGATCTATCCGACCGCCGAACAGACGCATCTGCGCAGTAGCGACTTGTTAGTGCGCCTGCGCAACGCGGAGAAGCGGACCACGTGACGTCAGACGCCGCCGACCTCTGGCGGACGTCAGACGTGATGTGTGTTGGGAAGCCTATTTAGCGGTCTATTTGACCACTGAATAGACAGGTTTGCACGGACTCTTCCAGGACTTCTATAGGATATTGTCTTGGCTGACAGGTAACCACTGGATTTGATGCTATCTATCTGTAAATTTGCCTAACTATCTTTATGGCATTCTGGCTTTATAATGCCTGTCTGCCTCTTATCCTCTATATATCTAAATGTTTTATGTACCCCTTGCAGTATCAATGGCCACTAGGCTTATCTAGCAGTGGACCTGGTATTGACACTCAGCAAACAGCACAATATCCTTACAAGCTTGATTAAACCATCTCAACCTTGGCGCCCTGTCTCTATGTGATTTTTAATTGGCTTCTTGGTAAGCCGACCTGCTCCTATTGCAATATTCTTTTTGTTTGGAATTAAGGATATTTAGCTTGTTGGTGGTTTTTTTTTATATTTTCCTCCCCCCTCCCCTTTTCCTGTCTCCCTTCCCCCTCCCCCATTTTTAACCCCTCCCCCCCCTTTTCCTCCCTTCCCTCCCCATTTTATTATTTTTATTTTTAAAATTGATATATATATATATATATATATATATATATATATATTTTTTTTTTTTTTTTTTTTTTTTTTTTCTTCTTTCTTCCCCTCTCCCCCCCCCCCTCCCCCTCCCTCCTTTGCACTTTCTAATTTTTTTAATGAATGCACTTGGGCATTATGGTATTCATGGTTGGGCTGCTATATTTTTTCACACATATACCGTATATACTCGAGTATAAGCCGAGATTTTCAGCCTCTTTTTTGAGGCTGAAAGTGCCCCCTCGGCTTATACTCGAGTCACCGCTGTCTGACTGCTCGATCAGCGTATCGAGCAGACAGAGAGCGGACATTCTAAAATTCAAAAGCCGCGCCTCCGTCTCCGCCTCCGCCTGTGATAGGCGGAACACTGAATTTCCCAGCAATCAGTGTTCCGCCTATCACGGACATCCGCTCATCCTCGTACTACGGACGAGGATGAGAGGATGTCCGTGATAGGCGGAACACAGGCTGCTGGGAAATTGAGTGTTCCGCCTATCACAGGCAGAGGCGGAGGCGCGGCTTTTGAATTGTAGAATGGCCGCCGAGAAGAGCGGCGATCCTGGAGCGGCGATCCATCGGCACGACACGGGACGGAGGAGGCACGGGACGACGGCTCGGGACGACGGCTCGGGACGGAGGAGGCTCGGGACGGAAGAGGCTCGGGACGACGGCGGCTCGGGACGGAGGCTCGGGACACAGGTAGGCTGGACACACACACAAGGCTGCACGGACACACACACAGGGATGGATGGATGGATGGACACACACACACACACACACACACACACACACACAGGGATGGATGGATGGATGGACACACACACACACACACACACACACACACAGGGATGGATGGATGGATGGATGGACACACACACACACACACACACAGGGATGGATGGATGGATGGACACACACACACACACACACACACACACACACAGGGATGGATGGATGGATGGATACACACACACAGGGATGGATGGATGGATGGACACACACACAGGGATGGACGGACACACAGGGATGGACAGCCATGTCTCACCCTCGGCTTATACACGAGTCAATAAGTTTTCCCGTTTTTTGGGGGTAAATTGGGGGCCTCGGCTTATATTCGGGTCGGCCTATACTCGAGTATATACGGGTATATATTTTTTTAAATTTTTTTTTTTATTTTTTTTTTACTGTGTAAGCCTTTTGGCTTAGTCACTTTTTCACACTCCTGGGATGATATGTAATCACTTGGACCATATTTTAATTTGGCTCTCGTGATTCATCGTCTTAGGTCTTAAAGCGGAGGTCCACCCTAAAATGGACCTCCGCTCATCGGAATCCCCCCCCCTCCGGCGCCACAATTGGCACCTTTCAGGGGGGAGGGGGGTGCAGTTACCTGGATAATCCAGGTAACTGCACCCACTTCCAGGCTAGCTCTCTGCGGAAAGGGGCGTACGTTACGCCCCTTTCCGCAAGCGCCCGCCCCCTTCAGCAAGTGCCCCGCTGCCTGCTGGGAAACACACAGTTCCCAGAGGCAGCGGGGACCGTCCGGATTGCGCCGCGCGGCTCGCGCATGCGCAGTAGGGAACCGGGAAATGAAGCCGAAAGGCTCCATTTCCTGATTCCCATACCCAAGATGGCGGCGGCAGGACCCGACAGACGACCTAGCGATCGGCTTCGGGTGCCGACAATGCGGGCGCGCTGGACAGGTAAGTGTCACTATTTTAAAAGTCAGCAGCTGCAGTATTTGTAGCTGCTGGCTTTTAAAAAAAAAAAAAAAACGCGGAGTCCCGGTGGACTCCCGCTTTAAGTCAATCCTACTTTTTCCCTCACTTCACTGGTTCACCACCACGAGGCTTCTCTTTTCCCCCCCTTTCCTTCTTTCTTTATATAAAGGTAAACCCTTTATTTATTTTGGTAATTTATTATAACCTTATCTACCCAGAGCCAGCTTTTACCAATCCCCCATGTTCACCGTGGGGGGACTTTATGGATCTACCTGCCTGCAGCCTGTTCCTTGAAGTGGGGTGAGCTGATCTCCTTTCTAAATACATAAGGAATTTATTTATGTGAAATGAATAATTTTATGACAACTAAATTGCTCATGTGTCCCTTTATGTATGTATTATCTAATGTTTACGATATTTTTATATAGATATCCTCCTGAAAAAGCGGGCCTTTTCCCGCGAAACTAGTCGAGGAAATTTTTGTGCACCTTTAATGGTTGAATGCTTCCTGTGGAGAATCCGTCAGGAATACTCTAACTGTGATCTGCATATTATTGTACTTCTTAAGTGATATTCTATTATTGTTTTGTTTTATACCTTTATAAAAATTATATTGACTTTAAATTTCATTAGTGTCTGTCCATTACCAAGTACCGGTATAGTCCAATTTATTATATGGCTGAATGGAACTACGTATGAGGTTGGTGTGAGCGACTACCCGGTAATGCCATTTAAGCTTTCTCCTTTAAAATTACAACTTCTGGATGATGGTACTTTATATGGTATTATAACGATATAGATCAGAGGCGATACTCATAGTATGCTATTTATTGCTAAGTGGCTGCATCCCATTCAATAGTTCAATAGTTTCTGTCTGCCTTGGGAGCCCAGAAATCTTTCCAGAAAATCAAGTATTTCTCACAGAAAAGTATTGCAGTAACACGTTTTGCTATACACATGTTTATTCCCTTTGTGTGTATTGGAACTAAACAAAAGAAGGAGGAAAAAAAGCAAATTGGACATAATGTCACACAAAATTCCAAAAATGGGCTGGTCAAAATTCAAATTCAGGGAGTGCTCCTGAGTCCAGCATTTGTGGTTCCTTAGACACGAATGCTGGACTTGGCCCCGCCCCCCAGGACCTGCATCATTGGATTTGACTGAGAGCAGCAGGAGCCAATGGCTATGCTTCTATCAAACTATCCAATCACGACATGGAGCTGGTGTCCTCATTCCCATTGTGTGAATTGTGGGGCTCAGGTAAGTATAAGGGGGGCTCGGGGGGATCTGCTGCATTAAAGAACGTTTTTCCCCTTAATACATAGAATGCATTAAGGTGAAAAACGGCGAGGGTTTACAACCCCTTTAATGCTTATATTTTGTAATAAGGATAGTTTTGAATGTTCAGTATATTACCAAAGTAGACAGTTACAGACAGCTGCAAAACATAGTAAGACTGTATATTTCCTTACCTCTATAAAAATATTTTTTATTTTTTGGCTTTTTCAAGATATGTGAGACGGTTATGACAACTCTGTAGTTAAGGGTTCCTAGATGCCCCCTAGCTGCAGCCAAAATTTGGGGTCTCTGGACCCAAAGGGTCCTGAAATGACATTGCTGCAGATGGACACAGGTTACAGATTTTGGGGCCCCGTATCTTGGGGCCACTTGGTGCTAGGAACCCCAAATTTAGTGTGCAAACCCAGTGGAACGAGCATTACAACATATCCAAGCTGGGGTTCCTAGCACCAAGTTCCCGAGATACAGGGCCCCAAAGTTAGTTCGAAAAGTGTCAAGCACTTTTCTGCAGCAGAGAATGACATTTTCCGAACCGACTTTGGGGCCGTATCTCGGGGCCACTTAGTGCTAGGAACCCCAGATTGGATATGTGGTAGTGCTAGTTCCACTGGGTTTGCATGCCAAATATGGGGTTCCTAGCACCGAGTGGCTTCAAGATACGGGGCCACAAAGTCCGTTCAGAAAATGTAATTTTCTGCTGCAGAAAAGCGCTTGACTCGAGTATAAGCCGAGGGGGGCATTTTCAGCACAAAAACTCGGCTTATACTGGAGTATATACGGTATATAGATATATATTTATTGTACTTTTTTATATCTATATTTATTTTTCCTGCGTTTAGTCAGTCTGTTTTACCTCCTTTGTTCTATATTAAGTGTAATGTAAGTGTAATGTTTATTGTCACAATTACAGCTTTACAGCTATGAGCATAAAATCCATAAAATTCATTACTAACGCGCTTTAAACCCTTTTGTGTAGATTATATTTCCAGAAGATGTTTGGGGGTGTCCAGCAAACGTTGGAGATCTCTGGATTCTAGTGCTATTTATTATTTCACACAGTTTACCTTTTATTTACTTATCTTATTTGTCTCTTATATTTGATGTCATTATGTTATGTATATAGGGTTGTCACCTGATCTTTACCCACTGCAGCCCCCCCCCCCGAGCCTCTTTTTGAGATTTGTTGCTTATAATTAAAATAAATTTTTTTCTGGAAAATTACATAGAACCTCCAAACACACACATATATATATATATATATATATATATATATATATATATATATATATATATATATATCTCAAAACAAATTCAGACACCCCAGAGAACAAAATGTTGGTCATTGCAATACTTTGTCACATCGTATTTGCACAGCGGTCTAATGCCGCGTTCACACGATCGGAAATTCAGCCAGCAAAAGACCGATGAGAGCTTTTCATCGGAAAATGTGACCGCGTGTATTCTCCATCTGACTTTTGCTGGCGGAATTTCAGCCAGCAGAAGATTGAAAGCATTTTCCCAATTTTTCCGACGGAAATTCTTGTTCGTCTGTATGCAATTCCGAAGCTCAAAATTCCAACGCATGCTCGGAAACAATTCAAGGCATGCTCGGAAGCATTGAACTTCATTTTCTCGGCTTGTCATAGTGTTGTACATCTCCGTGTTCTTGACTGTGGGGATTTGGTGTGACCATATGTAGGCAACACAAGCTTGAGCGCAATTCCAAATCATGTGTACGCAGAATTACAAGCCCAATATTTTTGCAAAAAATCTCCCTTCAGTCCATCATGAATGCTGCTGCCAGGCTCATCCACCTTACCAACCGCTCAGTGTCTGCCACCCTTCTCTGCCAATCCCTCACTGGATTCCACTCATCTAGTAAATCAAATTCAAAATACCAACAATAACTTACAAAACCATCCACAACTTGGCCCCAGATACATCACTAAGCTAGTCTCAAAATATCAACCAAACCGCTCTCTTCATTCCTCCCAAGACCTCCTGCTCTCTAATTCCCTCATCACCTCACCCCATGCTCACCTCCAGGACTTCTCCTGAGCCTCTCCCATCCTCTGGAACTCGCTACCTCAATCTGTCCGAATATCTCCTACTCTGTCCACTTTCAGACGATCCCTGAAAACTCATCTCTTCAGAGAGGCCTACCCTGCCCCCACCTAATAACTGTACATTTATTTTCTCCATCAGCCCATCCCCCACAGTTATTACCTTTTGTATCTCTTGACCCTCCATTCTAGATTGTAAGCTCTAAAGGAGCAGGGCTCTCTGATTCCTCCTCTATTACACTGTAATTTTAATGTCTATCTTCATAATGTCTGTCTTCATGTTGTAAAGCCCTGTATAAAATATAGGCTCTATATAAACCCAGTATAATAATAATATTAATAATAATAATAATAATAGGGGTGTGGCTGACTCTGACGGGAATGGACGCTGCATAGCTGAGCTCGGCCGGACCGTGACACAAGCATCCCCTTCCAGCCATACCGAACGTGCGATGGGCAGATGGGAAAGACTGCCTAATTGTCCTGGATCACAGCGCTCCTGCTCTACCCCCGGAACCCGCCGTATTACGGACATATTTGAACTCCAAACACAGAGGACCAGGGGCCGCTCTGCTAACAAGATGGCACTGAGGAGCCACGAGGCAGAGAATAGTGAAGACTCCATGTCGGCTTCAGAGGACAGGGTAAGGGACCAGGACTGCTCTGACCACCCCCCTGACGCACCCTGTTCTCTGCAATTACTGACCTGAAAGCGGATTTTATGGCACTGTCTGACCGGCTGTCACATACAGAGAGAGCAGAGGCCAAACGGGATAGAGAGAGAGATTGTCTTCCACTGTCTCATCCCACGCCATACACCTAATTCAGATGAACAGACACCTCGAGGATCTCGACAACCGGGGCCGCAGACAGAACATTAGGGTGAGGGGGATCCCTGAAAAGATTGAACCTGCTCAGATTAAGCAAGCCTTACAAGCAGTGTTCAATGGAGTACTGGAAAGGCCTAAGGACACAGACATTGAGTTTGTAAGAGCACACAGAGCGCTGGCACCGAAGCCAAGTGATACAGCCCCCCCAAGGGACATCATATGCTGCCTTCAAAGCTTTCCGCTGAGAGAAGAAATTCTGGGGAAACCAAGGAAAAATGACCAGATCCTCTTTAATGAGCATGCTGTTGCACTGTATCAGGACCTTTCCCATATAACCCTACAGAACAGACGAGCACTGCGTCCCATGACAACCGCATTGAGGGAGAAGGGCATCCCTTATCGCTGGAGCTTTCCCTTTGCTCTGAACGCTACATTTATGGGGAAACAATATTACCTGCGAATGCCAGAGGACATACCAAGCTTCTGTGACCAACTACAACTCCCATTGATTGATGTACCGCAATGGTACAGGGAATTTCGTTGTCCCGCGCAGGGTCTCTCCCCACCTCATACCCCACAATCTTCCCCCTTGAAACCTTCATCCAACAAAAAATCTCGAGCGGACAGACACCCGGGCTTGTATAGGGGCAGATCCCCACACCCTGTGAAGGAGTACTGGCCACAGTCACAAACATGAGTTTGATAGGGGGAATCTGTCTTCCTCATCTTTATTTTTCTTGGGCCTGCAGGCTACCCGCCTCCTTTATTTCACCCCCGGACACGGAAACACCAGATAACAATTCTCCCAACTGACTACACCTGCCCAGGGCCTGCCGGGCTGATATTAGAGCCCCCACGAAAGACGTCCTGGTAGATGAGCATATTATTTTTTTATTTTTTGTGCAACAAACGGAAAATTTACAATGTGGGCCAACAAGGTGACAACCTTGTTTACCCTGTCCATCCAGGAGTTTGGACTGTTTCCATTTAATATGCCTAGAGACCTCATTGCAACAGAGCGGAGACTATCTCTGCATGGGGAGTAACCTTGGTGGTGAAAAGACGCACTTTTTTTATGAACACGCAATGACGGGGGTGGTGTTCGGGGGGTATTATGTATTATGTCTGATCCATGTGTCTGACCCTTTGCTGTGCGGGTGGGCGGGCCAGAGGGGTGGACTCACCGACCTGCTGTCTGGCTTGGGTGGATGGGCCATACAGGGGGTCGGCCCTGAGGGGGTCCCTGCCGCGTGCCAAGTGGTGCGGGGTTGGGACATAGCTGTGATCCGATTGACCAATATTAGTGATAACCATCCAGGGAGTGGTCCACAGACCACCATAAGGGGAATACTTTTGTAACACACGGAACAGCTAGGGGTACGCCGGGCTCTTGGCTATGCCGACAGTACCTTGTTTGGTATGTTAGTTGAGGACTTCAGCGGTCTTCATTTAGAATACTAGTTTATTAGACGCACCCATCGCACAGTAGTGGAGCAATTTCCATGTTTATATTTTTGTTCATGTTCTCATCCTTCTGGCTGGAAGGGGTATATGAATAGCCTTAATTCATGTTTGTTTGTTTTTTGAGTCACGGGAGGCTTGCAGTAGTCTCTTTACCATACCTAAAAGCTCAACAGTTATTTGACCTTATTTTACTTAGGTCATTTCTGAGGTGACGACCTCCCACTGCTCCCACCTGTGAATCACTGTCTGGCTTACTCCAGACAGGGATTCACAACCTTTTTCTCCTAACGTTGACACCAGGAGATATTTTACCTACTTACTCCATTCGGGTGACTATCCACCTAAGTGACCGCTTTTCCTATCTGTTCTTTTCTATCTTTTCTTTACTCTTCCCTTATCCCTCAGTCCGACAGCTCAGGTACTCCTACTTATTCAGCACAGGAAGTGGAGAATAGTATTTATTGCACTAACCATGACGTACTCTATGCTGGATGATCATGCCTTTGTGATCTCCCACAATGTCGGGGGTCTGAATACACCGGAGAAGCGTATCGCGTTACTCAGGGAACTCCACAAGCAGAAGCCGGCAGTGGTGTTCCTTCAAGAAACCCACTTCCGGACTGGTATGATTCCCAGATTACATGACAAACACTATCCCCACGCCTTCCACGCAACAAATCCCGAGGCCAAATCTAAGGGGGTGACCATCTTATTGCATAAAAATGCCGACTTTGTTTTGCACCAGCAATTGGCGGACGCTGACGGAAGATACATATTTTTAAAAGGGCAATGGCCAGGAACACCGGTTACTCTGGCTAACGTCTACTTCCCCAACACTGCACAGGTCACTTTCTGTCAGCGTGTGATAGATGAATTGAAGAGTTTTGCATCTGGCTGTGTGGTGCTGGGGGGGGGATTTCAAATTAGCGTTAAACCCTCTGCAGGATACATCGGATCGCAGATTCAGCATATAAAAAGCTGCGTAAAAGCTGGTAAAAATACCATATAAAATACCATATCACCATACCATACCATATAAAAAGCTGCGTAAAAGCTGGTAAAAATACCATATAAAATACCATATAAAATACCATATAAAATACCATATCACCATACCATACCATATAAAAAGCTGCATAAAATCAAAACACTCTTAGTATCCCTCACTTTAATAGATACCTGGCGATTAACAAACCCCTCAGGTAGGGATTACACATACTTCTCAACCCTGCACAATAAATTTACACGCATAGACTACATTTTCATTTCACAGAGGGATATATCCCTTATAAAATCAGCCAAAATAGGTGTGCAGACCTTCTCAGATCACGCCCCCATATCATTGCAACTTCAAAGAAGGAACACACACCGCCGCTCCCATACATGGAGGTTGAATCCCTCCCTGCTCACTGATAAGGAAAATATTAGCAAAATAGCGGATACAATCAAACTGTATTTCAAAGAAAATATCACAGAGTAGTTGTCACCTCTCACAATCTGGGCGGCCCATAAATGCGTGGTCCGGGGGGGAGCTCATACAGATGGGGGCGGCGAGAAAAAGAGTAGCAGAAAAGGAGACCAACGACCTCATACAGGCCATAAGAGACCTGGAAGGAAAACACAAACAATCATTAGCAACAGATACAGCAGTGGCTTTATTCGATTTAAGGAAAAGGCTACAAGCCCACCTAAGTCTTAAAGCACAGAAAATCCTTTTCCTTAGGAAGGGGTTCTTCTATGAACACAGTGATAAAACGGGAAAATGTTTAGCGAAAGCCCTTAAAGAAACATTACTATCGACGAATATCGCTGCAATTAAAACCAGCACTGGCCAGACAACACAAGATGCCACAAAGATAGCACAAAGATTTCAGGAATATTACTCCAACTTATATCATTTACCACAGACACATAAACCTAGAGACTTAACGGGGACAATGACAGAGATCACTGCTGATAGCGGACTCCCCACACTTGCTGAGGAGGACGCTCTGTCGCTGGAAGAACCGATAACTGAAAGAGAACTCACCACAGCTATTAAAGAACTGAAAAAGGGGAAAAGCCCCGGACCGGACGCTTTGACAGCCCACTACTATAAAACCTTTTCGGAGAGACTGATACCACACATGACGACGACATTTAACCACTTTCGGGACCCACAAGCAGTACTAGAAGATTTTTTGAGGGCACGTGTTATGGTACTGCCCAAACCCAACAAGGACCCCCTAGATTGTGCCAGCTATAGACCAATTTCCTTATTGAATGTGGACCTGAAACTTTACACAAAAATTTTAGAGAATAGACTGCGACCACTATTGCACAAACTCATAGGCCCAGAACAGGTAGGCTTCATGCCTGGCAGGGAGGCGAAAGATAATGTGATCTAAGCTCTTAACCTTATACACAGAGCCCAAACAGGAAAATTTGAAGGCATGCTTTTATCCACAGATGCAGAGAAGGCCTCGGACCGCGTGTCGTGGGACTTCCTGTATGTGCAACCTGTTCCCACATAGGCCTGAGAGCACATATGCTATCTTGGATTAAGACTATCTACCATAACCCGACGGCACAAATCAAAGTGAATGGGACACTGTCAGACAAGGTGCTGATACATAATGGGACAAGGCAAGGGTGCCCTCTTTCGCCCTTGCTGTTCATACTCACCTTAGAACCGTTAATCCGCACAGTAAATTTGTCACCCTCCATACATGGCTTCCAAGTAGGAGACAAGGCGTACAAATGTGCTGCATATGCGGATGATTTATTGTTCTTCATAACTCAGCCACATATCACTATGCCCAACTTGTGTAATATATTTACACACTACAGCTACGTAGCGAACTTCAAAATAAATTACAAAAAATCAGAAACCTTAAATTTAACGATTTGCGAGACCACGAGGGATGTTATATTACGCAATTGTAAATTTAAATGGGAACCCCGCTCCCTTAAATATCTGGGAGTTCTCCTGACCCCTAGCTTAAATTCGATATACAACCAAAATTTTTTGCCACTGTTGCAAAACGTAAAAAAAAGATCTGAAGAGATGGACACTTAAACATTTCTCCTGGTTCGGCAGGGCAGCCATTATTAAGATGACGATCTTGCCCAGATTCTTATATTATTTTCAAACCTTGCCCATATGGTTACCTGCAAACTTTTTTCGATCCCTGAATGCTATCCTTCGAAACTTTCTTTGGGTGTCCAAAAAGCCACGCATAAGTCTAGCACTACTCACCAGAGATAAACGCAATGAAACTTCATTTCAAAAAACATTTCAAAAAATGAAACTTCATTTCATTTCATGAAATGCAACTTCAAAAATGATTACAAGGCTACGCACCTTACTAGAATGATAGACTGGACCTGTCATGCAGATAATAAAGACTGGGTGGCACTGGAAAACAGCATAGACTCTACTCCGGTGTCACATTCACCATGGATTCCGTGGAATCTATGCCCTAAGCAGCTAAAACAACATCCCCTCATAGGGACAACACTACAAATCCTACAAACAGTGACTCGACCGACAGGCCTGACTACTTCCCCTAGCCCATTAATACCACTAGTGGCTAATCCAGATGTTCCACCGGGCATGCACAAACCTATTCGGCATCTCACATGCAGGAATTCACCACCTTTAGCCACACATTGTCTCGAAGGCAACAAAATGAAATCAATTTCAAACCTGCAGAAAGAACTGGGCTTAACCTATCTAGACCACTGGATTATAGACAATTACATGACTACATTTCGAGCCAACAGAGGCTTAAACATTTTATATGACCGCTAACACCATTTGAGGCGGTTTGTTTCCAGGCCACCCCCTCTACGAAAAACATCTCCCTTACATATGCTTGGTTGTAATCCGCAGTCCTCCAGGAACCTAACAACCACAAGCTCTTCTGGGAAGCAGAACTAAATGTGTCATTTACAAAAGATCAATGGTTACAGGCGTGTGTATTTGCCCATAAATGTGCAATTAGCACCCGACTACAAGAAACTTCTTTCAAACTTTTAACGAATTGGTATAATACGCCAATTAAACTGCATAACTGGTTCCCCGCGGTTCCGGACTTATGTTGGCGCTGTAACCGAGCTAAGGGCACTTTACAACACTTATGGTGGGAATGTGACCTAATTCAACCTTATTAGACTCAAGTGACTAGCATTATAAAACAAATAACCGATACAAAGATCCCACTAGACGCAAAATGCTGTTTATTACACATTACTAACCTCTCGATGAAAAATTATAATAAATCGCTGACGAGATTCCTACTTACAGCCGCAAAGGCGGTCGTACCTAGATACTGGAGAGATACTACGACCCCCTCAATCAAGGAATGGCTGGGAGAGGTACGTCATCTTCACAAAATGGAAGAGATTAGGGCTATAGCACACGAAAGCATAGACAAGTACACTGATACCTGACAACCCTGGGTCATTTTTATATATTACTCTACATACGCCTCCCTGACACAAACCTGATGAGGGAGTGTCGCTAAGGACCCGGCCTGTCATTACCCTCTCTTTCTTTATAGACAACCACATCCTCTCTTTTTCCTTTTCATGGTGCCGGCCTTGAGAAAGGCTGCCACTTCTTATCTATCTTCTTTCACCACTTCTGGCTCTTTGATCACAATTCGCATGGTGTAACATCATCTGTATACTGTTATAAATGAAAATATGCCTAATAAGGCTTTTGTAATGCTTTAATGTTTGTGTTTAGGTTTTATCTGTTACGCTATGAATGGCAATGTGTCTAACCCTTTTACAAGGGGATTCTTTCCTATATATGGATGTGACTACTAGATTAATAGGATCTTTGTTGATCCGCTCGAGCATTACATTGATGTCTGACTATGGAAAGTTATCTGACAGAAGCTGATCGGCCACCACTGAAACCAAGATATCTAACAATGTGAGTCTGTAACTACTGTGGCTGAATTGTTGTCCAATCAGGCGGTTGCATCTGCAATTATTATGTTTTGTTACTATGTATTGTAACTGGATATTTCTTTAATAAACTCTAACTGTTAAAAATAAATAAAATAATAATAATAATAATAATAATAATAATAATAATAATAATTTCATAAAGAATCTTTATTTCACATTAACATTTCATTTCCTAATTCTCCCCCATCACCAGGACACATCTAGTGATTATAATACACCATCACATGATACATTATATTAGGATCCATTATAAAAGAGATCCCATAGAATTCTATTGGTGATCCATTCTATGGGGACACATTATATTGGGGACACATTCCAGTTCTAGTAATCATACATTATTATAGTGATATCATTATATTAGTGATAAATCCCATTATTTCTTTCATTAGTAAATCTCGGGATCATTTCTTCATATATTTCCTCTGAGATTTTTCCATCGATTTTCATCTCTTTCTATTTGTAGATCTATTATTCATTTCTATTTCTTCACACAATAAAATAATCAATAGAATAAACTCATTGTAAATGTATTAATAATAAGGAATTATGCTGTCTACACATTATATTCCCATAGATAGATAGAGATAGATTTGTTCATAAAGGGCAGTACAGTACACCTCTATCTGTACTTTCCACATTGGGTCCCTCGGTAGCCATTTCCCTACTATGACATCACAGCTCGGACACAGACAATAAGTCATATTACACTCTGTGCTCTCTCTCAGCTCCGGCACTCTATACAATTCTTCACCGTCCCATCTCACTATACACAGTGCTCATGTACTGGGAGGAGCCATTCAAATGAATGCCCCGCCCCTTCTGTAGGTGACCCAAGAGCCGTACACACCCACTTATACTTTCCTTTATTGTTCCTCCATCAAAGTTCTCATTAAGTCCCCAGTTTCCTGGGTATTGAAGGATCATGTGACCTTCTCCCAGCATGAAGTGTTCAGGCCTGAGCAGCCAATCACAGAACTTACATACCGTCACATGATGGAGGGGTGATGTCATCAATCCTGTGCAAGCTCCGACATAACCCACCATGTATCTTACATGGGTGAGGACTCAGGGCTCTAACATGGATTGATGGGGGGCTATAAAAGGGGGTAGAAGTGGGCCGGGGGGCTGTGACTGCCCTAAGTGAGCAAATGACAAAGAGACTTATTAATGTAACTTGGAACCCTAAAGTAGCGTGACACATAAAGGGTCCCTAAGTAATATGACATACTTGGGGCCCCCAGGCAGAGATAGGACAAGAAAAAAAGGCCAACATGTGCCCCCCATGAACTGTGAACTACTTCATCACCATAGATTGCAGGTTCCTCCCATTTCTGTGCACCCCCTGATGAAGCCCCCAAGGTGGCCGTATCTTTTACAAAACGCTTAGCCTGGCCCCGTCCCCCAGACCTTTCAAAGTATTTGGGGCCCCCAGACAATGTTATATCATCCAGATTCCTGGCAATGTGACCTATTTGTGGGCCTCAGACAATGTCACCTACTATGTGGCCCCTGGCTTTCCTCAGATACTTTCAAAAAGATAAAGTGACGGGTAAAATGACAGATTAGCAGCACTGCTGGGCACTGATAGATGACACTGATAGATGGCACTGAAAGGCACTGATTAGCAGCACTGCTGGGCACTAAGGGGACCGATGCCCCTCTAAAAGAAGCCGGTTAGCAGCTTTCTTCTTTTCTTAACACTGACAGCGTGAGGGGGAAATAAGCTGTTGCGGCTCCTGTTTACTTCCGTGATCAGTTGTCATTGGCTGACAGCTGATCACATGGTAAAGGGCGCGTTGTGATTGGCCCTTTACCCAATTTTTGATCAGCCGAGTCCCATCACTAAACCTGGTTTCAAAATATCAACCAAATTGTTTTCTTTGTTCCTCCCAAGACCTTCTGCTCTCTAGTTCCCTCATCACCTCCTCCTATGCTTTCCTCCATGACTTCTCCAGAGCCTCTCCCATCCTCTGGAACTCAGTACCCCAATCTGTCTGACTATCTCCTACTAATAACTATACATTTATTTTCTCCATCAGCCCATCCCCCACAGTTATTACCTTTTGTATCTTTTGACCCTCCCGCTTAGATTGTAAGCTCTAATGATCAGGACCCTCTGATTCCTCCTGTATTACACTCTAATTGGAATGTCTGCCACTATGTTGTAAAGTTCTGGCGTAAACTGCCGGCCCTGTATTATAATAATAATAATAATAATAATAATTTCATAGAGAAGAATATTTATTTCCCAATAACTTTTCCTTTCCTAATTCCTCCCCCATCACCAGGACACATCTAGCGATTATAAGATACAACATCACAATGATACATTATATTAGGATCCATTATAAAAGTCATCCCATAGATCAGCTGTCATTGGCTGACATCTGGTCACATGGTAAAGGGCTCGTTGTGATTGGCTCTTTACCCGATCTGTGATCAGCCGAATGCCAAGGGGGGGCGGGCAGTGTGAGAATGGGAGGATGTACATGGACGCCCTCCCGGCATTTTAAGACAGCGCTGTAGCTGTCTGTCGGCTATATTGTGGGCACCAAGTGGTTAAATCTGCCCAGCAACAAATCCCCCGCAGCCCATTTTTTTTTATACGGTATAAAAACCTGCGGAAAGCCCATAAGTAAGGCTGAAAAGCCCCCTGCATAGGTGTGAATGGAGCCTTAGGCTGGGATGAGACTTGTGGGATGCGGGAACCAGTGCGATTCCTGTGCGGGTTCCCTCATCACACCTCAATCACCGGACGGTCACACTGACATCTGAGAACCGCTGCGGGGGGTCAATGGAAAGTTAATGACACCCCCAGATCACTTCGCAGATCGCAGTGCAAACGCTGAAATGGTGCAGGAATCGGATTGTATAGATGTGACACCCAATGTGATCCGATTCCAGTGAGGACCAAAAAAAGGGTCCGGCACCATTCTGGTGTGAATGTGATTTCAGTCACACAGTTTGTACGGCTGAATTCACATCACACAGACATGACATGTGATCTGCACAGCAATGTGATCCCAGCCTTAGAGAGATTTCCTCTCACTTCCTGTCCTGGTGACACCAATACAAGGAGGGAGAGAAATCTGTACAGGGACACAGACATATAAACATCTGACAGGGGCTCTAATCCTTCCCCTTCCTTATTATACTAAACATATCATTCTTATTTCAGTCTGTGTTCCTGTTGGAGAGTTCCCCTCATTTCCTGTCTAGATAAATGTTGTCACCGGGACAGGAAGTGAGGGGAAATCTCTATAATGGAGCCCCGGATAGAAGAAAATACCTGACAGGGGCTCTAATCCTTCCCCTTCCTTATTATACTAAACATATCATTCTTATTTCAGTCTGTGTTCATGTTGGAGAGTTCCCCTCATTTCCTGTCTAGATAAATGTTGTCACCGGGACAGGAAGTGAGGAGAAATCTCTGTAATGGAGCCCCGGATAGAAGAAAAAAAACCTGACAGGGGATCTAATCCTGACTCACTCTGCTTAAAAACAATCTGGGCTCTCTGATCACATTTTTTTCTTCCATTAATAAATCTCTAAATGACGTCTTCATAGATTTCCTCTCAGATTGTTCCATTTATTTCCATCTCTTTGTAGAATAGATTGTATGGAGGGGGAGGGGCAGAGAGCAGAGGTGACCCCATCCTATCCCATCACAGTGACCCCACCCCCCCTCTATGTCTGATCATGGCTGCCCCTCCCCCATACAGAGGGACCACATGTGGGGGAGGGGCAGGGGGAGGAGATGGCTGGTGTTAAATACTGTGACAAAACACAGAAAGTATTATGTCAGATTGTTATGGGAGAGATAGATAGATAGATAGATAGATAGATAGATAGATAGATAGATAGATAGATAGATAGATAGATTTCTTACTGACCAATAGGAGCATGTTATTGTTTACTCCAATAATTGGACAGATATTCTACCCAATCACAGCGATCAGTAAGAAATCTCACATTTATTTATAGTAGAAAAACTTGCAGGAAGCCCCGCCCACTTCTATATACTATTGGATGAATATTAAATGAATTCCCCTCCTTCTTCTGACATCACCAGACTGTGGGCGGAGTTCTCACATCTCCCGCCTCCCCCCACATATCTTTATACAACCTTCCCATACACATATCCCAGCATGGAGGGGCTCAGTGAAGGTGGTGGTGAAGGTGTGGAGGTGTCGGATCGGGTCACACAGATCATAAAAGGAGATCCGCCCGGCCTCATAATCCAGATATATCCTGACTCTGTTACTGGAGGGATTGGTGGGTAAGAGGATCTCTTTACTGTCATGTATCACTTTATACTGATCATCTTCCCTGTCCAATCCCCAGGACTTCTTATTATCTCCAATCTCTGACTCCCCCCCTCTCCTCTCTATACTGGGGTAACACATCCCGACTCTCCATCCATCTGCCCCCCCGACATCCACTTCCCAGTAATGTCTCCCTGAGGAGAAACTCCGACTGCTCAACACCTGAGACCAACCCTGGAATCTCTCTGGTGTTTCTGGGTAATTCTGGTCTATATCTGACCAGGATACAGTTTTCCTGTCATCTGATATCTGTAGATAATTATAAGCTGTGTTTCCATCCAGTAATATGTCTGCAGCTCCCTGTATATAGGAGTATACATTTACCTCTGTTATTATATCAGATAAACCTGTGTGTAAGACCCCTGCCACATCCAGACCCCCTCCATCATGGAGGAGCTCCTCATGTCTCTCTCTGTCCTCATTATCTCCATCCTCAGTATCACACAAGTCACCTGTGTCTGATTCCTGTAAGACAGTCAGTGGATCCGTCACGTTACACAGCTCCTCAATGTGACGCAACTTCCTGGACAGCTCCTCCTTCTTTATTTCCAGATCCCGGATGGAGATGGAGATCCGCTCTGCCCTCCCGGAGATGTCCCTCAGGGCTCTCTTCTCCAGGTCTTCCAGACGTCTCCTGAGATTAGACATGTGCAATTTGTTTAGTTCCAAATTCGTTTTTTAACGAATTTTGACAAATTTTTCTAATTTTTCAATTTCCGAAATTTTTAATTCTGAATTTTCAAATTTCCAAGTTTCTTATTTTGAATTTCCGAATTTACAATTTCTGAGTTTCAAATATCAGAATTTCGAATATCTGAGTTTCAAATTTAGAATTTCCAAATTTAAATTTGGACATTTTGAATTTTCAAATTTCAAATTTCTGAGTTTTGAATTTTGAATTTCTGAGTTTCGAATTTCTGAGATTCAAATTTAGAATTTCCGAGTTTCTATTTTTTAAATTCCAAATTTCCAAAACCAAAATTTAAGAAATTTGATATTTCCAAAATCAAAATTTAAGAAATTTGATATTTCCAAAATTCAAATTTGAAATTTTGAAAACTTGAAATTTTGAAAACTTGAAATTTTGAAAACTTGAAATTTTGAAAACTTGAAATTTTGAAAACTTGAAATTTTGAAAACTTGAAATTTTGAAAACTTGAAAATTTTAAATTTCGAAAATTCAAAATTTTGGAAATTCGGAAATTCAAAAAATTTGAAATGAGAAAATTATAAAATTTTAAATTTCATAAATTTGAAAATGATAAAATTTGGAAATTTGAAATTCCAAAAGTAAGAATCAAAATTTGAAAATTCAAAAGAATGAAAATCTGAAAACCTGAAAATCTGAAATAATAAATATTAAATTATAGGTAGTGGAATTTTCTTTCAAATTTAGCTGTTAGTGAACGTTACGAGTATGAATTTATCCAAAGTTACGAATTATCTGAAATAACAAATTTAAACAAAAGGAAAGTAGCAATCTAATAATAATAAATAGCAATAATAATAACAAAACCTTTTTACTATTAATTATTAATATGTTCCATTCCATTTGTTTAGATGCAACATTCATTATTTCAGATAATTCATAACTTCAGATACATTTGTATTCATTACTTTCACTAACAGCCAAATTTGAAAGGAAATTCCAATACCTATAATTTAATAGTTATTATTTCAAATTTTACAGATTTTCTTGCTTTTTTTTCTCATTTGCAAATTTTTGGATTTTCAAATTTTTGAATTCCGAAAATTCAGAAATGGAAATTCCAAAATTGGAAAATTCAGAAATTCAGGAATTCAGAATTCAAAATTTGGATTTTCAATTTCCGAATTTTCTCATTTCCGAATTTCAAATAAAAGCAAAAAAAGAATGAAAAGAAAACAAATAACTTTTTAGTGCAAATGTCTACCTGAGATCTCTAAACAGGGCAGTGACTCTCTCGGTGTCACCAGCGGCTTCTTCTTCTACTTTCCTCCGGTGTTCCTGCAGACTCTGGACTCTTTCCTCCGTCTCCTCTCTCTTTGTCAGAAGTTTCTGCAGAACATTCCTCATTGTCTTCTTCTTCTTCTCAGAAGCCTCATCCAGTGTCTCCACCCGGTGTCCCCGATGTTCTCCAGCCAAACTGCAGGACACACAGATACAGGCGTTATCTTTGGTACAAAAATACTTCAAAACTTCCTTATGGACGGAGCATTTCCTGCTCTCCATGGACAAGGTGGGGTCACATAAGACGTGTTCTGGGGACTTTTTGTGGACTCTCAGGTGTTTATCACACAAAGAAACCTCACAGAGCAGACAGGATCTAACAGCAGGTACAGGAGAGTCCACACAGTAAGTACAGAAGACCCCGGACTCCTCTTGATCTGGATGAGTAGACAGGAAAGTCTCTGCTATGTTACGTAGTTTCATGTTCTTCTGCAGTGCAGGCCGATCCGGAAACTTCTCTCTGCATTCAGGACAGGAATATCCTCCAGACCCCCCCTGTGTATCCAGCACACCATCAATACAGACCCGGCAGAAGTTGTGACCACATCTCAGGGTTACAGGATCCGTATAAATGTTCAGACAGACGGAACATTCCAACTCAGCTCTCAGATCACCAGACGCCATCGCTGACAGCAGAAGAGAAACTAAACTGAAAGTCTCTGACACGGGAGAGAAATGTGGATGGGGGAGGGGTGACGTCCTCCTACACAGGGTGAGGCTGGATGAATATTATAGGACACGGAGATCAGAGTACAGAAGGGAGGAGATTCGTTTTGCAGTAGTAATGAGAATTATACCTCCCAACATTAGAAGAGAGAAAGAGGGAAAGACGGATGTGGAGAAGACATGCGGAGCACTAAGTGCAATGACATGAAAAGTGGAGATGACTACATCATGATGAAAAGGAAATTGGTCATATAACCATCTGAAGATTTACCCCCCTTCATGGCCAGGCCATTTTTTGCAATATGACACTGTGTTACTTTAACTGACAATTGGGTCGTCATGAAACACTGTACATACAATCAATATATAGCAATTTTCCCACAAAGCTTCTTCGGGCGGTATTTGATCATCACTGCATTTTTAGCGCTATAAAATAAAAAAATATATTTTTTTTAATGTTTTTTTTATATTTTTTTTAGTTTTTGTTATAAAACATATCCAATAAAAACATTTTAAAAATCTAATTTCTTCATCAATTTAGTCTAATATGTATTCTGCTACATGTTTTTGGTAAAAAAAATCCCAATAAGTGTGTATTGATTGGTTTGCAGAAACGCTAAAGTGTCTACAAACTATGAGATAGATCAGGGGTAGGCAACCCCCTGCATGGGCGCCGGTGTCCTGTTGAATAATGTCTCTCATAGAAAAATGCATCCTATGCACTGCGCATGCGCAGCACATCACATCACTTTAGCTGATATCCTGATCAGCTGGTGTGACGTATCGACTGGGCATGCTCAGTTCGTCAGATGCATTTTCCAATGAGAGGCCAGCAACAGAGAGCGACGAGGAGAGAGAATCTAAATGTAAGATTCTGCCTTACTCTCCGCGCATGCACGCAACGTCGTAGGGTCCAAAAACGCTTGTTATTAGACGGATTGTGGGGTGATCTTGTAGCTTTCATTTCTAGATGTGGACGGTGATTGTTTCTGGATGTGGATGGTGGTTGTTTCTGGATGAGGATGGTGGTTGTTTCTGGATGTGGACGGTGGTTGTTTCTGGATGTGGACGGTGGTTGTTTCTGGATGTGGACGGTGGTTGTTTCTGGATGTGGACGGTGGTTGTTTCTGGATGTGGACGGTGGTTGTTTCTGGATGTGGACGGTGGTTGTTTCTGGATGTGGACGGTGGTTGTTTCTGGATGTGGACGGTGGTTGTTTCTAGATGTGGACGGTGGTTGTTTCTGGATGTGGACGGTGGTTGTGTCTGGATGTGGACGGTGGTTGTTTCTGGATGTGGACGGTGGTTGTTTCTGGATGTGGACGGTGGTTGTTTCTGGATGTGGACGGTGGTTGTGTCTGGATGTGGACGGTGGTTGTTTCTGGATGTGGACGGTGGTTGTTTCTGGATGAGGACGGTGGTTGTTTCTGGATGTGGACGGTGGTTGTTTCTGGATGTGGACGGTGGTTGTTTCTGGATGAGGACGGTGGTTGTTTCTGGATGTGGACGGTGGTTGTTTCTGGATGTGGACGGTGGTTGTGTCTGGATGTGGACGGTGGTTGTTTCTGGATGTGGACGCTGGTTGTTTCTGGATGTGGACGGTGGTTGTTTCTGGATGTATTTGGTCTTTTCTTTTTTTTTTTTCGTAAATTTTTATTGATAAGAATGGTACATGACAATGAAAATATCGTAAGATAAACAAAGACATTTTTTGAAAAGGGGGGTAAGAGTCAGAAGGGTGCAGATACATTGACAGTTAAAAGCTTTGTGAACATATTACTCCTTGCAGGAAACGGAGGCCACACCTATCTCCCCCAAAAGAAGGAGAAGGAGGTGGCCTCACCTGGATGGATCTGCGGATAGTATGGCATCATGCTGCCCTTTTAGGGGAGCCACGGCCATATAAGGAACATGCATAAGATACAACAGGCGACTAAAGGGAAGGGGGGGAAGGGGGGGTGCGTAACTTGCCGAGTCCGGTACAGCAGTCTGCACCTGGGGGGGGGGAGGAGCCCAACCGGAGATGAGATTGTGGTGCTGAAGAAAAGAAGGTGCGTTGTTTTGTAAACCATATATTAAATTATCACGATATAGTATAGTTCGCTGGTTGGTCTTTTCTTAGATGGTGGAAGTTGCACATTGTCGTGAATACAGTACATTTATACAACACTGTAAAGGAACACTCCACTGGGGGGACATCTAGAGGGGGAAATCTGATTTATGGAGGGGCTCTGCTGGGGGACATCAGATTTATGGAGAGCCTCCGCTGAGGAGACATCTGATTTATGGAGGAACTCCGCTGGGGGAAATATGATTTATGGAGGGGCTGTGCTGGGGGCATCTGATTTATGGAGGGGGTCTGCTGGGGGACATCTGATTCATGGAGGGGCTCTGTTGATGAACATCTGATTTATGGAGGGGCTCCGCTGTTGGACATCTGATTTATGGAGGGGCTCCGCTGGGGAACATCTGATTTATGCAGGGGGTCTGCTGGGGACATCTGATTTATGGAGGGGCTCCGCTGAGGGACAACTGATTTATGGAGGGGCTCTGCTGAGGGACATCTGATTTATGGAGGGAATCTGCTGGGGTACATCTGATCTATGGAGGGAATCTGCTGGGGTACATCTGATTTATGGAGGGGCTCCGCTGTGGGACATCTGATTTATGGAGGGGCTCCGCTGGGGGACATCTGATTTATGGAGGGAATCTGCTGGGGGACATCTGATTTATGGAGGGGCTCCGCTGGGAGACATCTGATTTATGGAGGGGCTCCCCTGAGGAGACATCTGATTTATGGAGGGGCTCTGCTGGAGGACCCCCCTGTGGCAGGAGAGAGGGAGTGTGGTCAGGCAGGTCAGGAGGCCCTGGGGAGTTTGCTGCGGGGACTCAAGGATCTAGTGCAAAAGTTTGAGCAGCGGGGTGTGGGCGGGCCAGCTCACGCGTGGTCCCAGGCGCATACGCCTGTGTCCGGCACAGCTGGGGGGGTGACTGGGGTGCAGGCCGCCCCCGCCAGTTCCGTTGGGTCATCGGTTGTTGAGCTGTTAACGGCCCAGCCGGGCCCTGGCGGATGGGGGCACGGTAAAACAGGCTGACAAGACTGCTGACTCAGTCTGTTTGGCGGATACGGTGAAGAGTGAGGTATACGTCTGCTTTGAGGGCCCCCTCTGAGCACACCTGAAGGCCGAGGTGAAGGAGAAGATTTGGAAAGGTGAGTACATCGAAATTTTCACCTTGTTGCCGCTGGAGAAGTTCAATCTGGATAGGTTGAAGCCCTAGGAACGGAAGAAGGAGGATGAGAAGAAGCGTCGGTATAGGTTAATCCCGCGCACATTTGCCAACTGGCTACAGGCATTCGCGATCCTGGTGAGCATCGTGGGAGGGCGGACACCGGAGCACTGTTTGGCGCTGTTCGTGTATTTGGAAGCCATCAGCGAAGCACACAGGACATATGGTGGTACGGCTTGGCTTCGCTATGATGAGCAGTTTAGACAACGTATGGCAGTCTGACTGTCTCTTCACTGGGATCACAAGGACATTAGCCTGTGGATGAAGCTCATGACAGCGGCGCGGGCTCCTAACCCGTTTTTTTCAGCCGGGGGTCGGAAGTTCGACAACCTCAGGGCAGCCGACCGAGAAACGTTGGGGTTTTTGCTGGCAGTGTAACGCAGGCACCTGCAAGTTTGGGGCCAACTGTCGGTTCAAGCACTTATGTTCCGGTTGCGGGGGTACGCACGCTCTCTCTAAGTGTTTCAAGAAGGGGAGCGGGCATCCCGGAGATATTGCGCATAAGAGGGACGACGCCGGTGTGAGTGGAAAGGATGTTGCCTTTCCTCAGTAGATACCCCGACCGGGCGGGAGCAAAATTGTTGGAAGACGGATTTACTTCTGGTTTCAAGATCCCCTGTACTTTGACCTCGGCTCCACCCCTGGCTAAGAATTTGAAGTTCGCATTGCAAAACCCAGCTGTTGTTGCTGCAAAACTAGGCAAGGAGGAAGCCCATTCAGTGAGGTGCCTTTCCCGGACCTGGTGGTTTCGCCTCTCGGTGTGGTGCCAAAGAAGGATCCATCACTTGTCGTTCCCAAAAGGGGGTTCTGTGAACGACGCTATCCCCCCGGAGGAGTGTGAGGTGACATACATTTCTTTTGATGCAGCAATTGCTTGGGTTCAGCGCTACGGCCGGGGGGCCTTGATGGCGAAGTCAGACATCGAGGAGGGACGAGAGGCGACCAGTCTCTTTCGACCTGCTTCGTGCCCTGAGTCGGGCTGTGGTAGGGGTTTGTAGTTCGGCCAATGAGCAAACGCTTTTCCGGGCGGCTTTTGCCCTCGCCTTCTTTGGGGCTTTCCGGATTAGCAAACTGGTCAGCCCGTCAAAACGGGCTGCGGGGGGTTTGGCACGGGAGGATGCGGAACTGGGCCAGGCTGGGGTTAGAATCTGGATTCGGCGGTCAAAGACCGACCAGGAGGGTAGAGGGTTACAATGGAGTTGGCCAGGATAGGGGAGGTGGCAATCTGCCCTGTTAGGTCTGTGGAAAGCTTCCTGGCGGTGCGGCCGACGGTCTCGGGCCCATTCTTACTGCATTTGGATGGCGCTTACCTGTCCAAGTTTCAGTTTGTGACAGTTTTTCGTAAGTGCGTGGTGGCGGCAGGTTTTGACCCAACAAATTTTTCCTCTCACTCCTTCAGGATTGGGGCTGCCACCGAGGCTTCCAGAGCGGGGTTGGGAGTCGAGGCGGTTAGGCGACTTGGGAGGTGGGACTCGGACAGGTTTAAATTGTATGTCCGTCCACAGCTGTTAGATTAATGGAAATTTTTTTTCTTAGTTTCATGTTTTGGGCTAGGGGGTTAGGATGGGTTTGTTAGTGTTTTTTTCACGTGTTAATCTTTTTTTCTCCTCAGGTTATGAAGTGGGCTTGGGATGGATACTGGGACACTCATACGTTTTTTGGGGAGCAAAGAGAGCGGATATGCGGCCGAACCGAGACAGGAGGCGCAAATTCACTGGATCGGGATCCCTGGCATGAGGTGGAACAGGGTGCTTGGAGAAGTGCATAGGTTTTCATGCCTGGACAGGTCACCCGATGTGTTGCTTTTTCATGTGGGGGGCAATGACATGGGGGCCAGGTCGATAAGAGATCTTATCCGGGACATAAAATGCGTTTTTTTACGGTTAAAAGTTGCTTACCCTAATATGGTTATGGTGTGGTCGGACATGGTGGGCAGGATGGCTTGGAGGTGGGCCCTATCGGACAAGAAGGTAGACAGGGCCAGGGTGAAGGTCAACAAGGAGGTCAGCAAGTTCTTCATCAGAAATGGGGGCCTTGCAGTCAGACATAGGGAATTAGAAATGGAAACGTGGAGGTATTTGAGGAGCGATGGCGTTCATTTGAATGACATTGGGACGGATCTGTGGACGTTAGGCTTGCAGGAGGGCATTCAGCGAGGGCTGCGAGTGTGGAGGTGCCCAAAAGGGTAAGGCTTTACCCCTTTCGGGCTGTGGCGGTTCTTTGGGATTTTTAAGGTAATAATGGGAGGTACGTGTAGTAAACTGTTGTACCCATCCATGGATGGGGGTGGTTTAATGGTACTTCCAGGTTATGAGGGGTTAACCTGGAAGGGTTAAAAGGGGTAGGTCACTGTGACGACTTGGGTATAGCCTCCGACACAGGGGATTCTGTCTGGAGGTCAAGAGGTCAAAAGTTCAAAGTCGTTCGCAGTGACCAGTATGTTATTATGCTACTACCCATGACCCGTTTAAAGGCTGGGAAGGTTTAGGGCCGGTTCACACTGCGACGCGAGGCGAGGCGACACGGCTCGCCTCGCCTCGCTCCCACAAGTCGTCCCCATTGAGTACAATGGAACCGTTCTGAGAGGAGCGACTCGAGTCGCTCCGACTCAGAAAAAAGGTTCCTGTACTACTTCGGGGCGACTTCGGGGGCGACTTGCATTGACTTCTATGCAGAAGTCCTCTGCAAGTCGCCGCTGACCCCCCCTGCAAGTCGCGGCGAGGAAGTCGGAGACGCCTCGCCGCGGCTCGCAGTGTGAACCGGCCCTTACGGTTATTTTAAAGTTATTTATGTTATTTATGAAACAGATTTGTTAAATAAATTACGGCCAGATGGCCATTTAATCCATATGTAGTCCAGTCGTTTGTTTAAGGTGGGTTACGGGAAGTGTTTAAGGGAAATTGGAGGAGTAAAAGGTATATAATACACTGGGCTTAGAGATGTCATGTGCTAGTATTGCAAAAAAAAATAGTTTGTATACACACAGCAAACACACGATCACCTATTCCAAATGTATTATTTTCACTGCAATTGAATACATTGCACAATTATTAATAATAAGTAAAATTAAAGATGTTAAAAATGAATTTACCCTGGATTCCCTGAGCTAGAATGAAACCATCAAGCAAAAAGTTGTTTGAGCTCCAATGCTGCCTTTTCCAGTGTACAGTATGAAGTGCAGTGCTCGGCACAGTGGGAGGAGCTTTACATTAAGGAAACCCAAGCTGAGTATAGGTTCTGTAAGTTCTGTATGTAAGATGTAGTAACAAGGTGTAAAGTCAATGTGGTTTCACAACATATAACACACCATATCTCTGCAACCAAAGCGGCACAAACGTTTATTTTTGCAGCACAAACCAGCACAAAAGCTGCACAAATGAATGTCGCGTTTGTTTTTCAAATTCGGTAACGTGGGGTGCAAAGTGGGCGGGATTTCAGCAACTATAACGCACAATATCTCCGCAACCAAAGCGGCACAAAAGTTTTTTTTTTTTTTACGGCACAAACCAGCACAAACGCGGCACAAATGAATGGCGCATTTGTTTTTCAAATTCGGTAACGTGGGGTGCAAAGTGGGTGGGGTTTCACAACATATAACGCACAATATCTCCGCAACCAAAGCAGCACAAACGTTTATTTTTGCAGCACAAACCAGCACAAACGAATGGCGCGTTTGTTTTTCAAATTCGGTAACGTGGGGTGCAAAGTGGGCAGGGTTTCACAACATATAACACACAATATCTCCACAACCAAAGCGGCACAAATGTTTATTTTTGCAGCACAAACCAGCACAAACGTGGCACAAACAAATGGCGTGTTTGTTTTTCAAATTCAGCAACGTGGGGTGCAAAGTGGGTGGGGCTTGCATTAAATTGAATGTTTAATATCTCAGAAACCGAACAGGCACAATTTTTCAGCCACTGTTTAACAGGAGCGTTTAATTACAATTTTTGATGTAATGCTTTGCAGCAGGGCTCATTCCTGCACCACAACTAGAGTATATGGGAGAAGTTGCATTGTCATGGCACCAGCACCAGTGCCTAAGGCCCAATTTTTCGGCCCCTGTTTAACAATTTTTCAGCTCCTGTTTCAGCCCCATATACAACTAGAGTATATGGGAGAGGTTGCAGTGTCGTGGCACCAGTGCCTAAGGCCCAATTTTTCAGCCCCTGTTTAACAGGGGCATGTAATTACAATTCTTGATATAATATTTCACAGCAGGGCCCGTTCCTGTGCCCACCAAGAGTTAAATGTGAGGACTTATAGTGTTGTGGCACCAGCACCACAACCACCAAAGGTCAATTTTTCTACCACTGTTCTACAATGGCATGTAATTACAATTCTTGATATAATCGTTCACAGCAGGGCGCTCCAGCGCCCACCAAGAGTCACTTTGAGGGCTTACAATGGTGTGGCAAAACCAACACCTTGTTCCGCCATTTCTGCAGAGCATTTAGGGCAGGCCCCTACTTTCAAACATCCAACTTACAAACGTCTGCTACTTACAAACTGAAGGAGACAACAGCAAGTGAGATGAAAATAGACGGACAGCAAAACAAATTATACAGGGGTGATAACCCTTCCCTATGTTTTCCAAAAAGCTTAAAAATAGTTTTTTTGACTGGAGCTACACTTAAAAAATATACCAGTTGAAAATTACAAACAGATTCAACTTAACACAACAAACCTACACAGTCCCTATTTTGTTTGCATCGCCTGTATACTGCTGTTCTGAGTATATAAGGCCTGGGGGCCACACGCATTTCCTTTTTTTAATATGGGTACGGGGTTCCCCTTAATATTCGTACAAGACCCAAAGTGGCAGGTAATGGGCAGGGGGGGCTACCCATGCCATTTTTCTCAATGATTTTCATCCATATTGCCAGAACCAGATATAACATTAAAACCGCAAGCAGCTTTAAATGGTGTTATTTCCGTTGAATGTCATTTTGTGCAGGGACTGTTCTAAACACGGGAAACACATTCCACTTCACAGGCATACTACAGACACCCCCCAGGCACCATATTTAAAGGAATATTTCACATTTTTTCACTTTAATCGTCATTAAAATCAGTGCTCCCGCCAAAACGGCCATTTTTAAAAACATTTTAGGCATTGACCCATGTCCCCTGGGGCAGGAGCCAGGTCCCCAAACCCTTTTTAGGACAGTATCTTGCATATTAGCCATTAAAATTAGCACTTTTTATTTAGAACGTTTGAGTCCCATAGACTTCAATGGGGTTCTAAAGTTTGCACGAGTTTGCAGAGACATACCGGATACACAGAGATATACCGAGGTACACGGAGAAATACCGGATACACAGAGACATACCGAGTACACAGAGACATACCGGGTATACAGAGACATAGCGGGTACACAGAGAAAAATACCGGATACACAGAGACATACCGAGTACACAGAGACATACCGAGTACACCGAGACATACCGGGTACACAGAAACATACCGGATACACAGAGACATACCGGATACACAGAGACATACCGGATACACAGAGACATACCGGATACACAGAGACATACCGAGGTACACGGAGAAATATCTGATACACAGAGACATACCGAGTACACAGAGACATACCGGGTATACAGAGACATACCGGATACACAGAGACATACCGAGTACACAGAGACATACCGAGTACACAGAAACATACCGGATACACAGAGACATACCGGATACACAGAGACATACCGGATACACAGAGACATACCGAGTACACAGAGACATACCGGGTACACAGGGACTCAGGGAGGATCACATAAATCAAAGAAAAGTACCCAGAGCACCAGCTGCAAGAAGAGAAATGAATAATGGCACGCCTACGTATACTTCAATAGATAGTGACTGTACCTACCTAAATTAATTGTTCAAAAAGTATACGTGACCATTGGTGGATTGGCTGGTAATATATATATAAAAAAAAAAAAAAAACTTATGCTCAAAAATTGTCTACATCCAGTCACTCCTCACTATGCTTAGGTATGAGCAGGCTAGGAATTGAATAGAAAGTAGTGCCCTCAGAGCGGGTACAGTAAGTGGCAGCAAGTGAAGAGTTACCATAACTTCTCTGCAGAGCACAGAATATGCAGCCTAGGAATGCAAACATAGATTAGATTTATGGCAGAAGCAGGAAGTAAATCAACAGTCTTCACTGTGGGACACAACACATTATATACACACACACTCACATGCAGACACATACAAATCCATACACACACACACACTCACATAAACACACTCACACTCACATAAACACACATACACACACACACACACACACACACACACTTATTTCTTTAGTGAATGCAGCCAGGAGGAGAGAGCAGTGAGTGAAATCACAGGGCAGCTCTAAAAGGCTCTGCAATCACTTGTGCTGCCAAAGGGACTGGACTGGAGCCTCCAGCCTGGAGGTGTTAAAGGAAGCACAGCCCGATGTGCTCTAGACTGGCTACCATGTGACCCCCCCTTCTTCTCCCATGTAAACTCCGCCTCCATGGAACCTGTCTAGCCTTTGTTCCAGCCCCGCTCTTACCTTACATTTGCAACTTGTAGCCAGGAGTAGGAGGGTGGAGCTGGGAGAGAGAGACACTCTGATCAGAGGATGTGCGGCCCCACCCATCCCCGACATCAGTGCTTAGATTTGACAGCTCCACTCTCACTGAGGCCTCCTGCTTGCTCACCAATTGCTGAATGTTTATACTGGAGGCATGAGACAGCCCTGCACACCCCCTCCAATCCAGAGACAGATCTGGGGACAGACAGGCTCAGGGGACCATATCCTGAATCCAGGGACTGTTCCCGGAAAACGGGGACATCTGGTCATCCTAGTGTACATAATGCTAGAGTGCAAGTTCCCTAATGGGGAAACTATTTAGATTGACCTGTGTGTCCCCAAGGAAAGACATTGGTAGGGTTTTACCCTCACTTCCTGTTTGGCTATGTGACAGGAAGTGAATAAATTTAAAGGAGAAAGTGGCAACATTTGGGAGGTGTCTTCACCCTATCAGAGGAGCCGACATCCCCAAAAACTGACAAGACTTCTAATTCCCCTGCAATCTATCCCCAAGCAAAAATAAAAAAATAATAGGATTTCATTTAGTTTAACTTTGCAAAGACACATTTCTAAGTTCAACTGTGATGCATGTCAATGGCACATTTAGACCTTGTTTAATAGAAAACACCAGTTGCCTTTCACTAGAAACTTTGTTAGTCCAGTCCTGGAAATCTGCATCTGCTTTACTATTAATTTCCCTAAAAATTGGGTTCCTGCAGCTAGATGAGCCAAATGCATCTAGATGTGTGACCGCTGTGTATGTGAGATGTGCAACTGCTGTGTGTGTGGAGGTATGTATATCTTGTGGGGTGTGTGTGTGCGGAGGTATGTATATCTTGTGGGGTGTGTGTGCGGAGGTATGTATATCTTGTGGGGTGTGTGTGCGGAGGTATGTATATCTTGTGGGGTGTGTGTGCGGAGGTATGTATATCTTGTGGGGTGTGTGTGAGGAGGTATGTATATGTTGTGAGGTGTGTGTGGAGGTATGTATATCTTGTGGGGTGTGTGTGCGGAGGTATGTATATCTTGTGGGGTGTGTGTGTGGAGGTATGTATATCTTGTGAGGTGTGTGTGCGGAGGTATGTATATCTTGTGGGGTGTGTGTGCGGAGGTATGTATATCTTGTGGGGTGTGTGTGCGGAGGTATGTATATCTTGTGGGGTGTGTGTGGAGGGTTGTATATCTTGTGAGGTGTGTGTGCGGAGGTATGTATATCTTGTGAGGTGTGTGTGCGGAGGTATGTGTATCTTGTGGGGTGTGTGTGCGGAGGTATGTATATCTTGTGGGGTGTGTGTGCCGAGGTATGTATATCTTGTGGGGTGTGTGTGCCGAGGTATGTATATCTTGTGGGGTGTGTGTGTGGAGGTATGTATATCTTGTGGGGTGTGTGTGCGGAGGTATGTGTATCTTGTGGGGTGTGTGTGTGGAGGTATGTGTATCTTGTGGGGTGTGTGTGTGGAGGTATGTATATCTTGTGGGGTGTGTGTGCGGAGGTATGTATATCTTGTGGGGTGTGTATGTGTGTGGAGGTATGTATATCTTGTGGGGTGTGTGTGCGGAGGTATGTATATCTTGTGGGGTGTGTGTGTGGAGGTATGTATATCTTGTGGGGTGTGTGTGCGGAGGTATGTATATCTTGTGGGGTGTGTGTGCGGAGGTATGTATATCTTGTGGGGTGTGTGTGCGGAGGTATGTATATCTTGTGAGGTGTGTGTGTGGAGGTATGTATATCTTGTGGGGTGTGTGTGCGGAGGTATGTATATCTTGTGGGGTGTGTGTGTGGAGGTATGTATATCTTGTGGGGTGTGTGTGCGGAGGGTTGTATATCTTGTGGGCGTGGAGGTGCATATCTTGTTCCCGGAAGCGGTGGTCAGCACACAGGAATGACATCACGCCCCTACAGGAAGTTGCTTGTACTGCTGCCAATTTCTTCCCCCACCATGCCCCGCTCTCTGTTCTCTGAGGAAGAGATGATTCTTATTTGCAAATTAAGACCATTTTGATTTCTTTGTACATGGAGTGGTGTTTGGGGGGGTCTTGTGTTCATGTCTAAATGATTTGGCCTCAAAACACACACCTACTTCCTGTGTACAGAGTCACTTCCGGGCCATTGTATATTGCTTCCTGCTTCAGTGTGTGTGTATATATATATATATATATATATATATATAGATGTAGGTTGTTGTGTCCACCAGTAGAGAGAAGTTGGGTAGATGCCACACTCCCAATTCTGGAGACATAATAATGGTCTAGCACAGGGGTCTTCAAACTACGGCCCTCTGATTGTTCAGGAACTACAATTCCCATCATGCCCAGTCATGTCTGTGAATCTCAGAGTATTACAATGCCTCATGGGATATGTAGTTCCACAACAGCTGGAGAGCCGTAGTTTGAAGATTCCTGATCTCTCTGGCATGTCTTGGATAAAGGTGGTCTCTCATGTTCCTTGTATAATGCCCGAGAAATATCGTTCGGAAAACACAAGTGGGTCATGGCACATCTACGTTCCAAGTTTGGCTCTTAAGATGGTCATGTACTATGCAATCTGATTGGCCAATCTCTGTACAACTCGATATTTAGGTAATAGGAAGACGAACTTCAACAATTAATTCAAATGATAGGAAATCAATCAGTCTCTTCCACTAAATCGAATTTATTTAAGATCTAACTGATTGCAGTGTATGGTCACGTTTAATGATAAAGATCTGAAAATATAAATGTATTGGATTTAGAAACTCTTCTCTGTTTTGTAATGTATGGAAAGATTTGTGTAAAAAAATAAAAATAAAAAAACACATTTCAAGGATATATTAGGAGTGATAGGAATGAGATCAGCATCAAAAGGGTTAATTCACAGAGAACACTAATTACCTAACAAGACACATCCAATGAGATGAAATGAACCAATCGGATTGGGCGTGCGCTATTATCAATGAGAAAACCGCAGTTACCGTAGCGACAGTTGCCGTTTACATATTTATTATCGTTTTGCGTGTCAATGTGCGTCGGTTCGCACGTTCAATGAATGACAATTAATGTATGAAGTGGTGCGGTGCCTTCCTCTTAGTAAATCCCCCCGGTGAGTGTGAGTTCTCTCTCCAAGTCACATTGCCCGGCATGTCTAACCTGTAACTGCTGGGGAGAGCGGTGGGTGTGGTCTGTGATAACACACACCTCCCAACTTTTTGAGATGGGAATGAGGGAAAAGTATAGGACACGCCCCTTGCCACGCCCCCTTAAAGGAGAATTGTACAAAAAAAACTAAAATTTGCTTAAACCCACAAGTGTTTTTTTTTTTTACCACTACTATCCCTTTATATCGGCTTTTGGAATTTACAAATGCAGCAATTTAAAAATCAGATGAAAGGTTTAGCGCTGGGAAACACTTTTTGATAGATAAGTAGTGCATTTTATATACATCTATATAGATCAGACCGAAATGAGGGAGAAGGGAGGAGGAATGAGGGACAGAGGGATATTGCTCCAAATCCGGGACAGTCCCTCGAAATCCGGGACAGTTGGGAGCTATGATAAGATGTGAACCAGTCTGCTGGAGAGCCGAGTGTACTGACCAGAGGTGTCAGGAGCAAGGTGCCCCACACACCTGTAAGCCGTGAGTGGTAACAGCTTAGATATTAGGGGGTCATTTCAGTTCAGTTGTGTCCAGGACAGGGCTGGACTGGGACAAAAATGTGGCCCTGGACTTTATCCAGACTGGCCCAGTGCACAGCGCATCAGGGTACAGAGCCCAGCACATCAGGACAGGGCACATAGCACATCAAGGTACAGGACATGGCACATAAGGACACAGCACATCAAGGTACATGGGGCACATCAAAGCACATTGGACACATCAGGGCACATCAGGGTACATAGGGCACATCAGGGTCCATGGGGCACATCAGGTTATATGGGGTACATCAGAGCACATTGGGGCACATCAGGGTACATGGGGCACATCAGGGCACATTCAAGGCACATCAGGGCACATGGGGCACATCAGGGTACATGGGGCACATCAGGGCACATGGGGCACATCAGGGTACATGGGGCACATAGAGCACATCAGAGCACATTGGGGCACATGGGGCACATTCAGAGCACATTCAGGCTACATGGGGCACAGCAGGGCTCACGGGGCACATCAGAACACATAAGGGCACATTCAATGCACATTCAGGGCACATCAGAGCACATGGGGCACATTCAGGGTACATGGGGCACATTCAGGGCACATCAGAGCACATGGGGCACATTCAGGGAACATGGGGCACAGTGTTTACTTGTTGTTTTCTTAGGGTTTCTCTCTCATGTCACGCAGTGCTGCTCCCCGGTGGCCCCTCCTCTCTTCTAGTCCATCCCGGATGATGTCACAAGCAAATGGGGATGGACAAGAAGAGAGGAGGAGCCGCTGGGGAGCAGCGCTGTGTGACATGAGAGAGAACCTATCACAGACGCTTCCTGCGCTACTCTGCATCTCGATCTACCCGTCAGGCGCCAGCTGTCGGTGATTGACGGGTAAATCAATGCGGACCTCCGGGGGGAATTCACCGCACCATAGATGCAAAAGGGGGGCGCTGAAAAACGACCCACTGAGCCATCGGCCCACCGGGAAAGTCCCTGGTAGTCCCGATGGCCAGTACATGCCTGGTCCAGGATGCAGAACTTTGGTTTCTTGTGATAATTGGCCAGCATGCTGGACAATTTCTAGGAATTAAAAATGGATGGTGATACCCCTTGAATCATCTGACCTCCCTTGTCCCTGTGCCTTCATTACCCGTCTGTGATACCCCCCAACACTGATCTATCATCACACACAACTACACCTCCCATTCACTAATACCCCAAACCCCCCTCCACACACACACTGATCTATCATCACACACAACTACCCCTCCCATTCACTAATACCCCAACCCCCCCTCCACACACACACACACTGATCTATCATTTACATACAACTGCACCCCCTATTCACTGATCCCACACTGATCTATCATCACACACAACTGCACCTCCCATTCACTAATACCCCAACCCCCCTCCACACACACACACTGATCTATCATCACACACAACTGCACCTCCCATTCACTAATACCCCAACCCCCCTCCACACACACACACTGATCTATCATCACACACAACTGCACCTCCCATTCACTAATACCCCAACCCCCCTCCACACACACACTGATCTATCATCACACACAACTGCACCTCCTATTCACTGATTGCCCCCCCCCCACCACACTGATCTATCATCACAGACACCGTCACCTCCCATTCACTAATACAATGTATCACCATTCATCATCCTTGATGACTTTTTGGCATGACTATTCTACTTTCCCTCTTCTGAAATTCCCACAATCACTCTCAGTGACTTCAAAATCCCTGTTAATACTAATGGCGTGTACACACGACCGGTCTTTTCTACAGCAAAGGACCAACGGAACAAATCCGCTGGACAATTCGATCGTATGTGGGCTTCATCGGATCTTTATATATATAAAATCCTCCCGCACTACTATGGGATAGTAAGGTATAAATACAGGGTGCTGCAGACACCGTATGAGTCAAACAATTCTCAAAATAAAATCTGTGAATAAAGATGGTGTTCCGCTCCTAATATACTGAAGATAATTAATCCTGTGACAGTAAATTACTATATGTAAGCAAATAAATAAATATATATCTATATATCTATATGGAGATCAAAATATTAAATAAATATGTAAAAAAAGCATATACTAAATGAAAATAAGTGTATAAAGTGCTGACACTGTATGCTAAACATACAAACATACAAATTCTCACACAACTGTGAATACACACAAACAATCTCCGAGCAAAAGGTGACTATAGTGATTAATAAATAACTTGATCAATAAAACGAATAGTTTAAAAGAAAACAGAAATCATAATAAAAAAACAAAGTAAGAATATAACTATCCTAAGTAAGTGTATGGACACAAATCTGGGTCCAAAGTGCAAATAAGTTCTTATGGGAACAACAGGTGGAAGCTTCCTCGGTAAACCACATCTGGTGATATTGTGAAGAGTGATCCTTCAGTGTCAATAACACCCGTGGCATATACTGGGTAATTATCTTACTGCTGTAAGGTAAACAGCATTTGGAAAATGAAAGGAGATGAATCCAGCGTGTTCCTCCTATATACCAGTATCATATATCAGTGGTGGTCACTCTATTCCTTTCCGGGAGGAGGGTCCCTAAGGCTGGTATAGGCACTCGGTATGAGCAATCAGAGAGAAAGAGAGCCTACTACTGTAGATGTAGTATTTTGAAACCAATTGCTGAATTTATTTAGCATAAAAATTACTCACATTTGATTAAAATCAACAACGCAGTGTACAAACGAGCATCACGCTCGTGTCAGACGTCACTTCCGGTGTCCGTATGCCTCTCTCCTACGCGTTACGTCACTGTCACGTGACTTCAGTGAGGATAGGCGATGGACGGCGGAAGTGTGCTTAAAGAGGGGGGCCAGTTTAAAAAAAAAAAAAAAGTCAGCAGCTGCAAACACTGCAGCTGCTGACTTAATAAAATCACTTACCTGTCCAGGGCGCCCGCGATGTCGGCCGCCCGAGGCCGAGCCGTCCCTCGGCTCTCGGGTCCCGATGCCGCCATTCACTGTAAGGGAAACAGGCAGCGGAGCCTTACGGCTTCAATGCCCGTTTCCTACTGCGCATGCGCGAGTCCCGCAGCTACTGCGCATGCGCGAGTCCCGCAGCACTTTCTGAATGGGACGCGCTGTGTTCTGGAAGACACAGTTCCCAGAACACAGCACGACCCATTACCCAGAAGACGCCGCGACGAAGAGAGAAGACAGAAGATCTCCGCGGAGGAGGAAGAGGAAGATTAGGATAAAGTGCCTAGCAACAGGCATTTCTGGTAAGTAAAAAAAAAAAAATTTTTTCATTTTATTTTTTTTAGATTTTTTTGTCATTTTTAACATTTTTTGGTTTTCAGGGTGGCCCTCCACTTTAAGTAGGCGAGCATCTATGCTAGATTACCAATCGGCCATTTTATTGTAGACCGTGGCAGAAATAATGTAAGCGGCCATGTTCCCATGGATTTCATTATAGGATAAATAAAAAGAATTAAACAAAAAGGACAACGAACAGAAAAACGAGCATACTTTTATTTCAGTGTCAATTGCAGACACTGGGAACCACCCGCAGCATTCTTGTTGTAAATAAACAAGAACTATATTAAAAAATAAATATATATATATGTGTCTCTGCCGATATCCGGTGTCAGCAAAGGATGTAAGTTTACAAAAATAAAAAAAATATATAATAATGCCAGACGGCACAGTGATAACCATAGCATCACTATCGAGATAAAAGAACATATGTAATATTAATAGATCAGCCTTTATAAATAAACAATCTCCACAGAACATCCCTATTTATTTTAATCTCTTTGTAGAGCTACTCTTTAAAAAACGGAGTACACTCTTGACTACAAACCTACTCGCCCCCGCTACCACTATGGAAGTGTTTTCCTTTATGGAAAAAAGAAAGATCAATTTCGATAAGGTTTTCAGTACTACAAACTCGCATACAAAGAAAGGAGATATAGAAAGTCTGATGAGAACACTATGCCATAATATGGAAAAAAAAGGGTCAGCTTATGGTGGGATACGACAACTTTTGAACAATATATAAAAGATAACTTGGTCCCCAGACACCTTAGATGGGATATTCCACCCAATGATGGCCTGGTTGACCAGGAATCGATGGTGAATGGTTTAGGTTCTTTAATGAGAAGGGATTGGAGCTTTTCCAATTCCTTCTCAAGAGAAAACATAGGAAAATAAAAATGATAGAGCACAACATAGGAGAGATCAAAGAGGAGGTTGAGATACACAAAGAGTAAGCTGAGTTTAGAGCACTCACTGCACAATGTAATAAAGAGTAGATAAAAAAAGATAAAAAAGTACAAAGTAGAAAAAGTAAAAATATGTTAGAGATACTAAGGATTTTAAAAATGATCAGGTTATCTAGGGCACTTAGACCCTATCTCTACCTACTCTACACCTGAAAAAACAAATAGAGCAGAGGCCATACACCCACAGCCGAATGCAGCTCCCGACCGGAATATAGCATATAAACGTCCCCCACCCAATGAACAAGCTATGGGAAATAGGAGAGAATCCCCAATATGGATGAGACCAAATGAAGGATACGGCCATCCCAAACAATCAACACCACATCAGTCGGATAGGAGACCACCACAACATAATCAAACACCAAGAAAAACGGATGGAAGAACCCATACTGGAAAAATAACACTAAGAAATAGACATACGGTAATAATTGGAATAGACCACCTTATGAACAACATAAGGGACCCAATTATGCCACACAGGGGCTCCAAATGAGAAATCAGACACCATACTAAGAGAATAACTATAGGGATAGAAATAATTGGGGTCCACCTCAGATACAGCACCGTCCATATGAACAATACCCGATACCTACCTATAATTATTATGCCCCATTAAGAGACTACCCAGAAGATGACAGAAATGATAGATACTATCGAACTTATTATCCTGATCCTCAAGAGAACAAGGCTTTTTTAGGAAGAAGTACATAACATTATCCACCAAGACTGATGGACGAACCAAGAGGAATGAGAAGAAGTCCAGGAAGAAAAGAGGAAGAAGAGCAGGCAAGAGAGAACAAGAGAAAAGGAGAGTAAAGGGAGAAGGCGTTTTTAACCTTAGTGGTGCACCTTCGACACAAGAAGAAATCGGTGTACTAGATAAAGGTCTAAAATATGCCCCCATAAAAAATCTGGATACATTTCAGACGTATATAAGCATTCAGAAGTATGTCAGAACTCTGAACATAAAAAAAGTACATATCAAGCAACCCAATGAAAACACGAGTACCGACAACAGACCAGGAAATAGTACACAGTACATTAAGTTACGTTAAATGCTTAGATTTTTGTTTAAAAAATAGCTATTTCTGGTTTAATTGAGATTACTACCATCAAAAGACAGAGGTAGCAATGGTGTGGCTGGTCTGTTCATGGCCAAGTGGGAAGAAGAAGTTGTCTTCACTAATAAAGCCACAGAGTTGGTAGTATACAAATGGTATATTGACAATATCATTATACTATGGAAAGGAGAGGAAAATCGCTTAATGGAATTTTTAGAGAATCTGAACAAAAATTATAGAATTATTACTCTTGCATGGGAAGTAAGCCAGAGTCAAGTAACTTTTCTCAATTTAATTTTGATTGCACAGGACAATGATAAACTTAGCACTATAACGCCCTTTAAGAACATTGACAGAAATAGCTATCTTCCTATAACAAGCTGCCATCACTATAACTGGCTATGCAATATCCCTAAGGGACAGCTGATGCGACTCTGAAGGAATTGCAGCATGCGAGAAGATTTTCTAAGTCAAGCCAACAAAATAGGCCAGAGGTTTATTGGAAAGGGATATGATGACAGCCAAATTGAGAGGATCCAGGAAGTGGAGAAAATGGACAGACGAGAATTAATCCAGGATAAAAAGAAGAATGAAGTGGGATATAACAATACATCTATTATCCTGGAGTATAACGCCCAATATAAAAGTGTGGAGAGAATTATTAAAAAACACTGGTATATCTTGCTGAATGATATACATTTGAAAACTGTCCTTCCACCCATACAGAAATTTGTTTACAAACGGGCCCCTACTCTTAGAGATATAATAGTTAAAAGTATCCCAGACCCTCCAACTAATGGGTACACCTTTTTCACCGGAAAAGGTTTTTACCCGTGTAAACGATGCTTTGCATGCACCAGAACAAAAAATCCAGTACAAAAAGTTTTCAGTTTTACCTCTACTAGCACTGGAAACAGCTACGAAGTCAGCGAATTTGTTTGTTGCAACACTGAAGGTACAGTTTATGTACTTGAATGTAGTTGTGGCCTGTACTATGTAGGCTGCACTAAAAGACCTCTAAGGCCGCGTACACATGGGGCGGACTGTTCGCCCAACTAAGTTCCTCAAACAGTTTGAGAAACAGTCCGTTCAAAATTTGCAGAACGGACTTGACCACACATGATGAACGAACAGTCCGCTGAAAACTTGCGCGATGACGTATACAGCACGTACGACGGGTCGAAAAATTCGACGTCCAATACACTGCAATGCAACCTTCGACGTGGAAATCCTTTCTGAGCATGCGCACAACTTAGTACGGCGAACAAGCCTACTCACGAGCGGACTGTCCGCTGAAAGTTTCGGCGGACTGTCTTACGGAAATTCCGAAAGACTTGGTTCAGCAGACTGTTCGCTGAAACAGTCCGCTGAAGCCCCACACACGAGCGGACTGTCCGCTGAAACACTGTTCAGCGGACAAAGTTGGGCGAACAGTCCGCCCGTGTGTACGTGGCCTAAGGGTGAGCGTTAAAGAACACGTGCAAAATATCATGAAAGGGTATGACAAACACAGCGTGTCTAAGAATGTTGCCACACATCATGGAAAAGGACCCTTCACACCTGAAATTCTGGGGGATTGTACCATATAAAAAACAATGGAGGGGAAGTCATATAGTTAGGACCCTCAGCCAAATTGAATCTAAATGGATTTTTATTTTGGGCACATTTTCCCTGAGGGGACTTAATATAGAATTTGAACTGTTTTATTAATGATTTATCAGAATATTTTATTAGATTGATGGAAATATTAACGCACTTTATATTGTACTTTGTTGTTTGTTGCGTATGTTCTTATATGGGTCGATCAGACGTCATTTCCGGAGTCTGTTTTTGGTTAACCCTATGTTCAGATATCGGGATATTTTAGATTTTTATCTGCTGTTTTGTCCTAAATTTTTTTTTTTACTTTTGTATACACATATATTTTCTCTTTTTAAGTAGCTCTTTTTTAAGTTTTTATTATTTTTTATATTTTTTTGCAATATATATATATGCAACCTGTTTCTATTCTGCCTGAATCTCCCTAAATAGCCTAGGATTAATTATCATAACCCTTGTTTTTGTTTTTTGTTTTTCCCCCATGTCCTCCCCTCCATTTTTTAAGGAGTAACTCCACAAATAGATTAAAATAAATAGGGATGTTCTGTGGAGATTGTTTATTTATAAAGGCTGATCTATTAATATTACATATGTTCTTTTAGCTCGATAGTGATGCTATGGTTATCACTGTCCCGTCTGGTATTATTATATATTTTTTTTAATTTTTGTAAACTTACATCCTTTGCTGACACCGGATATCGGCAGAGACACATATATATTTATTTTTTAATATAGTTCTTATTTATTTACAACAAGAATGCTGCGGGTGGTTCCCAGTGTCTGCAATTGACACTGAAATAAAAGTATGCTCGTTTTTTCTGTTCGTTGTCCTTTTTGTTTAATTTTTTATTTATCCTATAATGAAATCCATGGGAACATGGCCGCTTACATTATTTCTGCCACGGTCTACAATAAAATGGCCGATCAGCAATCGAGCATAGATGCTCGCCTACTTAAGCACACTTCCGCCGTCCATCGCCTATCCCCGTTGAAGTCACGTGACAGTGACGTAACGCGTAGGAGAGAGGCATACGGACACCGAAAGTGACGTCTGATATGAGCGCGATGTTCGTTTGTACACTGTGCTGTTGATTTTAATCAAATGTGAGTAATTTGTATGCTAAATAAATTCAGCAATTGGTTTCAAAATACTACATCTAGTAGGCTCTCGTTCTCTCTGATTGCTCATACTGAGTGCCTATACCGGCCTTAGGGACCCTCCTCCCGGAAAGGAATAGAGTGACCACCGCTGATATATGATACTGGTATATAGGAGAAACACGCTGGATTCATCTCCTTTCATTTTTCAAATGCTGTTTACCTTAAAGCAGTAAGGTAATTACCCAGTATATGCCACGGGTGTTATTGACACCGAAAGGATCACTCTTCACAATATCACCAGATGTGGTTTACCATGGAAGCTTCCACCTGTTGTTCCCATAAGAACTTTTACTTATTTTCACTTTGGACCCAGATTCGTGTCCATACACTTACTTAGGATGGTTATGCTTATATTGTTACTTTATTTTTTTATGATTTCTGTTTTTTTTAAAAACAATTCGTTTTATTGATCAAGATATTTATTAATCACGATAGTCACCTTTTGCTCGGAGATTGTTTGTGTGTATTCACAGTTGCATGAGAATTTGTATGTTTAGCACGTCAGCACTTTATACACTTAATGCTCATGAATTTTCATTTAGTATATGTTTTTTTACATATTTATTTGATATTTTGATCTCCATATAGGAGATACGGTGATATATATTTATGTATATATTTGTTTAAATATAGTTATTTACTGTGTAAGGGATCTTCCCGGGGTAGGGTGTGTTTGGACACAGTTCACAGCAGACTTGGAATTTATAAAGCAGACCTTGGCGTTTATTCGTGGTACAAACAGTCCAGCAAACAAAAATATACAGCAACACCGTGCTTTTTAAGTACAAATAAAATAAAAGACCTAGCCCGGCTGGGCGCTTACTAACAGGTTCTTCTCACCTATCTGACACTTATAAACACAGCGTCTTTCGCCTGGATATCGCAGGGTGGGTTTTAGCTCCAGCAGTGGCTGCGCTCGCAGCTTCCTCCAACACACAGACTGTTCATTCCCTGGCTGAGAGCAATCACCTGCAGGCCCTGCAGAGCCTTTACCTTCCCAGGCTAATTTAGGATCAAAGCTCACCTGATCCAAAACCCAGAACTGGATCGGGGGGTGTGGAATGACAGGTCCCTCTACCAAACCTACCTGCCATTCCATATAAACCCAGGCCCAGCAAGATTAAATAACAACTCAGCAGCATATCGCTGCTGAGAAACTGATCCATCCTGGACTTACCATCTCACACTGTGTAGCAACCTAGGTGAGATGTACACCCCCTCGATCACTTCTCCAGTGACATGTCTACATATCCCCCCCCCTCTTTTTCAGACTGGAGGGCTGAGCCTTTTGTCCCCACAGACAAACTTACCCTCGACAATGCGTCAGCATTTGCCTGTAATTTCCCTGGCCTGTGTTCCACAGTGAAATTAAAGTTTTGTAGGGACAGAAACCATCTAGTCACTCTTGCATTTCTCTCCTTGTTTAACTTCATCCATGTTAGGGGGGCATGGTCTGTCACCAACTTGAATTTCCTGCCTAGCAAGTAATACTTTAAAGATTCTAGGGCCCACTTCACTGCCAAACATTCTCGCTCCACAATGGCATAATTTTTCTCGGCCGGGGTTAGTTTTCTACTCAAGTACGTCACCGGATGCTCCTCACCATTCACTACTTGTGAGAGTACTGCACCTAAGCCTGTGTTAGAGGCATCTGTCTGGACCAGAAATTCTCGCCTGAAATCGGGGGTAACTAACACAGGTGGTTGGCACAAGGCAGACTTAAGGCCTTGGAAAGCCTTCTCGGCCTCTGGGGTCCACGTGACCATTGTTGTCTTTCCGCCCTTTGTCAAGTCAGTTAGTGGAGCAGCAACTGAGGCAAAGTTCGGCACAAATCTACGGTAATAACCCGTAATACCCAGGAAAGCTCTAACCTGTTTCCTTGTCAGGGGTCTAGGCCAATTCTGTATTGCCTCAATTTTATTTAGCTGTGGCTTAATCAATCCTCTCCCAATAATGTAGCCCAGATATTTGGCCTCTTCTAGGGCTAGAGCACACTTCTCGGCATTTATGGTCAACCCTGCATCACTTATGGTATCCAACACGGCCTGTACCTTACAGAGGTGACTTTCCCAATCAGGGCTAAAAATGACCACATCATTGAGGTAGGCAGCTGAGTAATCACGATGTGGTCGCAGAATCAAGTCCATCAACCTCTGGAAAGTTGCAGGCGCTCCATGTAACCCGAATGGCATCACTACATACTGGAATAGCCCATCAGGGGTGGAGAATGCAGTTTTCTCTTTAGCCTCATCCGAAAGTGGAATCTGCCAGTAGCCCTTTGTGAGATCGAGGGTGGTTATGTACCTGGCGTTACCCAACTTCTCAATCAACTCATCTACCCTGGGCATAGGATAAGCATCGAACTTGGAGATCTCATTCAACTTTCTGAAATCGTTACAGAACCTCCAAGTTCCATTGGGCTTTGGGATTAGCACAATCGGGCTGGACCATTCACTCTGTGACACCTCAATTACCCCCAGATCAAGCATACGTTTTACCTCGGCAGATACGGCTTTCCTACATGCCTCCGGTATCCTATAGGGCTTAAGGTTTACTCTGCTTCTAGGCTCAGTTTCAATGTGATGATGGATGAGGTGTGTACGCCCTGGGAGGTCAGAGAACTTGTTTTTGTTTTTCTGTAAAAATTCCTGAGCCTCCTGTTTCTGTGACACTGATAGAGTATCACCTACCTTGACTGGAGGGATTGGTTGTGACAAATTATTAACAGTATTTGTCGCCACCAAGGATTCCCTGTCTTTCCAGGGCTTGATCAAGTTTATGTGATAAACTTGGAAAGGCTTCCTTCTACCTGGTTGGTGCACCTTGTAGTTCACCTCACTGATCTTTTCAACAATTTCATAAGGACCTTGCCACTTCGCCAAGAATTTACTCTCAACAGTGGGGACTAGTATAAGGACCCTATCGCCTGGGTTGAATGTCCTGATTCTTGCGGACCGGTTGTAAATTCTACTTTGGGCCTCTTGAGCCCTCTGGAGGTGTTCCCTTACCAGGGGCATTACAGTGGCTATACGGTCCTGCATTTGTGCTACATGCTCAATAACACTCTTGTATGGGGTGGACTCATTCTCCCATGTCTCTTTTGCAATGTCCAGTAGACCCCTAGGGTGACGACCATAGACCAACTCGAATGGTGAGAACCCTGTGGACGCTTGGGGCACTTCCCTAATAGCAAACATGAGGTAGGGTAATAAATGATCCCAGTCACGACCATCTTTTTCCACCACTTTCTTCAACATATGTTTCAAAGTTTTATTAAATCTCTCCACCAATCCGTCCGTCTGGGGGTGGTATACAGAGGTACGGATGTGTGAGATTTTAAATAGTTTGCATAATTCCTTCATTACTTTTGACATAAATGGCGTACCTTGGTCAGTTAGGATTTCTTTGGGGATCCCAGTCCTAGAGAACATATAAAACAACTCACGTGCAATTGTTTTAGATGCAGTGTTTCTTAAGGGTACAGCCTCAGGATAGCGGGTCGCATAATCCATGACTACCAAAATATACTGGTGTCCTCTAGCTGACTTTACAATGGGACCCACTAAATCCATGGCAATACGCTCAAAAGGCACCTCTATAATAGGAAGCGAAACCAAAGGACTGCGAAAATGTGACACTGGGGCACTAACCTGACATGTGGGGCACGACTCGCAGTATTTTTTAATGTCATCATATATCGCCGGCCAAAAAAACCTCTGGAGAACCCTCTCTCACGTTTTGTCAGTCCCCAAGTGTCCCCCAAGAACATGGTTATGTGCCATGTCAAGCACCTGACGCCGGTACGGCTTAGGTACCAGAAGCTGTTCCACAATCTCATCCTTAATCTTATTGACTCTATAGAAAAGATCATTAGTCACCGAAAAATGTGGAAATCTTTTTTCAGCATCTGGTTCCTGAGGTACCCCATTCATAACAGCAACCTGCTCTCTCGCATTTTTGAGAGTGGGGTCCTGTAATTGTGCAGCCCCAAAATTATCCCTAGACACCTCAAAGTCTAGTATATTTTGCTCAGTGGGAGGAGCCTCCTCCTCCCCAGCCAGGACCTGCAAAGGAAAACAATCATTTTCATCCTGCACACTTTTATCATTCACAGTGGACAAGGCAACCACCTTAGAGGTATCCTCACTCCTTTTGGGGATTTTTCTTTTTTCCCAGAGAGCCCAGAATAATGGAAAATCGCGCCCCAATATTACATTATGCATGAGGTTTTTAACTACACCCACTTCATATTGTACTGTGCCTTGTTCAGTCCTGACTTTAGCCAGCACTATAGGGTACACTTTTGTATCACCATGTATGCACACAACACTCATATGCTTTTTAGACCCTAAGTCCCCAGCCACCAGGCTAGCATGCACCAAGGTTACGAGGCTTCCCGAGTCCATTAACGCCTTAACAGGAAAGTCATTGATTGTAATGTTGCAGATTTGCGGTTCAGTCTCTAGTCCAGGAACTGCAGCACAAGATGGTTCCGCAAATAGCGACTGACGCCGGCTAGCATCACACTCCATGGGTTCAGTGGTAAGAGGGCAATGGGCAGACACGTGTCCCGCCTCATGGCATCTCCAACACTGGATAGGGCCTGGTCTCCTTGGCAAGGAGTCCTTTTTAGAGCCCCTTAGCCACCCAGGACCATCACCAGTCTTTTGTCCCTGAGACACCACTTGAGCCCTTTTCCCTCCATCAGCACCCCTCCACACTCCCCCAATAGATGGAAGTCTCTTACCAGCTGACGGCACAGATCTGGCGCTCCGGGGAGGTGAAGATGCTGCAGGAACATCACGGAGGTAGTCCTCAGTCGCCTGGAACCTCTCCACAAGGTTGACAAGTTCGTTTGCATTCTTAGGATCACCTTGTCCCACCCAGCGTTGCAGGTCAGTAGCAAGTGCTCGGAGGTAGCGATCCATCACGACCTTCTCTAGGATTTGTGCAGGAGTAGAAGTGTCTGGCTCCAACCACTTTCTTGCCAAATGGATTAGGTCATACATCTGGGACCTCGCTGATTTGTCCAGACTGTAGCTCCAGTTGCGTACCCTCCGGGCACGGACTGCAGTAGTAACTCCTAGTCGGGCAAGTACCTCAGCTTTTAGCCGAGTATAGTCCTTAACCTCTTGCTCACTGAGGTCATAGTAGGCCTTTTGAGGTTCACCTGTTAAATAGGGCGCAATTACCTCTGCCCACTCAGCGGCTGGTAACTTCTCTCGCTCAGCCACGCGCTCAAATACTGTTAGATAGGCCTCAACATCGTCCTCAGCAGTCATCTTTTGCAGCGCTTGCTGCACAGTCCTTCTCACAAAAAAAATCTTTGGAGCGGCTCCCTCCACTGTGGGTGGATTAGCAACCACAGGCGCCTCTCGATTTACTATCAGGTGCTCGATAAGTTGTTGTTGGCTTTGGCGCAAAGCTTGCAACTCTTCCTTATGCATCTGCTGTTGTGCAGCCATGGACTGTTCATGTCGTCTATTGGCCTCTGTCTGAGCCTGCTGTTGTTGCAAACTCACTTGCATAAACTGCTTCAGCATCTCCTCCATGTTGCTGGACTGTTCTTGGAGTGTAGTTGCAGCTTTCACCCAGGACATAAGCAGCTGTAGCCAAGTCTGTCCACACCATTGCCCCTAGCAACCGTGTTGCCCGCGTTACTCCACCAATTGTAAGGGATCTTCCCGGGGTAGGGTGTGTTTGGACACAGTTCACAGCAGACTTGGAATTTATAAAGCAGACCTTGGCGTTTATTCGTGGTACAAACAGTCCAGCAAACAAAAATATACAGCAACACCGTGCTTTTTAAGTACAAATAAAATAAAAGACCTAGCCCGACTGGGCGCTTACTAATAGGTTCTTCTCACCTATCTGACACTTATAAACACAGCGTCTTTCGCCTGGATATCGCAGGGTGAGTTTTAGCTCCAGCAGTGGCTGCGCTCGCAGCTTCCTCCAACACACAGACTGTTCATTCCCTGGCTGAGAGCAATCACCTGCAGGCCCTGCAGAGCCTTTACCTTCCCAGGCTAATTTAGGATCAAAGCTCACCTGATCCAAAACCCAGAACTGGATCGGGGGGTGTGGAATGACAGGTCCCTCTACCAAACCTACCTGCCATTCCATATAAACCCAGGCCCAGCAAGATTAAATAACAACTCAGCAGCATATCGCTGCTGAGAAACTGATCCATCCTGGACTTACCATCTCACACTGTGTAGCAACCTAGGTGAGATGTACACCCCCTCGATCACTTCTCCAGTGACATGTCTACAACTGTCACAAAATTAATTATCTTCAGTATATTAGGAGCGCAACACCACCTTTTTTTCATCAGATCTTTGCTGTCCAAAAATAAGATGGACTTTAGAAATAGAACATGTTTCAAATTTTTCCGCCGGAGCTCCACCGGACCATCATCATGTTCGATTCCGTCAGACTTTGGTGTGATTGTGTGTGTTCAAGACCGTTCATTCGGAAAGTCTGTCGGAAGTCCGCTGAAAGTCCGTCGGGAAGACCTTCGGACCTAGTCTGCCAGAAAGCCCAGTCGTGTGTACGCGGCACAACACTCCTGCTACTTCTAAACTTCTTAGTCTAGCCTCCTCTTTTGACCTACTCACTCCAATGACAACACGCTTGTCCTTGTTTTCTCCTACTTATGCACTCTGTGCAACCTCTCCAACAATCCTTTCCCTCTGTCTGATCACCACCTTATTAGTTTTGCTCTCCCTGTCTTCCACCTCCTCTCCCACCAACCACCTAACAATTACCTGTAGAAACATTTGTCACCTAACCCACCTTAACCCTTCTCTTCTCTGCTACTGACCACTTCTATGACACAATCTCACCTCTGTCCTGTCCCAACCTAGTCACTTCTGTCTAAAACAGGTCACTATAAGACTCCCTAGACAAGCTTTCCCGCTCACTACACACAGAATCCGGCCCAACCCCTACAACCTTGCGAACAGGTGACACCAAAAGACTCAAAAAACGTAGCCACACTCTTGAGTGCCTGTGGTGTAAGGCCGCGTACACACGGGATGACTGTTCGCCCAACTTTGTCCACTGAACAGTGTTTCAGCGGACAGTCTGACGAACAAAGTTTTTTGGAATTTCCGAAAAACTGTCCGCTGAAACTTGGTTTGAGCGAACAGTCCGCCCGTGTGTAGGCTTGTTCGCTCAAATTTTGAAATGAGCAGACTTTTGCCGCACGGAGAAAAGTCCACCCATTTCGAGCGCGTATCCAGGTAGGCAGGGCCCGCGAAGGAGACGTCGCTGGCACCGCCGCCTGGAATGCACTTAAAGGGACACCCAACGCCGAAAAAAATCGGCGTGGGGGTTCCCCCTAAGTTCACAACAGACCCTTGTCCGAGCACGCTACCCGGCCGGCCAGGAAAGGGGGGGCGAGCGAGCGCACCCCCTCCTGAGCCGTACCAGGCCGCGTGCCCTCAACATGGGGGGTGCCTTGGGGAAGGGGGGGCCACGCGGCCCCCCCACCCCAAAGCTCCTTGTCCCCATGTTGATGAGGACAAGGGCCTCTTCCCGACAACCCTGGCCGTTGGTTGTCGGGGTCTGCGGGCGGCGGGCTTATCGGAATCCGGGAGCCCCCTTTTAGAAGGGGGCCCCCGGATACCGGCCCCCCACCCTATGTGAATGAGTATGGGGTACAATGTACCCCTACCCATTCACCTGTGAAAAAAAGTACAAAAAAACCACAACACAGGGTTAAAATATTTTATTGCACAGCTCCGGGGGTCTTCCGTCTTCGGGGGTCTTCTCCGGACTCCTCCGCTATCTTCTTGTAGCTCTTTTGCTAGCGGAGGAGTCCGGCTTTCTTCCTCCCCACCGCCGGCCTCTTCTTCCGACTTCGGGGGTCTTGTCCCCCTCTTCGGTTCTTCTGCCGGGCCACCGCGCCTTCTTATAGCTCTTTTAGAGGCGGTGGCCCGGTCTTCTCTTCCCGCTGTCGCCGCCTTCCGTTCTTCTTCTTCTTCTTCTCCAGGAGATGTTGACACGACGATCTCTCTGGCCGGAATGCCAGAGCCGCGCTGCCACTTATATAGTGACAATGGGGCGGTGTCACATGGTATATGTCACATGGGGACTATGACATCGTAAGGGGGCAGGGTCACCATGTGAGCAACCCATGTGACATATACCATGTGACACCGCCCCATTGGCACTATATAAGTGGCAGCGCAGCGCGGCTCTGGCATTCCGGCCGGAGAGATCGTGTCAACATCTCCTGGAGAAGAAGAAGAAGAAGAAGAAGAAGAGGAAGAAGAAGAAGAAGAACGGAAGGCGGCGGCGTCAGAAGACCGGGCCACCGCCTCTAAAAGAGCTATAAGAAGGCGCGGTGGCCCGGCAGAAGAACCGAAGAGGGGGACAAGACCCCCGAAGTCGGGAGAAGAGGCCGGCGGCGGGGAGGAAGAAAGCTGGACTCCTCCGCTAGCAAAAGAGCTACAAGAAGATAGTGGAGGAGTCCGGAGAAGACCCCCGAAGACGGAAGACCCCCGGAGCTGTGCAATAAAATATTTTATCTCGTGTGTTGTGTTTTTTTTTTGGGTACTTTTATTTTACAGGTGAATGGGTAGGGGTACATTGTACCCCATACTCATTCACATAGGGTGGGGGGCCGGTATCCGGGGGCCCCCTTCTTAAAGGGGGCTCCCGGATTCCGATAAGCCCCCCGCCCACAGACCCCGACAACCAACGGCCAGGGTTGTCGGGAAGAGGCCCTTGTCCTCATCAACATGGGGACAAGGTGCTTTGGGGTGGGGGGCTGCGTGGCCACCCCTTCCCCAAGGCACCCCCCATGTTGAGGGCACGCGGCCTGGTACGGCTCAGGAGGGGGGCGCTCGCTCGCCCCCCCTTTCCTGGCCAGCCGGGTAGCGTGCTCGGACAAGGGTCTGTTGTGAACTTAGGGGGAACCACCACGCCGATTTTTTTCGGCGTTGGGTGTCCCTTTAAGTCAATTCCAAGCGGCGGGTCCAGCGACGTCTCCTTCGCGGGCCCCGCCTACCTGGACACGCGCTCGAAATGGGCGGACTTTGCGCCGCGTGTGTGGGCGAGTCCGTTCATTTCAAAAGTTGAGCGGACTGTTTGCCAAACTTAGTTCGCTGAAACAGTCGGCTCAAAAAGTGCCGTGTGTGGGCAAGTTCGTTTATTCAAAAGTTTGGACGGACTGTTTGTCAAACAGTCTGACGAACTTAGTTGGGCGAACAGTCCGCCTGTGTGTACGCGGCCTAAGACTCACAAAGTCTTCAACCAATATAAATCTGCCCTCCAAAAATACAATTCTTGCCTCCACACTGCCAAGCAGACCTATTTTAATCACTCTCGTTATTAACTTATTACCCCACCCCCATCAACTCTTCTCTACCTTCAACTCTCTTCTTCTTCCTCCACTGCCTCCACCCACTAACTCACTCACTGCCCAGGAGATCACCAATCTCTTAAAAAAAATAAGACTGATACAGTTTGTGAGGAGATCTCCGTTGTACAGATACCTTCTCTAATTAACACTCCATGTCCACAGGTACAATCATTACTTCCCTCATTCAACCCTGCTGATACTATAGACAAAGTTTACTAAACTTTTTCTAACACCCACCTAACCACCTGCCCCCTGGACCCTGTTCCTTTGCAAGGCTCTATTCTTCATCCTCTAACTCACATCTTCAATCTCTCCCTCTCTTCTGGCATCTTCCCCAACTCTCTGAAGCATGCACTAGTCACCACCATTCCTTAAAAAGCCCTCACTGGACCCCACCACTCTTTACAACCTACGCCCTATCTCCTTACTCCCCTTTTTCTCCAAACTCCTTGAATGTCTGGTCAACAACTGACTGAGTGACCATCTCACTGAGAACAAACTTCTTGATCTTAACAAACCCCACAGGTAGGGATTACACATACTTCTCAACCCTGCACAACAAATTTACACGCATAGATTACATTTTAATTTCACAGAGGGATATATCCCTTATAAAATCAGCCAAAATAGGTGTGCAGACCTTCTCAGATCACCCCCCCATATCGTTGCAACTTCAAAGGAGGAACACACACCGCCGCTCCCATACATGGAGGTTGAATCCCTCCCTGCTCACTGATAAGGAGAATATTAGCAAAATAGCGGATACAATCAAACTGTATTTCAAAGAAAATATCATAGAGGAGTTGTCGCCTCTCACAATCTGGGCGGCCCATAAATGCGTGGTCCGGGGGGAGCTCATACAGATGGGGGCGGCGAGAAAAAGAGTAGCAGAAAAGGAGACCAACGACCTCATACAGGCCATAAGAGACCTGGAAGGAAAACACAAACAATCATTAGCAACAGATACAGCAGTGGCTTTATTCGATTTAAGGAAAAAGCTACAAGCCCACCTAAGTCTTAAAGCACAGAAAATCCTTTTCCTTAGGAAGGGGTTCTTCTATGAACGCAGTGATAAAACGGGAAAATGTTTAGCGAAAGCCCTTAAAGAAACATCACTATCGACGAATATCGCGGCAATAAAAACCAGCACTGGTCAGACAACACAAGATGCCACAAAGATAGCACAAAGATTTCAGGAATATTACTCCAACTTATATCATTTACCACAGACACATAAACCTAGAGACTTAACGGGACAATGACAGAAATCACTGCTGATAGCGGACTCCCCACACTTGCTGAGGAGGACGCTCTGTCGCTGGAAGAACCGATAACTGAAAGAGAACTCACCACAGCTATTAAAGAACTAAAAAAGTGGAAAAGCCCCGGACTGGACGGTTTGACAGCCCACTACTATAAAACCTTTTCGGAGATACTGATACCACACATGACGACAACATTTAACCACTTTCGGGACCCACAAGCGTTACCAGAAGATTTTTTGAGGGCACACGTTAAGGTACTGCCCAAACCCAACAAGGACCCCCTAGATTGTGCCAGCTATAAACCAATTTCCTTATTGAATGTGGACCTGAAACTTTACACAAAAATTTTAGCGAATAGACTGCGACCACTATTGCACAAACTCATAGGCCCAGAACAGGTAGGCTTTATGCCTGGCAGGGAGGCGAAAGATAATGTGATCAAAGCTCTTAACCTTATACACAGAGCCCAAACAGGAAAATTTGAAGGCTTGCTTTTATCCACAGATGCAGAGAAGGCCTTCGACCGCGTGTCGTGGGACTTTCTGTATGCGACCTGTTCCCACATAGGCCTGAGAGCACATATGCTATCTTGGATTAAGACTATCTACCATAACCCGATGGCACAAATCAAAGTGAATGGGACACTGTCAGACAAGGTGCTGATACATAATGGGACAAAGCAAGGGTGCCCTCTTTCACCCCTGCTGTTCATACTCACCTTAGAACCGTTAATCCGCACAGTAAACTTGTCACCCTCCATACATGGCTTCCAAGTAGGAGACAAGGCGTACAAATGTGCCGCATATGCGGATGATTTATTGTTCTTCATAACTCAGCCACATATCACTATGCCCAACTTGTGTAATATATTTATGCACTACAGCTACCTAGCGAACTTCAAAATAAAATTACAAAAAATCAGAAACCTTAAATTTAACGCTTTGCGAGACCACGAGGGATGTTATACTACGCAATTGTAAATTTAAATGGGAACCCCGCCCCCTTAAATATCTGGGAGTTCTCCTGACCCCTAGCTTAAATTCGATATACAGCCAAAATTGTTTGCCACTGTTACAAAACGTAAAAAAAGATCTGAAGAGATGGAAACTTAAACATTTCTCCTGGTTCGGCAGGGCAGCCATTATTAAGATGACGATCTTGCCCAGATTCTTGTATTATTTTCAAACCTTCCCCATATGGTTACCTGCAAACTTTTTTCGATCCCTGAATGCTATCCTTCGAAACTTTCTTTGGGCGTCCAAAAAGCCACTCATAAGTCTAGCACTACTCACCAGAGATAAACGCAATGGGGGATGGGATTCCCCAATTTCAAAAATGATTACAAGGCTACGCACCTTACTAGAATGATAGACTGGACCTGTCATGCAGATAATAAAGACTGGGTGGCACTGGAAAACAGCATAGACTCTACTCCGGTGTCACATTCACCATGGATTCCGTGGAACCTTTGCCCTAAGCAGCTAAAACAACATCCCCTCATAGGGACAACACTACAAATCCTACAAACAGTGACTCGAACGACAGGCCTGACTACTTCCCCTAGCCCATTAATACCACTAGTGGCTAATCCAGACTTTCCACCGGGCATGCACAAACCTATTCGGCATCTCACATGCAGGAATTCACCACTTTTAGCCACACATTGTCTCGAAGGCAACAAAATGAAATCAATTTCAAACCTGCAGAAAGAACTGGGCTTAACCTATCTAGGCCACTGGACGTATAGACAATTACATGACTACATTTCGAGCAGCCCACAGAGGCTTAAACATTAGTGATGGACGAACTTCCGACGGGACGTTTCGCGAACGCGAAACGCGAACGGGCACAAACGTTCGCGAAAACGACCGTTCGCCGCGGGCTCCATTGACTTCAATGGGAGGCGAATTTCGCAAACCTTTAGGTCGAATTTGCGGCCACGGGGTAATTATTAGGGGGTAGCACGTAGTCCCACCACCTGGACAATAGCATAATACATGTATGAGGTGAATTTGGGATCGATAACTACAAGCATTTTTTTTTTATTTGGGAAATTGTTCTGACAATTCAGGACTATGGAGCTAATGAAGGCAATGGAGGAGAGGGAAGGTCAGGGACCAGGGTAGGCAAACAAGAGGGTGCAGGAGATACAGAGCACTGACAGCAGCACCGTAATACAGAGCACTGACATCAGCACCGTGACATACAGCGCTGACAGCAGCTCCGTGACATACAGCGCTGACAGCAGCTCCGTGACATACAGCGCTGACAGCAGCTCCGTGACATACAGCGCTGACAGCAGCTCCGTGACATACAGCGCTGACAGCAGCACCGTGACATACAGCGCTGACAGCAGCTCCGTGACATACAGCGCTGACAGCAGCTCCGTGACATACAGCGCTGACAGCAGCTCCGTGACATACAGCACTGACAGCAGCTCCGTGACATACAGCGCTGACAGCAGCTCCGTGACATACAGCGCTGACAGCAGCACCGTGACATACAGCGCTGACAGCAGCTCCGTGACATACAGCGCTGACAGCAGCTCCGTGACATACAGCGCTGACAGCAGCTCCGTGACATACAGCACTGACAGCAGCTCCGTGACATACAGCGCTGACAGCAGCTCCGTGACATACAGCGCTGACAGCAGCACCGTGACATACAGCGCTGACAGCAGCTCCGTGACATACAGCGCTGACAGCAGCTCCGTGACATACAGCGCTGACAGCAGCTCCGTGACATACAGCGCTGACAGCAGCTCCGTGACATACAGCGCTGACAGCAGCTCCGTGACATACAGCGCTGACAGCAGCTCCGTGACATACAGCGCTGACAGCAGCACCGTAAGCAGCCCCAGGAGGAAGTCAGCACAGCACAGGGATGGTGTGATCCCCTCATAATAAGAACCCCCAGGAGGAAGTCAGCACAGCACAGGGATGGTGGGAGCCCCTCATAATAAGAACACCCAGGAGGAAGTCAGCACAGCACAGGGATGGTGGGAACCCCTCATAATAAGCAGCCCCAGTAGAAATATGACACCGCTCAACCTCTTCAAAGAGGAGGGTAGGGGCATATAGTACGGTGTGCTTTTTTGGGTCAGGGAAGTGAGCCAAATGAATTAAGAAGGTCTGTGTGCTTGATTCCAAAAATTGTTTATAGACATATACATGGTCTACTGATCACATGTGTTGAATTCCTCCGAGATCCATGCCTCATTCATTTTTAGAAATGTGAGGTAGTTAACACTGTGGTGAGCTAGGCGAGTACGCTTATCGGTCACAATCCCCCCTGCTGCGCTGAACGTCCTTTCGGACAGGACACTGGATGAGGGGCAAGCCAACAGTTCGATTGCAAATTGGGCAAGCTCTGGCCAGAGGTCAAGCCTGCCCACCCAGTAGTCTAGGGGTTCATCACTCCTCAGAGCGTCCACATCGGCCGTTAACCCAATGTAGTCGGACACCTGACGGTCTAGGCGTTCCCTGATGCTGGATCCGGATGACACCTGTCGATGGGTCGGCTGAAAGAATGACCTCATATCCGAAGTCACCAACACATCTTCAAACCGGCCTCTTCTTGCAGGCGCTGTTGGATTGGTACCCGCAAATCCTTCTCTGGGAGTGGGAATTGCTCCTCTGCCAGCGCACGCAAAAGCAGAATGCAGCATTTCTCGAAGCAAGGCCTGGAAGTGCTGCATTCTGACAGCCCTCTGCGACGGCGGTAACATTTCCGCCATTTTGTGTTTGTACCGGGGGTCTAAGTACGTTGCCACCCAGTACTGGTCCTTGACCCTCATGCTTTTTATACGGGGGTCCCTATTAAAACACTGGAGCATGAAGGCCCCCATTTGCACTAAAGTGGAAGCGGTGTGGTGGCCTGGCTCCTGCTCATCATCCAGGATAATGTCGTCCTCTTCATTCTCCTCTCCCCATCCTCGCACAACAGGGATCCCAGAAAGGTTTAAAGCATGCTCTTCTTGCTCCTGCTCATCCGCCCCGGCACCATCCTCCTCTGACTCCTCATCAGACTCCTGTTGTTGACTTGTCTCAGATAGAGTAGCCCCCCCTGGGAATTCATCCAGCATTGCGACTTCCTCATCTTCCCGCTCCTGCTCCTCCACAGCCTGATCAATGACACGACGCAATGCACGCTCCAGAAAGAAGGCATAAGGTACCATGTCACTGATGGCGCCATGGCTGCGACTGACCAGTTTGGTGATCTCCTCAAATGGCCGCAGAAGTCTGCATGTGTCGCGCATGAGCAGCCACTGGCGCGGTGAAAAAAAACCCAGCTCCCCAGAACCGTTTCTTTCGCAGAGTTCATACAGGTAGACGTTAACTGCACGTTTCTGCTGGAGCAGCCTATCAAGCATATAGAAGGTTGAGTTCCATCGCGTCGGGCAATCGCAAATAAGACGTCTGACCGGCAGATGGTGTCGCCGCTGAATGTCAGCAAGGCGAGCCATGGCCGTGTAAGATCTTCTGAAATGGGCCGAGATTTTCCTTGCCTGCCGCAAGATGTCCTGGACCCCAGGGTATTTGACAAGGAATCGCTGCACGACCAAGTTTAAGACGTGTGCCATGCACGGCACGTGCGTGATTTTGCCCTGTTTCAATGCGCTAAGCAGATTGGCACCGTTGTCACACACCACTTTACCAACTGTCAAATTGAGCGGTGTTAGCCACTCATCTGCCTGTGAACGCAAAGCTGAAAGGAGTGCCGGGCCAGTGTGGCTCTTTGCTTCCAGGCACAACAGACGCAGCACGGCATGGCAACGTCTCACCTGGCATGTGGAATAGGTTCTGGGGAGCTTGGGCGGTGCAGTGGAAGAGACGCTAGCAGCGGAAAAGGAGGAGGCAGCTGAGGAGGAGAGGGAGGAGGATGGAGTAGGAGGAGGAGAAGAAGAGTCAGGCCTGCATGCAATCCGTGGCGGTAAAACCAAATCTACACGGGTGCCACGGGTTACATGCTTGACGGCCGTCAGAAGGTTCACCCAGTGGGCAGTAAAACTGATATACCTTCCCTGCCCGTGTTTGCTAGACCACGTGTCTGTGGTCAGATGTATCTTGGCACCGACACTGTGTGCCAGAGATACATTCACTTGCCGCTGAACATGGCCATATAGCTCTGGGATGCCCTTCTCTGAGAAATACTTCCTTCCTGGGACCTTCCATTGTGGTGTTCCAATGGCCACAAATTTGCGAAAGGCCTCCGAGTCCACCAGTTTATATGGCAGTAGTTGGCGGGCTATGAGTTCTGACAAGCCAGCCGCCAACCGTTGGGCAAGAGGGTTATCCGGCGTCATCATTTTTTTACGCTCAAACATTAGGCCCACGGAAGCCTGCCTTTTTGCAGAAAAATGTGAGCTTGGCGTGATGGAAGGTGGAGTGGAGGACAATTGTGAGGAGAGAGGAGAAGGAGAAGTAGAAGACGAGGCTGGACGGTGAGAGCCTGCAGTGTGGCTTTGTGTGTTCCGTTGCTCCCACTGGGCTCGGTGATGGCTGCTCATGTGCCTTCTTAAGGCGGTCGTCCCTAGGTGAGTATTGGGCTTACCGCGACTAACGCGTTGACTGCAAAGATTGCAGATGGCAACGCTATTGTCAGCAGCGGACACGTTAAAAAAAGCCCACACTGCGGAGCCATGTGCCGGTGTCCTGGGAGCGCCAGATGTGACCGTACATGGTCGATGACTCGCTCCTGATACATTTGCAGTCTGCTTTGTCCCTGCTGTGCAATGTAAGTCATTGCTGCTTCTCCTCCCTATCTGCTGGTCCATATCTCCCTCTGAACTCCCCTCCTCTTCCTCTCTTGTGGGCACCCACGTGACATCACTAGACACGTCATCATCAACGTCACCTTCCCCACCGCTATAAGTAGAGTAGGCAGCAACACCGGGGACCAACCTCCTCCTTGGGCTGATCTGGGTACTGGCGTCAGACTGCTGAGTAGCGCTTGTTGCTACCTCCTCTTCCTGATCCAATACCAAGAGTGGCTGCGCATCAGAAATGTCCTCTTGATATGGATCGGAAAATAATTCCAGTGACTCAAGCGGAAGGTATGTGGTGGTGGTGGTGGTGGTGGTCGTGTTGTTGGTGGTAGTGTCTTTGGGGGTGCACATAGCAGAGAGTGAAGAAGAGGGTGCAGATCGAGAGGATGAGGAGGGTGCAGAAGAGTAAGGCTGAGCGAGCCACTCAACCAAGTCTGGTGCATCCTTTAAAGTAATTGAACGCACCTTCTGCAACTTCCCACTTTGGCTCAAGCCTGTTGCTCCTGCCCTACCCCTACCACCCCTGCGGAAGGGCCTGCCTCTTCCTCTGCATGTCATTTTTTAAATGACCCTGTGACAAAACTCTTAGTCCCTATACCGCTGAAGGACTGCTGCAGTATAGGTGAGCGGTCAGCAGTGGTGCACGTCAACCCTATCTATTGTGGACCTATAGCGGTCCTTACAGAACAGCAGACTGTACCGCACTCAAGCCTATGTACCGTAGCACCCTATACCAAGTTACCAGTCCTTATAAGAACTTTTGTGGACCAAGCAGGTTGTGTATTAGTGTTTAGCAGACTGTACGTCAGTCCCTATACCGCTGAAGGACTGCTGCAGTATAGGGCAGCGGTCAGCAGTGGTGCACGTCAACCCTATCTATTGTGGACCTATAGCGGTCCTTACAGAACAGCAGACTGTACCGCACTCAAGCCTATGTACCGTAGCACCCTATACCAAGTTACCAGTCCTTATAAGAACTTTTGTGGACCAAGCAGGTTGTGTATTAGTGTTTAGCAGACTGTACGTCAGTCCCTATACCGCTGAAGGACTGCTGCAGTATAGGGCAGCGGTCAGCAGTGGTGCACGTCAACCCTATCTATTGTGGACCGATAGCGGTCCTTACAGAACAGCAGACTGTACCGCACTCAAGCCTATGTACCGTAGCACCCTATACCAAGTTACCAGTCCTTATAAAAACTTTTGTGGACCAAGCAGGTTGTGTGTTAGTGATTAGCAGACTGTACGTCAGTCCCTATACCAATGAAGGACTGCTGCAGTATAGGGCAGCGGTCAGCAGTAGTGCACGGCAACCCTATGTATTGTGGACCGATAGCGGTCCTTACAGAACAGCAGACTGTAACGCACTCAGGCCTATGTACCGTAGCACCCTATACCAAGTTACCAGTCCTTATAAGAACTTTTGTGGACCAAGCAGGTTGTGTGTTAGTGATTAGCAGACTGTACGTCAGTCCCTATACCAATGAAGGACTGCTGCAGTATAGGGCAGCGGTCAGCAGTAGTGCACGTCAACCCTATGTATTGTGGACCGATAGCGGTCCTTACAGAACAGCAGACTGTACTGCACTCAGGCCTATGTACCGTAGCACCCTATACCAAGTTACCAGTCCTTATAAAAACTTTTGTGGACCAAGCAGGTTGTGTGTTAGTGATTAGCAGACTGTACGTCAGTCCCTATACCAATGAAGGACTGCTGCAGTATAGGGCAGCGGTCAGCAGTAGTGCACGGCAACCCTATGTATTGTGGACCGATAGCGGTCCTTACAGAACAGCAGACTGTACTGCACTCAGGCCTATGTACCGTAGCACCCTATACCAAGTTACCAGTCCTTATAAGAACTTTTGTGGACCAAGCAGGTTGTGTGTTAGTGATTAGCAGACTGTACGTCAGTCCCTATACCAATGAAGGACTGCTGCAGTATAGGGCAGCGGTCAGCAGTAGTGCACGGCAACCCTATGTATTGTGGACCGATAGCGGTCCTTACAGAACAGCAGACTGTAACGCACTCAGGCCTATGTACCGTAGCACCCTATACCAAGTTACCAGTCCTTATAAGAACTTTTGTGGACCAAGCAGGTTGTGTGTTAGTGATTAGCAGACTGTACGTCAGTCCCTATACCAATGAAGGACTGCTGCAGTATAGGGCAGCGGTCAGCAGTAGTGCACGGCAACCCTATGTATTGTGGACCGATAGCGGTCCTTACAGAACAGCAGACTGTAACGCACTCAGGCCTATGTACCGTAGCACCCTATACCAAGTTACCAGTCCTTATAAGAACTTTTGTGGACCAAGCAGGTTGTGTGTTAGTGATTAGCAGACTGTACGTCAGTCCCTATACCAATGAAGGACTGCTGCAGTATAGGGCAGCGGTCAGCAGTAGTGCACGTCAACCCTATGTATTGTGGACCGATAGCGGTCCTTACAGAACAGCAGACTGTACTGCACTCAGGCCTATGTACCGTAGCACCCTATACCAAGTTACCAGTCCTTATAAAAACTTTTGTGGACCAAGCAGGTTGTGTGTTAGTGATTAGCAGACTGTACGTCAGTCCCTATACCGCTGAAGGACTGCTGCAGTATAGGGCAGCGGTCAGCAGTAGTGCACGGCAACCCTATGTATTGTGGACCGATAGCGGTCCTTACAGAACAGCAGACTGTAACGCACTCAGGCCTATGTACCGTAGCACCCTATACCAAGTTACCAGTCCTTATAAGAACTTTTGTGGACCAAGCAGGTTGTGTGTTAGTGATTAGCAGACTGTACGTCAGTCCCTATACCAATGAAGGACTGCTGCAGTATAGGGCAGCGGTCAGCAGTAGTGCACGGCAACCCTATGTATTGTGGACCGATAGCGGTCCTTACAGAACAGCAGACTGTAACGCACTCAGGCCTATGTACCGTAGCACCCTATACCAAGTTACCAGTCCTTATAAGAACTTTTGTGGACCAAGCAGGTTGTGTGTTAGTGATTAGCAGACTGTACGTCAGTCCCTATACCAATGAAGGACTGCTGCAGTATAGGGCAGCGGTCAGCAGTAGTGCACGGCAACCCTATGTATTGTGGACCGATAGCGGTCCTTACAGAACAGCAGACTGTAACGCACTCAGGCCTATGTACCGTAGCACCCTATACCAAGTTACCAGTCCTTATAAGAACTTTTGTGGACCAAGCAGGTTGTGTGTTAGTGATTAGCAGACTGTACGTCAGTCCCTATACCAATGAAGGACTGCTGCAGTATAGGGCAGCGGTCAGCAGTAGTGCACGGCAACCCTATGTATTGTGGACCGATAGCGGTCCTTACAGAACAGCAGACTGTACTGCACTCAGGCCTATGTACCGTAGCACCCTATACCAAGTTACCAGTCCTTATAAGAACTTTTGTGGACCAAGCAGGTTGTGTGTTAGTGTTTAGCAGACTGTGCGTCAGTCCCTATACCGCTGAAGGACTGCTGCAGTATAAGGCAGCGGTCAGCAGTAGTGCACGGCAACCCTATGTATTGTGGACCGATAGCGGTCCTTACAGAACAGCAGACTGTAACGCACTCAGGCCTATGTACCGTAGCACCCTATACCAAGTTACCAGTCCTTATAAGAACTTTTGTGGACCAAGCAGGTTGTGTGTTAGTGATTAGCAGACTGTACGTCAGTCCCTATACCAATGAAGGACTGCTGCAGTATAGGGCAGCGGTCAGCAGTAGTGCACGGCAACCCTATGTATTGTGGACCGATAGCGGTCCTTACAGAACAGCAGACTGTAACGCACTCAGGCCTATGTACCGTAGCACCCTATACCAAGTTACCAGTCCTTATAAGAACTTTTGTGGACCAAGCAGGTTGTGTGTTAGTGATTAGCAGACTGTACGTCAGTCCCTATACCAATGAAGGACTGCTGCAGTATAGGGCAGCGGTCAGCAGTAGTGCACGGCAACCCTATGTATTGTGGACCGATAGCGGTCCTTACAGAACAGCAGACTGTAACGCACTCAGGCCTATGTACCGTAGCACCCTATACCAAGTTACCAGTCCTTATAAGAACTTTTGTGGACCAAGCAGGTTGTGTGTTAGTGTTTAGCAGACTGTGCGTCAGTCCCTATACCGCTGAAGGACTGCTGCAGTATAGGGCAGCGGTCAGCAGTAGTGCACGTCAACCCTATGTATTGTGGACCGATAGCGGTCCTTACAGAACAGCAGACTGTAACGCACTCAGGCCTATGTACCGTAGCACCCTATACCAAGTTACCAGTCCTTATAAGAACTTTTGTGGACCAAGCAGGTTGTGTATTAGTGTTTAGCAGACTGTGCGTCAGTCCCTATACCGCTGAAGGACTGCTGCAGTATAGGGCAGCGGTCAGCAGTAGTGCACGGCAACCCTATCTATTGTGGACCGATAGCGGTCCTTACAGAACAGCAGACTGTACCGCACCCAAGCCTATGTACCGTAGCACCCTAGACAGACCAAGTTACCAGTCCTTATAAGAACTTTTGTGGAACAAGTGAGTTGTGAATGATTAGCAGACTGCAGCAGAAGGGCAGCAGTCAAGTATAATATTCTTTCTATATTTGGAAGAAAGAATATTATACGTGTACAAGCCTATTACCGTACCACTGATACCAGTCCTGAAAAGAACCTTTGTGGAACTAATAGTAACAGCAAGTCTTTAAAATTATCCTCACTGCCTGACACACTGCTTCCTGCCTGTCCCTATACAAATTGGCAAAAAAGAGTAGGCTGGAACGATTAGCTGGAACAGCTCTTTTGTGGACCTGATAGTAACAGCTAATGATGATGATGATGATGATGATGAAGAAAGACTAATCTGGCTGAGCTGTCCCTAAAATAGCAGCATACAGCGCTCTGTCCCTTTATCTAAACTGACAAAAGAAACTCAGGCTGCTGACCTAACACCTATACCAGTCCTGAAAAGAACTTTTGTGTACCAAATAGCTAGCGTTTTCTCTGTCCCTACTCCACACAGGATCCTTTCCCTACAGTGACAGAAGAAAGAATGTAAAATGGCCACCGGATCGGGTGTATTTATAGGTTAGGGGGAATGTCCAAGTGTCCATGAGCTGTCATGTCTCAATTGGTTGTCCTGTAACACATGATAAACGTGTCACGAAAGGTTAAAGTTCTTGTATACATTAAACACGTAAGTCCGCCGGGGCGAACGACGGAAAAAGGCGTTCGAACCCGCGGACGGCGAAAGTCGGAAATTCGCCGCGAAACGACCGCCGGGCGAACCGTTCGGCCATCACTATTAAACATTTTATACGACCGCTAACACCATTTGAGGCGGTTTGTTTCCAGGCCACCACCTCTACGAAAAACATCTCCCTTACATATGCTTGGTTGTAATCCGCAGTCCTCCAGGAACCTAACAAACACAAGCTCTTCTGGGAAGCAGAACTAAATGTATCATTTACAAAAGATCAATGGTTACAGGCGTGTGTATTTGCCCATAAATGTGCAATTAGCACCCGACTACAAGAAACTTCCTTCAAACTTTTAACGAATTGGTATAATACGCCAATTAAACTGCATAACTGGTTCCCCGCGGTTCCGGACTTATGTTGGCGCTGTAACCGAGCTAAGGGCACTTTACAACACTTATGGTGGGAATGTGACCTAATTCAACCTTATTGGACTCAAGTGACTAGCATTATAAAACAAATAACCGATACAAAGATCCCACTAGACGCAAAATGCTGTTTATTACACATTACTAACCTCTCGATGAAAAATTATTTTTTTTTTTTTTTTTTTTTTTTTTTTTTTTAATCTTTATTTAAATTTTTTCCATACAAAAAGTATAAAACATAGTATACATATACATATGCATCCTACTACCCCCCCCCCCCCCCCTATAGCCCTACTACCTCTTCATATTTCTTCGTTGATTTAAACAGTTTCCATTGCTTCCATTTCTTTCGAAATTTCTTTTCCCCGCTCTCCTCATCCTCTTCCCATCCCTCCATTCTATACATGTCCTCTACTTTACCTATCCATTCCCTCAATTTTGGGGCTTCCGCCTGTCTCCAGTTTTTTGGTATCAAGCTCTTTGTTACGTTTATTAGGTTTCCTATGAGGCCTTCTTTGTACTTTTGAGTTGGGGTGTCTGTACCATGGAAAAGACATGTCCATGGGTTTTCTAGTACCTGAGTTCCTGTTATTATTTTTATTAAAGTTAATGTTTCTCTCCAGTAATTTCTAATTTTTGGGCATTCCCACCAGATATGTGCCGCAGTCCCTTGCTGTCCACACCCTCTCCAGCACATCCCGAGTTGCTCTTCCTGATATCTCCTCATCTTGTCTGGTGTCCTATACCATCTAGCAAGGCTTTTATAATTCATTTCTATTGTATTAAGATTTTTCGATGTCCCGTGTGTTAAGTGTAAGATTTTTTCTAAATTCTGTTTCTCCCCTCGTGGCCCTATTTCTTCTTCCCACTTTTTTATATATATAGGTACCTCCGTCTCGTCCACTTCTCCCAGCATCTTGTATATCTGTGAGATATTTACTCTTATTATTTTCCCCTCACATATCCGCTCTAAGGCGTTAAGGTCTGTTCCACTTCTCAGTGGTTGTGGCAATGATGAGACAAAATGTCTGAGCTGGAGGTACCTCCATCCATCTATATCCATGTACTCCTGTAGTGTTTCTAACGTGTTTATTTTACCCGCATTTATTATGTGTCTCAATTGAATATCTTCTCTTCTAATCCAGTGTCCTCCCATAGTGCTCTTCCCCGGTGGAAATAAATTATTTTCTTTTAATGCCATTAGTGGAGAGTTGTACTTCCACTTATTATGCTTGTGAATTCCATCCCATATTCTAAAAACGTTTTTTGTGAGTGCAAGTGTTGTTGGTCCGAGTGATCTGTGTTTTGGGGGTATCCAAATTTCCTTTCCTAATCGTGTCTCTGCAGCGCTGTGTTCTATTGCCACCCATCTTTTTTCATTATCTAATTTTGTCCACTCCACCACCCGTGTTAATACTATAGATTCGTAATATTTCTTAAAATCCGGTACTTTTAGACCTCCCCTCTCTTTTCCCAGTTGTAATACCTTTAAGGCTATTCTAGGCTTCTTATTTTTCCAGATGAGCTTGGTTATTAGACGTTTAATAGTATTAAAGTAGACTGGGGGAATATATATCGGTAACATCTGTAACTTATATAATATTTTTGGTTGTATGATCATCTTAAGGGCATTTATCCGGCCAAACCAGGACAATGGTTTCATCATTATTTTTTTTGTATCTTCTCTTACTTCGTCCAGTAGGGGGATATAGTTTATCTCATAGATTTCCTTTAATGAGGCTGCCAGCTTTATACCTAAATATTTAATTTCCTTTTTCCATAGGAAGGGAAATTTGCCCTTGATATCCTGTTCTTCCCCAGACGCAAAATGCTGTTTATTACACATTACTAACCTCTCGATGAAAAATTATAATAAATCGCTGACGAGATTCCTACTTACAGCCGCAAAGGCGGTCGTACCTAGATACTGGAGAGATACTACGACCCCCTCAATCAAGGAATGGCTGGGAGAGGTACGTCATCTTCACAAAATGGAAGAGATTAGGGCTATAGCACACGAAAGCATAGACAAGTACACTGATACCTGGCAACCCTGGGTCATTTTTATATATTACTCTACATACGCCTCCCTGACACAAACCTGATGAGGGAGTGTCGCTGAGGACCCGGCCTGTCATTACCCTCTCTTTCTTTATAGACAACCACATCCTCTCTTTTTCCTTTTCATGGTGCCGGCCTTGAGAAAGGCGGCCACTTCTTATCTATCTTCTTTCACCACTTCTGGCTCTTTGATCACAATTCGCATGGTGTAACATCATCTGTATACTGTTAAAAATGAAAATATGCCTAATAAGGCTTTTGTAATGCTTTAATGTTTGTGTTTAGGTTTTATCTGTTACGCTATGAACGCCAATGTGCCTAACCCTTTTACAAGGGGATTTTTTTCTATATATGGATGTGACTACTAGATTAATAGGATCTTTGTTGATCCGCTCGAGCATTACATTGATGTCTGACTATGGAAAGTTATCTGACAGACGCTGATCGGCCACCACTGAAACCAAGATATCTAACAATGTGAGTCTGTAACTACTGTGGCTGAATTGTTGTCCAATCAGGCAGTTGCATCTGAAATTATTATGTTTTGTTACTATGTATTGTAACTGGATATTTCTTTAATAAACTCTAACTGTTAAAAATAAATAAATAAAATAATAATAATAATAATAATAATTTCATAAAGAATCTTTATTTCACATTAACATTTCATTTCCTAATTCTCCCCCATCACCAGGACACATCTAGTGATTATAATACACCATCACATGATACATTATATTAGGATCCATTATAAAAGAGATCCCATAGAATTCTATTGGTGATCCATTCTATGGGGACACATTATATTGGGGACACATTCCAGTTCTAGTAATCATACATTATTATAGTGATATCATTATATTAGTGATAAATACCATTATTTCTTTCATTAGTAAATCTCGGGATCATTTCTTCATATATTTCCTCTGAGATTTTTCCATCGATTTTCATCTCTTTCTATTTGTAGATCTATTATTCATTTCTATTTCTTCACACAATAAAATAATCAATAGAATAAACTCATTGTAAATGTATTAATAATAAGGAATTATGCTGTCTACACATTATATTCCTATAGATACATAGATAGATAGAGATAGATTTGTTCTTAAAGGGCCCCTCGGTAGCCATTTCCCTACTATGACATCACAGCTCGGACACAGACAATAAGTCATATTACACTCTGTGCTCTCTCTCAGCTCCGGCACTCTATACAATTCTTCACCGTCCCATCTCACTATACACAGTGCTCATGTACTGGGAGGAACCATTAGAATGAATGCCCCGCCCCCTTCTGTAGGTGACCCAAGAGCCGTACACACCCACTTATACTTTCCTTTATTGTTCCTCCATCAAAGTCCTCACTAAGTCCCCAGTTTCCCGGGTATTGAGGGATCATGTGACCTTCTCCCAGCATGCAGTGTTCAGGCCTGAGCAGCCAATCACAGAACTTACATACCGTCACATGATGGAGGGGTGACATCATCAATCCTGTGTAAGCTTCGACATAACCCACCATGTATCTTACATGGGTGAGGACTCAGGGTTCTGACATGGATTGATGGGGGGGGCTATAAAAGGGGTAGAAGTGGGCCGGGGGCTGTGACTGCCCTAAGTGAGCAAATGACAAAGAGACTTATTAATGTAATTTGGACCCCTAAAGTAGCGTGACACATAAAGGGTCCCTAAGTAATATGGGTAACGGCTTTCTTCTTTTCTGAAGACTGACAGCGTGAGGGGAAAAAAAGCTGTTGACTGGCTCCTGTTTCCTTTCGTGATCAGCTGTCATTGGCTGACATTTGATCAAATGGTAAAGGGCTCGCTGTGATTGGCCCTTTACCTGATCTGTGATCAACCGAATCCCAAGGGTGGGCCGGCAATGTGAGAACGGGAGGATGTACATGGACGCCCTCCCGGGATATTAAGACATCGCTGTAGCCGTCTTTTGGCTATAGTGTGGGCACCAAGTGGTTAAATCTGCCCAGCAACAAATCCCCTCCCCCCAAAAAATGCATAAAAAACACAAAATGAAATTATTATGGTATAAAATCCTGCGGAAAGCACATCAGAAAGGCTGAAAAGCCCCCTGCATAGGTGTGAATGGAGCCTTAGGCTGGGATGAGACTTGTGGGATGCGGGAACCAGTGCGATTCCTGTGCGGGTTCCCTCATCACACCTCAATCACCGGACGGTCACACTGACATCTGAGAACCGCTGCGGGGGGGTCAATGGAAAGTTAATGACACCCCCAGATCGCTTCGCAGATCGCAGTGCAAACGCTGAAATGGTGCAGGAATCGGATTGACACCCAATGTGATCTGATTCCAGTGAGGACCAAAAAAAGGGTCCGGCACCATTCTGGTGTGAATGTGATTTCAGTCACACAGTTTGTACGGCTGAATTCACATCACACAGACATGACATGTGATCTGCACAGCAATGTGATCCCAGCCTTAGAGAGATTTCCTCTCACTTCCTGTCCTGGTGACACCAATACAAGGAGGGAGAGAAATCTGTACAGGGACACAGTTATATAAACATCTGACAGGGGCTCTAATCCTTCCCCTTCCTTATTATACTAAACATATCATTCTTATTTCAGTCTGTGTTCCCGTTGGAGAGTTCCCCTCATTTCCTGTCTAGATAAATGTTGTCACCGGGACAGGAAGTGAGGGGAAATCTCTGTAATGGAGCCCCAGATAGAAGAAAAAACCTGACAGGGGATCTAATCCTGACCCACTCTGCCTAAAAACAGTCTGGGCTCTCTGATCACATTTTTTTCTTCCAGTAATAAATCTCTAGATGACGTCTTCATAGATTTCCTCTCAGATTGTTCCATTTATTTCCATCTCTTTGTAGTATAGATTGTATGGAGAAGGAGGAGGAGGGGCAGAGAGGAGAGGTGACCCCATCCTATCCCATCACAGTGACCCCACCCCCCTCTATGTCTGATCATGGCTGCCCCTCCCCCAACACACAGAGGGACCACATGTGGGGGAGGGGCAGGAGGAGAAGGATAGATAGATAGATAGATAGATAGATAGATAGATAGATAGATAGATAGATAGATAGATAGATAGATAGATAGATTTCTCACTGACCAATAGGAACATGTTATTGTTACTCCAATAATTGGACAGATATTCTACCCAATCACAGCGATCAGTAAGAAATCTCACATTTATTTATAGTAGAAAACCCTGCAGGAAGCCCCGCCCACTGCTATATACTATTGGATGAATATTAAATGAATTCCCCTCCTTCATCTGACATCACCAGACTGTGGGCGGAGCTCTCACATCTCCCGCCTCCCCCCACATATCTTTATACAACCTTCCCATACACCTATCCCAGCATGGAGGGGCTCAGTGAAGGTGGTGGTGAAGGTGTGGAGGTGTCGGATCGGGTCACACAGATCATAAAAGGAGATCCGCCCGGCCTCATAATCCAGATATATCCTGTAGACATGTGCAGAGTAAAATATTTAGTTTCGGAATTTCGTTTTCGTCTGAAAAATTAATTTATTTAGTTACTCTCGAAATTCGTTTTTATTTATTTAGTTTTTCGTTCAAAAATTGCATTTGTCCGAAAATCCACATGAATTACGGTCGAATCTGTCTTTGAAGGCTTATGGTGTCTGTCGAATGTATACAGAAGATTCGATGGAGCTCGTATATAGAATACTTCATGTGAACTTTAGACCCCTATTAAAGTCTCCGGCATCTGGGCACCTGACGTCTATGGGACCTGAGATCAAATTCACGCAGTTTGACCTCCCCTGATAGAGGGGTCACTGATAGAGGGGTCACTGGGGATCTGGTAAGCCTCCATCCAGGGGCGGACTGACCATTAGGGCACTCGGGCACTGCCCGAGGGCCCGGGGCCAGCAGGGGGCCCCATGAGAGGCTCCTGGTAGTCTGTGTTGATCATGGAGCCCAGTCCTGTAACAAGTTCCAGCACTGAGCTCCGGTATCTGTTCCGACAGGGGCACGCTAGCGTGAGCTCTGAGAGTCAGGACACCTCCCCCACATGTGTTTCAGGGTGCCCGGGTCCCCCACATGTGTTTCAGGGTGCCCGGGTTCCCCACACAGCGATCGTTCCTCTCCAGCACTAACAGCCGACACTGGCATCTCTCCCCACTGAGCCCACACATCACACAGAGAGCTGGCAGAGGATCCTCCTCATTGGCTCCGGTGTACACAGACAGGAGGTGGGAGGAGCCGGGGAGGAAAGACATCCACTGCAAGAGCTGTGCTGGTCATCTGGGGTGTGTATATAGTGTGATGGGGGAGGGGGACACACTGTGACCGTCCCAGTAACCAAGAAGGGGGGGTCAGGATGCACACACTGAGAAGTGATGGTGGGGGTTGCTTTTGGAGAGCAGCAAACTTGTGCTGCAAGGTGGGGTGGTGTGGGGAGATTACAAATCTGATCCCCCTATTAGGACAAGTCCTTTACCCAATCCCAATCCAAAAGTATCCTGCAGCACATATCCTGTTACACCCCCAAAACCAAAGAGATGCTGCTTGCCTCTTGTCCCAGGGCCCCCCTCTCTGCTCTCATCCAGGACCCCCCCTCTGCTCTCATCCAGCCCCCCCCCTCTGCTGTCATCCCAGGGCCCCATTTCTGTTCTCATCCCAGGACCCCTCTCTGCTCTCATCCCAGGACCCCCTCTCTGCTCTCATCCCAGGACCTCCTCTCTGCTCTTGTCCCAGGACCCCTCTCTGCTCTTGTCCCAGGACCCCTCTCTGCTTTTTTCCAAGAACCCCCTCTCTACCCTCATCCAGGACCCCCCCTCTGCTGTCATCCCAGGGCCCCGTTTCTGTTCGCATCCCAGGACCCCCTCTCTGCTCTCGTCCCAGGACCCCCTCTCTGCTGTCATCCCTGGACCCCCTCTCTGCTGTTGTCCCAGGACCCCTCTCTCTCTGCTGTCATCCCAGGACCCCCTCTCTGCTGTCATCCCAGGACCCCTCTTTGCTCTCGTCCCAGGACCCCTCTCTCTCTGCTGTCATCCCAGGACCCCCTCTCTGCTGTCATGCCAGGACCCCCTCTCTGCTGTCGTCCCAGGACCCCTCTCTGCTCTCGTCCCAGGACCCCTCTCTGCTCTCGTCCCAGGACCCCTCTCTGCTCTCGTCCCAGGACCCCTCTCTGCTCTTGTCCCAGGACCCCTCTCTACTCTCGTCCCAGGACCCCTCTCTGCTCTTGTCCCAGGACCCCTCTCTGCTCTTGTCCCAGGACCCCCTTCTCTGCTCTCATCCAGGACCCCCCCCCTCTGCTGTCATCCCAGGGCCCCCTTTCTGTTCGCATCCCAGGACCCCTCTCTGCTCTCGTCCCAGGACCCCCTCTCTGCTGTCATCCCTGGACCCCCTCTCTGCTCTCATCCCAGGACCCCTCTCTGCTCTCGTCCCAGGACCCCTCTCTCTCTGCTGTCATCCCAGGACCCCCTCTCTGCTGTCGTCCCAGGACCCCCTCTCTGCTGTCATCCCTGGGCCCCCTTTCTGCTCTCATCTCAGGACCCCCTCTCTGTTCTCATCCCAGGACTCCTCTCTGTTCTCATCCCAGGACTCCTCTCTGCTCTCGTCCCAGGACTCCTCTCTGCTCTCGTCCCAGGACCCCTCTCTGCTCTCGTCCCAGAACCCTCCCTCTCTGCTCTCATCCCAGGACCCCTCTCTGCTCCCATCCCAGGACCCTCTCTCTGCTGTCATCCGTGAGCCCCCTTTCTTCTCTCATCTCAGGACCCCCTCTCTGTTCTCATCCCAGGACTCCTCTCTGTTCTCATCCCAGGACTCCTCTCTGCTCTCATCCCAGGACTCCTCTCTGCTCTCGTCCCAGGACCCCTCTCTGCTCTCGTCCCAGGACCCCTCTCTGCTCTCGTCCCAGGACCCCTCTCTGCTCTCATCCCAGGACCCCCTCTCTGCCGTCATCCCAGGACCGCCTCTCTGCTGTCATCCCAGGACCCCTCTCTGCTCCCATCCCAGGACCCTCTCTCTGCTGTCATCCGTGAGCCCCCTTTCTTCTCTCATCTCAGGACCCCCTCTCTGTTATCATCCCAGGACTCCTCTCTGTTCTCGTCCCAGGACTCCTCTCTGCTCTCGTCCCAGGACTCCTCTCTGCTCTCGTCCCAGGACTCCTCTCTGCTCTCGTCCCAGGACTCCTCTTTGCTCTCGTCCCAGGACTCCTCTCTGCTCTCGTCCCAGGACCCCTCTCTGCTCTCGTCCCAGGACCCCTCTCTGCTCTCGTCCCAGAACCCTCCCTCTCTGCTCTCATCCCAGGACCCCCTCTCTGCTGTCATCCCAGGACCGCCTCTCTGCTGTCATCCCTGGGCCCCCTTTCTGCTCTCATCCCAGGACCCCTCTCTGCTCTCCTCCCAGGACCCCTCTCTGCTCTCGTCCCAGAACCCTCCCTCTCTGCTCTCATCCCAGGACCCCTCTCTGCTCCCATCCCAGGACCCTCTCTCTGCTGTCATCCGTGAGCCCCCTTTCTTCTCTCATCTCAGGACCCCCTCTCTGCTCTCATCCCAGGACCCCTCTCTCTCTGCTGTCATCCCAGGACCCCCTCTCTGCTCTCATCCCAGGACCCCCTCTCTGTCCTCATCTCAGGAGTCCCTCTCTGTCCTCATACCAGGTGTCCCCTAAACACCAACTCTGATAGGGGGCGCAGGACAGTTAGGGATTGTCTACATTCACAGTTTTGGGGGTGGTAAAACCTCATAGTTGAGCCCTGTTTTTTTTTTCTCACCCCCAACCACACCCCCTTTAACTGTAGTGGCCAGGGGTTTACACATGTTGCATTTGCAGCAGGAATTATACACCCTGTCACACTTAACCAGTGTAGTGCCTGCCAAGCGTAACCCATTCAAGTGAATGGGGCTGCTTTGCAAAAGGCCGTGCAACCTTGTGCAGTACAGCGAAAAAAAAGGGTTAAGATTTGTATTGCCTCTTCATCACCTGCTTTAACCACTTGGATCCCACACTAGCATGCTGCAACTTCGTGCATTGCACAAAGTTGCAAGGTGTTTGCAGAGTGGTCCTATTTACTTGAATGGGTCAAAATCACCCACCAAAAGCAACAGGAGGTATAATTCCTGCTGCAGCATGTGTACATCCTCAGCTGCAGCCACTGTAGATAAAGGGGGAAGGGACTAATGTATGTAATGTGGGCGCTGTGCAATAAGTTGGTGTTTTGTGTGGTTTGCGTATGGACAGGGACACAGGGGGCCCCATGATCTCCTATTGCCCGGGGGCCCCATAAGTTGTCAGTCCGCCCCTGCCTCCATCTAATAGTGGTGTTTAGAGGTGACGGGTCCTCGTGGTCAAATATCATTTGATCAAACAATGAAGTTTCAATTATTATTATTTATACACTGGACATTTTATATATATTTTTGTATCAGTTCACATATGGACACTTGAATTTATACTTTACGTATTTTTTATATGCATTTATATATGGACACTTGAATTTAGATTGTAAGCGCTAAAGGAGCAGGGCTCTCTGATTCCTCCTCTATTACACTTTAATTGTAATGTCTGTCTTCATAATGTCTGTCTTCATGTTGTAAAGCGCTGTGTAAACTGTCGGCACTATATAAACTCTGCATAGTAATAATAATAATAATAATAATAATAATAATAATAATAATGATTTCATAAAGAATCTTTATTTCACATTAAAGCGGGAGTCCACCGGGACTCCGCGTTTTTTTTTTTTTTTTTTAAAAACCAGCAGCTACAAATACTGCAGCTGCTGACTTTTAAATAGTGACACCTGTCCAGCGCGCCCGCGATGTCGGCACCCGAAGCCGATCGCTCGCTCGGCTGCCGGGTCCCGCCGCCATCTTGGGTATGGGAATCAGGAAATGGAGCCTTTCGGCTTCATTTCCCGGTTCCCTACTGCGCATGCGCGAGCCGCGCGGCGCAATCCGGACGGTCCCCGCTGCCTCTGGGAGCTGTGTGTTTCCCAGCAGGCAGCGGGGCACTTGCTGAAGGGGGCGGGCGCTTGCGGAACGGGGGCGTAACGTATGCCCCGTTCCGCAGAGAGCTAGCCCGGAAGTGGGTGCAGTTACCTGGATTATCCAGGTAACTGCACCCCCCTCCCCCCTGAAAGGTGCCGATTGTGGCGCCGGAGGGGGGGGGGATTCCGATGAGCGGAGGTCCATTTTAGGGTGGACCTCCGCTTTAACATGTCATTTCCTAATTCTCCCCCATCACCGGGACACATCTAGTGATTATAATACACCATCACATGATACATTATATTAGGATCCATTATAAAAGAGATCCCATAGAATTCTATTGGTGATCCATTCTATGGGGACACATTATATTGGGGACACATTCCAGTTCTAGTAATCATACATTATTATAGTGATATCATTATATTAGTGATAAATCCCATTATTTCTTTCATTAGTAAATCTCAGGATCATTTCTTCATATATTTCCTCTGAGATTTTTTAATCAATTTTCATCTCTTTCTATTTGTAGATCTATTATTCATTTCTATTTCTTCACACAATAAAATAATCAATAGAATAAACTCATTGGAAATATATTAATAATAAGGAATGATACTTTCTACACATTATAATCCTATAGATAGATATATAGATGGAGATAGATTTGTTCTTAAAGGGCCAGTACACCTCTATCTGTACCTCCCATTTCCCTACTATGACATCACAGTTCGGACACAGACAATAAGTCATATTACACTCTGTGCTCTCTCTGAGCTCCGGCACTCTATACAATTCTTCCCCATCCCATCTCATATACACAGTGCTCATGTACTGGGAGGAGCCATTGGAATGAATGCCCCACCCCCTTCTGTAGGTGACCCAAGAGCCATAAACACCCACTTATACTTTCCTTTATTGTTCCTCCATCAAAGTCCTCACTAAGTCTCCAGTTTCCCAGGTATTGAGGGATCATGTGACCTTCTCCCAGCATGCAGTGTTCAGGCCTGAGTGACCAATCACAGGACTTCCATACTGTCACATGATGGAGGGGTGACATCATCAAATCTGTGTAACCTCCGACATAACCCACCATGTATCCTACATGGGTGAGGACTCAGGGCTCTGATATGGATTGATGGGGGGCTATAAAAGGTGCTAGAAATGGGCTGGGGGTCTGTGACTGCTCTAAGTGAGCAAATGACAAAGAGACTTATTAATGTAACTTGGACCCCTAAGGTAGCGTGACACATAAAGGGTCCCTAAGTAATATGACATACTTGGGGCCCCCAGGCAGTGATAGGACAAGAAAAAAAGGCCAACATGTGCCCCCCATGAACTGTGAACTACTTCAGCACCATAGATTGTAGGCCCCGCCCATTTCTGTGCCCCCCTTCTAATGAAGCCCTCCAAGGTGGCCGTCTCTTTTACAAACCCTTAGCCTGGCCCCGTCCCTCAGACCTTTCACAACATTTGGGGCCCTCAGACAATGTTATATCATATAGGGTCCCAGGCCATGTGACATATGTGGCCCCCCCAGCTTTCTTTTCAGAAAGATAAAGTGACAGATGATAGATGGCACTGAGGGACACTGATAGATGACACTGCTGGGCACTGATTAGCAGCACTGGTGGGCACTAAGGGGACCGATGTCCCTCTAACAGAAGCCGGTTATCAGCTTTCTTCTTTTCTTAATGCTGACAGTGTGCGGGAAAAAAAGCTGTTGACCGACTCCTGTTTACTTTCGTGATCAGCTGTTATTGGCTGACATCTGATCACATGTTAAAGGGCTTGCTGTGATTGGCCCTTTACCTGATCAGCCAAATCCCAAGGTGGGGTGGGCAGTGTGAGAACGGGAGGATGTACATGGACTCCCTCCCGGCATTTTAAGACAGCGCTGTAGCCGTCTTTTGGCTATAGTGTGGGCACCAAGTGGTTAAATCTGCCCAGCAACAAATCCCCTCCCCCCAAAAAATGCATAAAAAACACAAAATGCAAATCACGGTATAAAAACCTGCAGAAATCACAGCAAAAAAGCACATCAGAAAGGCTGAAAAGCCCCCTGCATAGGTGTGAATGGAGCCTTAGGCTGGGATGAGACTTGTGGGATGCGGGAACCAGTGCGATTCCTGTGCGGGTTCCCTCATCACACCTCAATCACCGGACGGTCACACTGACATCTGAGAACCGCTGCGGGGGGTCAATGGAAAGTTAATGACACCCCCAGATCGCTTCGCAGATCGCAGTGCAAACGCTGAAATGGTGCAGGAATGGGATTGTATAGATGTGACACCCAATGTGATCCGATTCCAGTGAGGACCCAAAAAAAGGGTCCGGCACCATTCTGGTGTGAATGTGATTTCAGTCACACAGTTTGTACGGCTGAATTCACATCACACAGACATGACATGTGATCTGCACAGCAATGTGATCCCAGCCTTAGAGAGATTTCCTCTCACTTCCTGTCCTGGTGACACCAATACAAGGAGGGAGAGAAATCTGTACAGGGACACAGACATATAAACATCTGACAGGGGCTCTAATCCTTCCCCTTCCTTATTATACTGAACATATCATTCTTATTTCAGTCTGTGTTCCTGTTGGAGAGTTCCCCTCATTTCCTGTCTAGATAAATGTTGTCACCGGGACAGGAAATGAGGGGAAATCTCTGTAATGGAGCCCCGGATAGAAGAAAAACCTGACAGGGGATCTAATCCTGACCCACTCTGCCTAAAAACAGTCTGGGTTCTCTGATCACATTTTTTTCTTCCAGTAATAAATCTCTAGATGACGTCTTCATAGATTTCCTATCAGATTGTCCCATTTATTTCCATCTCTTTGTAGTATCGATTGTATGGAGGGGGAGGGGCAGAGAGGAGAGGTGACCCCATCCTATCCCATCACAGTGACCCCCACCCCCCCTCTATGTCTGATCATGACTGCTCCTCCCCCAACACAAGAGGGACCACATGTGGGGGAGGGGCAGGAGGAGGAGATGGCTGATGTTAAACACAGAAAGTATTATGTCAGATTGTCATGGGAGAGATAGATAGATAGATAGATAGATAGATAGATAGATAGATAGATAGATAGATAGATAGATAGATAGATAGATAGATAGATAGATAGATAGATTTCTCACTGACCAATAGGAACATGTTATTGTTACTCCAATAATTGGACAGATATTCTACCCAATCACAGCGATCAGTAAGAAATCTCACATTTATTTATAGTAGAAAAACTTGCAGGAAGCCCCGCCCACTGCTATATACTATTGGATGAATATTAAATGAATTCCCCTCCTTCTGACATCACCAGACTGTGGGCGGAGTTCTCACATCTCCCGCCTCCCCCCACATATCTTTATACAACCTTCCCATACACCTATCCCAGCATGGAGGGGCTCAGTGAAGGTGGTGGTGAAGGTGTGGAGGTGTCGGATCGGGTCACACAGATCATAAAAGGAGATCCGCCCGGCCTCATAATCCAGATCTATCCTGACTCTGTTACTGGAGGGATTGGGGGGGAAGAGGATCTCTTTACTGTCATGTATCACCGAATACTGATTAAAAATCCTGTCCAATCCCCAGGACTTCTTATTCCTTCCAATCTCTGACTCCTCCCCTCTCCTCTCTATACTGGGGTAACACATCCCGACTCTCCAGTTCTCTGACCCCCCGACATCCACTTCCCAGTAATGTCTCCCTGAGGAGAAACTCCGACTGCTCAACACCTGAGGACAATAACCCTGGAATCTCTCTGGTGTTTCTGGGTGATTCTGGTTTCTATGTGACTTGGATACAGTTTTCCTGTCATCTGATATCTGTAGATAATTATCAGCTGTGTTTCCATCCAGTAATATGTCTGCAGCTCCCTGTATATAGAAGTATACATTTACCTCTGTTATTATATCAGATAAACCTGTGTGTAAGACCCCCGCCACATCCAGACCCCCTGAATCATGGAGGAGCTCCTCATGTCTCTCTCTGTCCTCATTATCTCCATCCTCAGTATCACACAAGTCACCTGTGTCTGATTCCTGTAAGACAGTCAGTGGATCCGTCACGTTACACAGCTCCTCAATGTGACGCAACTTCCTGGACAGCTCCTCCTTCTTTATTTCCAGATCCCGGATGGAGATGGAGATCCGCTCTGCCCTCCCGGAGATGTCCCTCAGGACTCTCTTCTCCAGGTCTTCCAGACGTCTCCTGAGATCTCTAAACAGGGCAGTGACTCTCTCGGTGTCACCAGCGGCTTCTTCTTCTACTTTCCTCCGGTGTTCCTGCAGACTCTGGACTCTTTCCTCCGTCTCCTCTCTCTTTGTCAGAAGTTTCTGCAGAACATTCCTCAGTGTCTCCTTCTTCTTCTCAGAAGCCTCATCCAGTGACTTCATCTTATGTCCTGTGTGTTCTCCAATCAGACAACAGGACACACAGATACAGGTCTCATCCTCAGTGCAGAAATACTTCAAAACTTCCTTATGGATGGAGCATTTCCTGCTCTCCATGGACAAGGTGGGGTCACATAAGACGTGTTCTGAGGACTTTTTGTGGACTCTCAGGTGTTTATCACACAGAGAAACCTCACAGTGCAGACAGGATCTAACAGCAGGTACAGGAGAGTCCACACAGTAAGTACAGAAGACCCCGGACTCTTGATCTTGATGAGTAGACAGGAAAGTCTCTGCTATGTTACGTAGTTTCATGTTCTTCTGCAGTGCAGGCCGATCCGGAAACTTCTCTCTACATTCAGGACAGGAATATCCTCCAGACCCCTCCTGTGTATCCAGCACACCATCAATACAGACCCGGCAGAAGTTGTGACCACATCTCAGGGTTACAGGATCCGTATAAATGTTCAGACAGACGGAACATTCCAACTCAGCTCTCAGATCACCAGACGCCATCGCTGACAGCAGAAGAGAAACGAAACTGAAAGTCTCTGACACCGGAGAGGAATGTGGATGGGGGAGGGGTGACGTCCTCCTACACAGGGTGAGGCTGGATGAATATTATAGGACACGGAGATCAGAGTACAGAAGGGAGGAGATTCGTTTTGCAGTAGTAATGAGAATTATACCTCCCAACATTAGAAGAGAGAAAGAGGGAAAGACGGATGTGGAGAAGACATGCGGAGCACTAAGTGCAATGACATGAAAAGTGGAGATGAGTACATCATGATGAAAAGGAAATTGGTTATATAACCATCTGAAGATTTACCCCCCTTCATGGCCAGGCCATTTTTTGCGATACGACACTGCTTTACTTTAACTGACAATTGGGTCGTCATGCAACACTGTACATAAATTCAATATATAGCAATTTCCCCAGAAAGCTTCTTCTGGTGGTATTTGATCATCACTGCATTTTTAGCGCTATAAAATAAAAAAATATATATTTTTTAATGTTTTTTTTTATATATTTTTTTTTTTTGTTATAAAACATATCCAATAAAAACATTTTAAAAATCAAATTTCTTCATCAGTTTAGTCTAATATGTATTCTGCTACATGTTTTTGGTAAAAAAATCCCAATAAGTGTGTATTGATTGGTTTGCAGAAACGCTAAAGCGTCTACAAACTATGGGATAGACATTTATACAACATTGTAAAGGAAAACTCCGCTGGGGGGACATCTGATTTATGGAGGGGCTCCGCTGAGGGAAATCTGAATTATGGAGGGGCTCCACTGGGGGGACATCTGATTTATTGGGGGGCTCCGCTGGGAGACATCTGATTTATGGAGGGACTCCACTGGGGGACATCTGATTTATGGAGGGGCTCTGCTGATGGACATCTGATTTATGGAGGGAATCTGCTGGGGGACATCTGATTTATGGAGGGGCTCCTCTGGGAGACATCTGATTTATGAATGGGCTCCACTGAGGAGACATCTGATTTATGGAGGAACTCCTCTGGGGGAAATCTGATTTATGGAGGGGCTCCGCTGTTGGACATCTGATTTATGGAGGGGCTCCGGTGGGGGACATCTGATTCATGCAGGGGGTCTGCTGGGGACATCTGATTTATGGAGGGGCTCCGCTGAGGATACATCTGATTTATGGAGGGAATCTGCTGGTGACATCTGATTTATGGAGAATACAAAACCAATTTTTTCCTCTAGTGGGACTTTAATTAGGCAGTAGTCTCCAAAGTTTGTAACAAAGTATAAATTTTATTGCCATAAAGAGGAAAATCACATAAATAACAATAAGAACTTAGGGATGCACAGTGATTATTAGAGGATGCACAAAAAACTACAGTGTTAATATACCAAAATATTAGGGATAATATCACCACGAATATCGATCCCAGCTCAATAATGAGACCAAGAAATGGCCCGATGCCTTTTTTAAGGTTGTTAAGAGATCTAACCTCTTCTTCAGGGGCTGGTGATGTATTACATTCCCATCTATAAGCATTATAAGAAGACACAAGTAATGGTAAACAAACAGTATTTGCAAATAGTTGATCTTTTTCAAACAATATTTGAATAAAGACATGATCAAAAAATTGTATGGTATATTCTAACCATGTAATGCTGTACATCGCTGTTCAGAGGGCATCCAACATATTAGAAAGGTGTAATGGAGGAATGTCTGCCAGCCGGCATCAGATCTCTAACCCGATGAGAAGAACCCGGGGGGTACAAGTGGATTCGGCACTCGAGCTGCACACAAGGGGCGGATTCCACCCAAGAATGGTAATGTAGCCAAGTAGCTCTATGATCAAAAACAAAAAGATCAAACAACCAATCAGCGACATGGGATTCTCTTCAATTAGCTGAGTGTGAAACACTGAGCCAATGAGAGGAGTTTAAATATGTACATTATAAGGTAAATGAGGGAACCATCTTGTTAGAAGACATCCATTTTGGGTATTGGAAAATTACTGTTAGCATGACATAGAAATCTATTGCTTAAGGTCATATGTGTTTTTTGCTTGTACAAGGTATTTTATCACAAGGTTAGATATCTGTTTAGAACAGATGGATGCGGTTAAGCTACTTCCCTTTTTGAGAGCAGAAGTAACTCCATGGCGTTAAAACCACAGGCCTGTCTTGCACCAGACTTAAGAAACATTTTAAACTGTATAAAAATGTATATATTTAGCTTTTTGTTACTAGGCAGAAATTGCTTGTACAAAAAAACCATGATGACGTAGTAAAATATACTATCTTGCATATTTTATGTGGCAGTCCCTGATTGGTTAAACCACAGGGCTGTCCTTCTGTTCAAACTAAATAAAATTGTTGTGTGTGCTTCAATAGACACATTCATTATTCACGTACAATAGCGTGTATGTGTAATGTTTTGTCCACCGGTGAAAGGGACCTCCGCTCTTCAATCCTAGCCTAGGCTACCAGGGGTTACTTACAGAAGACGAGCAACCTAACAGTTTTGGTACCAGCAAAGTGGGGTTCGTCTCGTCTTGCGACAGGTAAGTCACTTTACTCTTTTTTACCTGATTGGTGAATGGTGTAAACACTTACTCTGTCCGGGCGGCCGCTACGAACTTAGTTTAAAATTAAAAGAAGTAACTGTGCCTTCGCGATGAACTAGGCTGGTTCCTCGGGAGGTTAAAAGGGCTCGCAAGGAATTTATAGGTTTAGGGGAGTCCGACTAGGTTGGTCTGACTTAAAACTATTGGTAATAGTATTTTTAACACGGGAAGTAGTAGATTACGCCCGTGACAAAGGGATTGGTGGAGTGGACGCCCATTTGAAAAAAATTTTTTTTTTAAAAAAAAGTGCACTATAAATTGATAAATGTATTGCAATACGGTTATTTCATGTCTTAAAGTATATTAAGAATATGTCTGTTTCTCTCTAGGTACACGTGTAAGTATATAGAGTATAAGTTTTAATATAGAGTATAAGGAAAATAATTGTTGTTGTTTAAATGAGTGCAGAATATGAGGAGCCCTCTTGTAGTGACATAGCATCCGCCTGCCCCCATTGCACGTTAGGTCTACTCTTCCTAAGAATAGATGACAAGTGGATTTGACTGACCACCAGACCAGGGGGGTTCTCTTGCAGACTTGGTGTAAGAGGGGTATATCCCGCCACCAGGAAAAATTTACCCTTCATCGTATATTAAGGGTAAATCTTCATAGTTTTATATAAGTCCATCTGCCCCAAAAAAGATCAGGGATCCTACTCCCAGACCAGAGACCGGATTGTTGGACAAACCGGGTGTTATCACCTGTGTCCTGCCACTAGACACACACTGCCCAGACTACTAGATGGGGAATTCTGCAGCAACCCAAGCCATGGCCACCCCATCACCCTATGAATTTGTCAGTAATATGATCCCTGGCCCCCAGGTAGAACCATTTTGGACACAAGTCCGGGAAAGGTGTCACCAATTGGGAATCCATGACCCAGGACCCCAAGGTCCTTGTTCAGAGGAAGACTGGCAAGAAGTCAGTAAAATTTGTCAGGTACATAAGCATTCTTATCCTCCCTGCAAAGGGGCTGACCCACAATACATGAAGGATTGTTTCTGTGCATGGAACAAATGCCTTGGAAAATATAGGCAATTGTGGACAGCAAGGACATTGGAAATCCCAGTGCCCTTATAGGACTGGACAGATTAGAGCAAGAGGCAGAGGCAGGGGATTTAACCCCCAGACCCGCCCACAGTATCCCCGTTATCTGCCATACCAGAACCCTCGTCAACCACTACCCCAATATCCTACACAGCCACAAATAATGCACCGAGGGAAACTCTGTTGGTATTAATGGGACACCTGTCACCCATCCCATCACTCCACCACTGACTGTAGCCACTCCAGAAGGACAGAAATTATGTACCCAAACTTTTGCCGTCTTGTCCTCATGCCCTGTGCCCCTTATGGGACGGGACCTCTTGGCACAACTGTGTATTACCATTAAGTTTAATAAAGAAGGTTCCCTTACCGCTAGTTCACCATTATGTGACTTACATGGCCCTAAGCGACATGCACACAGAGGGTTCCCAAAAAGACATGCACACAGGAGTTTCTTTCTAATGATACCTTCCTCCCTTGACCATCACTCAATTTGGGCAGAAAACAAAGGTAGTGTGGGCTTTATTAATTGCACACCATATGCACCCCAAATGCGGTCAGATGCAGGGATACAATATCAAAAACAGTATCCCCTACCCCCAGAGAAAGTCAAAGGCATCTCCCCTCAAATTAATGATTACATATCAAAAGGTATCCTGAGACCAATCATCAGTCCCTGGAACACACCCATTTACCCTGTAAAGAAGGCCAGTGGCGAGTGGAGACTCGTCCAAGACCTCAGAGCAGTAAACAAACAAGTGATTCCCCTCCCACCCCTAGTCTCAGACATCACTTTTATTTTCTCATGCATACCGGCAGACTCTCTATGCTACACAGTAATTGATTTAGCGAATGCTTTCTTTAGCATTCCCATTGCAGAGGAAGCCCAACCTATGTTTGCTTTCTCCTGGGCCGGGGGCCAACTAACCTGGCAAGGGTATGTAGACAGTCCAGCCGCCTTCTCTATGGTACTCAACGAGACTGTCAAGTCTTGGACATCTGAGCGAGGGTCGGTACTGATACAGTATGTGGACGACTTGCTCCTGTGCAGTCGAACTGCTGAAGAATGTGCGGTCGATTCAACATCACTGTTACAACACCTAGCTCACGCCGGGCATCTAGCCTCAAGGAAGAAAATACAATGGTGCCAGCCACAGGTAGAATACCTAGGGTGCATTCTAAAGGAAGGGACAAGGCTAGTGTCCCCCAAACGTGCCGCAGCCCTTCGAGCTCTCAGTCCCCCAAAAGACAAGGCCGCCCTACTCTCATTTTTGGGTGCAATTGTATATTGCCGCCAATGGATCCCTGACTGTTCTCATTATGATAGTATCCTAAGAGAGGCTACTGGCTCGACAGCCCCTAAATTAATAGATTGGACTGAAGACAGACTACAAGCTTTTCAAGCTCTATTAAACAGTCTGTCAAATGCTCCCGCCCTGGGATTGGTAGACTATGGTAAAGCTTTTCAACTATACTGTGTAGTCTCGGGGACCTCTTTTGCCGCGGTTTTGACACAACAGCATGGAACAGGCTACCGCCCTGTCTCCTACCTATCTAAAAAAAAAAAAACTCCCCATCCAAGTACAGGGAATGCCATTCTGTCTCCAAAATCTTGCTGCCTGTGCAATGGCTGTACAAGATGCAAACAAATTAGTGCTAGGTCACCCATTGACTCTCTATACCACTCATTCAGTCACGCATCTTATTCAGAACATGAATACCCAACATATGACCTCGCAAAGACTTAGTGGTTATGAGATAACACTGATGAACACTGATAACCTCACACTCAAATATGTGCCTGCCAGCAACCCCGCTGTGCGCCTTTTGCATTCCATGTTGCGTTTACCACATGACCCAGACATTATACATGACTGTTCGGAAAAGGTTGCTGCTATTACCAGTCCCAGACCGGATCTCACTGACACCCCTATCTCAGGTGCAGAGGATGTTTTCGTTGACGGTAGCTGCTCACGTCCCTCTGACTCCACCTTTTTAACCGGTTATGCAGTTGTTCAACTACCAGACATCGTACTGGAGGCAAAATCATTACCTCCTTCTTCAGCCCAGGTAGCAGAGTTAGAAGCCCTCACTAGGGCCTGCATTCTATTCACCGGTAAAGAGGTGAACGTCTACACAGACAGTAGATATGCTTTTGGAGTGGTGCATGATTTTGGTGTGATATGGGCCAATAGAGGTTTTAAAACAGCAGACAACAAAATAATTGGCAACTCCACACAGATTAGTGCTCTCCTCCAAGCCATTCTTCTTCCAAAAAAGGTAGCCATAATTAAAGTAAAGGCACACTCCTCTGACAGCAGTCGTGTTTCAAAAGGGAATGCTCTTGCTGACAGAGAAGCTAAAAGAGCTGCTGCCTTTTCCCCTAACCCACCTGCCCCCACAACAATGTTTTTCAAGGAACACTTCGCAGCACCTAACTTTAAAACTGTCATAGCACAGATGCAATCAATGGCCACAGAAGATGATGTCCATTTTTGGACAAAGGAAGGATTGACCAAAGACCCTGAAGGTCTTTGGTCAAAAGAGGGGAAGATCCACATGCAAGAACAAAATTATCACCCTTTGAGGTCCTCATGGGAATCCCCGCAAACATAGAATTACCCCCATTAGACCAAGACACTGATATTGACATTTATTCCCAACAGGAAATGTACGTGAAAAATCTGGTAAGTATGCTCCACGAAATAAACGAACAAGTTTCTGTCACCTTTTTTCCCTCTTCCCACAGAACCAACGCATCCCTTCATCCCTGGGGATAAAGTGCTGATCAAACAATTAGCACAAAGAAAGAGTATCGGACCGGCTTTCTCAGGACCATGGAAGGTGGAAAAGGTATCCAGGACCGCAGTGTTAACAGACCTAGGAAACACCTGGATCCACGCCAGCCGTCTTAAAAAGTGTCCCCAGCTTCCCTCGACTCCAGAGCCCCTGGCAGTGACAGAGCAGCAACTCCCAAGAACAAGATCTACAAGAAGTTCAGAGAGGCATAGAACAAATTTCCCTGGAAGATCCCACACCCCCTCAAAAGGACAAAACAGAGCCAACAACTGCCGGGATGAGAAACGAAGAAGAAGAACAGAACTCTTAGATAACAAATAATCAGAACTTTAAAAAAACAAAGATGCTTTCTCCATCAGTGTCAGGGAAGGCTGTATGCCTTTGGGGTAGTCTGGTACTATTTGTATTCCTGCCCACATGGTTTATAGCCAACTGTATATATCATCCAGAAGACTTAGGTCTATTAAAAGGGATATGTGGACCACCTAAGATGAATAATACCCCCGGCCAAAGACATAGTAGAAGTATTGTACCCGTTAATGAGTCACCTAAGGGACTGACTAACAAGATGTTACTACTAAAATTCAAATATAGCTATGCTCAAAAATCTGGTTTTGAGAAATGCTGGATTTGCAGCAAGCTACATCCCAGTACAGCTAGAATCCCTCTCATGGCAGTCCCCTTGAATTTTACCCCCCTCCTTAATGGAACACCCCCTATCGTCCTAACGAATGTTACTAGGACCCGTCCAAATAAAACCCTCACTTTCCAAATTATAGGTAGAAGCCACTTCCCAGACTGGTGTTTCCGACTGGGAAACACCACAGATGGAGCCGAGGTTTGCAAACAAGCAAAACTTAACATTTCAATGACATCATTTAACAGTCCTTCTTTCTTCCATACTTCAGATCCCACCCTAAATGCCACCTTTTTAGACTTTCTTAGCTCCAGTACCAAGACTACAATACACCAATTAATGTCAATTCTGGTGCTCTCTGGCCTTTCTGATACTCTTAGGAACGTGTTCCATAAACGACCCCTAGCTCTAGGAAATACCATATATATATGCTGCGGCAAACTCTGTCACCCCTGGATCCCAACCAAACCCCAGGGGTGGTGTTACCTTGCAGCCCTGGTTCCTATCATGGGGGTATTAGGGGATAACAAGGGAAGTCACCTCCTTGAAGCCAGCATGCATCCTAGATATCCCCTTAGACACCGTAATAAACGAGAATTGTTTTTAGAAAAAGATATGGCCTGGGCATGGTTCCCTTCCTGGACAGGGTGGGGAATTGACCTAATGAAAAGATTAAATAATTACACTGGCATAATTGATGAGATTCTGGAGGAAAATTCTGATGACATAACCAAACTAAATCTAGAAACTAGGGCAATTAGGAAGCAACTAGAACTACATGAGTTGGCTATAGAAAGTATGAGTGCAGCCCTTACTGGCCTCTGTGAGACTACTGAGGATTATGAGTGCTGTACCTGGATTCATAATACCAGCATCGAAGTCCCAGACTACTATGACGTTATTGCCCAACACAGGGAAGAGGTAAATAAACTACAGAAAGAGGCAAGGAACATAGGAAAAAACTGGGATCCCTTCTCGAGCAGTTTTAGTTTTGGGGGATTAATATCTTGGCTCCGAAATGCTGCCATGACAATTGTCACTGTGATTCTCTTCATTCTATTTTTATATGCCTGTTATAAGATAATCAAATGTTTATGTAAAAAGGGAAACACGGTCGCTCCGAAGGATCTGAAACTCACTTCCATTGTTAAGGATCCAACGGTATGGTATAGAAACCAAGAGCACAAGGGTTCGGAGTATGAAGCCTGTGCTATTAAATTAGAAAAGGAATGATCATTATGTAAATCACAGAATGATCAAAGGAAGGATTATAAGGTAAATGAGGGAACCATCTTGTTAGAAGACATCCATTTTGGGTATTGGAAAATTACTGTTAGCATGACATAGAAATCTATTGCTTAAGGTCATATGTGTTTTTGCTTGTACAAGGCATTTAGAATTGTCACAAGGTTAGATATCTGTTCAGAACAGATGGATGCGGTTAAGCTACTTCCCTTTTTGAGAGCAGAAGTAACTCCATGGCGTTAAAACCACAGGCCTGTCTTGCACCAGACTTAAGAAACATTTTAAACTGTATAAAAATGTATATATTTAGCTTTTTGTTACTAGGCAGAAATTGCTTGTACAAAAAAACCATGATGACGTAGTAAAATATACTATCTTGCATATTTTATGTGGCAGTCCCTGATTGGTTAAACCACAGGGCTGTCCTTCTGTTCAAACTAAATAAAATTGTTGTGTGTGCTTCAATAGACACATTCATTATTCACGTACAATAGCGTGTATGTGTAATGTTTTGTCCACCGGTGAAAGGGACCTCCGCTCTTCAATCCTAGCCTAGGCTACCAGGGGTTATTTACAGAAGACGAGCAACCTAACATACATCACTCCTATAGACAGGCAAAATCTCAATCATAAAGAAAAATCTCTCAAGTTGCTCAATGAGTATGATGTCCCTACTTAGGGTGTCCCTAATATCAACGCCAAATAACTGAAATTGAAAAGGAATTGGAACCAATATATAGGCAATTGACTTCTTTTAAGGACCATGTCCTATATGAGAAATATGATTTGGAACTTAATGAATCATTGGAAAACTTTAATAAAGAAATTCTAATTAAAAAAAGAAAAGAAGTTCTGTAGGGACAAGGCTGCCTTTCAGGAATCACGGGCTTACAATTGGAGAAATCATAATACTATAAAAACCAGAAACCAAGGACATCATCACAAGAATGCTAAACTTGTTATCTGGAGTGTCCTCTCTATGGTCCCTCTTGTTAAGAGTTTCGAGTAGACAGAAGCCCTCATAGAAATCAAAGAGAAACTCCCAGGGTGGGGGTTCACAGGAAAAAATCCCTAAAAAAACTGATTACCAATCCCTCCTTTCAGGCTGGCTTTGCCAGCCCAGGCCTGGGGGTAGGCAAAACAGGGGGTATAGCTCCCTCACATTTGACGACAAACGATGTCCCATTGGGGAATGAAGCGTTTGCCTCGGCTCCCATTGTGGACAATTTTTTAGTGAAACCGATCGAAAATGCGACCTTATGAGAGGTATGAATCCTGATGGAGCATTCCCTCCTAATAAGGAGACTATCAATTTAAATGTGGTAAATCTATCATCCATACGAACTTAAAGAAGTTGAATTATCAGTTTTAAGTAGAGGGCTAAGTTTCTGTCCCAATCAGGACATAGACAGATTTGAAGCCACAAAAGATATACAGTTGTTTGCGTGCAAATTGATTCTAAAACAACTCTATTCTAGAGATATACCTAAACAATCTAGTTTTAAACCACAAGAACTTGCGGCCTTGGACAATCTAATATCTCTCTTGGATGAGAATGAACCGCCCGATTTATTTGACCAGATTGATCTGGAACAATTATTGGGTCGGTTCGATCAATCAGATCTACCAAGCTTCTCTACTAAACCTTTTAAGAAAAAATCTGACAAGTTTCCAGCTTTGAACATCAATCCCAATGCCCTGGCCTTTGTCAGATTAACTTGTAACGAAGTCCGTGAAATTTCTATCGCATCCAAGGAACAATCGAATTTAAATCCTAGTGAACGTGAGGCCTTGAAATCTCTAGCCACTAATCCCTCGATCACTATTAAATCTTCAGACAATGGAGGGAACATTGTCCTAATGGACATTGGTCAATATGAGGCAGTGTGTCGTAACATATTGTCTAATAGACAGTGGTACTGCAAGATCACCTCAACCAAGATCGATAAATTCAATCGTAAATTCTATAAACTCGTAGATGAGTCATACGCAGCAAATATACTCACTCGATCTGAATATGACTATCTTAGGACTGCTTTACTACGAATTCCTACTTTCTACACGTTGCCCAAGCTACACAAGGACCTACTTCACCCCACTGGCACACCAATTATCTCGGGCAATGGGTCGTTGACAGAGAAAGCAAATTTGTCGACGGCCACTTGCGACCGTTTGTATTTAAATTACCCAGCCATACTCGGGATACTTTACATCTTTTACAGATGTTGGAGGATATTTATATTCCTCCAGGGTCATTATTGGTAGCCTTGTATGTTGAAGCTCTCTACAGTTCGATTCCGAACGATAGAGGGCTTTCATGTATTCGCCATGTGCTTCTGCAGGATGGCAAGTTGGGTGAAGAAAAAATTAGTTTCCTGATTGTTGCCTTGGACTTCATTTTGAATTATAATCACTTCATGTTTCATGGGGACCATTTCCTCCAGGTACAGGGGGTTGCGATGGGGACCTCTTGTGCCCCATTGTATGCCAACCTTTACCTGGGGGAATGGGAAAATATGCTTGCCACTTCCGAACCACTACGTCCTTTCATGGAAAAGGTGATACTATGGCGTCATTATATCGATGACATTTTCCTGGTATGGGACGACATGTCTGACTCTCTTCGGGAGTTTGTTAACCAGTTGAACAACAATGAGTTCAATCTGACATTCACAATGGCATATGATGAAAAGAAGATTACATTTCTAGACTTAACCATTCATCGACATCCGGATGGATTTTTGACTAGTTCCCTATTCCGTAAACCGACGGCTTGTAACTCCATTCTACATGCCACCAGCTTTCACCCACAGCCCCTCATTCGGTCAATTCTATATAGTCAATACCTACGTGTCAGGAGGAACTGTACTGATGACGATGTCTTTCAAAAAGAGGCTGACACATTGAGGGACAGACTCCTGGTACGTGGGTATTCTAAAAAATGCTTGAAGAAAGCATTCAAACGAGCTAAGGCCAAAACTAGACGGGAACTCATACATCATCCCAAATCGAAGCAAAATCAAACTAACCCAGTTAGAATTATAACTACATTTTCCAACCAACATAAAAGTCTACAGAACATAGTACAACGGTATTGGCATGTACTGAAAATGGATCCCACCATTGGTCCCTTTGTTTCGGATCAACCCTCTTTCACATTCAGACGGGCTAAATCGATTGGTGATAGTCTGGTGTCTAGTGAATATTTGGGTGGAGGGGGCAAACGTGACCCCTGTAAACGGATGGGAACCTTCAGATGTGGTGGGTGTCCATACTGCCAATTCATGAACATCAGTTCAAACATTAGACTTCCAAATGGTGAAAAATACAAACCGCGACACCACGCAAATTGTAAGACGATTGGTGTTATATATTTACTATTGTGTGACTGTTCGTGCTATTATGTAGGTAAGACGAATCAAGAATTCTGGAGACGGGCATACTGCCACATTGCTGCAATGAAATCATGCAACCCAGACTTACCTCTTGGGTGACATGTCACTGCGGTCCATGCGGGAACTTTTCCACATGTCTCGTTTCTGATTTTGGATGGCGTACATTCTGGGTTGCGTGGAGGCGATTGGAACAAAATCCTTCTGCAATGCGAGCAGAGATGGATTTATCGCCTCCAGGCAACCAAACCTCCTGGTCCCAATGATGCTGTCTCATTCCAACCCTTTCTTGAGGGGTTTACCTGGGGGGGGTCAGAGTGGGACCGCATTGAGGCCAATATGTCTCAATATTATTAACCCAGTTGGTAGTAATTGGGGAATTGGAGTTTTTGAATCATAATGTCTAACATTTGGATTAACAACAACTAGCGGTACGTAAAAGTGATACCATTATAAGCTCTAACCGTGGCATTAATCATTTGGACTGTGTGACCTCAATTCCAAGTATTCCAATATTCTCTTTTTTATCTTGGGAGGAGTTTCTGCATCTGTAATTTAATGCTATATATATATCCATATATCCATCTGGACTATGTATAGTTGAAAATTGCAGACCATATTATTAATTGGTGATTCCCATGGGACATCTACGTTGTACTTTCCTGTGCTGTAATGACCCCTGTTCTTTTCTCCATATTTTGTATGAATAATGCTCTCTATATTTATGCATTGTATATGTTTCTTAAATCTTATTTTGACTTCTCATGGATGCCCTTCCCCTCTTTTCATTATCTTATCCAGTGGGTTCTGTGTATAGGTTCTTTCCCTGTGTGGTGTGTCGCCCCTTAAGTATAGTGGAGGGGTCTCTGCCTTTTGGGATTCTTTTCTGACATCTCGATGAGTTTGGGAGAGTATGATTGTGGATCGGCATTTTTCGGGAGGATGGCACACTCGACGCACGGGGTCATCTTTTTTTTTTGTTATGGACCCTTGTGGCCGCCGTACTTCTGGCTGCCTGTGCTGGAGACTGTGTTGTCTCATGTTGCCCTGGTGATCGGCGTGCTGCGGGCGATCAACGCGGACGCCGGTCACCTCCCTCCCCATGGCCACACCCCCTTTGGGGGCGTATACCATGACGCCATTGCCATTTTTAGCGTCCGTCATTGGGAAGGGGTTGGGGGCGTTTTCTTCCCTCCCTCCCTTTTTACATATCTAACCTCCTTTGCTCCAGCTGTAGCTGATTCAGCGATCAGCTGTTGGGCTTAAATGCAGCACACACTTGTCCAGTCTCATGCTGCCATAAGTATCAGACGGACAACGTGGCTGCTGATCTTCCCATAGAGGTACTTTGTATATCATTTTTCTCTTTTCCTAGAAAAAATAAAAAAATAGTTTGCCCGCTTACTTGTTCACCAACCAAGGGAGTTATACCAGGTTACCTTTGTACACGGACCGTATGTACAAGGGCCATGATATGATTGCACAAACCCCTGCAATCTGTATTATTCATTGTGTGTATCATGGGTGAGGGGTTTATTTTGGACATTGTTCCTAATGCCTCTCTATCCTTTCTCTCCCTCTTATATACTTTTGTCTCTTAGACATCTCCTGAGACTGGCATCCTGTGTGCTCTCTAGGGGATGTGCTGTTCCTCTATATATCCATACTGTGGGGATGAATCGGCTGATCCAAGTGCCTTTTCTTGGGGATGAAATAGACAGGTATGAGACCAAGTTGTTCTACCTTTCTTTATGATTGAGATTTTGCCTGTCTATAGGAGTGATGTACATATTTAAACTCCTCTCATTGGCTCAGTGTTTCACACTCAGCTAATTGAAGAGAATCCCATGTCGCTGATTGGTTGTTTGATCTTTTTGTTTTTGATCATAGAGCTACTTGGCTACATTACCATGGGAATGCAGGCCGCACCTACCCTCCCCGAATACCAAAATTTATATAGCCTATTTAACCACTTAAAGAGTAGGGCCGGTTAAACAAAAAAAAAAAAAAAGTCAGCAGCTGCAAACACTGCAGCTGCTGACTTAATAAACACACTCACCTGTCCAGGGCGCCCGCGATGTCGGCCGCCCGAGGCCGACCCGTCCCTCGGCTCTCGGGTCCCGGCGCCGCCATTCCTTGTAAGGGAAACAGGCAGTGGAGTCTTACGGCTTCATTGCCCGTTTCCTACTGCGCATGCGCGAGTCCCACAGCTACTGTGCATGCGCGAGTCCCGCAGCCCTTTCTGAATGGGACGCGCTATGTTCTGGAACACACAGTTCCCAGAACACAGCGCGACCCATTACCCAGAAGACGCCGCGATGAAGAGAGAAGACAGAAGATCTCCGCGGAGGAGGAAGAGGAAGATTAGGAGAAAGTGCCTAGCAACAGGCATTTCTGGTAAGTAAAAAAAAAAAATAATTTGTCATTTTTTTTTTTTTTTTATATTTTTTTTGTAATTTTTTATATTTTTTTGTTTTCAGGGTGGCCCTCCACTTTAAGGACCAGGCCTCTTTTTCAGATTTGGTGTTTACATGTTTAAAACAGTTTTGTTTTTGCTAGAAAATTACTTAGAACCCCCAAACATTTTATATATTTTTTTTCTAACACCCTAGAGAATAAAATGGCGGTCATTGAAATACTTTTTTTCACACCGTATTTGCGCAGCGGTCTTACAAGCGCACTTTTTTTGGAAAAAATGCACTTTTTTGAATAAAAAAATAAGACAACAGTAAAATTAGCCCAATTTTTTTTTTTTTATATTGTGAAAGATAATGGTACACCGAGTAAATTGATACCCAACATGTCACGCTTCAAAATTGCGCCCGCTCTTGGAATGGCGTCAAACTTTTAGCCTCAAAAAATCTCCATAAGTGACCTTTAAAAAATTCTACAGGTTGCATTTTTTCGTTACAGAGGAGGTCTAGGGCTAGAATTATTGCTCTCACTCTACCGATCGCGGCGATACCTCACATGTGTGGTTTGACCACAGTTTTCATATGCAGGCGCTACTCACGTATGCGCTCGCTTCTGTGCGCAAGCTCGTCATGACGGGGTGTTTTTAAAAACCTTTTTTTTATTTTTCTTATTTATTTTAATTGATTTTATTTATTTTTACACTGTTTTAAAAAAATAAAAAATGGATTACTTTTATTCCTATTACAAGAAATGTAAACATCCCTTGTAATAGAAAAAAAGCATGACAGGTCCTCTTAAATATGAGATATGGGGTCGAAAATCTCATATTTGGACTAAAATGCAACAAAAAAAAAAAAGAAAAAATGACATTTCAATAAAAAAATATACCTTTAAGAGGTATGGGCGGAAGTGATGTTTTGATGTCGCTTCCGCCCTCCTATGGTATAGAGACGAGTGGGAGCCATCTTAGCCTCACTCGTCTCCATACCCAGCTAGCGAAAGGACCCGATTGCCTCCGCCGCTACCGACGACTCCGGTAAGTGGCGGAAGGTGCGGGAGGGGGGGTGGCACCTCTCCCGCCGCCGACAGCGGTGATCTGGTAGTGAATCCACCGCGGAGACCACCGTTATCGTACAGACGACCGGCGCCTGAAGAGATGGATATCTCGGTTGTGGCAGCAGCTGCTGCCGTTACCGAGATATCCCTCTTCAAAAAATGGACGTACATCGGCGTGCGCTGGTCGGTAAGTGGTTAAATAATAACTCAACACACTTATTGGCAAAGAATTGGTCGCTGCACATTTATTGGTATATTCAAGTCAATAAATAAATAATAACCATATTCTGATCATTTTATTGCATCATAGAATTCTTATATTTCAAACGATCAACTTCAAAACAGCTCAGTCTTAAAGGACTCGAGCATACCGAAATCTTTTCACCAAATGCGCAGCATAAATTTTTCCATAAACCTGTTCAATCTCTTCCTAATTTTCTTACATTTTTTTTTTTAAATGAACTTCTTGGAGCCATACTAGCCGAGGGATTATCTCCGAAAAGATAATTCTGGTATTCGGAAAAGATAACTTAACCTTAATTAGGTCACATCTAAACAACGACATGAGGTCCAGAGTTCTAACTTTCCCCACATCATTTCCCCCTAGGTGTACTGTTAATGCATCCGGAACTGGCCATGACTCAATCAATCTAGAGACATAAAAATAAATAAAGAAATAAATAAATTAGCCTAATTTAAGACCTCTAATTACTTTCCAGAAAATTCTGGAAATTCATGAAATTTCTCCAGGATCCATAGACAAATTGGACATATAGCAGCGTTTCTTGGCTCTTTTATTAGCCCAGTATACAAAAAGAGTGGCTCAGGATCCAAACATCTCTTCTATTACCTAGAATTTAAAGAAAAAGATCAGGTCTGACATAAATCTGAAAACGTTGAGATTCCCATCTCCCCAACCGTTTGATTATTGCATCATCCAATCCCATCCTAGCAGCTTCCGTAGCTGCCCCGATCCTGAAAGAATGAGAAATAAACTTAAATTGATGCAAATTCAATTTTCTCAAGCAAGCCTTTAATATGTAATTGAATTGATACTGAGTAAGAGGGGACCAATCAGCATCAACCCAAAAAAAATAAAAAATAAAAAAATTCCCCTTTCCTATTGGCCTAACTACCAGGTAACCATTTATGACTCTAACTGGACATATATCCTCATCTCCACATCGACTTAAAGGTACCCAACTGCCTTTTCCTAACCTATCTGTTTTTTGACACAGGGATGAACAATTTGACCGAGACAATCACATTCTTTTTTAGTAAACCCACCATTACTTTTTTGTTTTTTTGGCAGCAACTCAGATATTCTGAGAGCCCCAAAAAGGCTAGTACAAACGCAGTATTAACCACTTGAGACCCGTGCTATAGCCGAATGACGATCTCCTTTGCCGGGACTACGTCTATTGACGTAGTCCCGTGCACGAGCGGCCTGTGCGCCCCCTGAGGGGCGCGCGCGGCGCGCTCTGTGATCGGCGAGTCTACGAGACTCGCCTGATCACCGATCCGTGCAAGGGGTCGATCCCGACCCCTTATCACGTGATCAGCTGTCAGCCAATGACAGCTGATCATGTGATATAACGGAGTCGGTAATCGGCTATTATTCCTGTCAGCGTGAGGAGAAAAAAAAAGCCGATCACCGGCGGCCGTGATCGGGACATCAGTCCCGATCACGGCCAGCCCTGCCAGTGCCCACCTGCCCCCTGCCAGTGCCCACCTGCCCCCTGCTTTGCCACATTAATAAAAAATGTGTCCCCCCTGTCAGTGCCACCCAGCAGTGCCCATAGTGCCACCCAGCAGTGCCCACAGTGCCTCCCAGCAGTGCCACCCAGCAGTGCCCACAATATGCCTCAACAAAGGTGCTGCACCCCAGTGCCACATATCCGTGCTGAGCAGTGCCGCCCATCAGTGCCCATCAGTGCCCAGCAGTGCCACCTATCAGAGCCACCTATCAGTGCCCATCAGTCCCATCTATCAGTGGTACCTATCAGTGCCCCTTAGTACCACCCATCCGTGCCACCCATCTGTGCCACCCATCCGTGCCATCTTATCTGAGCCCGTCTTTGCCCACCAGTGCCGCCTTATCTGTGCCCATCAGTGCCGCCTTATCTGTGCCTATCAGTGCCTACCAGTGCAGCCTATCAGTGCCCATCAATGCAGCCTATCAGTGCCGCCTCATAAGCGCACTTCAATGAAGGAGAAAAATGACCTGTTTGCAAAATTTTATAACAAACTATTAAACATGATTTTTTTTTGCATCTTTTTTTGTTTGTTTAGCAAAAAATAAAACTCCGAGCTGTGATTAAATACCACCAAAAGAAAGCTCTATTTGTGGGAAAAAAATTATAAAAATTTCATTTGGGTACAGTGTTGTATGCCCGCGTAATTGTCATTCAAAGTGCATCAGCGCTGAAAGCTGAAAATTGGTCTGGGACTGAGGGGGGTTTAAGTGCCCAGTAAGCAAGTGGTTAACTAATATAGCCGTAATTTTTTAAATTTAAAATATTTTTAATTTGAAGAAGAAAGATAAACCCGCCATGATTTTGGAAACGTGACTCAAATTGTATATCCATTTCCATAGCAAAATGACACCACCTATTCCATGCGGCTGATTACTCAGCCCATGTATTTTCTGCCACAGAGTGTCTTATCGCATTTGTAAGAACCTTTAAATTAGGCTCCACAGATTTTCTGGACACACATTACCTTCTTTGTCCGCATTCTGCAGGAGTTGGTGAAATCGGTATACCTGAAATGGAGATAATGCATCCGCAATTTGATTCTCCTTCCCTGGGACGTGCCTGGCCTTTAACCAAATATTACATTTAAGACAAAGAAACACGAAGTATCTTAGTAATTTGACCACTTGTATAGATTTGGCTGACAAACAATTCACAGCATATATGACCCCTTTATTATCCCAATTAATCAGGATTCTTTTATTTGCAAATTGCTCACCCCATATTTCTATCGCAAACCACTAAAGGGAAAAGCTCCCACACTACTATGCTTCTGGTGGCTTTATTTGTCTCCCAACTCACAGGCCACTTACCACAGCACCAGCGAGTCTTCCAAATAGCTGCGAATCCATATGAGCCTGCAGCATCTGTATATAGCACAAGGCCGGATGAGGACACAAATTGTTCCTGAAAAAATGATCTGCCATTGTATATATCAAAGGATTTAAACCAAACTGACAGGTCCATCCTTGAGGTCAACTGTCAATCCGATGTGGGAAAATGGTGATTTCATTCCAGACATGGCCAAGTACAAGCGCCGCGAGAAGATTCTGCCAACTGCCATAATCCTTGTCATGAATGCCAGAAGACCTAATAAAGATTGGAGTTCTTTTAATAACACTTTTTTACGCCTAATCAACACTGAAATTAAAGCTTTAATCTTAAAGATTTTAGATTCAGGTAACTGAAATATCAGATTAACAGTGTCAATCTTGACACCTAGCAATGCTATAATCGAGGAAGGAAAAACTGTTTTCTCGCTAGCTAGTGGGATACCGAAATGATGCGCTACCGCACTAAACAGATGTAACATAAAATAACAGACAGGAAATTGCTCCGGACCAATGAATAAAAAGTCATCCAGGTAATGTAATATACATTGGTAGCCAGATTGAAAAGCCACAACCCATTGGAGAAAGGTTGCAAATTTTTCAAAATATGCACAAGTTTGGCACATCCCATAGGGAGGCACATATCAAAGTAGTATTTGCCCTCAAAAATGCCTACCCAAGGAGATGAAAGCTACTGCCAATCAGTAGCCGCCTGAAGGCCGCCTTTATGTCTGCTTTCGCAAGCAACGCACCTTTCCCAAACTTCCTAATTTGCTGAATAGCCTCTTCAAACGTGCAATATGATACTGATGACATGCCGGCATCTATTTCATCATTTAACAAGATACTTTTTGGGAATGATAAATGGTGGATTAGGCGAAAGGTATTTGGATCTTTTTTTTTTTTTGGGTATGATGCCTAACGGCGATATCCTAAACGGTGAGAAAGGAGGGGAATGAAATGGACCCGCTATCCTACCTTCCTTAATTAACTTCTCTTTAACAATGTGTGCGTAAGTATCCACTGACTTTACATTTTTACCTGGCTCACACCCTTCACCCTGAAATACTGGCAAAGAGAAACCTTCAATTAGGAACTTGGCGGTCTCCTGGTCTGGGTATATGTCCAACCATTGCTGCATACTTGCCAGTTTCACTGGGCTGTGAGCTTTTTGCATAAATATCCCTCTGGGAGCTTTGAATATTGGAATTCCTTCTTGAAACACCTGATCAAAGGGTGGGGTCCAGAACACTCATGCTTGTACTTGCACAACCCCCCCCCCCCCCCATTTACACTGGTTCTCATTGTAAGCAAAGCACTATACCATTTTATAAGGGGACACTGTAGATTGTGGCAGCTGCCCAATGAAACCCAATTTCTGTGGCACCATCAGGTTAAGCCACAACCCGACGTCCTTATTGCCTCCACTTCAATGATGGGTAGATTGATCATTTTTTCTAAATGCCTCATCATATTGAAACCATTCTAGACCTACAAAACTTTTATACTCTTCTAGCACTTGCTCCATGTGTTGAAACAGCCCGCTGCAATACTCCGGGTGCTTATCACCGAGCACACTGGAGTATATTGTAAATGACTGCCACCAATTATTAAAAGACCGCGCCACAGGTCTTCTCCTATCACCCTCATCTTTCTCATCTGATTTTATTTTTTTTGTCATTTCTGTTGACAAATTCCTTTTTTTTTTTTTTTTTTTTTTAATGGACTAAGCGACAGAATATCTAAGAATTGACCTTTCCATATTTTTTCCTTAGTCTGAGGAGTAAGGTGGTAACCTAACAGCGAGATCTCACATGGTAATGTCTCTTTAAATCACACTTCTGGTACCGATGCGCTAGATATATTAATCTCAGCTGGTAATAGATATTGCGAATTAACATTAGCTGACTGTTATTAACCACTTCAGCCCCAGACCAATAAACACCCTAAGGACCAGAGGTCTTTTTACAATTTCGCACTGCGCTGCTTTAATTGGTAATTGCGCGGTCATGCAATATTGCACCCAAACAAAATTTGCGTCCTTTTCTTCCCACAAATAGAGCTTTCTTTTGATGGTATTTGATTGCCTCTGCGATTTTTATTTTTTGCGATATAAATGGAAAAAGACCGAAAATTTTGAGAAAAAAAATGATATTTTCTACTTTTTGTTATAAGAAAAATCGAATAAACTCAATTTTAGTCATACATTGAGGGCAAAATTTATTCAGCCACATGTCTTTAGTAAAAAAAAAGTCAATAATCGTATATTTATTGGTTTGTGCAAAAGTTATAGCGTCTATAAACTAGAGTACATTTTCTGGAATTTACGCAGCTTTTAATTTATGACTGCCTATCTCATTTCTTGAGGTGCTAAAATGGCAGGGCAGTACAACCCCCCCCCCCCAATGACCCCATTTTGGAAAAAAGACACCCCAAGGAAGTTGTGGAGAGGCATATTGAGCCCATTGAATATTTTTTTTTTTGTCCCAAGTGATTGAATAATGACACAAAAAAAAAAAAAAGTTTACAAAAAGTTGTCACTAAATGATATATTGCTCACACATGCCATAGTTATATGTGGAATTGCACCACAAAATATATTCTGCTGCTTCTCCTGAGTACGAGGATACCACATATGTGGGACTTTTTGAGAGTCTAGCCGCGTACGGCACCCCGAAAACCAATCACTGCCTTCAGGATTTCTAATGCCCCGTACACACGACCGGACTTTTCAACATCCAAAGTCTGACGGAATGATTCCGGCAGACTATTCGATCGTGTGTGGGCTGCAACAGACTTTTGATTGGCAAAAGTCTGACAGACTTTAGAAATGGAACATGCTTCAAATTTTTCCGCCAGAACTCTGCCGGACCCAGTTCCTACCAAGAAATTCGCTCGTGTGTATGCTATTCCGACGGACTAAAACCGACGCTAGTGCAGCTATTGGCTACTGGCTATGAACTTCCTTATTCGAGTCGAGTCGTACCTCATCACGTTCGAATCCGTCGGAGTTTGGTGTGATTGTGTGTGGCCAAGTCAAGTCATTCGGAAAGTCCGTCAGAATTCTGTCAGAACTCCGTCAGAACTCCTTCGAAAGTCTGTCGGACATAAGTCTGGTCGTGTGTACGCGGCTTAAGGGTGCAAATTTTTGATTTCACTCCTCACTGCCTATCACAGTTTCAAAGGCCATAAAATGCCAAAATAACACAAAACCCCCACAAATTACCCCATTTTGGAAAGAAGACACCCCAAGGAAGTTGTGGAGAGGCATGTTGAGCCCATTGAATATTTTTTTTTGTCCCAAGTGATTGAATAATGACACAAGAAAAAAAAAAAAGTTTACAAAAAGTTGTCACTAAATGATATATTTCTCACACAGGCCATAGTTATATGTGGAATTGCACCCCAAAATATATTCTGCTGCTTCTCTTGAGTACGGGGATACCACATATGTGGGACTTTTTGGGAGTCTAGCTGGGTACGGGACCCCGAAAACCAATCACTGCCTTCAGGATTTCTAAGGGTGCAAATTTTTGATTTCACCCCTCACTACCTATCACAGTTTCGAAGGCCATAAAATGCCAAAATAACACAAAACCCCCCAAATGACCCCATTTTGGAAAGTAGACACCCCAAGCTATTTACTGAGAGGCATGTTGTGTCCATGAAATATTTTATATTTTGCCACAAGTTGCAGGAATTTTATTATTTTTTTTTTTTTTGCACAAAGTTGTCACTAAATGATATATTGCTCACACATGCTATGGGCATAAGTCAAATTACAACCCAAAATAAATTCTGCTGCTTCTCCCGAGTACGGGGATACCACATGAGGGGGACTTTTTGGGAGCCTAGCCACGTACGGGACCCCGAAAACCAATCACCGCCTTCCGGATTTAAATATAAAACGCTACCAAAAAAACTGTTAACGATCGCAGGGATCAGGCCTGACTCTGCGATCGCTGCAGTTATGTGTTTAGTGTTTTGTAAGTGACAGTGATCGATTGATACTGCACTTGGGTGGGCTGGGCGGAGGGGCAAAACGCAGGTGCCAGCAGGTATCTGGGCTGATCCCGCTAACAATGCGTTTTTTTGGAACCCTAAACTGCTGGGGACGCTAGTATAGATCTGATCAGATCAGATATTGAACTGTTCAGATTCTATACCACTACAGGAGGTTTATGCTTTGCGTGTGGGTGTTAGCGGTACTGGCACTAACCTAGCACTGCCTGGGGTGACGCAGACCCTGACCCTAAAACCTAATTGATATCACCCGCCGGGTGATCAGGGGGTTAAACCTTTATTGGGTAATAAATGGTGAGTGCCCTGATGTTATAAAAAGCAAACTAACCAGAGTCACCTGTAACACTTATACGGTGATCACTAGTGAAAGGGTTAACTAGGGGCAATCAGGGGGTTCAAATTTTTATTAGGTAGTATATCGGGGTCCCTGGCACTATATAAAAACCTGACGGGGAACCTAAATAACTAACTGGCTAACCAGCGTCACCAGTGATACTTATACTGTGATCGCTGGTGAAAGGGTTAACTAGGGGCAATCAGGGGGTTAAAACCATTATTGGGTAGTATATCGGGGTACCTAACGCTATAAAAACCTGGCGGTGAACTTAAAAAAATAACTAGCTACCTAGCGACACTAATGCAGCGATCAGAAAAATGATCGTTTAGTGACACTGGCAAAAGGGGGTGAAAGGGTTAACTAGGGGCAAGCAGGGGTTAAAACCATTATTGGGTAGTATATCGGGGTACCTAGCGCTATAAAAACCTGGCGGTGAACCTAAAAAAATAACTAGCTACCTAGCGACACTAGCGGTACTAATGCAGCGATCAGAAAAATGATCGCTTAGTGACACTGGCAAAAGGGGGTGAAAGGGTTAACTCTAGGGGCAATCAGGGGGTTAAACCTTTATTGGGGTGTGCTAGGGGGCTACCCTGGACCTAACACTAACTGCCCTGACAGTTTTTACTTTTAAAACTGACACTGAATGCAGTGATCAGTAAATAAATGATCACTGCAATCAATGACACTGTGACTAGGGGGGGGGGGGGGGTGGGGGGGATTGGGGGGTGATGGGGGGGGTTTGTGTACCTACATGTCAGTATAGTGTTGGTGCACACTTACTTTTTGTCTTCTCCTCGTAGTCCGGTCAAAAAGACCGCCCGAGGAGAATGACATCACTTCCTCCTTCCTGTGTATACAATACACAGTGGGAGGAAGCTTCTCATTGGCCAGGAGCGATCGAGAGGGGATGGCCAGAAACCAATGGCCATCCCCTCATCACGGATCGCTCCTGCAGCGAACCGGACCGCCGTATCCAGCGGGAGGGGGTCCGATCGGACCCCCCACCCGCTAGAAGGCAGGCACGTACATGTACGTGCTTGTGCCTGCCTGTGCCATTGTAATGACGTACAATGGCAATACGGCAGTCTTTAAGTGGTTAACATTACCTATATTGCCTAAGCTGACAGAATGTCTGTTTTGATTAGACCATACATTACCATAATTACTATTTTAAATTGCAGGTGTATTCATAGTGTCAGCTAATCTGTTAATGGATTCTATAATGCTATTGAGTGTGTGTGCTAACTCACCTATACCACCAGGGGGGCGCTGGAGCAATTGTTATATCTGAAGCAGCATAATGCTGCTCTCTGTTGCCTCCAGTGGCCATCCGCGGGATGTCTGTTATACTCACACTGCTTGCAGCCACATGCTGTGGTAATAATACTGGGCAGGGTTTGTCTCTCCTCACAACCGCAGACACAGCCTCTGTCCTCTGTAAAGCTGACGCTCCTCTAGCCCACCCAGCACTGCCTCTGGGTGGCGATGGGGAGCGGACCCTCCTCTATTTCTTTTCTCTCAAGCTGACCCGATGCTGCATAGTGGCTGCTGGTTCTTCCAGCCGTGCTGTGCTGCTGTCTTCTCTCTCCTGTGACACCGGCGGCTGCGGAGACGGTTCATGGCGGCGGGTCCGGCGGTTTTGAATGTCATTGACAGCTGTTCTACCTCTGACTACAGGGGAATACCACAGGACACTGTACTGAATTTACCTCAGACAAAACACTTTGCTCATTATCATTCTCTGCCGAAGCCGGGCATTTTCTAAGTCCTTCTTCTCCACCTTTATCCCCAGCTTTCTCCAACACTTGCCTCATTAAGGTTTTCATAGCCATGAATGAAGTACTTCAGGAGCCTGTTTTCACCTTCACTGAGCTTGTTGCACCTTCACTGCCTGGCTGGGAAGAGGTGTGAGTGCCCCTGTGAGAGGGTCCTATATATAATGAGCCCCTTTCCAGAACATTCCCCATGGGTCACATGACCATTTGGGATATCACCAATAGCCTTGCAACCCTTAACCCCGCCCCCAGCCCAAATTGCCATTCTCTTAAAGGGACATTAACCCAAATACATTAACCTGTATATAGCCCTAAATATTTACACTATTGCTTCTATTCTCTTATTAATAAAGGGAGGGGCGACCACATGCCCATGCTGTCGGGTTCAAAGCCTTAAGCCCTCCTATTTCATTCTAATAAGAATCTCACCAATATATACATTGTATAAGTGCCTACAAATTGCTCGGTTACATATAAGAGAAGACGCTACTTTTATTATGTTTTTATTATCTTGTTATTGTGTTATACTATATTCACGGTATACTTTGTACCTTTTCTGACAAAATTCAATAAAAACTTATTGGAATAAAAAAAAAAATGTTACTGGGAAGGGGGATATAGATGGGGCAATGATTTTTTTGGGTGGGAGAGGATTTGTGATGGGAGGGGGATTTGTGGGATAGTCAGAGGAAATAATTTGTGATTGGAGGGGGGATTTGGGAAAGAGGGGGTTGATGTTTTAAGGAGGGATTTGGGTGGGGAAGAAGATTTGTGCTGAGAGGGGAATATTAGATAGAAAATATTGATGATGAGGAGTATTCATGTCTGTCAGACTCTTGCTGATGGCCCAGCAATTAAAGTATAACTTCTGAGTACCGGGAGACTCGGGTTTTACTTATGTCCCTGTATTCTCTCCCATTGGTTTGTCTACAAACACTGGTCATTGTGTCACATTTTTACCCCCCCCCCCCCCCACATTTCTATTAACACCTCTGGATCCAGAGCATACAATGAGACAAATGTAAGGAGCCGCACTTCTCCGGTGTCACCTGCTGGGGGCGCTCTGCTCAGGCCTTGTTACCATTCACTCTTCACCAGAGGAAGTCTCACTGAAGCTCCAACTCCCCTCATTCTCCCCCTGCATTGCTTGTTTGCTGTGTATTGATTTGTCGCATTCCTCTCAGTATCTCGTTGATCTTTCAGGGTGTGTCTGTCCTGTATGACCGCTTCTCCGTATCCTGAAGGCTTCTCACTTCTTTTTTCTGCAGGTACTTTTCTAAGTTTCTATGGAACAGGCAGCAGTGTGCTCTCCTCTAAGGCAGGCCACAGATTATACAATTTTCTTTCCTTCAACCACAAGTTAGAAGAAATTCCCCAACAGAACAGTCCGTGTTATTGGTGGAATCCCTTCTGCTGCTCTAATGTATCATCACAGTGTACAGAAATACCCCCCAGGATGAGAGTACTGAAGGTGATTGATAGGCTTTGTTACACTACAAGTATACGGGTGTGGTGGTGATCGGGAACACTGTGACTGACTTTCACTGGTCTGGTGACACTGGGACTGGTGAATAGGGTACACACCGGGTGTGCCAGATGTGCCTGGGCACACCCTAATCACCCTGTGCTGCACAGATTTCCCCTGCTGCTTGGCTGCTGAAGAAAAAGACTGGGGAATCTCTGTGTCAAAAGTGAGACATCAGGGGCAGGTTTAGACCCCTGATATTTCACCAAAGCCCCCCAATAGGGCTTGTAAAAGATTGTAAAAAAAATTATAAATTACAAAAAAAAAGTTGTAAAAATGTAAAAATAAAATGGTAAAAAAGTAATAATAAAAATATAATAAAAATAAACTACTAAACACTAATCTCTGCCCTACTGACACCAACCAACCTCTGCTCTACTGACATTGTCCACTGCTCTACTGACACTATCAATTACCCTACTGCTATATATATTGTAATTTTCGGGGGACCAGGTAGATCGCAGGACACAGGCTTTTCACACAGCAAAGGGTTTATTAAAGTTAAATAGCTTTACAGCAGCCAAAAACAAAAAGGAAAAAGGTCTGTAGTCTCACCGACTTGCAAAGTCCAGAGTAGCTGTCTTTATCAAAACAGAGCTTGATCTTGATGGCAGGTAGCTTCCCCTGCCAGGAGCCTTCCAAACAGGACACTGCTGTGCACTTCAGTTGCTGCAATCCAAATATAAACACCATCCACCATGTCTTAGATAGTATGACAGCCCCAAAGAATTCACCGAGATACCATCGTCCCAAAAAGTATGTGTAGAAAACTAAGCATAAAGCTCAGAACACCTAGGAAAGACAGCTCAACAAGAGTATTTCCTAGTGGTTCAGTGGGAACAGGGACTATTGCGGTATCATATACTTAATAAGAAAAGTTCAATAAAATTCAATCATATTTTATTATAAATTGATCCACATCAGTAGATGACAAACAAACAGTTATACAAAACATAAATTCAATCCAATAAAAGGACCGAATCAGCTCAAAGGAAATTATAACATTGTTTCAAAACAAAAGGGTTTTGTTACGGAAATGCAGAATTGACGTGTAAGTCCGACCGGTTTCGCGGTACTAGAATCACCGCTTCATCAGGGAACGTCACTTTACAAATCTAATATATACAAAGAAATATGGTTTTTAATACATACAATATGGAGAAACTTTTTATAACCATAATACAGATTATACACAATATGCAATCAAAAAACAAAATTAATCCAAACGTAATAAACACAATAATGGATCATGACTCACCCCTGGAATTCCCAACCCTTCAACAACCAAGCGACCGACTTCGAGACACCCTCAGATCGGGGTGCCCCCCCTGGGGGCGGACATGGGGGGCATGCAATAGGTAGAGAGACACTGAAACAGCGAGTGAGAGGACTAGGAGGAAATGGATAAAAATAATCAATTTTTAAAAAAAATGTACAATATATGAAAGAGGGAATCTGAGACCATGGACAGAAAGATGTTTAAAGATTATATTATTTAGTAGATAGATAGATAGATAGATAGAATCTATCACACCAAAGAAAGCACCCAGTGGTCCATGGTCTATGCTGCTAGGTGTAACTAAAAAAGATATGGCCATTAAACAAGACATACCCCCACTCTTATCTGGTTACTGGAAATTCAGTTATCAAATAAAAATCCTGGCAGGTCTTCAATATATAGTGCCAACAGGTTCAAATGGTGAGTTTCCTGGTTATCAATTTAGAAATATATAGATAGGGATAGGTCAGCAACGAACACCATTATAACCTAATTAAAAAAGAAAGAAAACGAATAGCAAAGCACAGATATAATAGTAATTTTACCTTCTAATCACTCGCCATATACATGTCCCATCAATACCGGCGTCGCTCTGAGAATTCAAATTCCAGGCGCGCCTTTCATACCCCCAACCCTGAAGTAGTCAGAGCGTACTGGTGCGCTCCTAATCCACGTCCCTCCATCACCGTGCAGGATCGCTCGTGCGCTGGGAAAAAGGGTCCCCCATAGATCAAAAGGAATAGGGGGGAGTGCTGGGAGGCGTGACTGGGCGGGGATTTACATAGTATGCCATCCTCGTCCAACGTCATCACAAACCAAGCAAGGATAATTCCGGGTCAGGCACCCAGCGCAATACATATAGTATAAGCGCTCCTCTCACCACTGCATACAGTATCTGCAGCAAGGCGAGAGGGGCATGGATGGAATACAGCCACTGTAGGTTGCCACATATCCGCCCACAGGGGTGGGAGATCACCCCGATCTGAGGGTGTCTCGAAGTCGGTCGCTTGGTTGTTGAAGGGTTGGGAATTCCAGGGGTGAGTCATGATCCATTATTGTGTTTATTACGTTTGGATTAATTTTGTTTTTTGATTGCATATTGTGTATAATCTGTATTATGGTTATAAAAAGTTTCTCCATATTGTATGTATTAAAAACCATATTTCTTTGTATATATTAGATTTGTAAAGTGACGTTCCCTGATGAAGCGGTGATTCTAGTACCGCGAAACCGGTCGGACTTACACGTCAATTCTGCATTTCCGTAACAAAACCCTTTTGTTTTGAAACAATGTTATAATTTCCTTTGAGCTGATTCGGTCCTTTTATTGGATTGAATTTATGTTTTGTATAACTGTTTGTTTGTCATCTACTGATGTGGATCAATTTATAATAAAATATGATTGAATTTTATTGAACTTTTCTTATTAAGTATATGATACCGCAATAGTCCCTGTTCCCACTGAACCACTAGGAAATACTCTTGTTGAGCTGTCTTTCCTAGGTGTTCTGAGCTTTATGCTTAGTTTTCTATCCACCATGTCTTCTCCACTCCTCCACACCCATCTACCACTTCCTGTCTTGTTTTTTAAAGACACTTCCTTAACAGGTGGGTTAATCAATTTTATTCCCTTAAGGAGACCACAACCCAAACAGAGGGGAAATATAGCGTCCTTCCAGGACCCAGCCACGGCGTCCTGTACATATCCCCCCCCTGTGCCCCAACGCCAAGGAGGTGGAGGCAACAGTGGAGCTCAAACAATGGACTCGGGAGAGGGCATCTGCATTTTGATGCAGTCTCCCGGGCCTATGCTCCACTACAAATTTAAATTCCTGGAGTGCCAGGAACCACCGGGTAACCCTGGCATTAGTCCCTTTTCCCTGTCTCAGCCATGTTAAAGGGGCATGATCAGAAATCAACCTAAACTTCCTTCCCAAAAGGTAATATCTGAGGGATTCCAGAGCCCACTTAATGGCCAGACACTCTCGTTCAATTATGGCATAGTTTTTCTCCGCTGGTGTTAACTTCCTGCTGAGGAAGACTATCGGGTGTTCCTCGCCACGAATAACCTGTGACAACACCGCTCCCAATCCTACATCGGAAGCATCAGTCTGGACAACAAACTCTTTTGAAAAATTGGGTGCTACTAGGACAGGGTGTTGGCACAGCGCCGACTTGAGCTCCAAAAAAGCCTTTTCGGCATCTGCATTCCACTCCACCATGACCGATTTCCGACCCTTAGTCAGATCGGTCAACGGAGCCGCCAACGTGGCAAAGTTGGGTACAAACCTCCTGTAGTATCCCACCATGCCCAGGAATGCACGTACCTGCTTTTTTGTGAGGGGGCGGGGCCAATTCTGTATAGCCTCCATCTTGTTGACCTGAGGTTTCACTACCCCTCTACCCACGATATAACCTAGGTATTTCACCTCCTCCATTCCCAAAGCACATTTTTCAGGGTTTATTGTAAACCCCTCCTTCCAAAGAGAGTCCAGCACTGCCTGCACTTTGGGCAAATGCGATTCCCAGTCTTTGCTAAAAATGACTATATCGTCCAAGTATACTGAGGCATACTTCCGATGAGGTCGTAAAATCCTATCCATTGCTCTCTGGAACGTGGCTGGAGCAGTTTGCAATCCAAAAGGCATCCTTTTGTACTGAAAACTCCCCTCTGGGGTAGAAAAAGCAGTTCTCTCTCTAGCGGCCTTAGTCAACGGTATTTGCCAATACCCCTTGGTAAGGTCTAACGTAGTGATATACCTGGCTGGACCTAGTCTCTCGATAAGCTCATCTACCCGGGGCATGGGGTAGGCATCAAACCGGGAAACTTCATTAAGTTTCCGGAAATCATTGCAAAATCGCAGAGTCCCGTTGGGCTTCGGTACCAACACAATCGGGCTCGACCACTCACTCTGCGATTCCTCAATAATCCCTAGGTCTAACATCTTTTTTACTTCCTCTGAAACGGCCTTCCTTTGAGCCTCTGGGATGCGGTAGGGCCGGACAAAAACTTTGACTCCTGGTTCCGTGATAATATCATGCTCTATGACACTAGTGAGCCCTGGCAAGTCTGAAAATTGTTCTTTATTTCTCTGCAAGAACTCCTTTGCCTGCTGACTTTGGGTTTTAGACAGGGTATTTGCTACTTGGACACTCTCCACCCCAACCCGAGGCTCAAGTTTTGTACTAGCCAGGGAGGTCACTGGTTCCCTGTCTGTCCAGGGCTTTAACAAGTTTACATGATATATCTGATAGGGTTTCCTCTTGCCTGGCTGATGGACTCTATAATTTACCTCTCCCACTTTTTCTACAACCTCGAAAGGGCCTTGCCATCTGGCCAAGAATTTACTTTCCACAGTGGGAATCAACACTGCTACTCAATCCCCCACTTGGAAGTTCCTAATTTTGGCTGCCCTATTATAGACCCATTGTTGAGCCTCCTGGGCTTTTTGTAAATGTTCCTTAACTAGTGGCATCACAGTTCGGATTCTCTCCTGCATTTGTGAGACATATTCAAGAACACTTTTATGCTGGATTGGTTCACTTTCCCATTCTTCTTTAACAAAGTCCAGTAGTCCGCGAGGTCTCCGCCCATATACCAATTCAAAGGGCGAAAACCCAGTGGAGGCCTGGGGCACTTCTCAGATAGCAAACAGGAGAGCTGGTAACAGGCAGTCCCAGTCTTTCCCATCCCTTTGTACCACTCTCTTGAGCATAGACTTAAGGGTCTTATTAAAACGTTCTACCAATCCATCTGTTTGGGGATGGTAGACCGATGTGCGCAGCTGTTTAATCCGGAACAGTTTGCATACATCGGCCATAACCTTTGACATAAACGGGGTGCCCTGGTCGGTGAGTATTTCCTTGGGAAAACCTGTCCGTGTAAACAACTGGAATAGTTCCCGTGCAATAGCCTTAGAGGAGGTATTCCGCAGGGGTAGCGCCTCAGGATATCGAGTGGCATAGTCGAGGATCACCAGTATGTAAGAATGACCTCGAGCCGACTTTACCAAGGGACCCACTATATCCATGGCTATCCTCTCAAATGGGACCTCAATTATGGGCAGAGGGACCAACGGGCTCCGGAAATGGGTCGCCGGAGCGGTCAACTGATAGGTGGGACAAGAGGTACAGTATCTCCTTACCTCTGCTTTCAAGCCTGGCCAGTAAAACCGGTCGGCGATCCGTGCCTCCGTCTTTTCAACTCCCAGGTGTCCCCCTAAAACATCATCATGGGCCAGGTCCAGGACCTTGCGTCTATACTGTTGGGGTACCAATAATTGTTCTACCACATTTTCTCTCACTTTAGTAACCCGATAAAGCAATTCATTACATATTGAAAAATGTGGCCACTGCTCATTAGCACCTGGCTCTTGGGACTCCCCATTTATTACTACAACCTGTTCCCGTGCCCTGGCCAAAGTGGGGTCCTGCATCTGGGCAGTACCAAATGCCCCCTGGGGAACACCCAAATCTAGCAAGTCAGGGGTAGAGGCCATTTCCTCATCCTCTTCCCCCAGCATTACCTGAAGCGGGGAAGGTTCCCACCCCCTCAGTGTTCAGGTAGGTCTGAGAACCCCACATATTGACATCCTTAACAGTATCAGCACTATTTTCATCATTATTAACCAAAGTCTTGGCGTTTTTATCAACTGGGTCCATATCACGAATATGTGGCATCTCAGGGTTATTACCCTCAACAACAGGAACAGAGGGACTAGTTTCTTCCCAGTCTCTGGACCTTTCAGATAGTTCTCCTTGTCTCCAAAGTTTTGCAAATAACGGACAGTCACGTCCTATGATAACGTCATGTACCAAGTTCTTTACCACCCCCACCTCTTGAGTACCAGTGCCACATGCTGTGGAGATGGACACCGAGATGAGAGGGTACTCTCTAGTGTCCCCATGAATGCACACAACCCGCAAAATTTTGCTTACCGGACCGATCTTCCCAATTACTCTAGGGTGAACCAGGGTTACCATGCTTCCAGAGTCCAGCAAAGCCTGTGCAGGGTGGTGGTTCACTTGGACTTCACACTCAAATTTCCCCTCTCCAAGGTCAAGATGTGTTGTACAGGCTTTATGGGCATAGAAAGACCCCCTTCGAAGAACCCCGCATTCCATGGGCTCTTCCTGCAATGGGCAGTGGGCCTGGGTATGGCCCCAGGCATGACATTGCCAACATTGAACATCCCCTCCTCTCCGAACAGGGACAGGTTGCTGAGGGGGTAACGGGTGTGACTCTTGGCCTTCCGGGGTGTTGGTTCCAGGGCTCCTGGGGACATCCTTTCGAAGGGCGGCAGTTGGTCGGAAAGGCCGTGGCAGACTGGGCCCTTGACGCTTGGTAGAGCCAAGCAGATCCTCCACCACTGTATATCGTTCCACCATCTCGACAAGGAGGTTCACCGTTTTGGGGTCTCCATGGCTGACCCACCGTTGAAGGTCGTCTGGCAGTGACCTTAAGTATCGGTCCAACACGACCCGCTCCACAATTTGGGGACCAGACAACACTTCGGGCTGCAGCCATTTTTTTACTAGTTGCACCAGGTCATGCATGTGAGACCGCGGTGGCCGATCTGGACGATACTTCCACTGGTGCACTCGTTGGGCCCGGACAGCCGTAGTCACCCCCAACCGAGCCAGTATTTCTGCCTTTAATTTTTGATAATCTTTAGCGTCTTCTGGTGGTAGGTCGAAATAGGCTTTTTGAGGATCTCCGGTGAGGAAAGGAGCAATTAAGCCAGCCCACTGGTCCTGGGGCCACCCTTCTCTCTCTGCCGTCCTCTCAAATGTAGCCATAAATGCCTCTACGTCATCACTCGGGGACAACTTCTGCAAAAAATGGCTTGCCCTTATGGTCACCTGGTTGCCAGGGGCAACGGCCACTTGTTCACTGCTCTGAGAAAGCTGTTGCATTGCTTCTTTTAAGGCAGCCATCTGAGCCTGCATAACACCTTGTAGGGTCGCTTGCTGGGCTGCTAAGCGTTGGTTAGCTTCCTCATGGCGAATCTGCGCTTGCATATTAGCCAAGGACAGCTGTTTAATTTGCTCCTCCATTGTTTCAGCTTTCAACAGTGCAGCTTTAACCCAGGACATAAATTCACTGTGCTGTCCCTTTAAATGTCAGTTTAAATCCAATGCAAAAAAAATAAAAAAATAGCAAGAAAAAACGCCTGTTACTTTGTCCTGCCCGCATTCGAGCACCACTTGTAATGTTCGGGGGACCAGGTAGATCGCAGGACACAGGCTTTTCACACAGCAAAGGGTTTATTAAACTTAAATAGTTTTACAGCAGCCAAAAACAAAAGGAAAAAGGTCTGTAGTCTCACCGACTTGCAAAGTCCAGAGTAGCTGTCTTTATCAAAACAGAGCTTGATCTTGATGGCAGGTAGCTTCCCCTGCCAGGAGCCTTCCAAACAGGACACTGCTGTGCACTTCAGTTGCTGCAATCCAAAAATAAACACCATCCACCATGTCTTCTCCACTCCTCCACACCCATCTACCACTTCCTGTCTTGTTTTTTAAAGACACCTCCTTAACAGGTGGGTTAATCAATTTTATTCCCTTAAGGAGACCACAACCCAAACAGAGGGGAAATATAGCGTCCTTCCAGGACCCAGCCACGGCGTCCTGTACAATATATATATATATATATATATATATATATATATATATATATATATATATATATACATACCCACACACACACACAGAGATATGTGTTTGAGCTTTGTGGTACACACTCTAATGAAATAGGCTGCACACACCTATGGACTGGTGTATTGGTGATCGAGAACACTGTTGATGGTCACACTGGTCTGATGAAACTGGGACTGGCTATACTGGTCTGATGACACTGGGACTGGTGTTATGGTGATCAGGGACACTGTTGATGGCTGCACTGCTCTGATGACATTGGGACTGCTGGTATGGTGATCAGGGACACTGTTGATGGCTGCACTGGTCGGATGACACTGGGACTGGTGTTATGGTGATCAGGGACACTGTTGATGGCTGCACTGGTCTGATGACACTGGGACTGCTGGTATGGTGATCAGGGACACTGTTGATGGTTGCACTGGTCTGATGACACTGGGACTGGTGTGTTGGTGATCAGGGACACTGTTTGATGTATATGTCTGACCTTTATTTTCAGTCTATAAGTGCAGCCTATAAGTGCCCATCAGAGCCCACCAGTGCAGCCTATCAGTGTTCTTCAGTGCCACCTCATCAGTGTCAACTAGTGCAGCCTATAAGTGCCCACCAGTGCAGACTATTAGTGTTCATCAGTGCCACCTCATCAGTGTCCACTAGTGCAGCCTATCAGTGCCAATCAGTGTTCATCAGTGCCCACAAGTGCAGCCCATCAGTTCCACCTCATCATTGCCCATCAGTGCATCCTATCAGTTCCAATCAGTGCCCACCAGTGCCACCTCATCAGTGCAGCCTTTTAGTGTCCATCAGTGCCCAGAGCGGGGATCTCAGCGATGCGACTCCTACTCCAAATGTGACCCATTTCTTTATTGCACCTGCAGCCTCAGCCTTCTCCCGACCACAGACTGCATCGAGCAGGGGTCTGTTAGTCAGTAGTGCTCCCATGCTGCCCCCTCCCCTGCTCTCTGTGGACTACTGCTGCCTCAAAGACAGGGGCATTGTGGGGTGTGGGGCAGCCCCCAATATTCAGGCTGAATGGTCTCCAGGGGCAGCTGTTTTGGCCCCAAAAAAGGTGACTGGGCCCGGGGCAGCTTCCCCATTTTCCTCACAATAAAGACAGTCCTGTTGGTCTCAGTGATCACATGGTACAGGCTCATTGTTTCTGAAGGACACAGCATGCACTGCTGCCTGCATTAGAGGGTGTGCACAAGCAGCAAGAGCTCTCCCGCCCCTAGGAGTGAACCATCTGGCCGTTTATAAAAAGTGTCCGGGAGGAAGGTGGTTAATTAGGTAAAATGCAGTGGCCATACCCTTCAATTAAATTGGAGAGGCTGGGAGGGTGGCAACTTCATCGCAATCTCTAAAGTATAAAATTTAGATCTGTGAGCAAATTGTTGTCATATCTGAGGGGTCCTGTCTATGTTGGGGGTACGCACCCCTGTGCCTTTAAGGAGGGGTGGGCTCCCTCCAGGCTCACCTGCCCTCTGCCTATTTATTATAATACATGTGCTTCCACAGTGGAGGCTCATCATTAGATGGGTTATGACTACAGAAAATATTGGGGTGCCTTGATGGAACTCTGTAGATTACTAATGTATTTGCAAATGTGTGCAAACCAAACCCCTCTCTTTCCATCGCCCCTCTTCTCCACTCTGTATATATCACCCTCCCTCCTGTCCTCTCCCTAATACTGATCTTACCAACTCTTTCACTCCCACATTACTCCCCTCATCCTTCTACTCCTCCTAACCTGTGGAGATATATCCCCAAACCCCGGGCATCCATCATTTAACTGTGCCCAATGCTCCCATCACCCTACACCCTCTGGCAGCAGCCACAAGCCACACAACTTGGTTTCCATTCCTCTTCTTCCTAAAACTAGCCTTCCCTTCTCTTGTGCCCTCTGAAATGCCCGCTCTGTCTGCAACAAACTCGCCTCTGTTCATGACCTCTTTTATCACAAATTCCTTTAACCTACTTGCAGGGGTGAACTGACCATCCGGGCACTCGGGCACTGACCGAGGGCCCCATACCACTAGGGGGTCCCATCAGGGTTACCAGCCTCAGTAAAACTAGGGACAGTATGTAAAAATCTGTGTATTGCCCAGGTCAGGGTTAACGGCTGGCTGTCGGACGCCTTCTCCGTGTCCAATGGGACCCGTCAGGGCTGCCCGCTATCGCCCTTACTGTTCATTCTTACTTTGGAACCTCTCCTCCGTAGATTAAATTCTAACCCAGACATTAGGGGGATACAGATTGGCACCAAGACTCATAAAATAGCCGCCTTTGCTGACGACATCTTACTCTTCCTTACTGAACCCCTAGTTTCTATTCCTAACCTCCTTTCAGATCTTGACACCTTTAAAGCGCTGTCCAACCTGCAAATCAATTTTTCCAAATCAGAAGCCCTGAATATATCTCTGCACACAAACGCCATAGAGTTATGCCAAAAAAATTTCCCCTTTCGCTGGAATACTACAGCCATCACCTATTTGGGCATTAAATTACCTTCTAAACTGGAAAACTTATACTCGGCCAACTTTCTCCCCATCCTCCAGACCATCCAAAAAGACCTCAAAGCTTGGTCTACTGGCCTATTTTCCTGGTTCGGTAGAGCGGCAATTTTTAAAATGAATATTCTTCCCCGTTTACTTTACCTTTTTCAAACAGTTCCAATTAAACTTCCCCCGGCCTTCTTTAAATCCCTTCAGTCTAGTTGTGCAGCCTTTATTTGGAATGGTAAACGAGCTAGAATCAGCTTTGCCAGATTGACATTGCCAAAAAACAAGGGAGGTATTAATGTGCCTGATTTCAAGAAATACTATTGGGCTAGTCTCCTGAGTAGAATTGTGGACTGGAATGTCCACTCCAACACTAAAGCTTGGGTGCAGGTGGAAAACGCCTTTTCTTGTACCCCGATCCAATCTCTACCATGGCTGAAGCCTGAACATGTCCCACTATCTTGCAAACATCACCCTCTAATTACCAGTACTTCGCAGGCCTTTTGTTCTGCGTGCTTCGCACACCGCATTTCCACCACCCATAGTCCGATGACCCCAATAAAACATAATCCAGCGTTCCCTGCAGGAAGTTCGGACACTTTTCTCTCAGGTCTGTGGCCCTCTTCTGACATTAGAGCTCTACTTTTTTTTTCAAATACTCACTTCCGACCTCTTTCAGAACTCCCCACTCTTCCCTCAGGGCGCTCCTTCCCGTTGTGGGTGTATTTCCAAATTAGACACTTTTTACTGGACAGACAACTTACACTTGATTTCTCTAGACAACTTACGCCATTTGAAACATTGTGCAACCAAACAGAACCTCAACGTCATATCATTTCCAACATTTATGGGATGTTTTTCGCCTCAGGTAGCCCAAAAGATAACTTAGCCGTCCGCAGTTGGGAAACAGACTTTTCCCAGTCTCTGACGGAGTCTGACTGGACTTCCATTTTTGCACACATTCATAAAGGCTCGTCCAACGTATCGGTCCAGGAAACTAATTTTATAATTTTCACTAAATGGTATCTCACACCTGTCAAGCTTCATAAACGCGACACCAGTGTTACATCCTCTTGCTGGAGATGTTCAGATAATATGGGCTCCTTTTTACACGTCTGGTGGGCTTGCCCCCGCCTCCAACCTTTTTGGAAGGAGATTCAGCGCCTCATATGCCATATCACCACGTTCTCCATTGAATTTTCCCCTGCAGCAATGCTCCTACACCACTCAGCCACCCCGCTGAAAAAGTACCACCGCTCTCTAGCACAACACCTGCTAAATGCCGCTAAGATGTGCATTCCACCGTTGTGGAAATCCACTTCTTCCCCTTCTGTCTCTGATTGGATTAAGAGAGTATCCAAAATAGAAGAAATAGAAAACTTGATTTGCCAAGCCAAAGACACACCATCTAAATTTTGGGCTACTTGGGCTTGCTGGCACCACTTTAGAACCTCAGATGAATGTACTCAACTACTAAATGGAGTCCCCCCGCCTTAAAACCAGGAAGCAGTTTCTACTTATTTGTAGGATCCTATCCCTCCTATCCTGTCCCCTCCCCTAGCCTTCCCGATTTACTTGGGTCCTCTATTGATGCCAATATTTGTTGGCACAAGATTCAATTATATAACGTTAGTCTCTCATTGGTTCGGTTCTTCCCCACCACTTTACTTCCAGATAAGTGTTTTTGTGGAATAAACTCCCGGGGGAGGTGCAACAAGCCTCTGCTTCGACACCTAATAGTTACGCTTTTGCACCTTGCCGAATTTGTAGTGGTGTTTTATTGTCACTCACAGGTCTCTAAGATGTTTAAACACCTTTGTACTTTATGTTCTGGGCTTAAATGTTGCCCTTTTGTTTTTACTTACCTTTGTTGACTGTGTTTACTGTAACCTTTAATAAAAGACTTTTGGAAAAAAAAAAAAAAAAAAATCTGTGTATTTTTACATCCGTTCCAGAAATGTTCGACACCAGCAACATTTTGATGTGAAAATCCAGAGATTATAAATGCTTCGCCTCTGCAATACCCCCTCAGGCCAATAGGAACATGCTGTACACGTCCCCTTCCACAGTGCAGCTTTTTTGATACAGGAGCAGGAGATGCCGGCTGCTAGAGGGGAGGGGAGAGGAGAGGAGAGGAGAGGAGAGGAGAGGAGAGGAGAGGAGTGGAGAGGAGAGGAGAGGAGAGGAGAGGAGAGGAGAGCAGAGCTTGCAGTGTGGGAGGTCCCCTGCCTGATAAGGTAAACTGGCTGAGCTTCACAAAAAGGATTCTGGTCAGTGGATTATCCTGGTGAGCAGAGAGGGGGAGGGGAGGATGTGTTTCCTCTAGCGGAGCTCCTCCTGTCTCTGAGGCTATTAGATTGATTTTATGTGTGAGAAGTGCAATGCTCCTGGAGGAAGAACATGTCCTGAATGTCTCCCCCAATCTCTACTACACCTCCCTACTCATTCGCTGCCCACCGCTACACAGGCACAGCCCCCTCCTCTCCTGTATTACCAACTAATGTGTCTGTGAGCTGCTGGGGCACTACAAGTCCCAGCATGCCAGGAGATGGGGGCAGCAGTGTGTTCAATCAGGCTGATTTTGGGTGAAATGTGCTGGTGTGTGTGTGTGTACTGTGTGTATACTGTACAGTGGCGACATGTGCTCAACATTTTTTGGGGGGCTCAAACAAACTGAAAAAAAAAACATAATTTGCAGCCACTGTGCCCATCATTGCAGCCACTGTGCCCATCAATTGCCGCCACTGTGCCCATCAAATGCAGCCACTGTGCCCATCAAATGCATCTACTGTGCCCATCAATTGCCACAACTGTGCCATCAAATTCAGCCACTGTGCCATCAAATACAGCCACTGTACCCATAAATTGCTGCTACTGTGCCCATCAATTGCCGCCACTGTGCCCATCAAATACAGCCACAGTACCTAGAAATTGCCGCTACTGCACCCATCAATTGCTGCCACTGTGCCCATCAAACGCAGCCACTGTGCCATCAATTCCCGCAACTGTGCCATCAAATGCTGACAGCTGGGCCATCAAATGCAGCCACTGTGCCCATTAAATGCAGCCACTGTACCCATAAATTGCAGCTACTGTGCCCATCAATTGCTGACACTGTGCTCATCAATTGCTGCCAGTGTGTTCATCAATTGCCACTACTGTGCCCCTCAATTGTTGCCAGTGTGCCCATCAATTACTGAAACTGTGCCAATCAATTGCCGCTAATGTGCCCATCAATTGCTGCCAGCGTGCATCCCTTGCCCTCCTTGCACTTACCTTGTCTTGGTGGGGCAGCGGGTCACTGCAGCAGGTGGTGAGTGGTGTCCGGTGTCCTCCATGATCTTTGATGTCTTCTGCCATCGTCCTATGCAATAGGCATCCAGTCACAAGTCCCAGCATGCCAGGAGATGGAGGCAGCAGTGTGTTCAATCAGGCTGATATTTGGGTGAAATGTGCTGGTGTGTGTGTGTGTATTGTGTGTACTGTGTGTACTGTGTATACTGTACAGTGGCGACATGTGCTCAACATTTTTTGGGGGGCTCAAACAAACTGAAAAAAAACATCATTTGCAGCCATTGTGCCCATCAAACGCAGCCACTGTGCCCATCAAATGCAGCCACTGTGCCCATCAAACGCATCTACTGTGCCCATCAATTGCCACCACTGTGCCATCAAACGCAGCCACTGTGCCATCAAATACAGCCACTGTACCCACTAATGTGTAACGGTGTGTGTAAGGGGACACTGATGGAAGGTGACACTCTGGGGGCTCTGCCATAGGGTGGCACACTGGGGGGCTCTGTCGTAAGGTGGCACTCTGTGGACTGTGATTTATAGGGAGAATGTTGGGACTCTGATGTGAGTTTGGTGCTCATCCTGACTTCTGTACTTGATATGTTGTTTTGTTTGTTACTTACTCCTGGAGTGACGGCCATCTGTAATCCCATGGGCCCCATAATCTTCTATTGCCTGGGGGCCCCCTGAGTTGTCAATCTGGCCATGCCTACTTGCCGTTACCAAAACCTGACTTCATGAATCTGACACTGCTTCTCCTGCTTCCCTCTCCCATGTTGGCTTTATTTGGACTCACTCCTCCAGACCCAGTGGATGGAAGGGAGGCAGAGTGGGAATCCTTCTAGCCCAACACGGCACTTATCAGGTACTTCACCAACCTCCCTCTTTGATACTCCTCATTTGAGGCACATTGTATTTGTCTATTTTCTCCCGTTTCTCAAAGAATTGATGTGATCTACCGACCCCCTGGACCAGTATTAATCTTCCTTGATGACTTCTCAGCCTGGCTACATTACTTTCTTCTGAAATTCCTACAAATATTTTTGGTGACTTTAATATCCCGGTTAATGCGAATACTACTGCTCCTTCTAAACTTCCCAGTCTAACCTCCTCCTTTGACCCGAAGCAATGGATACAGGCTCCTACTCATGACCAGTGTAGATAAGATGTCCATTTCCCTTTATAAGGCTGCTGCCACTATATACTCCACCTTACATCCCCACCTAAACTTAACCCATAGTATCGAAACCACACTTTATTGGAGTATAAGCTGCCCATAGCAGCAATTTTATTCACAAATATAAAAAATGTCAGTTAACCCGTGTTAACTGTATACCAAAGGGGCCCATACCACCTACGAGTCCCCCACACTTCCATCTCAATGGGTTAGTTACCACCAACAAAGATCACCAACACAGCTAACAAGGGTGACCCCCTCACCCTTGGGATCCCCTCCACACTCTCAGTGCCCTCTGTATACCATCCTCCAACCCCATGGACCAGGGATCAGTGCCTACCTCAGACAGGTGAACCCCATCCCCTCGAAGGTACAGCCCAACATCTTTTTCCAACTCCCAGTGGCACACCACCAAGTCTCCGTTCCGGATCACAAATTAGCCCACCCTCTTGTTGACCTTGATACGAGTCTTGTTCAATCTGTAAACTGTTCTCACCAATCGCCATGTTGTCCTGGCCACAATATCGGACCAGACAATTACCATCCTAGGGAAGGAAGTTCTCAATGGAAGGAAATCCTGAATGAGCTCCCTAGTGGGACGACCCCCCCAAATCACTACCCCTGACGTTAAGCACCAACACGTCTGGTGGTCTATCCAGGCACACAAAATGCTGCACCTTGGGCAATACCCTACCCACTGCATGCTGTGCCTCCCAATCCATCTGATACATGCCTCCTCCCTTGAAAGTCCCAACTGCCTACCATTGGGTCTCATGTCAGCCCTCCTTGCCCCCCAGGACACATAAGAGTGGCCCAATATCCAGACGAGACCCATCTGGATTCCACCTGAAAGAAATGAAGAAAACCATAGGTAACTACCATAACATATCCTCACATCATCATCTCTTATGACCTTAGCACCCCAGTAGCACAAAATTCCCTGACCTTTCAAAGCAGTGGGCCGTTCCCTACTCAACAACCAAGTGCGGCCCTACATAAGTACAGAACCTCCGTGAATCCCAATTACCTATCCGACTAACAGCAGCTTGGTCCAACCTGCATTGCGCAGCCTCAGTGCCCACCCCAATGTGGAAGCAGTGCGAAGCATACTGCGTGTTGTCCAGGCCTGCTGCCTTTAAACACTTTCTGAAAACTGACACAAACTGAAACCTGGACAGAAAAGAACCATCCTTGTGAATTAACAAAATGCCTCCTATTACCGGGTGAATGCTCAGGAATTCCTTTACCACCCCCACTGGACACACCGGAAATGGAAACAACCTCCCCTTCACCTCTTTGCCTCCCTGATCCGTCTTGGATCGCTGCAGCAAGAGCTCCATACTAGCCCCATGAAACCTCAGGTCCTGAGCTTTCAAACCCCGTTAACCGCTTTTGAAGGGCTACCAGCTCACTAATCCTAAAGGCACCAAAAAAGGCCAATGAAAACGCTGCCTGGAATAAAGACGCCTCATATGCAGATGAACATATCACACCCAACTTGTGCGATAGCACTGTAAGGTTGCGAAAAGTCACTGGCCTCCTGACATCTCTACGCTTCTGCACCAGATGATAGCCTTTCATGGCTTGTCAAACACAAAAATCCTTAGTGTAATCAGTGGCGCCCATTAATTTGAACAAAAATGCCAAACCAGCGAGCTTACAGTCCATAGACAATGCCGACACCCCTCGCTCGAGGTTCCTGGAAACAAAATAGATGACTAGCCACCTCACCTCCGCCGCTCCGGGATCCACACCGACCTGCCTGAGCAATGCCCACCATTTGTCCCAGACCCTCTCATACGCCCCCCATGTGGACTCCCTCACCGATCCCTTTATCCATCCTGCGAGGACTCCAATGTGATCGACCAAATCCATCGGGGACACTGAACCCCCTGCTGTGCTGCTGCCGGAGCCAACTCCCGAAATGTGTCCCACTGGAAACTAGACAAGGCCTCAGCCAATGTTTTATCCACCCCCCGGGAGATGCACTGCATATAACATGATGTTCATCTGTAGGCAATGCAGCACCAAATGCTGCAGTACTACAGGTTGTGACGATGCTGAAATGCGATTAATGACCTGAACAACTCCCATGTTGTCACAATTGAGTCTGACCTTGGAGTCCCTAAACGACTCACCTCAAATCTCAACGGCCAGCACCATGGGAAAAAGCTCCAGCAGTACAAGATTTTTGCAGAAGCCAGCCTCCTTCCAAGCACTGGGCCAAGGCTCTGCTCTTCACTGCCCCTGATAAAATGCCCCGTACCCCGTGGACCCGGCTACGTCCGTGAACAGATCCAGGTCCCAATTACTCCCCGGGATGGAAATCCACAGTGATTTTATATTGTAATGCAACAAGAAAGTATCCCACACCTTCAAGTCCTCCCGATGTTCCCTGGTGATACGGATGAAATGTTTGGGACACCTGACCCCCACGATGGCTGACGACAGCCGTCGGCAAAACACCCTGCCCATGGGAATGATGCAACATATAAAATTCAGCTTCCCAAGTAAGGGCTGCAGCTGCCTAAGCTGGATCTTCTGCAGCCCAAGATCGCCTGAATCTCCCCCTTCAGCGCCACCATCTTCCCTTCCGGTAGTCGACACTCCACAGCTTCTGAATCAATGACTATGCCCAGAAAGCTGAGCATGGTAGTCGGGCTTGCCGACTTGTTGCCTGCCAGCGGGATACCGAATCTCTCCGCCATCTGTTGCAAAGTTGATAGCAGTACTGTGCAGACATTGGACGCCGGGGATCCCACGCAAAGAAAGTCGTCCAAGTAATGAATAATATAATTCAAACCCGAAACGTCTCTGACCACCGACTCCACAAAAGGAACTGAATGTCTCGAACACGGCGCATGAGATTGTCCATCTTTGTTTGCCTATGAGCTGCTCAAAGAACTCCCCCTCCCAGCAACAGACCAACAGCCAGAAACTGTCCGGGTGATCCGGGAGCAGGCAAAAAGCCGCAGTGGCGTACCCATCCCACAGCCGCATTGAAGGACGTGTACGACACCATACAGTAATCAGGATCAATTGCGCCGTTAACCGAGCCCCCCTTCGGGATGACAAGTGGTGTATCAACTGAAATTCATTCGGCTCCTTCTTGGGCACTACTCCCAAAGGGGAGACCACCAGGTTCTGCAGCGGCCACTCCTGAAATGGCCCAGCCATGCACCCCAAAGCCACTCCTTTACCCAATTTCTCTGCTACTACCCCAAGGTGAAACTTCTTCGCAACTCGAGGGACAGCCGATAAAGCACTGGGAATCCTGAAACCCTCCGTGAATCCCTCCCATAACAGCCGGACAGCCGCTCAGTCCGGATACCTGTTTAGGAAAGGTTGCATCCTTTCCCCCCTTACTGGTGTCTTCCCTTTTGTTACCAAGATCTCCAGCGTTAAAACAGCTGGTTCCGGGATGAGATCCACTGCAACCGGAGCACTCGTGTTTGAAGTGGCAAGCGCCTCCAAAGGTACATGTCCCATCATTATACTGCCAGCAAATGCACCATCGTTTGGCGGATGGCTGTCCGGGGGAAGATGGACCACTGCCCCCCCTGGAAAAAACTGGTTTGGGGCCTGAGCTGAGGAATTCAGCCTCATCCAGAGGCTGATGTCCTTCCTTATGGTCCCATCACAGGGAGGGGAGCACCACCCTGCGCTGCCGGAACTGCTCATCATACCTGAGCCACGCTGTACCCCCTGTAAACCCTGTAAGCCTCCTCTATTGTGTCCATGTAGCAAAATAACGCCAAACAATGTTCAGGGTTCTTCTGGCCTATCACGCTTGCCATGATGACAAACGCCTGTAACCAATTTGAAAATGTGCGCGGGATCAGCCTACAATGCCATTTTTCCTCATTCTCCTTACTATCGTCCAGTTTAACCCTATCAGGGTTAAATTTCTCCAAAGGTAAAAGGGAAAATATTTCCACATACTCCCCTTTCACGATCTTCTCTGACTTCCGGCCACAGATGAGACCCCAGTGGCCCTTCGAAGCAGACGTAAACCTCACACTTGGCCGCATCCGCAATGTGAACCACGTCTGTCTTGCCTCCCCTTTTCCCGAGTACAACCCACTTTTCCCCCGGCCCCTGTCGCTACCGTCACCACCGGTGGTACTGGAGCAGACCCCGAAAGGGGCACCGCCACTGATGGAGCAGTCTCCGCACCTGCTGCAGTGGTTAACCCCCCCAACCCCCGATGATCCCCCACCTGGCGTCAACCACACGGACGTTTGCAGCACCCGCCCACGTCATGTGAAAACTGCTGCACCAGGTCCCTCAAGCCCCCAATAGTGTCTGTAACTGCACGTCAGGCCCCGCTATGGTGGGTGCTGTGGATGCCGGCCAGGGGTCATCTGTATGTGTGGCCCACCCCTTGAAGTCACTGATCCCCCAATGCAGTTATCCCCTCAAACTTTGCAAAACTTTTGACACAGACAGGGACAAAACAGAAGATGAATCACCGGGCCGAGCAGGGGTTGTCCCCGCCGCCGCTGCTCCCGACTCCACAGGTGCCGGATGCTCCTGCCTGTCATCTGCCTCGGCGTCGCTCAGCTCTCCTTCCGACATGTGACTGGGTGACTGCAGGGGCTCCATGTTATCCAACCACAGGGATGAGGGCCTGGATGCTGCCGACTCTTTTCCTCATTGGCCACGCTTCCCTTCTCTGGCTCCACCCACCGACTTTCCGGTCTTCAAGCCTGCGGCGTGCACCGCGGAACTACTGGGCCGTCCATCATCTCTTCCTTGTCGGCCTCGCCAAGCCACGGAACCGCCGGCCGGGGATGGGGTAAAACCCCGGAGAGATGATCATCCGTCACTGGATAGCAAGAGTGGATTAGCACCGCTGGAATCTTTTTTTTATTTTTTTTTATTTTTAATAAAGTAATTTTTCAAAAGTGTGTTTGTCTTATTTAACCATTTTTACACTTTCTTTGTGAAATGGTAGGGGTACTTTTGTAACCCCTTATCATTTCAAATGGGGGGCCGGGATCTGGGGGTCCCCTTGTTAAAGGGGGCTTCCAAATTCTGATAAGCCCCCTGCCCGAAAACCCCCACAACCACCGCTCAGGGTTGTGGGGATGAGGCCCTTCTCCACATCAACATGGGGACATGGTGCTTTGAGGGGTCACATACCCCCAAAGCATCCTCCCAATGTTGAGGGCATGTGGCCTGGTACGGTTCAGGGGGGGGGCGGTCTCTCGTCCCCCCCTCTTTTCCTGCGGCCTGCCAGGTTGCGTGCTCGGATAAAGGGTCTGGTATGGATTTTTTAATTTGATGCGGGGTTCCCCTTAATATCCATACCAGACCTGAAGGGTCTAGTAATTTAATTTGGGGGAACCCCCACGCTTTTTTTTTTTATCAATGAATGAATTGTCGGATAATACAGAGAACACTCATTGAGTGTTCTCTGTATTACGGGAGCCGACAATGGAAAGTGATTTTAAAAGACTTTTTTTCCTTGCGAAATGACACTTTGTGCAGGGACAGTTCTAAGCACGGGAAACATGCGCCCCTTCACAGGCATACTATAGACACCCCCCAGGTAAGAAATTTAAAGGAATATTACACTTTTATTGTTTCACTTTAATCATTGTTAAAATCACTGCTCCTGAAAAAACTGCAGTTTATAAAACTTTTTTTTTGCATTGATCCATGCCCCCTGGGGCAGGACCCGGGTCCCCAAACACTTTTTAGGACAGTAACTTGCATATTAGCCTTTAAAATTAGCACTTTAGATTGTGAACGTTCGAGTCCCATAGACTTTAATAGGGTTCTAAAGTTCACATGAAGTTTAGGTCTGTTCGCAGGTTCTGGTGCGTACCGAACCGGGGGGTATTCGGCTCATCCTTACTCCACACGCTCCCAGGCCTCTCTCTCCGAAGGCAATACTACCGACCTTGTGTTCTCCTATCTATGTACTCTGTGCAACCTCTCCAACAATCCTCTCCCTCTCTCTGATCACACCTTATTCGTTTTGCTCTCTCCCTGTCTTCTGTCTCCTCCCCCTCCAACCGCCTAACAGTTACCCATAGAAACCTTCCACACATTAACCCTTTTCTTCTCTACTCTGCTACTGACCACCTCTATGACAAAATCTCATCCCTGTCCTGCCCCAAGATACTAACACTAACTTACAAAGCCATCCACAACCTAACCCCCAGCTACATCACTAAGCTAGTCTCCAAATACCAACCAAACCGTTCATTATGTTAATCTCAAGACCTCCTGCTCTCTAGTTCCCTCATCACCTCCTCCCATGCTCACCTCCAGGACCTCTTCAGAGCCTCTCCCATCCTCTGGAACTCGCTACCCACATCGGTCTGACTTTCTCCTACTCTGTCCACTTTCACCCGATCCATGAAAACTCATCTCTTCAGAGAGGCCTATCCCCCCCCCCCCCATAACTGTACATTTATTTTCTCCATCAGCCCATCCCCCACAGTTATTACCTTTTGTATCTCTTGACCCTCCCTTCTAGATTGTAAGCTCTAAAGGAGCAGGGCTCTCTGATTCCTACTGTATTACACTGTAATTGTAATGTATATCTTCATGTTGTAAAGCGCTGTGTAAACTGTTGGTGTTATATAAACCCCGAATAATAATAATAATAATAATAATAATAAAAATAATTTCATAAAGAATCTTTATTTCACATTAACATTTCATTTCCTAATTCTCCCCCATCACCAGGACACATCTAGTGATTATAATACACCATCACATGATACATTATATTAGGATCCATTATAAAAGAGATCCCATAGAGTTCTATTGGTGATCCATTCTATGGGGACACATTATATTGGGGACACATTCCAGTTCTAGTAATCATACATTATTATAGTGATATCATTATATTAGTGATAAATCCCATTATTTCTTTCATTAGTAAATCTCGGGATCATTTCTTCATATATTTCCTCTGAGATTTTTCCATCGATTTTCATCTCTTTCTATTTGTAGATCTATTATTCATTTCTATTTCTTCACACAATAAAATAATCAATAGAATAAACTCATTGTAAATGTATTAATAAGGAATGAGACTGTCTACACATTATAATCCGATAGATAGATAGATAGATAGATAGATAGATAGATAGATAGATAGAGATAGATTTGTTCTTAAAGGGCCAGTACGCCTTTATCTGTACTTTCCACATTGGGTCCCTCGGTAGCCATTTCCCTACTATGACATCACAGCTCGGACACAGACAATAAGTCATATTACACTCTGTGCTCTCTCTCAGCTCCAGCACTCTATAAAATTCTTCACCGTCCCATCTCACTATACACAGTGCTCATATACTGGGATGAGCCATTAGAACCAATTCCCCGCCCCCTTCTGTAGGTGACCCAAGAGCCGTACACACCCACTTATACTTTCCTTTGCTGTTCCTCCATCAAAGTCCTCCCCAGTTTCCCGGGTACTGAGGGATCATGTGACCTTCTCCCAGCATGCAGTGTTCAGGCCTGAGCGGCCAATCACAGGACTTACATACTGTCACATGATGGAGGGGGGACATCATCAATCCCGTGTAAGCTCCGACATAACCCACCATGTATCTTACATGGGTGAGGACTCAGGGATCTGACATGGATTGATGGGGGGCTATAAAAGGGGGTAGAAGTGGGCCGGGGGGCTGTGACTGCCTTAAGTGAGTAAATGACAAAGAGACCTATTATGTAATTTGGACCCCTAAAGTAGCGTGACACATAAAGGGTCCCTAAGTAATATGGGTAACGGGTTTCTTCTTTTCTGACCACTGACAGCGTGAGGGAAAAAAAAGCTGTTGACCGGCTTCTGTTTCCTTCCCTGATCAGCTGTCATTGGCTGACATCTGATCACATGGTAAAAGGTTTGCTGTGATTGGCCCTTTACCCGATCTGTGATCAACCGAATCCCAAGGGAGTGTGAGCAGTGTGGGAATGGGAGGATGTATATGGACGCCCTCCCAGCATTTTAAGACAGCGCTGTAGCCATCTTTCGGCTATAGTGTGGGCACCAAGTGGTTAAATCTGCCCAGCAACAAATCCCCTCCCCTCAAAAAATGCATAAAAAATACAAAACGCAAATCACGGTATAAAAACCTGCGGAAAGCACATCAGAAAGGCTGAAAAGCACCCTGCATAGGTGTGAATGGAGCCTTAGGCTGTGATGAGACTTGTGGGATGCGGGAACCAGTGCGGTTCCTGTGCGGGTTCCCTCATCACACCTCAATCACCGGACGGTCACACTGACATCTGAGAACCGCTGCGGGGGGGTCAATGGAAAGTTAATGACACCCCCAGATCGCTTTGCAGATCGCAGTGCAAATGCTGAAATGGTGCAGGAATCGGATTGTATAGATGTGACACCCAATGTGATCCGATTCCAGTGAGGACCAAAAAAAGGGTCCGGCACCATTCTGGTGTGAATGTGATTTCAGTCACACAGTTTGTACGGCTGAATTCACATCACACAGACATGACATGTGATCTGCACAGCAATGTGATCCCAGCCTTACAGAGATTTCCTCTCACTTCCTGTCCTGGTGACACCAATACAAGGAGGTAGAGAAATCTGTACAGGGACACAGACATATAAACATCTGACAGGGGCTCTAATCCTTCCCCTTCCTTATTATACTAAACATATCATTCTTATTTCAGTCTGTGTTCCTGTTGGAGAGTTCCCCTCATTTCCTGTCTAGATAAATGTTGTCACCGGGACAGGAAGTGAGGGGCAATCTCTGTAATGGAGCCCCAGATAGAAGAAAAAACCTGACAGGGGATCTAATCCTGACCCACTCTACCTAAAAACAGTCTGGGCTCTCTGATCACATTTTTTTCCTCCAGTAATAAATCTCTGGATGACGTCTTCATAGATTTCCTCTCAGATTGTTCCATTTATTTCCATCTCTTTGTAGTATAGATTGTATGGAGGGGGAGGGGCAGAGAGCAGAGGTGACCCCATCCTATCCCATCACAGTGACCCCACCCCCCTCTATGTCTGATCATGGCTGCCCCTCCCCTATACAGAGGGACCCCATGTGGGGGAGGGGCAGAGAGGGGAGGGGGAGGAGATGGATGATGTCAAATACTGTGACAAAACACAGAAAGTATTATGTCAGATTGTCATGGGAGAGATAGATAGATAGATAGATAGATAGATAGATAGATTTCTCACTGACCAATAGGAACATATTATTGTTACTCCAATAATTGGACAGATATTCTACCCAATCACAGCGATCAGTAAGAAATCTCATATTTATTTATAGTAGAAAAACTTGCAGGAAGCCCCGCCCACTGCTATATACTATTGGATGAATATTAAATGAATTCCCCTCCTTCGTCTGACATCACCAGACTGTGGGCGGAGTTCTCACATCTCCCGCCTCCCCCCACATATCTTTATACAACCTCTCCATACACCTATCCCAGCATGGAGGGGCTCAGTGAAGGTGGTGGTGAAGGTGTGGAGGTGTCGGATCGGGTCACACAGATCATAAAAGGAGATCCGCCCGGCCTCATAATCCAGATATATCCTGACTCTGTTACTGGGGGGATTGGTGAGGAAGAGGATCACTTTCCTGTCATGTATCACTTTATACTGATTATGATACCTGAACAATCCCCAGGACTTCTTATTACATCCAATCTCTGACCCCCCCCCCCTCCCCTCTCTATACTGGGGTAACACATCCCGACTATCCAGCTCTCTGATCCCCCGACATCCACTTCCCAGTAATGTCTCCCTGAGGAGAAACTCCGACTGCTCAACACCTGAGAACAATAATACTGGAATCTCTCTGGTGTTTCTGGGTGATTATGGTTTCTATGTGACCAGGATACAGTTTTCCTGTCATCTGATATCTGTAGATAATTATAAGCTGTGTTTCCATCCAGTAATATGTCTGCAGCTCCCTGTATATAGAATACATTTACCTCTGTTATTATATCAGATAAACCTGTGTGTAAGACCCCCGCCACACCCAGACCCCCTCCATCATGGAGGAGCTCCTCATGTCTCTCTCTGTCCTCATTATCTCCATCCTCAGTATCACACAAGTCACCTGTGTCTGATTCCTGTAAGACAGTCAGTGGATCCGTCACGTTACACAGCTCCTCAATGTGACGCAACTTCCTGGACAGCTCCTCCTTCTTTATTTCCAGATCCCGGATGGAGATGGAGATCCGCTCTGCCCTCCTGGAGATCTCCCTCAGGACTCTCTTCTCCAGGTCTTCCAGACGTCTCCTGAGATCTCTAAACAGGGCAGTGACTCTCTCGGTGTCACCGGCGGCTTCTTCTTCTACTTTCCTCCGGTGTTCCTGCAGACTCTGGACTCTTTCCTCCGTCTCCTCTCTCTTTGTCAGAAGTTTCTGCAGAACATTCCTCAGTGTCTTCTTCTTCTTCTTAGAAGCCTCTTTCAGTGACTCCATCTCATGTCCTTTATGTCCTCCAATCATACAACAAGATATACAGATACAGGTCTCATCCTCAGTGCAGAAATACTTCAAAACTTCCTTATGGACGGAGCATTTCCTGCTCTCCATGGACAAGGTGGGGTCACATAAGACGTGTTCTGGGGACTTTTTGTGGACTCTCAGGTGTTTATCACACAAAGAAACCTCACAGAGCAGACAGGATCTAACAGCAGGTACAGGAGAGTCCACACAGTAAGTACAGAAGACCCCGGACTCCTCCCGATCTTGATGAGTAGACAGGAAAGTCTCTGCTATGTTACGTAGTTTCATGTTCTTCTGCAGTGCAGGCCGATCCGGAAACTTCTCTCTGCATTCAGGACAGGAATATCCTCCAGACCCCTCCTGTGTATCCAGCACACCATCAATACAGACCCGGCAGAAGTTGTGACCACATCTCAGGGTTACAGGATCCGTATAAATGTTCAGACAGACGGAACATTCCAACTCAGCTCTCAGATCACCAGACGCCATCGCTGACAGCAGAAGAGAAACAAGACTGAAAGTCTCTGACACCGGAGAGGAATGTGGATGGGGGAGGGGTGACGTCCTCCTACACAGGGTGAGGCTGGATGAATATTATAGGACACGGAGATCAGAGTACAGAAGGGAGGAGATTCGTTTTGCAGTAGTAATGAGAATTATACCTCCCAACATTAGAAGAGAGAAAGAGGGAAAGACGGATGTGGAGAAGACATGCAGAGCACTAAGTGCAATGACATGAAAAGTGGAGATGACTACATCATGATGAAAAGGAAATTGGTTATATAACCATCTGAAGATTTACCCCCCTTCATGGCCAGGCCATTTTCTTGCGATATGACACTGTGTTACTTTAACTGACAATTGTGCGGTCATGCAACACTGTACATAGATCTGCTGGTACTGAATATGAACCACCCCTAATACTCTGTACCACCACTGCGCCAATAAATAATTAGATAAATTGTGAATAAGCTGCCACTTTAGTGAAAGATATAGATTAACAAAAAAATTATACCTAAAAACATGTACTGCAATATATATATAGGTGATAATTTAGTGGCGCTAGTGAAATAAAATAACAAAGACTGTAAATCAATGATGTTTGTGCTGTGATTATATCACCCAGTGACGTACAAAATATTTTATCATTTTTACCACTAGCCATGGAGGAAATTAATTATCTGTCCAACAGACAGATGAACCCTGAGAGCATTTTTTCCACCAATCAAATAATGGCTGATTGTGAGGAAGATGTTTCCGGAACTTCAAAAACTCTTGAAAATCTTTTAGAGAAACAAGTAAAAACATGGTGGGATATTTTTACGTTTGAACGTTATGAAAGGGAGAATTTAATGGGAAGTGTCCCCTCAGGATGGTCTTACTGATCAGAAATATATGGATGAATGGCTCGAGTTCTTTAACAGAGCTGGTAGAGAACTTCAGTCTTTGGTTTTAAGGAGAAAACATACAATCAGGAATAGTGAACCAGAAAATTGGTGCAATACAAACTATTTTGGAACCCGTGAAGGATTCCAATCAGGTAAGAGATTTAATATCAACATGAAGAAAAATCTAGAGAAGGTAGACTGAGGAATAGAGATGGCCTTGCGGTTCGCCCGGCGGTCGGTTCGCGGTGAATTTGCGTGTTCGCGATTTGCCAAACCGGTGGACTTCTGGTGCTGTTCACCCAGCGGACATATGCGTTTACATTGTGAAAGAACTTTGACCTATGATGACACATCCATCATGGGGTACAGGACAGCCAATTGAGACATTTCAGCATATGGACAATTGGGCATTCCCCCTACCTTATAAATAGACCTGATCTGGCGGCCATTTTACATTCTGTCTTTTGTCAGTATAGAGAGAGGTTGCTGTGTGGAGCAGGGACAGACTGTAGTGACACAAATCACTAGCTATTAGGTCCACGAAAGTCCTTTTTAGGACTGGTATAGGTGTACAGTATATAGGGTTCTGGTGCACTGCGGTGCTGGTGATTGCTGAGTGCACTACTGACTGATTTTGCAGCTGTCTTTTGTCAGTGTAGGGACAGGACGCTGTCTGGAGCAGGGACAGTCAGTTTAATCACTAGCTATTACTATTAGGTCCACAAAGATCCTTTTAAAGACTGGCATAGGTGTACAGTATATAGGGTGCTGGTGATTGCTTAGTGCACTGCTGCCCGATTCTGCAGCTGTCTTTTGTCAGTGTAGGGACTTAGAGACAGTCTGCAAATCACTAGCTACTAGGTTAACAAAGGTCCTTTTAAGGACTGGTATAGGTGTACAGTATATAGGGTTGTACATGTATAATCTACTTTCTTTCAATTATAGAAAGAATATTATACTTGACTGCTGCCCGATTCTGCAGCTGTCTTTTATCAGTGTAGGGACTGAATGACAGTCTCTATCATGGTGCTGGTGCTCTCTATCACGGTGCTGGAGTCAGTGCTCTCTATCACGGTGCTGGTGTCAGTGCTCTCTATCACGGTGCTGGTGTCAGTGCACTCTATCACGGTGCTGGTGTCAGTGCACTCTATCACGGTGCTGGTGTCAGTGCACTTTATCACGGTGCTGGTGTCAGTGCACTCTATCATGGTGCTGGTGTCAGTGCACTCTATCATGGTGCTGGTGTGGTGTCAGTGCTCTCTATCACTGTGCTGGTGTCAGTCCTCTCTATCACTGTGCTGGTGTCAATGCTCTCTATCACAGTTCGGGTGATCATCTCCTGCACCCACTTCATAGCCTGCTCTGACCTTTCCTCTCCTCCATGGCCTTCATGCTCTTCTGAATTGTCAAAATTTCACAGATAAAAAAAAGAATGCTTGTCTTTGTCCAGCCCAGATTCACTTTTATGTCAGTGTCCATGTGGTGGGACTATGTGTGCACAGCTAGTAAGTATTTTGTGGCTGAAAATATGACCTGTAGGTTTTTAAGGTTCGCCTGCCATTAAAGTCAATGGGGCCTGATGCGAACTTTGCAGTTCGCAAACTTTTGGCCGCATTCGAGGTTCGCAATCGCGAAACGTCGGAAGTTCGTCCATCACTACCGAGGAACACAAAAGAAAAAAGGTCAAAAAGTATATCAGAGATTCTAATGATTTTCAAATAAACAACATTCATGTATGGCAGGGACAAAATATGGGGGAGGATGATAAGCTGAAAGAAGGAGGTGGATCAACTATTCAGAGTGATCAGTCTAAAGCCCCGTACACACTACCAGATTTTCTGCTGATTTGCCAAAACCATATAATATGAGGTCAAACCTTAGGAGTTTCAATTTCTATGCAATCAGGCAGGACCTTGCACTACATGGTTTTGGTAAATCTGAAGACAAAAATCAGCAGAAAATCTGACAGTGTGTATGGGGCTTTAGAATGACAAAACATCATAAAATTTGTGCTCACGTTGGATAGGGCAACATTGGTGGCTGACAAAGTGAGAGATACTAGCACCAGTGTTTCCAACTTTAGAATAGTGCTAGATTATAATATTCAACATGAAAAGTTTGTGAAAGTCATTTCCAAGAACTGGTCTATTTTGAAACAGGACAGAGTGCTGGGCCCTTTGTTGCCGCAACATCCTGCATTCATTTACAAAAAAGCTCCATCCTTACGTGACCGACTTACACCTGGGGTGGTTGATCCTCCAGTGCAGACTGAAAGTAGGTTATTCTCCTTCCTCTCGGGTTTTTATGCCTGTGGGCGATGTACAGTCTGCAGACACTCTAAATGTAATGTTAAAAAGCGAAAAAAAAAACGTTTTGGCAGCTCCCACAAATAAGGAATATAAGATTGGTGAACTTATAACCTGTATGACAGTTGGTGTTGTTTATATGCTCCAATGTGGCTGTGGTCTCCAATATATTGGGAGGTCATCTAGACCTCTCCACTTCCGATTGGGAGAGCATGTAAACAACATCAAGAAAGGCTTGAAGACGCACAATGTTTCTAAGACCTTCAAGTGGGTCCATGATAAAAATCCTAAGAGCCTTTAATTTTGGGGCATCAAAAGGGTTACTAAGCACTGGAGAGGTGGTAACTTCTTACGTCAGCTTAGCCGCAAGGAATCTTATTGGATCCATGAGATCAAGGTTCTTGTGCCGGGAGGCTTGAATATCGAATTCAATATGAATTGCTTCATCTCTGATCGGTAGTTTTATTCTGTTACATTTTATTTATTTTTATTATTATTTGTTTATCAGTTATAGTCTTGTTTTAAACGTTTTACTAATTTTTTTGTTTTCAAAAAAGGTTTTATTAAAGCTATTAACAGAAATACAAAGTCAGCAAAATGAATCATATTTCAACATTAGCATAAGTAGTTGGATGACAAGGTTACAGAAAGGTGATAAACAAATAGCAGAACACTGCAGGACAAACCACCTATTACTGATTAACTGTATGGGTCTTACATCCAACAACAAGTCATAAAAAATAAGGAGACTGACATGTTCAATGAGCTGACCATCATAACCAAAATACAAAAGAAAGATCATGACAGAGAGAGAGGGGAAAGAGAACAGAGAGAAACAAAGGGAAAAGAGGAAAAAAAGCAAACAGAAAAGAAAAGCAACATGAAAAACCTAAGGTGCGATCACTTCAGTAAGCGAAATAGGAACCATGGGTTCCACTTAAGGTCATAAATGTGTTCCGTGTCATGCAAAGTGTGAAAGATCTTTTCAGACAGCATCACCTGGTCAATACGTGAGAGAACCTGTGCTAATGGTATCGATGGGGATTTCCAGTGAAGTGCAATAGTCCACAGTACAGCGACACACATAGAGTGCACTAACCTTACAAAGTGTTTAGGAGTGTCAGGGGGGGTCTGGAAGAGAAGACAGTGGTGATAAGAGAGGGACAGTGCTCGGCCAGCGAACCCGTCCATCAGTCTCAAGACCTCCTGCCAGACAGGGCGAATTAAATCACAGTCCCAAAAAATGTGAACAAAAGTGCCAGGGTGGTTGCATCCTCTAAAACAGTTGGGGGATGTAAGGGGATAAATCTGGCGCAAACGTACCGGGGTGTAGTACCACCTGGTGAGAACTTTGATGGCCGTCTCTCTAACAGTTAGGGATCTGGTGCATTTGCGCATGTTGTTCCAACCTTCCTCCCAATCCACCACTCCCGTCTCTAGAGCCAACTCCCCCTCCCAACGCGTTCTATAACGCAGAGGCTGACACTCCGAATGTCCCTCCAGGGCCCTATATATCAGAGAGATCAATCCTCTTTGGCGTGGGAAATTAAAACATACGTCTTCAAAGATAGTGAGCTGTGCCTGGGGACGGAGTCCATAACGGGAGAGAAAGAAGTGGCGGATCTGTAGGTACCTAAAACGTTCAGAATCCGGGAGTTGGTGCTGGGCCTGCAGTGTCGAAAAAGGAACAAAGCCAGAGCCCGTCACAAAGTCCTTCAACTGGGTAAGCCTACAATGGACCCACATACCAAAAGATTCAGGATGGAGATAAGCTAGGGGGAACCTAGGGTCACCCAGGAAGGAAGCACCCATGGAGCGACCCAGGGCAAGGTCGTATTTCTGCTTAAAGCGGTGTCACAGTAGGAGGCAATCCGCCACTATTGTATTAAGGGTGGTTAAAGTCAAGTGAGGACGATTAGTTGACCACATAAGTCCAGGGAGATAGAATGGAGTGATCGAGTCACTCTCAAACCTCACCCAGGGGACTCTAGAATTAGGGATTGACCACTGTGCTTGTTGAGTAAATCTGCAGGAAAGGTAGTACAACCAACGTTTTACTAATTTTATTGGTATATGATGTTGGTATCCATGGGGATTAGTAAGGACGCTGGTGGACATTCATGTGATTGTCTTATTTTATTTTAATTTTTTTCTTTAACTACCCAACAGTAGCTTTGGTCCGGTTATGGTTGCGTTTCTAAACGCATTGTTTCTGTTAACCAATTATCATATTATTGTATGGGGATTCAGCTCTTTTTCACTTCCTGATTTCCAGTGTCCCGCTGTCTGGTGGTTGCTATAGTGAACGGTACACACTTACTTCCATTGGTCAGACGGATCAGCTGATCAGGTTTATAAAGCGAGTGGCTTGCATCATGCCATCGCCGCTGATGAAGTCCCATCCCCTTAGGGACGTAACGCGTACGGAAACCATGTGACCTTGATCATGACATCACCTGCGTCCTACACGCTGATCTCCGTGGATACACTCTGCTACTTGTATGCCATTTATCCCTAGCACTGGGGCACGATTTTTGTAAGTGTTATTTATCTCCTTTTAATAAATAAGTTGTGATCATTCAGAGAGCACTAGATATTGTCGCTTTTATTCCACGTACCATTTATTGGAGCTGATGAGGAATTCCATGTGCAATCTTGCTACCGTTTACAATCTTAACGTGAGAGCTTTCTGATCAAATACCTTTAACCACTTAAGCCCCGGACCATTTTGCAGCTAAAGGACCAAGCCCCGTTTTGCGATTCGGCACTGCGTCACTTTAACTGACAATTGCACGGTCAAACAAAATTGGCGTCCTTTTTTTCCTACAAATAGAGCTTTCTTTTCGTAGTTTTTGATCACCTCTGCGGTTTTTATTTTCTGCGCTATAAACAAAAATAGAGTGCCAATTTTGAAATAAAAAATGCAATGTTTTTTACTTTTTGCTATAATAAATATTCCCCAAAAATATATAAAAAAAAAATTTTTTCCTCAGTTTAGGCAGATACCTATTCTTCTACATATTTTTGGTTAAAAAAAAAATTGCAATAAGTGTTTATTGATTGGTATGAGCAAATGTTATAGTGTCTACAAAATAAGGGAATAGTTTTATGGCATTTTTATTAATAATTTGTTTTTTACTAGTAATGGTGGCGATCAGCGCCATTACTAGTTTTTATTGTGACTGTGACATTATAGCGGACACGTTGGAAAATTTTGACACATTTTTAGAACCATTGTCATTAATACAGCGATCAGTGCGATTAAAAATGCCTACATGTGTTGCCTACATATGGTCACACCAAATCCCGACAGTCAAGAACACGGTGATGTACAACACTATGACAAGCCGGGAAAATGAAGTTCAATGCTTCCAAACATGCGCTGAATTGTTTCCGAGCATGCGTAGGAATATTGAGCTTCAGAAATGCATACAGACAAACAAGAATTTCCGATAGAAACTTTTTCCATTGGAAAAATGCTCTCAATCTTCCGCTGGCTGAAATCCCGCCAGCAAAAGTCCGATGGAGAATACACGGGGTCACATTTTCCGATGAAAAGCTCTCATTTGCATTTTGCTGCCCGAATTTCCGATGGTGTGAACGCGGCATTAGACCGCTGCACAAATACGATGTGACATAAAGTATTGCAATGACCAACATTTTGTTCTCTATGGTGTCTGAAATTTTTTTGATATATATATATATATATATATATATATATATATATATATATATATATATATATATATATATATATATATATATATATATATATATATATATATGTATATATAAAATGTTTGGAGGTTCTATGTAATTTTCCAGGAAAAAATTGATTTTAACTTATAAACAACAAATCTCAAAAAGAGGCTGGGGGGGGGGAGGGGCTGAAGTGGGTAAAGATCAGGTGACAACCCTATATACATAACATAATGACATCAAATATAAGAGACAAATAAGATAAGTAAATAAAAGGTAAACTGTGTGAAATAATAAATAGCACTAGAATCCAGAGATCTCCAACGTTTGCTGGACACCCCCAAACATCTTCTGGAAATATAATCTACACAAAAGGGTGTAAAGCGCGTTAGTAATGAATTTTATGGATTTTATACTCATAGCTGTAAAGCTGTAATTGTGACAAGTAACTCACCTTTCCAAGTTTATGGACTTGACCATCAAACAATCCAGTGGAAACCACGGCACAAATGTGGCCAACAGATTCCTGTTTAGAATGAAATGACAAATTATCAGGCAAAACAACAAAATCAGCAAACATGTAACAGAAGCATACACATAGTTCCCATAGAATTCACACTTACCTGCTGGTGTGTAATTAGGTGATGTAGGTACACATCACTTACCTGCATTGTAAGAAAATATGACATTTTAATAACAATAACCCAATCTTACAGGATTGATTTGGATACATTTTGTGTAGTCTCTTACCTCATCTACCAACCACTTTGTTCCACGCAGTGTTATGAAGGAAGAGACATGGAGCTTGTAAGGCCCTACAACCACTTCCAATGACTCCTCATCTTCCTTACTCCATAACATTTGAACTGGAGAGGAAAAAAAAGGTTTGTTTGGTAGAATATCAAACCTATAAGGTTAATGAAACAAGAACTGGATAAAACGTAATGCCAAACAGTGGCAACTTAAAGAGGAGCTGCACAAAAAAAAAAATATTAAAAGCCAGCAGCTACTAATATTGCAGCTGCTGACTTTTAATAATATCACACTTACCTGTCCCAGGTTCCAGCGATGTCGGCGGCAGATGACGAGCGATCGCTCGTCTCGCTGCAGCCACCGCCGCCATCCTCTGTCAGGGAATCGGGAAGTGAAGCAAGAGGGCTTCACTGCCCGGTTCCCTACTGCGCATGCGCGAGTCGCGCTGCGCTGGTTCCCCGCTGTGTCTCTGGGAACTGTGTGTTTCCCAGAACACAACGGGGGGGGGGGCGGAGCCATGCGGCGGTGGGCGGAGCCATGCAGCGGTCTGGCCGGAAGTGGGTGCAGTTACCTGGATTATCCAGGTAACTGCACCCCCCTCCCCCCCGAAAGGTGCCGATTGTGGCACCGGAGGGGGGGAGGGATGATACTAGCGGAACTTCCCCTTTAGGGTGAAGAACCGCTTTAATAACGGCCATAAGATTGAAAAGGCCAGACCGACAGGGCACAGCCAAACATATGACCAACAGGGTCAAACTATCAATAATCCATTAACTGATTCCTCTCTCCTCTACTATTTGCACGATATTCCATGAAGTATCTAGCGAGGGCTTAAAATGCAAGATTTATGTATTGAATTACATGTATAATAAACATTACACTTAATATAGTACATAGGAGGTAAAACAGACTGACTAAACACAGGGAAAATAAATATAGTTTCATAGTTTGTTAGGTTAAATAAAGACACCAGTCCATCAAGTTCAACCTGAGTGTCTACAATGGTCCCTATCCCTGTACATCGCACACTCACATCAGTCCCTACCCTTAAGGAGCCCCCATAGATATAGAAAAAAGTACAATAAATATATATCTATATCCATCCTATTCAGACATCAAGTTTTCTTGTACCTCAATAGTGACAATCTTTTGTTGGTGTATTCTATATCATAAGGAATAACTGAAGGCCTCTGTTGACTGGTAGAAGTATTGCTGCTGTTTCCTTGAGGCGTCTCCATTGATTGATTCTCATCACGTTCCTGGAAGGTGACTGGGTCGTCTTCCGTTTTGGTCCCCCGGTACGGCTTTAGGTGGTCCACGTTGTATTTGTTCTTCAGAGTTGCTCCTTCTTTATTTGACAATGTAGCCATCTTCCCAGATATTGCCTGGATGACATAAGGCCCATAGAAATCTGGCTCAATCGTTCTGCCTTTCCTTCCTTTCTTCCGCATGTTGAAGAGAAGAACTTCTTGCCCTACGGCAGGGATATGCAATTAGCGGACCTCCAGCTGTTGCAGAACTACAAGTCCCATGAAGCATAGCAAGACTCTGACAGCCACAAGCATGACCCCCAGAGGCATGATGGGACTTGTAGTTTTGCAACAGCTGGAGGTCCACTAATTGCATATCCCTGCCCTATGGTGTAAAAAAAAGGTTTGATATTTTTTCTGATCTTTCCTTTCATACGCCTTTTGTTGTTTATCCTGTGACTTGGAGATGTTTTCCGTTGTGGCTGCTTTGACAATCTCCATTGCAGATTTCTTCTCCTCCAAAAAGGAAACAGATCGACTTTCTTCTGGAAGGACAATATGGGAAAGCTAAAAAGGATATATAAAAAAAATAATAATAATACAAAACACAAAACATTAAAAGTATGGAAAAAAATCTTAATGACAATTAACAATATTTAACAAACACAGGTGCACCATTTGACCTAAAGCTGTATGGACTGGCTGATTGTAGGAGTCAGGAGCCAATACATTTCCAGTTCAGCCCTTCAGCCTCAATCACTTCCACTACAAGTGATAAGTTATCATATGTCAGCACACATTTGCAGCACAGCTTTCAGTGGCTATTTGCTAACTTAGCATTCGCAGCCGCTTATAAACATAATGCAATGCAGATGAGATCTGTAAATTACTATGGCCAAAATATTAAATTTTAGACAGAAACATAACTAACCGGCACAGGGGCGGACTGACAACTGATGGGGCCCCGGGCAATAGGATATTATGGGGCCCTCGGGCAAAAGGAAAAGATCATGGGGCCCCTGGGCAATAGGAGATTATGGGGGGCTCCCAGGCAATATGAGATTATGGGGCCCCCAGGCAATAGATTATGGGGCCACACAGTATACACACACACACAAACATACAGTATACACACACAGAAACACAATATACACAGACAGTATACACACACAGTATACACACACAGAATACACATAACACACTGAAAAGGTACTGGAGATGCGAGGGCAGCTATAATCTTGGGATTTTTTTTTAAAAAACACAGATTTTTACATACTGTCCCTGGTTTTATTGAGGCTGGCAACCCTGATGGGGCCCCTTAGTGGCATGGGGCCCTCGGGCAGTGCCCGAGTGCCCCAACGGTCAGTCCGCCCCTGAACCGGCATGTCAACAGGAACCTCTGAGGGGAAAACTGCCTCCCTTCCATACATCAGAGCAAACGGAGAAGATTGTGTCGTGGTTTGCACTTTGGACCTCAGAGAGAATAATGTTGCTTCCAAGTAGATGTCCCGGTTATCCTGCTTCTCACTGACTAATTTTGTAAGAGCTCTACAATGACAAAAAAAGAATAGCTAAACAAACAACACATTTACAACTCTTGTGAAATCAATATAATACTTCTTGATATAAAAGGTGCAATACTGAAAACCAGTGGAATTCTAAAAGAAAAAATTTAAATAAAAAGAATAAAGTTGTAATAAAATATTATTAAACCAGAATTGGAATTGAACTTGCCGCTTTATGTTGTGCTTAGTTTTCTCATCCAGCCCGTTGGTTTGCGGATGGTACGGAGCCGTCACACTCCTTTCCATGCCAAGTAGACTACAAAGCCTACTGCTGAGCTGTAAGAAGATAAGGATGTATCAAATACAAAGAAAGTATCAAGATAAAAACTCTTAAATCATTTTTACAACAATGCTATTTTGAAATTACACCTACTTGATTCACAAACTCTTTGCCTTGGTCAGACAGGATTCTTTTGGGACAATCGTGTCTGTAGATCATCGAACAAAGGTGTTGTCCCACTTCAGCAGCACTTTTAGTTTTTAGTGGGAATGCCTCCACCCACTTAGGAAAAGAATCGGTTGCTGTGAGGATATATCCATATCCATCAATGGTTGTTGGCAATGGTCCCATCAAGTCGATTCCAATGGGCTCCCAGACATTTGGCATCTGATAGGTTAAAAAATATATTATTTTTAAATGTATGAAATATAATGGGTATCTTATGTAAAATAAGATATTGCTTTAAGAACATTTACCTTAATAAACTGCAATGGCTGCATAACTTTCATCGGTTTTCCCACCTTCTGACACTTATCACATTCCAGGACCTTTAACCACTTCAGCTCCGGACCAATAAATACCTTAAGGACCAGAGGTCTTTTTACAATTTGGCACTGCGCTGCTTTAACTGGTAATTGCGCGGTCATGCAATATTGCACCCAAACGAAATTTGCGTCCTTTTCTTCCCACAAATAGAGCTTTCTTTTGATGGTATTTGATTGCCTCTGCGATTTTTTTTTTTTGCGATATAAATGGAAAAAGAGCGAAAATTTTGAAAAAAAAAGATATTTTCTTCTTTTTGTTATAAGAAAAATCGAATAAACTAAATTTTAGTCATACATTGAGGGCAAAATTTATTCAGCCACATGTCTTTAGTAAAAAAAATGTCAATAAGCGTATATTTTTTGGTTTGCGCAAAAGTTATAGCGTCTACAAACTAGAGTACATTTTCTGGAATTTACACAGCTTTTAATTTTTGACTGCCGATCTCATTTCTTGAGGTGCTAAAATGGCAGGGCAGTACAAATCCCCCCCAAATGACCCCATTTTGGAAAGTAGATACCCCAAGGAAATTGCTGATGGGTATGTTGAGCCCATTGAATATTTATTTTTTTTTGTCCTAAGGGATTGAATAATGACAAAAAAAAAAAAAAAAAATTTTTTTACAAAAAGTTGTCACTAAATGATATATTGCTCACACATGCCATGGTTATATGTGGAATTGCACCCCAAAATATATTCCGCTACTTCTCCCGAGTATGGGGATACCACATGTGTGGGACTTTTTGGGAGTCTAGTCGCGCACGGCACCCCGAAAACCAATCACCACCTTCAGGATTTCTAAGGGTGCAAATTTTTGATTTAACTCCTCACTACCTATCACAGTTTCGAAGTCCATAAAATGCCAAAATAGCACAAAACCCCCCCAAATGACCCCATTTTGGAAAGTAGACACCCCAAGCTATTTACTGAGAGGCATGTTGAGTCCATGGAATATTTTATATTTTGCCAAAAGTTGCGGGAATATTACAAACTTTTTTTTTTTTTGCACAAAGTTGTCACTAAATGATATATTGCTCACATATGCTATGGGCAGAAGTCAAATTACACCCCAAAATAAATTCTGCTGCTTCTCCCGAGTACGGGGATACCACATGTGGGGGACTTTTTGGGAGCCTAGCCACGTACGGGACCCCGAAAACCAAGCACTGCCTTCTGGATTTGAATATAAAATGCTACCAAAAAAACCTGTTAGCGATGGCAGGGATCAGGCCTGACTCTGCGATCGCTGCAGTTATGTGTTTAGTGTTTTGTAAGTGACAGTGATCGATCGATACTGCACTTGGGTGGGCTGGGCAGAGGGGCAAAACGCAGGTGCCAGCAGGTATTTGGGCTGATCCCACTAACAATGCGTTTTTTTGGAACCCTAAACTGCTGGGGACGCTAGTATAGATCTGATCAGATCAGATATTGATCTGTTCAGATTCTATACCAATACGGGAGGTGTATGCTTTGCGTGTGGGTGTTAGCGGTACTGGCACTAACCTAGCGCTGCCTGGGGCGACGCAGACCCTGACCCTAAAACCTAATTGATATCACCCGCCGGGTGATCAGGGGGTTAAACCTTTATTGGGTAATAAATGGTGGGTGCCCTGATGCTATAAAAAGCAAACTAACCAGAGTCACCCGTAACACTTATACGGTGATCAGTGGTGAAAGGGTTAACTAGGAGCAATCAGGGGGTTCAAATTTTTATTAGGTAGTATATGGGGGTCCCTGGCGCTATATAAAAACCTGACGGGGAACCTAAATAACTAACTGGCTAACCAGCGTCACCAGTGACACTTATACTGTGATCGCTGGTGAAAGGGGGTGAAAGGGTTAACTAGCAGCAATCAGGGGGTTAAAACCATTATTGGGTAGTATATCGGGGTACCTAGCGCTATAAAAACCTGGCGGTGAACCTAAAAAAATAACTAGCTACCTAGCGACACTAGCGACACTGATGCAGCTATCAGAAAAATTATCGCTTAGTGACACTGGCAAAAGGGGGTGAAAGGGTTAACTAGCGGAAATCAGGGGGTTAAAACCATTATTGGGTAGTATATCGGGGTACCTAGCGCTATAAAAACCTGGCGGTGAACCTAAAAAAATAACTAGCTACCTAGCGACTGTAGCGACACTAATGCAGCGATCAGAAAAACGATCGCTTAGTGACACTGGCAAAAGGGGGTGAAAGGGTTAACTAGCGGCAATCAGGGGGTTAAAACCATTATTGGGTAGTATATCGGGGTACCTAGCGCTATAAAAACCTGGCGGTGAACCTAAAAAAATAACTAGCTACCTAGCGACTGTAGCGACACTAATGCAGCGATCAGAAAAACGATCGCTTAGTGACACTGGCAAAAGGGGGTGAAAGAGTTAACTAGCGGCAATCAGGGGGTTAAAACCATTATTGGGTAGTATATCGGGGTACCTAGCGATATAAAAACCTGGCGGTGAACCTAAAAAAATAACTAGCTACCTAGCGACACATGCAGCGATCAGAAAAATGATCGCTTAGTGACACTGGCAAAAGGGGGTGAAAGGGTTAACTCTAGGGGCAATCAGGGGGTTAAATCTTTATTGGGGGTGATAGGGGGCTACCCTGGACCTAACACTAACTGTCCTGACAGTTTTTACTGTCACAACTGACACTGAATGCATTGATCAGTAAAGAAATGATCAATGCAATCAGTGACACTGTGACTGGGGGGGGAGGGGGGGGCGGGGGGGGGATCGGGGGGCGATCGGGGGGGGGGGGGGTTTGTGTGCCTGTGTGTACCTACATGTCAGTGTAGTGTTGGTGCACACTTACTTTTTGTCTTCTCCTCGTAGTCCGGTCAAAAAGACCGCCCCGAGGAGAATGACATCACTTCCTCCTTCCTGTGTAAACAATACACAGGGGAGGAAGCTTCTCATTGGCCAGGAGCGATCCAGAGGGGGTGGCCGAAAACCAACGGCCATCCCCTCATCACGGAGCGCTCCTGGAACGAACCGGACCGCCGTATCCAGCGGGAGGGGGTCCGATCGGACCCCCCACCCGCTGGAAGGCAATCACGTAGATGTACGTGATTGTGCCTGCCTGTGCCATTGTGCTGACGTACATTGGCAATACGGCGGTCCTTAAGTGGTTAAGAAAAGAATTGTTATCATGTGTGCAGCTTTCACAAGTATGTAAATACACAAACATAAGTAAATCACTTACCCAGTTGTCAATATCAAGTGTCATGCGATTCCAGTAGTATCTTGCGCACACTGCAGAGCGTGTCTTTATGATGCCCGTGTGACCCTCAATTGGAGAATGATGAAATTCAAAGAAGATTTTCTTTGCCTCTTCTTTGGTTTGGATGGCTCTTGGGTTGCCATAGAAGATTTTTCCATCTATAATGAAAGTGGACATTAAAAGCTGCATTCATTAAAGAGCTATCTTACCAAACCAGCGCAACAGATTACATTTCTGATACTCACCATTTGGTGTGAATTTGGAGGCGTACTTCCGAAGGTTCCCTTGTTCATTTTTAGAAAACCCCGATGGGTATGTTCCCACAGAGAGGACATTAAAAACCTCTTCCCACTTTTTCTACATCCCTAAAAATCTAGCAGACCACTATCAGCTAACGTGGAGCATCAAAACCTATACAGACAGGTTGGTAAGATCTTACTAATAAACAAATGCACATATCTTGATGAAGCCAAAAAATCTAAAAATAGTTTTATAGAGGTAAGGAAATTTACAGTCTTACTAGGTTTTGCGGCTGTCTGTAACTGTTTACTTTGGTAATATACTGAACATTCAAAACTACCCTTATTACAATATATAAGCATTAAAGGGGCTGTAAAACCTCTATGCATTAAGATGAAAAACCTTCTTTACTGCATCAGCGCCCCGAGCCCCCCTTATACTTACCTGAGCTCCAAAATTTGCATGATGGGAATGAGCACACCAGCTCCGGCTGATGTCTTGTGTCCTGATTGAATAGATTGATAGCAGGGCAGCCATTGCCTCCGGCTGCTCTCAATCAAATCCAATGACCCGGGTGCCAGGGGGGCGGGGCCGAGTCTGGCATTTGTGTCTATGGAGTGCGCCTGCAAATAAAACTCCTCTGGAGAGCGCTTCTCCTAGTGGGTTATCTGATGTGGGGAGGGGCCACGAGAGCCACCGGGGGACCCAAGTAGAGGATTTTTGGGGCCACTCTGTGCAAAACAAGCTGCACTTTGGACGTAAGTATGAAATGTTTGTTATTTGAAAAAAAAGATCCTTTATAATCACTTTATCCACTTCTTTATCCATCTAAATTGATATATATGCCTCAGCAATGTGTGTGTATATATTGTGGCAGCACGCAGGTAAAGTCACCTGGTTGTATCCAGGATGGGAAATATGTGTGCTCTAGATTAAGGCTTTATGCAGACTTGTACAACTAGAGGGGAAGAGTTAATGAGCCCAGCTGAAGTAAGTGGGCTCATTAAGACCTCTACAAAAAACCCCAGCATGCTTAGGGAGATGCTCCATCCTGGAACCAGTTTTGTGTGTATAGACTGGGGAGTGTGATACCTGTTCTGTGCGGTGAGTTAACGCCTGTGTGGCAAACCTCTACAACAGAGACAGGGACTGGTGCAGCACAAGGCTGCACTCAGTTGTTAGATAGGGAATCTAAGTGTGTAATTAGAGGTCAAGCTGACCAGGATTTATTTTCATGTTTTATTTTTGTTTGGCTGTTATATGTTTCACTGCATGTAGCATAAATAAACCGCATCTTTTGTTTTTTTGCACCTACAACGCTGTCTGCTGTGCCTGATTTTGTGTTGTGAACCCATCCAGGGGGTCACACACCCACGCTGCCGAGCTAACCCCTCACAATATATATATATATATATATATATATATATATATATATATATATATATATATATATATATATATATATATATATATATATATATATTGTACAGCATGCCGTGGCTGGGTCTTGGAAGGTCGCTATGTTTCCTCTCTGTTTGGACTGTGGTCCCTTTAAGGGAACAAAAGTGGTTAACTCACCTGTCAGAGGAAGTGGGTTTAAAACAAGACAGGAAGTTGTAGATGGGTGTGGAGGAGTGTAGAGGAGATGGTGGATGGTGTTTTGTGTTTGGTTTGCAGCAACAAAAGTGGACAGCAGTGTCCTTCCTGGAAGCCTCCTGGCAGGGGAAGCTACCTGCAACAGAAATCAAGGACTGTTTGATTGAGACAACAATTCTGGACTTTGCAAGTCGGTGAGACCGAAATCTTTTTCTTTTGTTTTTGCTGCTGTAAAGCTATTTAAGTTTAATAAACCTCCTTTTGAGTGAAAAGCCTGTGTCCTGCGATCTAGCTGGTCCCCCGACCATTACAAGTGGTGGTCGAATTCGGGCAGGACAAAGTAACAGGCATTTTTCTTGCTATTTTTTATTTTTATTTTGCATTGGATTTAAACTGACATTTAAAGGGACAGTACAGTGAATTTATGTCCTGGGTTAAAGCCGCACAACTGCTGAAAACTGAAACAATGGAGGAGATAATTAAACAGCTGTCCTTGGCTAATATGCAGGAGCAGACTCGCCACGAGGAAGCTAATCAGCGCTTAGCAACCCAGCTGGAGGTACAAAAAGCACACCACAATGAGGCGCTGGCTCCGCAGCAAGAAAATACTCGCCTGTTGGTGGCCCACTTGGCAGCCCAGCAAGCGACCCAACAAAGGGTTATGCAGGCTCAGGTGACTGCCTTAAAAGAAGCAGTGCAGAAGCTTTCTCAGGGCCGTGAACAAGCGCCCGTTGCCCCTGGCAACCAGGTGACCATAAGGGCAAGCCATTTTCTGCAGAAGTTGTCCCTGAATGATGATGTAGAGACATTTCTGGATACATTTCAGAGGATGGCAGAGAGAGAAGGGTGGCCCCAGGACCAGTGGGCCGGCTTAATTCTCCTTTGCTCACCAGAGATCCTCAAAAAGCCTATTTCGACCTACCACCAGAAGACACTAAAGATTATCAAAAACGAAAGGCAGAAATACTGGCTCGGTTGGGGGTGACTACGGCTGTTCGGGCCCAACAAGTGCACCAATGGAAATATCGTCTGGAACGGCCACCACGGTCTCAAATGCATGACCTGGTGCAACTAGTAAAAATATGGCTGCAGCCCGAAGTGTTGTCTGGCCCCCAAATTGTGGATACTTAAGGTCACTGACAGATGACCTTCAACGGTAGGTCAGCCATGGAGACCCCAAAACTATGAACCTCCTTGTTGAGATGGTGGAACAATATACAGTGGTGGAGGATCTGCTTGGCCCTACCAAGCATCAAGGGCCCCAAGGGCCCAGTCTGCCATGGCCTTTCCGATCAACTTCCGCCTTCGAAAGGACGTCCCCAGGAGCCCTAGAACCAACACCCAAGGCCAAGAGTCACTCCCGTTACCCCCTCAGCGATCTGTTTCTGTTCGGAGAGGAGGGGATGTACAATGTTGGTGATGTCATGCCTGGGGCCATACAAGGGCACACTGCCCATTGCAAGAAGAGCTCATGGAATGCTGGGTTCTTCAGAGGGGGTCTTTTTATGCCCATAAAGCCTGTACAACACATCTTGACCTTATAGAGGGGAAATTTGAGCATGAAGTCAAAGTGAACCACCACCCTGCTCAGGCTTTGCTGGACTCCGGAAGCATGGTAACCCTGGTTAATCCTAGAGTAATTGGGAAGATCGGTCCGGTAAACAACATATTATGGATTGTGTGCATTCCTGGGGACATTAGAGAGTACTCTCTCAATTCCGTGTCCATCTCCACAGCATGTGGCACTGGTACTCAAGAGGTGGGGGTGGTAAAGAACTTGGTACATGATGTTATCATAGGACGAGACTGTCCGTTATTTGCAAAACTGTGGGGACAAGGAGAACTATCTGAATGGTCCAGAGACTGGGAAGAAACTAGTCCCTCTGTTCCTGCTGTTGAGGGTAATAACCCTGAGATGCCACATGTTTGTAATATGGATCCAGTTGATAAAAGTGTCAATGATTTGGTTAATGGTGATGAAAGTAGTGCTGATACTGTTAAGGATGTCAAAATGTGTGGTTTACAGACCTACCTGAACACTGAGGGGGGGGGACCTTCCCAACTTCAGGAAATGCTGGGGGAAGAGGATGAGGAAGTGGCCACTACCCCTGCCTTGCCATATTTGGGCGTTCCCCATGGGGCATTTGGTACTGCCCAGATGCAGGACCTCACTTTGGCACGGGCAGGGGAACAGGTTGTATTAATAAATGGGGATCCCCAAGAGCCAAGTTGTGAATGAGCGGTGGCCACACTTTGCAATATGTAATGAATTGCTTTATCGGGTTACCAAAGTGAGAGAAAATGTGGTAGAACAATTATTGGTACCCCAACAGTATAGACGCAAGGTCCTGGACCTGGCCCATGATGATGTTTTAGGGGGACACCTGGGAGTTGAAAAGACGGAGGCATGGATCGCCGACCGGTTTTACTGGCCAGGCCTGAAAGCAGAGGTAAGGAGATACGGTGCCTCTTGTCAGTTGACCACTCCGGCGACCCACTTCTGGAGCCCGTTGGTCCCTCTGCCCATAATTGAGGTCCCATTCGAGAGGATAGCCATGGATATAGTTGGTCCCTTGGAAAAGTTGGCTCGAGGTCACTCTTACATACTGGTGATCCTCGACTATGCCACTTGATATCCTGAGGCTCTACCCCTGCAGAATACCTCCTCTAAGGCTATTGTCTGGGAACTATTCCAGTTGTTTACACGGACTGGTTTTCCCAAGGAAATACTCACAGACCAAGGCACCCCATTTATGTCGAAGGTTATGGCTAATGTGTGCAAACTGTTCCAGAATAAACAGCTGCGCACATTGGTCTACCATCCCCGAACAGATGGATTAGTAGAACGTTTTAATAAGACCCTTAAGTCTATGCTCGAGAGTGGTACAAAGGGATGGGAAAGACTGGGACTGCCTGTTACCAGCTCTCCTGTTTGCTATTCGAGAAGTGCTCCAGGCCTCCACTGGGTTTTCGCCCTTTGAATTGGTATATGGGCGGTGACCTCGCGGACTACTGGACTTTGTTAAAGAAGAATGGGAAAGTGAACCAATTCAGCATAAGAGTGTTCTTGAATATGTCTACCAAATGCAGGAGAGGATGCAAACTGTGATGCCACTAGTTAAGGAACATTTACAAAAAGCCCAGGAGGCTCAACGATGGGTCTATAATAGAACAGCCAAAATTAGGAACTTCCAAGTGGGGGATCGAGTAGCAGTGTTGATTCCCACTGTGGAAAGTAAATTCTTGACCAGATGGCAAGGCCCTTTCGAGGTTGTACAAAAAGTGGGAGAGGTAAATTATAGAGTCCACCAGCCAGGCAAGAGGAAACTCTATCAGATATATCATGTAAACTTGTTAAAGCCCTGGACAGACATGGACTCAGTGACCTCCCTGGCTAGTGCAAAACTTGAGCCTCGGGTTGGGGTGGAGAGTGTCCAAGTAGCAAATGCCTTGTTCTAAAACCCAAAGTCAGCAGGCAAAGGAGTTCTTGCAGAAAAATAAAGAAAAATTTTCAGACTTGCCAGGGCTTACTAGTGTCATAGAGCATGATATTATCACGGAACCAGGAGTCAAAGTTTTTGTCCGGCCCTACCGCATCCCAGAGGCTCAAAGGAAGGCCGTTTCAGAGGAAGTGAAGAAGATGTTAGACCTGGGGATTATTGAAGAATTGTAGAGTGAGTGGTCGAGCCCGATTGTGTTGGTACCGAAGCCCAACAGGACTCTGCGATTCTGCAATGATTTACGGAAACTTAATGAAGTTTTGTGGGTAGGCTGGGTAGGCATTTTATTGATGCCTACCCAGCTGGGTAGGCATTTTATTGATGCCTACCCAGCTGTTGATTTTCTGAAAAGGTGAGTCTGGATGGCACCGCCCTCCCCTCAGAGGACCGAGACATCAAGAAATGTCACCTTATCAGAATGATAAGACATCGTAAATGTAAGGTTGAACTAGTTCTTATTTAGCCTTGTCAGAAAGCCTGACAGCATCTCTACTGGCCCATCCCAGATCAGAAACACGTCGTCGATGTATCTGGCCCACATCCAAATATGGTCGGTATACATCGTCATCTGCTCATCTGTCATCAGAGATTTCTCCCACTCCCCCAGGTACAGATTGGCATATGATGGGACACAACAAGTCCCCATCGCAACACCCTGCACCTGGAGGTAGTGGGAGCCTTCAAAGGAAAAAACATTATGATTTAAGATGAACTCCAGGGATTGTACAATGAAGTCACTATATGGCCATTCATCCTCAATTTGTTGGGATAAGATATGTTGGATGGCAGCCAAACCTAAAGAATGCAGAATGGAACTATACGAAGCCTCGACGTCTATAGTTACTATAGTTACTAGCAGGATTTTGAGGAAATGGATCGTATCTTTTACATAAGATGGCAGACTAATTAGGAAAGGCCTGAGATGTTCGTCAATCAACAGACTCAATTTCTCAGAGATGGATCCATTTCCGGAAATGATAGGGCGGCCAGGAGGGTCCTTTTCATCCTTGTGGACCTTTTGGAAGTGAATAAAAAGTGGGAATTTTTGGATGTTCTGTCCGTATATATTTCCATGTAGTTGCATTAATAATACCTTTTTGGCCTGCTGAATCTACTAGTTCGTAGAATTTGTTATTGCATTTTTCAATCATCTGAATAGGGATTGGACGATACCAATTCCTATTTTTAAGAATCTTTCTACACATAACAGTGTATTGGTCATTATCCATGATAACGGTGTTTCCACCTTTATCTGATGGTTTCATCACCAATGCACTATTCTGTGATAAGTTTTTAAGAGCTTGTCTCTCCCCTGGGGTCATGTTATCTTCTGACGTATCCTCACATATTAGCTTATTAAGGTCTCTAGATACAAGTTTCAGAAATATTGCCGTATTGGGGTTAGAACTTGGTGCTTGGAGCAGCGAGTCCAGCGAGAGAAGCGGAAGATCTCGCGAGACTCCGGGACTCCGAGACCTTCTACATCCAAAGCGGAGCAACGAATGGTCTGTGCTGACGCTGCGGGAGGAGATCAGGTGGAACGCTCAAACGAATCTTACCCGGACGGCGGAGCGGGTCAGCGAGCCCCTGTGAACCTCCTGCCTGCATGAACCGAGGGCACACAAGGAAACAGTCTGGAGACTAGCTGGAGAGTACCAGAGCGTCAGAAGAGAGGGTGAGAGAACTTATTTTTTTGCTATCTCTATGGGAGAATAACGTTGACTATATAACTTGAGCTACTCAGAGTGCATACAAAGGGCTGTATAATCATAAGTACAATAATGTATGGACATTTGTGATCGGGTTCATAGGAACTGAATCAAAAACAATTTGAGCATATCAATATAAACACCTATACACCAATATACGGGAAGCGGTTCTTAGCTGTGGAGTGAAACCAGCAACCAAAGAAAAAAAAAAAAGCTGAAGAGCTGATGAGCTGAACAAAGTTAAGAGCACTCCTCCCTGGCAGACCCTGGTTTTTCTTGTCTAGACCCAACAGAAGTGCAGATGCATAGACGCACAGTGTGGGGTAGCATATAGATTGGACTATAAAAAAAAAAAAAAAAAAAGAGATAGTAAAGAATAATAGAAGCGGAGAAAGCAGTAGGAATGACAACACGTAGACGTGCGGCATTACAACCGGCTGCAGGTGGAAGTAGGAATTCGGCAAGTGTATTGCGGGCCTACCTGACGCCGCCAAAGGGAGAACGATTGACAACCCGAAACCAGGAAGGGAGACGGGGGAGTTTGGAGATGGCAGGTGGGCATACAAAGGTGGGACGAGGAGCATCAACATTGGATCACAATGAGCCAATGGGATATGGCCGGGGGTTACAAACCACAAGCAGAGAAGAGCGGAGAGTAAGTGGAAACTATTTGGAGGGAAGGCAAAGAGAAGGAATACCAACCCCAGGAGGCATGAAAGAGGACTGGAGGGGGGGTGGAGCAAGGGGAGAAAAAAAAAGACTCTCAATAAAGGAAGGAACCCCAATAGACCAGAGCTTGGACTCACAAAGACCACCCGATAAAGAAAGAGCAGCTGTCAGCGAAGAGGAAGGAACCCAAGGTATAATTGATGAGGGAGGCAATATACCTGAGGAAGAGCAAAGAGAAAAAAAGATGAAAGATAAAGACCATAAAGGACCTCATGTTGACACACCAAGGAAAGAAATAGAGTTTGGAAAACTCTAACAGGAAAGAGCAAAATAAAAGAGGTTCTGAGGGGGAAGAGACGGAAAGTATAAATATAGAATGGGACCTAAGAGAGCACATAAAGGCCCTCCCTACAAAGGCGGACATTCAACAATTAATAGCAACAGTAGAGAAATCATGTAAATTAGCAGTAGAGGAATTAAAAGAAGAGGTGATGACAATAGGTAATAGAATGGAAGGTATTGAAAATACCCAAGAAGAGATGGCACAGGCGGTAGCAGAGGTTCAAGACACTATTAAATACCATGAGGAAGTAATGAATAATTACAGAGATCAAATGGACGAATTTGAGAACAGGGATCGGCGACAGAATATACGCATACGAGGTCTACCTGGAAAATATCATAGTAGCGACCTGCCAACAGTAGTTCAAAAACTATTCTGTCAAATTATGGGAACAGCCGCGCCGGAATTTATTGAGATAGACAGAGTCCACCGTGTCACCTCCTTCAGTACTCAAAGTAAAGAGAAGCCTAGGGATGTGATATGCAAATTGCATAAGTATACAATAAAGGAAACAATAATAAGAATTGCACGAGACACCCCCACAATTGAATACGAAGGAGTCCATATCCTTCTGTTCCCTGACATATCCCGTCGCACATTAATGCAGCGAAGAATGGTCCGACCATTGTTGGAAGCGCTACAGGCAGCAGATATTAGGTATCGATGGGGGTATCCCTTCCGTTTAATAGCTTCAAAGAACGGGAAAACAGCAGCACTCCGTACTAAGGATGATTTAAAAGAATTTTTAGAAATACTAGAACTCCCATCCGTAGATTTCCAAGACTGGAGAATCACTAACGTCAAGACGGTAATCCAACGACCGGAGCCATGGTCTCAAGTAGGAGGGAAAGGCTAACAAAAGAAGATAGCACATCTTAGCATAAAAGAACTATAAGAAGGGAAGAGAAAAAGAGACTTAGGAAGATATAAAAATAAGGGAAGTCAAGAGGGAGGGGGGGAAGTATGGGTCAGCACTCAAACCCTCGTCTAACTTTATTGCAGGGTTTTTTTTATTTTATTTTATTTTTTTTTTTTTCTTTCCCAATTAGGCGGGTCCCGTGGAAAGGGACTGACTAAACCTGCAAATGCAGGAAGGGGGGAGGGCTCGGGAGGAGTTAGGAGTAACCAAACGGGCTCACCCTATCATTAGTTGGTACATTTTACTAAGTAAAGTGTTAAGTTGTGGATGTGGCCGGAACGGAATTTTTCTCTCTTCCCCTTTTTTTTTTTTTTTCTTTTGGGAGTTTTTTCACAGGTGTACATGGAAATGGGGAGAAGAGACACTTGGCAGCAGATTAAGAATGGTATACAATTACTCAGAGCAAAGAAATGGCTAAAGTATTAAAAATAATGACTTATAATGTAAGGGGATTATGCTCACTTCAAAAAAGGGGACGTCTCTGGCAGGAATTAAATCATCAAGCTGTAGATATAGTGTTCCTACAGGAAACACACTTTACATCAGGATCCATACCAAGGCTACCGGTAATCCCATATAACCAATGGTTTCATGCAGTATCACCAATTGCGAGAGCAAGAGGAGTATCGATAGCCTTTGGGAATACGTGCCCTTTGACATCCATAGTGGTGAACACAGACCCAGAAGGGAGGTTCCTCTTTATTAAAGGAACATTACAGGGACAAAGGTACACATTTGCTTCAATATATGCACCAAACACACGCACAGTCGATTTTTTAGGAAAAACATTAAGAGCATTAGAAAAATTTAGGGAAGGGTTTTTGATTCTTGGAGGGGATTTTAATGTGATAGTTGACACTAAATTAGACACAACAACAGGGAAAACACCTTTATCATTCAGAGCACTTAAACAGGTTAAAAAATTATTTCAATCCTCACATTTAGTAGATAGTTGGAGGGCACTAAATGGGGAAAAAAAAAACTATAGTTACTATTCAAAGAGCCATAACACCTATTCCAGGTTGGATTGGATCCTGGTAGATCAGTACTACCTGGAATATGTAAAAGCAGTAAATATAAAGTCAATAACGATCTCAGATCATGCCCCGGTGGTGGCAGTGATCTCCCTTACACACACAGGTCATAAGGAACGAACATGGAGATTAAATGAGTCATTACTAGATGATAAAAAAATAATAGAGGACCTTCAACATAAACTAGAGGAGTACTTTGTACTAAATACATCAGAGGAAGTATCTGAGCAAACTGTGTGGGAAGCCCACAAAGCGGTAATTAGAGGAGAATTAATAGCTCACGGGACGCGAGTAAAGAGGGAAAAAAGAAAAGAGATAGAAGATCAGTTAGAAAGAATAAAGGAATTAGAGAACAAACATAAGAGCACTCGCGAACCAGAAGATGCCAGGCAGTTGGGAATTATGAGGGAGGAGCTTACCAAGTGTCTTGATAGAAGGGTCAGGGATAAATACAGATTTATAGCACACAGATTCTATGGACATGGGAATAAATGCGGCCGATTATTGGCTAGACAACTAGAAAAAAAGAGGGAATCATCCCATGTACATGAAATCAGAGTGAATAATAAACAAGTAAAAGATACAAAATTAATAGCAAAGGAATTTCAACAATTTTATGAGAAGCTATATAATATCCAACCCATTCCGGAGCAGGTGGAAGATAAGGGGAGGATAGAAGAGATGAAAGAGTATATTAATGGTTCCACAATACCAATATTCCCTGCTAGGATAATAGAAAAACTAGAAGAGCCAATAACTAAAGAGGAGATAAAAAAAGCAATAGAAAACCTGCCGAGGGGGAAAAGCCCAGGACCCGATGGGTTAACTAATGCATATTATAAAAAGTTTGCTCAGATACTAGAAACACCTTTATGCAGATATTTCAACAAAATATCTGCCTCCAGTACAATGTCTCCAGAAGCACTGCTAGCTTATATAACGGTTTTACCGAAACAGGGGAAAGACCCACAGGAATGTGCCAACTATAGACCCATATCATTGCTCAACTCAGACACTAAATTATTAGCCAAAATTATAGCCACCAGAATACAAGAAGAGGTAACACAACTGGTCCATCGCAATCAAACGGGCTTTATGAAAGGTAGAGAAACTAAAGACAACACCATCCAAGCTCTACATATACTCCATTGGATGCAAAATGGCCCAGATAGAGTACCCAGCACAATTCTATCAATGGATGCCGAAAAGGCATTTGATAGAGTTGACTGGGACTTTATGAAAGAAGTGCTGAGAGCAATAGGTATGGGAGACCGATTGATGGGATGGATAGCAGCCCTATATGCAAAACCTAGGGCAAGAGTGAAAGTAAACGGTACCCTATCAGGATGCTTTGAAATACGAAATGGCACAAGACAGGGGTGTCCCCTTTCCCCAATATTGTTCGCCTTAACTCTTGAATCATTTCTGTGCAGGGTGAGAAATAATAAGGGAATAAAAGGAATAAGAATAGGAACTGAAGAGCACAAGGTTTCAGCATATGCTGATGACCTACTATTTTATCTTTCAGAACCACAGGGATCAATAATGGCATTGATGGAGGAAGTTGAGAGATATGGAAGAATGTCCAACTTTAAAATAAACATGGAAAAATCTATATTATTACCTTGTCATGTCCCACTACCAATGTCAATATTGATGAAAAATAACTTACCATTTAGATGGGAAAAGAAATCATTATATTACTTGGGAGTACATATAACAGCAGAGGTTAAATCCCTATATGAATTGAATTACGAAACCTTAATAACAGAAATAAACAAAGATTTAAATAGGTGGAAGGATCATTCACTGACATGGTTCGGGAGGATAAATACCTTGAAAATGAATATATTACCCAGAATAATATATATTATAAATACAGTTCCGATAGCAGTGCCTCAGACCTTTTTCAAGAAAATACGCAAAATGTTTATATCTTTTATATGGAAGGAGAAAAATCCTAGGATAGCATATGACATCTTGCGCAGAAATAAGAAGGAAGGAGGAATAGGGCTCCCAGATGTTTTTATGTATTATAAAGCAATGGCTATGGTACGAATATTAAATTGGTGTCATGACTCCTTAAATAAAGCATGGGTATCAGTGGAAGAAAGTATGGCGGGTAGAAATCTAGCAGGGGCCCCATGGATACAGGCCACGAAAAGAGTATTATCAAAGTGGACATCACCACTAACACGGAATACGTTAGCAGTGTGGGATAGAATGAATAAAAATGGAAAATATGCCCCACGTACATCACCACTAGCTCCATTAGGGGGATACCCATGGTTCCCACCAGGGGAAGAAAGGGGAGCATTAGGCTCCTGGGGGTCAGAGGGGAACACAAGGTGTTTAAGATATGCTCCATTGGGAAGCATACTCTCATTGACAGAATTAATATCAACACAAGGAGACATATATATGTCGAGATGGAGATATTATCAAATGAGAGACTTCTTTAATAAACTAGAACCCCAGGTAAGACCCCTGAGTTCCCTTACGACATATGAGAAGATGTGTCTGAAACTAGAAAAACCAAGCAATTTATTATCCCATATGTATAAAATAGTTTTAAGTGAGCAAAGTAGCACAACCCCTTACTTTATAAGAGAGTGGGAGAAGGAACTAAGATGCACAATAAAACCATCACAAGTAAAAAAAATCATGGAGTTGACACATGCGACATCAATAAGTGCAGCAATACAAGAAATGTCATATAAGTTTATAACCCGATGGTACCGAACACCAGCTAGAATAGCAGAGATATACCCAACAGCGGATGGACATTGCTGGAGAGGATGTAAGGATAAGGGGACATATCTTCACTTATGGTGGGAATGCCCCAAAATCAGGAATTTTTGGGAGGGAGTAGCCAGATGGATAGGGAGGATAATAATAAAACCTATAGAAATGACACCCTTGCAATATTTATTTCATGGTACAGAAGGCTCCATCAAATCATATAAAAAAGGCATCACACCACATTTGCTGAACGCAGCCAAATCATTAATACCTAGATATTGGAAGCAGACAGCATGTCCCACATTATTGGAATGGAGGGGAGAGGTAGATAAAATAATGGAAGCTGAAAAATGGATATACAATCTAAAAGAACAACAGGAAAAACATAAAAATATGTGGGCAGGCTGGAAGCACTATTCCCGAGAAATAGAGTAAGAGTAGGCCATGTCGGATTAAAAATTCAGATAATCTCACCTAAACCCCCCCATAGATCTCCAAGAGGAGAGGGGGGAGGGGAGGGAGAGAACAACTAAGAAGTTGCTGAGTAAGCTCGTATCCCCCAAAGGTGCACCGTAGAAAGGGGAGGGGGGAAGGGAAGGGAGAGGGAAGGAAAGGGAAAGAGGGAAATGAGAACCGAACCACAACCGTTAAAACTTTGTTGTTTTGTTGTATTGTTATTGTTTGTAGTATGTTTTAAGATAAATGGGAAGCGAAAAAGGGCAGAGAGGGGCCTGGGGAGGGGGGGGTGGGGAAGAGCGGAGATGACCATTGGTGGAGACATTAATATAAATGTTATAATCACAGTTTTCTTTTTTTTTTTTCTTCCTCCCTTGCACAAAGTATAAATAATGCACCAAAGGAAGGTTACAGAAAGAGAAAGGATAAACATAAAAATTTTCACCCCCTTTTTTTTTTTTTTTTTTTTTTTCCCCTCCTACACAGAACATCTCCGCTCCAACAAACCCCCCCCCCCCCCCCACCCCCTCTAGAGCCACCATATAATGTTATTATGGATATGTAAAGGATTGTATGTCTGTGAAGATACTGGGGTATAGGTGTAAACCCCAAATGTTTTAAGATTGAAAGTAATTGTCTGATGTATTTGTTATAAGAAAAATAATAAAGAAGATTTAAAAGAAAAAAAAAAAAAAAGAACTTGGTGCTGGGTATTGGTCAGATTTTTTCTTAAGTGTGGATTTAGAGCTTACTGGTTTTTCATTAGGTTTGGCCCCCACATTGGCCAAAAGTTTTTCAATATCAAAACAGTCAATGAGGTCAGATTGGTCGTTTTCGTCATGGAGGGAGACAAGTTGATCAATCGCTTTGTCTTCCTCCTTGCTCAGTTGTGTATTGGAATCAAAGGTCCTGCTATACATATTCTTCAAAAGTAGTTTTCTCATAAAGAGGTTGAGGTCCCGCACCAGGTCAAATTTCTTGAAATTTTAATTGGGATAGAAACCCAATCCCTTCATGAGAACATCCATTTCAGATTTTGTTAACTTGTGTGAAGATAGATTTATTATGTTCATCCATGCATGAAGTGGGAAAGAACTATTATCACCTATGTCCTTATTGGTATGTGAGCTGTTTTGTTCCCTTTTGTCGTGTTTACAGCTAGATGATTTGGAAAAGGAGAAAAAATGGGTGCAATAGGAGTGGAAAAGGTGTCCCGGGTATCTAGAATTTGTGTGATTGTGTACATCTCCATAGGAAGAGATAGAGGATAGTTCCGTAGCCACACCCACATGTGAGTTACCTGTCACCGAGCGATGAGAGACACCTGAGATCTGGGAGTTCTGTGTAGGATGCATATTTTGTCCATGCAGTGATTTTTTTAGCTGCTTGTTCCTGCGGTTCTTAATAGTGTCTTTGTCTCTTGTTCCGTCCTGTTCCTCTTTCTCTAAAGGAAGAGTGGTGCTGAGAAGATGGAGTGTTAGAAAAATAATTTGTCATATTATTACGATAACCTTTAAAGGAATTTGGATTAACCTTACTCTGGGATTGATAAGTATGCCATTTATATGCTTTACCCTCTCTAAAGGCATTTCCATCTCTTGCCATTTTTTTCTCCTTTTTAATCAAGATTCCTTTGTTAAATTTTTCCAAACGTTCCGTCATAGTTTTTTCTCGTTCATTATATGACGCTTGACTCTGTAGGGGTTGTAAAAGGCCAAAAACTTGGTCTAAATCCCTATCCAGATCAATTATTTGGTTTTTTATATGCTTCTATCAAAAGTTGCATAATTTCTTTGGAGCATTTGTTTAATATTTTTTCCCATTGGACCTTGAAATCAGTATCTTTGATTTCAAAGGAGGGAAAAATTTGAACACGAAGCCCAAATGGATTTATGTCTTCTCTAATATAGTTTTCAAAGGAGTATACTTTATTTATCGGTGTATAACATGCACTTTTTCCCCTTAAAAGCAGGGGAAAATGGCGGGTGCATGTTATACGCCGATCTCCCAAAGTTCTGAGCCTCTGGGTGGCTTTCAGCCGCCTTTGGCTCTTCAAGGCAGTTTTCGGCCATTATTGGCAGCTTTTGGCCACCTTCGGCCGTTCTCGGCAGCTTTTGGCCGCCTTCGGCCGTTCTCACCAGCTTTTGGCCACCTTCGGCCATTCTTGTCAGCTTTTGGCTGCCTTCGGCCGGTCTCGGTGGTCGAAAGCTGCCGAGAACGGCCGAAAGCTGCCGAGATTCCGAGAAGAGCCGAAGGCAGCCGGAGGCCGCCGAGAACTACCACGCGCCGCCGAGATACACATCCGGCTCTGTATCTCAGCGGCAGCATTTTAAAAAAATAAAAAAGAGGCAAATAAAATAGACAAGGCTGCAATGGTGGACAAGGCTGCATAAGGCTGCAATGGTGGACAAGGCTGCATAAGGCTGCAATGGTGGACAAGGCTGCATAAGGCTGCATAAGGCTGCATGACAAGGCTGCAATGGTGGATAAGGCTGCATGACAAGGCTGCAATGGTGGACAAGGCTGCATAAGGCTGCATGACAAGGCTGCAATGGTGGACAAGGCTGCAGATGGACACTGATGGGCATATAAATGTAAGTTTTTTTTTTTCCCTTAAACTTCCCTCCTAAAAGTTTTTTTCCTTAAAATTCCCTCCTAAACTTGGGGTGCGTGAATGAATGAATGAATGAAATACTTGTATAGCGCACAATGCGAACTGAATCACCTCTAGGCGCTGTGGCGAGCTTTGATCATCTGCTAAAAGAGCAATGTCTTGAGTTTTTTCCTAAAAGCCAGGTGATTTTCTTCCAGGCGGATGTTAATTGGTAGAGCATTCCATAGCCGAGGCCCTTGGACAGCGAATCTCCGATCCCCCTTGGATTTATACCGGGCTTTGGGCACGAGGAGGAGGTTTTTGTTGGCTGATCGAAGACTGCGGTTTGGTGTGTAATGATTTATTTTCTCCATTAGGTATTGCGGAGCTTCTCTATGCACGCATTTGTGGGTGAGGCAAAGGGTCTTGAACGTGATCCGATTTTTTACGGTTAGCCAATGTAAGCTCCTCAGTGAAGGAGAGATGGATTCCCAGGGTTTTTTTCCTGTTATCAGCCTTGCCGCCGTGTTTTGGATCAGTTGTAATCGCGCAAGTTGATATTGTGGTAATCCTATGTAAAGCGAGTTTGCGTAGTCCAGTCGTGAATTAATTATTGTTCCAACTACCACTGCTTTGTCATTCTTTGGGATAAAAGGGATGAGTCTGCGAAGCATGCGCAGCAGATGGTGAGATCGACTGACTACAGATCCTATTTGCGCATCCATTGACATTTGTGCGTCTAAAATAACCCCTAGACTCTTCGCTTTGGTCTTTGGGGAGATAGTCTGCCCAAAGACGGTTGGTGGAGACCAGGAGGTTTTGGTTGCGGGCTTATGATTTGGGTGTAAGATAAGAAGCTCTGTCTTTGATTCGTTCAGCTGGAGGGAGTTGGTGGTCATCCAGTCCTCTATCGATTTGAGGCAGTTTTCAAGTTGTTGTTGGTGATCTTTTTTTCCATTGATCCGGAAATAAAGTTGCGTGTCGTCAGCGTAAGAGTGGAAGCAGAGATCTGAGCATCTGATGATTTGAAGGAGTGGGCGAATGTAAATGTTGAAGAGAATGGGTGACAATGGAGAGCCTTGAGGGACTCCGCAGGTGACTGCCCGAGTTTCGGAGAGGAATTTTCCTAGTTTCACTGTCTGTGACCGATTTCCTAGGAAGGACACGAACCATTGGAGATCTATATCTTGGACTCCGGCTACTTCTGTGAGGCGGACGAGTAGAGTATTGTGATCTACTGTATCAAACACTGCACTTAGGTCTAGCAGTACGAGGAGACACGGCTCTCCGTCATCTGCTGCTTCGAGGGCTTCATCCCAAATCTTGAGGAGAGCTGTTTCTGCTCCATGATCCGGGCGGAAGCCTGATTGCAGCGGGTCCAGGAGTTTGTGAGTATCCAGGTGAAGTTGTAGGTGATGTACTACAGCTTTCTCCATGATCTTAGAAATGGTGTTGAGGCTTGTAATCGGCCTACGGTTGTTTGGATCCTGAGGGTCCAGGTTTGGTTTCTTGAGTAGAGGTTTGATGATGCCTTGTTTGAGGATGCTGGGAACAATCCCTTCGTGGAATGATCGGTTTATGAGGTGGGTTATGGTTGGAACCACGATGTCGGAGCATTCTTTCAGTAGTTTTGTGGGGATGATGTCAATAGGTGAGGTACTGTCACGCAGTTTATTAATGATGTTTTTTGCAGTGTCTACGGTAATTGGGGATAGTGAAAATTTTGGCGGTTGCGGTATGTTGGTGCAGACATCCTCTTTATGTATTTGCTGGCTGAGGTTGGATGTTTTCTTCTGACAAATTGTTTCCCTGATGGTTTTGACTTTATCGATGAAAAAATCCGACAGTTTGTCACAGTAATCCTGGGATTCGCTTTCTGGGGGTTCTAGGCACACCGGATTGATTGATTGATTGATTAACCAGTTTAAACAGTTCCCGTGGTTGGTTTGTGGCCGTTGAGATTGTATGTGAGAAGTGGTCCTTTTTGGCTTTGAAGATTGCTTTCCGATAATTCTCTGTGAGACCTTTGTAGTTAAATAGGTTTTCCTCAGTGGGATTTCTTCTCCATGTTCTTTCTGCTCTTCTGCGTTCTTGCTTTAGTACGGAGAGGGAGCTATTAAACCATCCAGCATTTTTTTTCCTGATGAGTGCCCTGCGTTTTGGTGCTACCGAGTCTGCTGATTGCAGTAATGACTTGTTCAGGGAGTTGAGTGTTTCCTCCGTAGAGTGGTTTAAGGTTATTGTAGATATCTTTTTGGACAGAGTGGTTTTGAAGGCTTCGGAGTACAGTTTTTTATGCGATCTGGTCCAGTGCGTTGTTACAGGTTTCCGTTTTGCGTTGGTGATGTTGGTAGCGATTTTGAATTTGATGGCGTGGTGATCCGTCCATGGCAGAGTTATGTTGTCGAGTATGTTAACGTCAATGTTCTGTTTGAAAATGAGGTCCAGGGTGTGTCCTGACCCATGCGTGGGAATCTTTATCAGTTGCTGTAGACCCAGTTCTTCTAGTTGATTGATGCAGGCAGTCGCGATGGGGTCTTTAGGCTCGTTTGCCCAAAGGTTGAAATCTCCGAGTGCCAGGAAATTTTTGAATTTTAGGGTGTGCATTGCAAAGGATTCCGTGAGGGGTGAAAGAAGATTGGACTTTGGTCCCGGTGGTCTGTAGCACAGTAGAATATGAGTGGTGTCATGGGGTGTTGGTTGAAGATGTAGTGTCAGGGTTTCCATAAAAGGAACTGGGTTCTGAGATGATGGTTTAGTGAGATCCAGGTGACCTTTAAAGATCACTGCTAGGCCTCCTCCTTTTTTCCCTATCCGGTGTTCGGTTAGGATCCTGTAGTTTTCTGGCACCAATTCGGTGAGGATGGTGTTGCAGTCAGAGGTTAACCAGCTTTCGGTGATGAAGAGGCAGTCTACATTGTTCTCGATGATGAAGTCGTGTACTTCCAGTCTATGTTTGACTGCAGACCTGGCGTTAATCAATGCGCAATCTAATTGTAGTGGTGGAGTAGATGTCTTCCTGTGGTTGGGAGCTGCTTGTCGTCCGGTTTTTAATAGTTGTTCTCTTTGAAGTATTTTTTGTATGGAAGATGGCAATGTGGTGTTGATGTTCCTTAGTCTGTGCAGAACTTCAGCTGAGTATTTGAAGTAGCACATGGTTTGTGGATGCTGTTGATGGTACTATGGGCCTAAGATGATGATCCTGATCAGGGTATTGATCCTGAGGTGGGGCTAGGTATCAGACTTGCCGCCGTTAGGCTATTAGCGCGCAAGTTGATCAGGGGATGCCTAATATGGATGCGGAAGGAGTTGTTGTATTCGGTTGCTGGCTGTTCCAGCTACCTTTACTTAAGGTGAAGGTCTCCGCTCAGAAAAGAAGTCTGGCTGTGATCTGGAATAGTCGTCCTAGGATAGCGTAAAAAATGGAAAGGAGGCCGGAGGTAGGGGTATGCTAACCTATGGTTGTTCCTGATTGTTCCAGAGGAAGGGCGAAAAACCCCCTGACAGTAGCAGCCAAACGCATCAGTGGGGCAAAAATTCCTTCCTGACCCCCGTAGGCGGTCGGACGGAGTCCCTGGAACAATCACTGGGGGGGGGGGGAGTGGAGGTGCGAGCTTACCTGGCTGTGGTGGTCCCCGTTAAACACTCTGGTTCCGGTGAATCTGGCTTGCTGTAAGCCTGACGTTTCTGGAAAGCTGTCTGGTTGCCCCTTGCAGTGGGATCTTTAAAATGGAGGGGAGGATGGAGGTAGGATAGAGGTTAGAGACTCCTGTCTTAACTCCTGTTTTCAACTCCTGGTTGTTAACTCTCCACTTTAGTTCAAAAAATCCACTTGTGTTCACAAAATCCACATGCAAGACACCATCAGGGAGCAAGCTGCGTGTTATAAGCCGGCACGTGTTATACACCGATAAACACGGTATATGCCAGTGCAAAGATGACTTTTTTTCCAATAATTTACTTAAACGGAAAAACAAAGTAGCAAGATTAGATTCCAAATGCTCAGTCTGACCAAAGTTATTCAAATATCCAGACATCCGTGTATCCCAGTCCTTGCCTCTAAAGTTTGCCATTTCTTCCAGAGAAAAAAAAAGAGGGGGAAAAAAGAAGAAAAGGCACCGCCCCTCCTCTATTGTACTGAAAAGGTACACATATAATTAAAAAAAAAGGTTTTCTTTTCAATTCAATTGCTTTTTTACAAAAAAGTTTTAATTAAAAATCATAGCGGTATACCTCCTATAGAATGGGAAAAGATTCAGGCATTTACTGCCCATAATTGATAAAAATCAAAAAGATGGAGGTACTCCAAATAATCCGCTAACTAAAGCCAACATCCCAACAATTAGAAATTCTCCAAAAATATTCCCCTCAAAAGGGTGGGACTTTATAGGCATGAACTGTGAGACTTACACAGGTTTATAAAACCATCTAGTATTATTATTTTAACAATGTATCAAAAACACAAACAAGGGGTGTGGCCTGGCCGAGCACCAAGATGGACGCGTGAGAGAACCGCTCCTACCACTGACTCTCTTTTTTCAGCTTTATCGGTGAGATCCAGTAGCACACACCGGCCAAAAAGATGGGGGCAGCGTCCCGTAACGCCTCAACATCGAGATCCCGGTCACCGAGAGGACATTCGGGAGGAAACACTCAAAATATCCCCAAAATGTTCAGTTCACAGAGAGGAAACATGGCGCCTTCCCGCCACGTCCACCCTCAGCCAGCTACACCGCCACGATTTGATGCAATCCTGGTTTCGTGGGAGACTACCCAGGCAATCAACGTAAATCGAGAGTTGTCCCCACAACAACCGGTCAGCGTACAAGATCTGAGGTGCATAGCGGCGGACATAAAGGATACGTTGTCGGCCGCATAGCAGACTTACGAGTTGACATCCATGCGCTCACGGGCAGAGTCCTGGAGATAGAGAAAATCTCCGCACAACACGACAATGTGCTTCGCAAAGCCACTAGAAAGATAGATCACCACACACTTCAGCTGCGGGAGACACAACGCCACATCGAGGACCTCGATAATCGTGGCCGCCGCCACAACATAAGAATCAGAGGGCTGCCAGAAAGCATTGAACCTGACATCTTGGAACAAGAGGTAACGGCTCTCTGCAACTCTCTTTTGAACAGACCCAGAGAAACTTGTATCGAAATGGAGAGAATACATAGGGCCTTACTCCCCAAAGGCAAGGAGACTGACCCTCCTAGAGATATCATCTGCTGTATCGTAGACTACAGGCTTAAGGAGGAGATCCTATGACAAGCAAGGAGCCAACAACAGCTACAACACGGAGGTGTACCTATCCAAATATTTCAAGATTTATCTTCCATCACGTTACAAAAACGCAGAGACCTGAAACCCTTGTCGGAAGTTTTACGCACACATGGCATACAGTACAGATGGAAATTTCCGATTGGACTCTCTGCCACACATAGGGGGAAATCAGCAATGCTAAGATTGCCCGAAGACCTACGACACTTCTGTCGAACACTCGACATTCCACTAGTGGAGGTGCCTAACTGGTATGCAGATTTCCGCACCTATTCGACAAGACGATCACCTCCGCCGTCTGAAGAACAAATGGAAGTGCAGGAACCGAGACCCCGTAGGCGGCGATCAATTTCTGGTAACAGAACACGCTCCTCTCATCATAGGGATAGACCCGGTTACAGTCCAGAAGAATCCCCACGCTCTCGAAGAGATCGCAGAGACTATTGATCTGGAGACTGCTGACATTTACTCCAGCGGTCAGATTGGGACTCACCTTACTCTGTACTATCGACTGGAGCCTTCAGGTACTTTATGTTTGACACAAGTTTGCTTCATTCGTTTGGAGCAGAATAGTTTTTACTTCATTCGGCTTGGTTGATTGCATACAGCTAACGGGTCAAAAAATTACTCGTTTGTCGGGAATGAGTACACGACAAAGTTTAACACCTGTCGATCACCACAACAATATGATAGCGGGTTTACCATCCCAAAGAGCACCTACTCCTACTTACTCAAATAACTTCCTGAATTTCTTGACATGAACACACGGGCGATAATTTGAACGCTGAATGGTCCACAGATACCCAGTATACAACGGTTTGACCTTTACGTGTGGGACTAAGATGTACCAGCGGTATACACACGGACTGAATAGACTTACCTCTCGTCCCACTCCCAAGAGGTTCAGAAACTGTGAATCATCTTAGCAAATGACTGAGAAGCCTTTCCGGAGTCAACCATATACCACCCGGATTGTCGTTACGTTTATTATTGTCGGCATTCCTTCTCTATTGACCATTTTCGTAGGTTATTACTAGACGTTACAGGTATATATAATATATTTGCTCAGCTATTTTCTAGGAAGCAGTATAACATTGCTAATGCAGGAAACTATAGGATGGTAACCATCAGATAGATCACAGCATTCCTTGATAGAATTTGCGGTTTTGAAAATAGATGGTAACTCACTAATGTGGAGATTCTGTTTGGCCGACGACGCACTTTGAGTGAGGTAACTCGAAACGATTTATGCAACGATTTTGTTATCGGAATGCGATCTTAACTGATTACCTTTAGAACCAACCCTGACCTACCCATCTCAACAGGGTTGATGGCCAAATTAGAATCTCCAGAACCAGCTCCAGATATCATATGAGTAGATACTCTAGTTGAATGTTGTTTTACAATAGTTTATAACCTTTGTTGTTAAACTGGACTATGTCGCTTTTACTTAGAAACTCAAATGGGTCTTAGATCCAAATGGGGATTTAGATTAGAGGCTAATGGCTATATGCTCGGTCAATGGGTCTATGCATTGGAGATAGAGATTCATCTTACATTATCAATGAGAAAGGGAATACGCTTCCGATTCTGATTCGGCCGGTAAACGAATGGCTTGGCTTTAAATTGCTAATATACAGCGAGGCGGTCCCCTTTTCACGCAAAGTTTGATATGTCTCGTCCCCGATGCCTACCCTCATCGACATCTGTAGATGTGATAGTGAACGTGACTGATGCTATTCCTCTGATACCTTTCGAAGGGTCTATAATATTGGACTGGATTTCTATGTGCCCCTACACAAATTGCTCCATTTCATGATATAGCCATTGTTACATAATCGTTACACAATCTCCCCATAATATGTAGTATTCGAGAGTTCGGCGGTAGTTTCACTGACTTTGAGATAAGAATATAGGTTCAAGGCCTTGGTCGACCCCCCAACGGAGACGTGAGTGGATTCATATACCTATTTACGGGTACGGGTCCAGATCGCATCACTGTAATTTTCTGACCTACACTGCCATAGTGTAGGTTAGCATAATATTTATCACTTTACAACCTTTAACACAGTCCTATTATCCCCAAATTGAATTCTCACCTTACAGCGTATACATACACACTTGTTTTATAGATCAAATTTTGCTATCAGTGCCCTAGTTTACAGACGATAACATGACCTCCTCGGCTCAAACCCCTATTGCTCAACCGGCAACTGCAACGCCAGATCGTGATCTACAAATTAACTTTACATCGCTCAATGTTCGAGGACTCAACATCCCCCAAAAACGGTCGCAACTACTATACACCCTTAAAAAACATAAACAGCATATTGTATTCTTACAAGAGACTCACTTCCGAACAAACAACATCCCCAAACTTTACAACCTACACTACCCCACAATTTATCATGCTACAACAGACGATTCCAAATCTAAAGGAGTAGCGATACTGATTTCCAAACACTGCCCACTGACAGTAACGGATATCAAACAAGATACACAGGGAAGATACCTTTTCATTAAAGGTACCATACACAACAGACAGATTACCTTAGCAAACCTATACGCCCCGAACAAGAGACAAGCCGCGTTTTTTAGAGAGACACTTCATACCCTCACTGAATTTCAAGCTGGAGTACACATAGTAGGGGGGATTTTAATGTGACTTTAAATCCAACCCAAGACTCATCCAACGGAACATCATCCCTTCCGTATAGGACATTACGGGCCATTAAAACACAACTGCAAGAACTAACATTACACGACACCTGGCGTACACTCCACCTGAACGGTAGAGATTTCACCTTCTACTCAACCCCACATGACAAATACTTCCGTCTAGATAATTTTTTCATTTCCCAAAACTATTTGACACTTGTTACTCACACCTCCATAGAACCACTGATTATTTCGGACCACAATCCTATAGCCATGACATTAACTCTACCCTCCTCACGGACCCCGAGCCCGATTTGGCGACTGGACAACTCCCTACTAACTGACATGGAAATTACACAGAAAATAGCCTTTCGCCTTTCGCATTATTTCCAAGAAAACAATGTAGGGGAAACTAAGCAGTCGAGCATCTGGGCGGCACATAAATGTGTTTTGCGAGGGGAATATATATCTTTAGCTGCACACAGACACAAACTTCGAAAAAAAAACACATGCAAGAGCTGTACGACAAGGTTTATAAACTAGAACGAATGCACAAAGCATCGCTGACACATAATACACTTTCGGATCTACTACAGGCGAGGGACGAACTCCGACAGGAGTTGATTAAACGACTACAGCCGAAATATGTTCTCACGCAGAAGCTATTTTACGAATTTGGGTAAATTACTGGCAAAAGCAATACAACGTAAGAAAGCAGTGGCAACTATACATAAAATCATAGATCCTCAGGGCAAGACGCATGTAACATCTGATAGCATTGCCAAGCAATTCACAAATTATTTTTCGAAACTTTACAATTTGTCACCAGAGGTCTCGACGGTTCAGGCTACCGACAGACAAAAATCAATATTCGACTTTCTCAAAAAATACGGGACTCCCCAGATAGATATAGACGATGTACAAACTTTAGACGGACAGATTACCATCGAAGAACTTATCTTAGCATTAAAACAATTAAAACCGGGCAAAAGTCCAGGTCCAGACGGCCTGACTGTCGGCTATTACAAAACTTTTCAGGAGATACTTTCCCCACACCTTCTAAACACTTTTAATTATCTTTCTCCAGCAGACCCAGTCAATAAAGATTTACTTGAAGCTCACATAACGTTGATTCCTAAACCCGGTAAAGACGACACCATTGTTTCGAATTATAGACTCATCTCGCTTTTAAACGTAGATGTGAAATTATATGCCAAAATTCTAGCCAACCGACTCCTCAGGATTCTCCCACAAATAATATCCCTGGACCAAGTTGGCTTTGTCCCTGGAAGAGAGGCTAGGGAAAATACTATAAAAGCAATACATATCCAACACTGGCTTACCAATAAGACACAACAAAAAGTTTTTTTTCCTATCATTGGACGCGGAGAAGGCTTTTGACAGGGTAGCCTGGGACTTTTTATTCGCTACATTACAAATGTTGGGGCTACCATCACACTTCCGACAGATGGTAGCGACACTATATTGCCTCTCCACAGCTAAAGTAAGGATTAATGGTTGCCTGTCGGACGCCTTCTCCGTGTCGAATGGAACTCGGCAGGGATGCCCACTATCGCCGCTAATTTTCATTCTTACCCTCGAACCCCTTCTACGAAAACTTAGAGAGAATGCTGATATAAAAGGCATCGATATCGGACATAACCAATATAAAATTGCGGCATATGCCGATGATATCCTCCTGTTCCTCTCAGACCCGTTAATTACAATTCTGAATATATTAAAAGATTTCACGCTTTTTATCAAATTGTCCAATTTGCAAATTAACTTTTCAAAATCAAAAGCTCTCAACATTTCTCTCCCCTCGTCCACAGTAGATCTATGTAACTAAACTTCCCATTTAGCTGGGAACCCAAAGCCCTCACATATCTACGAATTCAATTGCCTACAGCCTTAGACAACCTTTATGACTTAAACTACAAACCGTTCCTACAGTCCCTACAAAACGACCTTGGTTTGGTCGTATAGCCATTATAAAAATTAACATTCTACCCCGCATCTTATACATAATGCAGACTGTGCCGATTAAACTTCCTGCATTATTTTTCACAACATACAAAAGGTTATGCAGGAATTTTATTTGGGCCTCAAAATCTCCAAGAATAAGTTGGGACACAATGGCAATACCTAAAGCTTTAGGGGGTCTTAATTTGCCAGACATTCGTAAATATTACTCATCATGCCACCTTACAAGAATTATCGACTGGCACAAAGATACAAAAGATTGGATAAATCTAGAGGACTCATTCGACCCCATTCCCGTAAGGCACTTACCATGGATCTCAGAGAGGAACACGCCTAAAGTTTATTCCACACACCCGCTAACAGGAGCATCTTTGCAAGTATTTAGAGACATGCAATTCCACTGGATCCCATCTCAGGGTCCGATGACTCCTTTAACTAACAATCCAGATTTTCCTCCGGGGATATCCATACGAGATACGTCAGGCAGATTCTGAGAGCCTCACAACTAGTTGAAAGTGGCACTATCCTCTCATTTCGAGAGATGTGTTCGTCCCTCCCTGACTATGATATTCCATTCTTTAAATTTTTGCAACTCAGACACTTCCTCCAAAGTGCCGTTCACATATCACACTGGAGTAGAAATCTGAACCCGTTTGAAACTTTGTGTGAGGGTACACCACCTCTCAGGCACCTCATTTCAGAGGTATACTCACTACTTTTCAGAGACCGCAACGCCAAAGACCTGCTAGCGGTACGCAACTGGGAGAGAGATCTAAACTTAAATCTCACGAATGGGGAGTGGGAATTGATCTTTCGTAACATTCATAAGAGCTCAGTTAACGTATCTACTCAAGAAAACTCATATAAAATTTTCGCGAGATGGTACCGAACACCAGACATTCTACATAAGTTTTTTCCCTCTGTTTCTCCAGTATGCTGGCGCTGCGGCCAAGAAACAGGAACTATACTACACATCTGGTGGGAGTGTACGCTAATTAAATCCTTTTGGGAAAAAATTCACAAAATAATCGCAGAAATCTCATCGAGAACGCTAGACTTCATGATGCAATTTCTGCTAAATTATACTTCCACTTCACACATAAGTTTCAAGAACTCAATCATACCGCATCTGATAAATGCAGCTAAACAATGTGTCCCTCTTTTCTGGAGGACTACGACACCTCCAACGGTGGCGGACTGGTCTACAAGGGTTGAAAAAATTTCTGAGATGGAACAATTAATCCATCAAGCTCACGACACCCCTTCTAAATACACTACATTATGGATGTGTTGGATAAACTATAGAACCTTCCCACAATTCATAGTCGAATACCTTAAGCCCCTTCAAACATTTTCCTCCTATTGGAGCAGTATTTACTAGCACATGGAAATAAATACAAGAGGAAATGTATTTGTGGTTATTAATACGAGACTACATTTCTTTGGGTCTGCATGAATATATCTAAGGCCGCGTACACACGGGCGGACTGTTCGCCCAACTTTGTCCGCTGAACAGTGTTTGGGCGGACAGTCCGCTCGTGTGTGGGCTTTCAGCGGACAGTTTCAGCGGACAGTTTGACGGACAAAGTCTTTCGGAAATTCCGAAAAACTGTCCGCTGAAACTTTGTTTGAGCGAACAGTCCGCCCGTGTGTAGGCCACTTTCGAAATGAGCAAACTGTTCCCGCTCGGAGGAAAGTCTGCTCATTACGAGCGCGTCTCCAGGTAGGCGGGGCCCGCGACGGAGACGTTGCGGGCTCCGCCGCCTGGAATGAACTTAAAGGGGAACCCCAACGCCGAAAAAAATCGGCGTGGGGGTCCCCCCAAAGTCCACAACAGACCCTTGTCCGAGCACGCTACCCAGCCGGCCAGGAAAGGGGGGAGAGCGAGCGCGCCCCCCCTCCTGAGCCGTACCAGGCCGCGTGCCCTCAACATGGGGGGTGCCTTGGGGAAGGGGGGGCCGCGCCGCCCCCCCACCCCAAAGCACCTTGTCCCCATGTTGATGAGGACAAGGGCCTCTTCCCGACAACCCTGGCCGTTGGTTGTCGGGGTCTGCGGGCGGGGGGCTTATCGGAATCCGGGAGCCCCCTTTAAGAAGGGGGCCCCCGGATACCGGCCCCCCACCCTATGTGAATGAGTATGGGGTACAATGTACCCCTACCCATTCACCTGTAAAATAAAAGTACCCAAAAAAAAAACACAACACACGAGAAAAAATATTTTATTGCACAGCTCCGGGGGTCTTCCGTCTTCGGGGGTCTTCTCGCCGGACTCCTCCGCTATCTTCGTGTAGCTCTTTTGCTAGCGGAGGAGTCCGGCTTTCTTCTTCCCCGCCGCCGGCCTCTTCTCCTGTCTTCGGGGGTCTTGTCCCCCTCTTCGGTTCTTCTGCCGGGCCACCGCGCCTTCTTGTAGCCTTTTTTACAGGCGGTGGCCCGGTCTTCTGTCGCCGCTGTCGCCGCCGCCTTCGGTTCTTGTTCTTCTTCTTCTTCTTCTTCTCCAGGAGATGTTGACACGTCGCTCTCTCCGGCCGGAATGCCAGAGCCGCGCTGTGCGGTCACTTATATAGTGACAATGGGGCGGTGTCACATGGTATATGTCACATGGGTTGGTCACATGGGTTGATGTCACATGGGGACTATGACATCGTAAGGGGGCGGGGTCACCATGTGACCAACCCATGTGACATATACCATGTGACACCGCCCCATTGTCACTATATAAGTGACCGCACAGCGCGGCTCTGGCATTCCGGCCGGAGAGAGCGACGTGTCAACATCTCCTGGAGAAGAAGAAGAAGAACAAGAAGAAGAACAAGAACCGAAGGCGGCGACAGAAGAACGGAAGGCAGCGGCGACAGAAGACCGGGCCACCGCCTGCAAAAGAGCTACAAGAAGGCGCGGTGGCCCGGCAGAAGAACCGAAGAGGGGGACAAGACCCCCGAAGTCGGGAGAAGAGGCCGGCGGCGGGGAGGAAGAAAGCCGGACTCCTCCGCTAGCAAAAGAGCTACACGAAGATAGCGGAGGAGTCCGGCGAGAAGACCCCCGAAGACGGAAGACCCCCGGAGCTGTGCAATAAAATATTTTTTCTCGTGTGTTGTGTTTTTTTTTTTGGGTACTTTTATTTTACAGGTGAATGGGTAGGGGTGCATTGTACCCCATACTCATTCACATAGGGTGGGGGGCCGGTATCCGGGGGCCCCCTTCTTAAAGGGGGCTCCCGGATTCCGATAAGCCCCCCGCCCGCAGACCCCGACAACCAACGGCCAGGGTTGTCGGGAAGAGGCCCTTGTCCTCATCAACATGGGGACAAGGTGCTTTGGGGTGGGGGGGCCGCGCGGCCCTCCCTTCCCCAAGGCACCCCCCATGTTGAGGGCACGCGGCCTGGTACGGCTCAGGAGGGGGGGCGCGCTCGCTTGCCCCCCTTTCCTGGCCGGCCGGGTAGCGTGCTCGGACAAGGGTCTGTTGTGGACTTTGGGGGGACCCCCACGCCGATTTTTTTCGGCGTTGGGGTTCCCCTTTAAGTCCATTCCAGGCGGCGGAGCCCGTGACGTCTCCTTCGCGGGCCCCGCCTACCTGTACACGCGCTCGAAATGGGCGGACTTGCCTCTGCCTTACGTGGGCGAGTCCGTTCATTTCAAAAGTTGAGCGAACTGTTTGGCAAACAGTTCGCTGAAACAGTCCGCTCAAAAAGTGCCGTGTGTGGCCATGTCCGTCCATGCTAATTTTGAGCGGACTGTTTGCCGAAACTGTTTGACGGACAAAGTTGGGCGAACAGTCCCCGCGTGTGTACGCGGCCTAAGAGTCTAGGGGAACATATATGTAAGGCGAATGCTCTGAAATGAAAAAATGTGCGACATCACCACTTAGGAGCACTTAGGAAAGCTTACCATAACTTGGATTACAACACACTACTCGAATGGATGTTTCCCTGCTCCCTCTGTACAGCAAGCTCCCATAAGGGGTGCAGAGGTTGAGTTGGGAATAGCTAATGGAGCACATTTCCATAGGCAGTCTCACATAATACAGATAAAATATTCGTTCCCAGCAGAATAAGATCTTGGTTTTACACATATATTAATGAGCTTCTATCATCATCGGTAGGAAGGTTGTAATATGGTTCAATATGACGATGTAATAGGACTTACACTGAATTTTTCTCCTTACTTCACGCCACTAAACTGTGTAAAAGGATATGATGACTATATACAGAGCGCTCTTGTAATATGTTCACTGTATATAAAAATTGTATTCTCATACTGTGTTTATTGTAATGTTTTTTGCTTTTGAAATTACTTAATAAAAATTATATTGTAAAAAAACAAACAAAAAAAAAAAAACACAAACAAAAAAAAGGAAGCTCAATGTATTCAAATGTGAAACATAATTTCATACAACCATGTTATTTGCAACAGTGTGTACATATCATCTACATTGCATATTAACATATACAAAAACAGATGGATCAATAGTGTGCATTCGATGTAGCCTACAATTTACGGAGTTTAATTATACTCCTTCTTCAGGGATAATTTGTTATGCAAGTTTATGTTTTGAAAAACGCACTCTAAAACGGTAAAGATCCTTTTAAGGACTGGTATAGGTGTACAGTATATAGGGTTGTACACGTATAATATACTTTCTTTCAAATATAGAAAGCATATTATAGTGCACTGCTGACTGCTGTGCTGCTGACCAATCCTGCAGCAGGGACAGTTTGGTGTTTGGAGCAGGGACAGTCTGCAATTCACTAGCTACTAGCTAGCTACTATTAGGTCTACAAGGGTCCTTTTAAGGACTGATATAGCTGTACTATATGGTGTGCAGTATATAGGGGTGTAATACACGTAAAAATACTTGAAAATATAGAAAGCATAGTATAGTGCATTTCCACTGTGCAGCATTGTGACTGCTGAGCGGTTCTGCAGCGATAGTACAAAGAGTAACAAACGCAATTAAAAAAAAAGTATTATAACTGGTGTGATAGACCAGTGGCCCCCCAAAATGACAGATTGAAGTGGGGTGTTATATACCTTTTTCCACATAGATACAGCACTTCTCTAGAGACTTTTGTCACAGGGTCATTTAAAAAATGACAGGCAGAGGAAGAGGCAGGCCCTTCCGCAGGGGTGGTAGGGGTAGGGAAGGAGCAACAGGCTTGAGCCAAAGTGGCAAATTGCAGAAGGTGAGTTTGATTACATCAATGTACGCACCAGACTTGGTTGAGTGGCTCACTCAACCTTACTCTTCTGCACCCTCATCCTCTTGATCTGCACTCTCTTCTTCACCCCCAAAGACACTACCACCAACACCACCACCACCATATACCCTCCGCTTGAGTCACAGGAATTATTTTCCGATCCATCACAAGACATTGCCGATGCGCAGCCATTCTTGGCATTGGATCAGGAAGAGGAGGTAGCAACAACCGCCACTCAGCAGTCAGGACGACAGTCCAAGGAGGAGGTTGGTCCCCGGTGTTGCTGCCTACTCCGAGATCTCTAATTATAGCGGTGGGGAAGGTGACATCAATGATGACGTGTCTAGTGATGTCACGTGGGTGCCCACAAGAGAGGAAGAGGAGGGGAGTTCAGTGGGACATATGGACCAGCAAATAGGGAGGAGAAGCAGGCGGAACTTAGATTGCACAGGAGGGACAAAGCAGACTGCTAATGTATCAGGAGCGAGGCATCAACCATGCACGGTCACATCTGGCACTCCCAGGACGCCGGGACATGGCTCCGCAGTGTGGGCTTTTTTTAATGTGTCTGCTACTGACAATAGTGTTGCCATTTGCAATCTTTGCAGTCAACGCATTAGTCGCGGTAAGCCCAACACTCACCTAGGGAGAACCGCCTTATGAAGGCACATGAGCAGCCATCACCGAGCCGAGTGGGAGCAACGGAACCCACAAAGCCACACTCCAGGCTCTCACCGTCCAGCCTCGTCTTCTACTTCTCCTTCTCCTCTCTCTTCACAATTATCCTCCACTCCACCTTGCATCATGCCGTCCTAACATTTTTCTGGAAAAAGGCAGGCTTTCGCGGGCCAAATGTTCAAGCGTAAAAAAAAAAATATGATGCTGAAGATAACCCTCTTGCCCAACGGTTGACGGCTGGCTTGTCAGAACTCATAGCCCGCCAACTACTGCCATATAAACTGGTGGACTCAGAGGCCTTTCGAAAATCTGTGGCCATTGGAACACCACAATGGAAGGTCCCAGGAAGGAAGTATTTCTCACAGAAGAGCATCCCAGAGCTATATGGCCATGTTCAGCGGCAAGTGAATGTACAAAGTGTTGGTGCCAAGATACATCTGACCACAGACACGTGATCTAGCAAACACGGGCAGGGAAGATATATCACTTTTACTGCCCAATGGGTTAACCTTCTGACGGTTGTCAATCATGTAACCCATGGCACCCATGTAGATTTGGTTTTACTGCCACGGATTGCATGCAGGCCTGGCTCTTCTTCTCCTCCTCCTACTCCATCCTCCTCCCTCTCCTAATCGACTGACTCCTTCTTTTCCACTGCTAGCGCCTCTTCCGCTGCGCTGCCCAAGATCCCCAGAACCTGTTCGACATGCCATGCTGTGCTGCGTCTGTTGTGCCTGGAAGCCAAGAGCCACACTGGCCCGGCACTCCTTTCAGCTTTGCATTCACAGGCAGATCAGTGGCTAACACCGCTCAATTTGACAGTTGGTAAAGTGGTGTGTGACAACGGTGCCAATCTGCTTAGTGCATTGAAACAGGGCAACCGCCATTGACAGCTAGAATCCTTGTCAATCGCCATTGACAGCTAGAATTCTTGCCAACCGCCATTGACAGCTAGAATCCTTGTCAATCGCCATTGACAGCTAGAATTCTTGTCAACCACCATTGACAGCTAGAATCCTTGTCACCTGAAACTGCAAACTAGAAATTCCTCAAAGTTCAGAGAATCCAAACCTTTGCAGTAAATCACATGGAAGTCTAAAGGATGTATGCTAATAGACAGTTCTGGGATAGGGATAGGGGTGACAGACATCCTAGCATCTTCCACTAAACAAGGTAGCATAACAAAGTTATGCCACTTATGACATATTAAGCTGGAAATAGGTTGACCCGCTCCACAGTGAATGATATATACTGTCCCTGCCCATATTTACTAGACAAGGTGTCAGCACCTAAGAAGAGTCAGAGATGTGTTTTATTACAATGTGGAGGCCATAGGTTGCTTGTTCAAAAAATATGGCGGCTGGATATCTGCACTATGGGGCAGCTGAGGCCATAAACTGGCAGAAGGGGGTTGTTTCCATCAGCTGTTGTGGAGCGCCAGCTGCTGTGCCAAGCCCAGTGTGGATTGGGGACAGTTTACAGCTTTTTTATGCTCCAGTAATGGGGAAAGCAAAACCCGGCATGGGAAGTTTGTTACAGGAGATGGTGGAGCTGGTGTAGGCAAAGGCTGCAAGGTCTGGACCCAATAACCAATTAACTGCTAGACATAGAAAAGGAAAGGTTTCTGGGCCCCCTCTTAAACCTTTTCTCTATCGTATTTTATTTTGATGTAGATGATATAGAGCTGAATATTTCAGGGGAATGTAGAGAAACCTGTGGTGGTATCTTACAAAACGTTGCTGGTGCACTTGCTATGACTTACCCTCACAGGTATATAAGGAGAAATGGAAGAGAAGAAGGAAGACATGGATAACTGGCTGCTCTGTGCCTGGGAGGAGGTAGATGATGGCGGTTTTGTGTCAGTCAACTACTATACCTCCTGTACATTCAGTAGCTGCATTGCTTAGCCACTTTGTCCAAGGAGATAAAGACACCCGCCTCTAGTTTGTGCCACCTGAGGGAACAATGTGTGGTGGGGACCTGTCAATGAGTGTTTTCCTGCTATAAAAGGGGCAGATTATACCTCTCTCTCCGGAGTCAATAGAAGCTACAGTCTTGCATTAGGTGTAATTCTAGAAGGATCATTGTGAAGGAAATCCTCCTTCCTCTTGGCGGGATATTATTACATTAGCAAATATTTCTTCCCACTCAGAGCCTTAGGGTGATGACTAAACCTGTTCAGCTTCTTCTACAGGAACAGGAATCCGGACACGCCCGGCGATGTCTTGAAATACAGTAAAGAAGGCTGACAACTGAACAGTCTCTGCAAGTGGAGACCCGCTGTGTTAATCAAATATCCCTCCCCTCCTCCTCCGGGAATCTGGAAGAAGATTATTGGACACAAGGCTGAAATTTATTTTTTGTTCCACATATGGGAACGAAATAACGTCGTCACGTTACGTACGATCGGATTTTCCGACAACTTTGTCCGACCGTGTGTATGCAACACAAGTTTCGGACAAAATCCGACGGATTTTGTTGTCGGAATGTCTGACCGTGTGTACAAGGGCTAAGATGTCTACTGTATAGTAAAGAGGAGAATCTGTATCATTCAATATATCCCTGATTACAACATCCCTCTACGGATATTATGGGATGACTACAAGTCCCAGTATCTCTTTGCTGTTATAGACCAGAAGTCCAAAATACAGTCTACAAGGGAAATGGGGAATAGAGAGAACTGGGGCTTTGTGATACCAACGCAACAAACATAACACATGGCATAAAAACAAAATATTTATTTAAGAATATTAACCAGTTCCGGATCAGCCGCCATAGTTGGCTCCCCTGGGCGAACCGACGTAGCTGTACATCAGTCCACCATTTGACCATTGGGGGCGCGTGCAAACCGCCAGATGCGTGCGCATGCTCCAGTGGTTGGATTCCAGATCCGATGCGTATGCCCGGCGGTCACGATGAGTGTCGGGCACCCGCGATCGCTCCACACAGAGACAGAGATCTGTCAATGCAAACAGACAGATCTCTGTGCTGTCAGGGGTGAGGAGAGTGATCTATTGTTCATACTAAGTATGAAAAACGATTGTTCTCCTCACACAGGCAGTCCCATCCCCCCACAGAATCACTCCCTAGGTAACACGGTTAACCCCTTTATCACCCCCCTTTCCCTGCCAGTGACATTTACACAATAATCAGTGCATATTTATAGCACTGATCACTGTATAAATGCCAATGGTCCCAAAAATGTGTCAAAACTGTCCAATCTGTCCGCCATAATGTTGCAGTCCTGATAAAAATTGCTGATTACCGCCATTACTATAAAAAATAATAATAATAATAATAATAACAATGCCATAAATCTTTCTCCTATTTTGTAGACGCTATAACTTTTGCGCACACCAATCAATATACGCTTATTGTGATTTCTATTATCAAAAATATGTAGACGAATACATACTGGCCTAAACTGAGGGAAAAAAAATATTTTTTTTTTTTTTTTTTAAATTGGGGATATTTATTATAGCAAAAAGTACAAAATATTGTGTTTTTTTCAAAATTGTCAGTATTGTTTTGTTTATAGCACAAAAAATAAAAACTTCAGAGATGATCAAATACCACCAAAAGAAAGCTCTATTTGTGCAAAAAAAAGGACATAATTTTTTTTTGGGTACAACGTCGTACAACCGCGCAATTGTCAGTTGTCAGTGCCGTATCGCAATAAATGGCCTGGTCATTGAGCAGTCAAATCTTCTGCGGAAGTGGTTAAAAAATCTACTGTAAATACTGATAGTTGGGTAAATTATTAAACAATTAAAAGATACATTGCATAAACAGTGCAGACAAAAAAGAAAATAATACACTCTGAAAAGGTATATCTGATCGTGCAATTCCAAGTGGCCCTGACATGTTTCGACTAGGGTGGTCTTCCTCAGGGGTTTGCCCTTGCTGAAGATCACCAAGGGTGGAAAGACTGGAGGAGGGGTGGGACTGGATGGTGAGGGATGCAAGCACATGTGTCCCAAGCACAAGCGATATCAGCCGCGGTCAAGATATAATATTACCTTTTTGCGAAAATATGGAGTAGGTGCAGGATGGAGGTGCTGTGACAAAATTGAAGACTTCCTTGTTTGAATGTCAGCTTTACATGTTGTTTGTTTCCTCTTTATGATGGACTCTGGCTAATTAATCTAACAGGGGCTTTTGAAATTGCCCTCACCATACTATATTTTTGGTCTATGGCTACTACTTCAGCACATGCTCTCTGATATTTTCGCAAAAAGGTCATATTATATCTCGACCACGGCTGATATCCCTTGTGCTTGGGACACATGTGCTTGCATCCCTCCCCCTTCTGTCCCCCAGTCCTCCAGTCTTTCCATCCTTGGTCATCTTCAACATCATATAACCCGCGTTGTTTGCTATACTGTATGAGCCATAAGACCCCTTGATGATCTGCCCAAGGGCAATCCCCTGAGGAAGACAACCCTGGTCAAAACTATTCAGGGTCACTGCGAATTGCAGAATCAAATATAACTTTTCACGGTGTATTATTATTTTTTTTTTCATCTGCACTGTTTATGCAATGTGTCTTTTAAGTATATACTAATTTCCCCGACTATCAGCATTTACAGGAGATATTTTAATATTCTTAAATAAATATTTATTTTTATGACAGTTTGTGTGTTATATGTGTTGCTTTGGTATCACAAAGCCCCAGTTCTACTCTCTACTCCCCATTTCCCTTGTGGACTGTATTTTGTAAAATAATTGGGGCTGATACTTACCATCGGTATGCTCTTTGGCTGTATTTGGGATATACACTTTTAGCTCTCTCCTGTTTATATGACCATCTGGGAACTAGAAGTCCCAGCATCCCACTACTAATTCCACCTGTGTGTACAGTCATGGGGAACTACAAGTCCCAGCATCCCCTTTACATATTAGCTCTGTATCCAGCTGAGAATTCAGTACACACAATTTATCTGGCGTTTTGTACAGATGAGATAGGAATAGAGTCAAATCCACAAAGGCACAACCTGCTGACCCCGGTATGGACATGTAATGTAATGGATGTAGTGCAGAGCGCCACCTAGTGACAAGAGAGCCTGCCCGGGTTCAGTTCATAATGGAGGTTCATCAAAATATTCTTGAAATCTAAAAAAACCTGAACTCAGCAGTGATCTCTATTGAAGTTTATGGGGGAAATCTTGTTACATAATAATGGCCATTTGAAAGGCTAATAGGGGCAAGCTTTTGTCAAAAAAGTGGAAAGGGGGGGGGGGGGGGAATGTCATGGGGAACGTTTACAAATGCGGGGAGAGGTTCCTTTTATTGGAGCTTCAAAGGTGACATGGGCCTTGTAATTACATGCTTAGGAAATTCCTTTAATCTGTATGACGCCTTAGAGAAGCGTGTGATTAGACAGTGTTATGCCACGCACACACGACCGGACTTTCCGGCAGACTAGGTCCGAAGGGATTCGTTCGTCGGACAATCCGATTGTGTGTGGGCTAATCCGATCGTTTTTCGGAAAAAAAAAATCTGACGGACCTAGAAGTAGAACATGTTTCAAATCTATCTGACGGACACAATTCCGACGGACTCAAATACGGGAAAACGGTTCGTCTGTGTGCTGGTTCCGACGGACCAAATGCGACGCAAGAGAAGCTATTGGCTACTGGCTATTGAACTTCCTTTTTTAGTCCCATTTACGTCACCACGTAAAAACGAACGGACTTTCTAACGGACTTCAGTCCATTCATGTGTGGCTCTTGCGAAAGTCCATCGTGAAGACCGTTGGACCTAGTCTGCCGGAAAGTCCAATCGTGTGTACGCGGCATTAGCCATGGCATTACATATTTTGGATGTGTAAATTGATTTATTAGCATTCACATTGATCACAGCTTAAATACAGCAAGACAACCCCAAGCTGATTGATTTCAACCTGAAAAGGGGCTTTTTTGGTAGTTTTGGCTGCAAAATCTAAATTGAACGGCAGAAGTAGCAGTCACAGCAGATCAAAAAGCTAAAGGAGAGGTCACTCTTAGAAAAAGAAAGCTAAAGCCCTCAACATTGAAATGAGCAAGTGGGAAAACAGTTAACCAGTTCCCCTCTATATATATATATATATATATATATATATATATATATATATATATATATATATATATTATATACAGTGGAACCTCGGATTGCGAGTAATGCTGTTAACGAGCGTTTCGCAATACGAGCACTGTATTTAAAAAAAAAAATCATAACTTGGTTTGCAAGTGTTGTCTCGCAAAACAAGCATGATTCAGGCCAAAGTGGTGTGCAGTACCGTGTTCGGCCTGAGGTGGGGGGGGCACACGAGCCGAGCCAAACAGCGCCGATTAGCGTTGTTCAGAAATGCACAGAAAGGCCCCAGGACAGCTCTGCTGACCTCGGCAAATCTCGGGAACAAAGTCTTTCCAAAGTTTGCCAAGGTCAGCCGAGGAGTCCTCTGGCCTTTTCAGCCGTTTCCGAGGCTCTCCGGTTCACCCCCCCCCCCCGGCTCTGGCCGCATGCGGTATTGCATGCCTTTGAAGTCAATGCAGAACAAATTATTTTTGTTTCCATTATCTTCAATGGGGAAACTCGCTTTGATATACTTTGGATTACGAGCATTCTCCTGGAACGGATTATGTTCGTAATCTGAGGTTCCACTGTATATATTTAGGCTTGTAAGTCTATATGGCCAATAGAAGTGAGAACAAAAAAAATCTACATCCAGACGCATGAATTACAATAATTATTTTTATTTTTTTTAAGTATGTGATTAGAACCAGAGGCTCTAATAGGTTTCAAAATCAGGTGGCTTGGGATGCAGAGGATGCACTCGGAGCCCACTCAGGTGTTACAATAGCGAATGAATATTCGCTGATGAAACACTGATTCTCAATCCGGCCAATCAGAAGCGGGTGTGAGACCCCGTTTCCGATTGGCCGAAAAAAGAAGACTCCCGATTGGCCGCCGAGGAGGAGGGAGGAAACAGAAGCCGCCACCACCATGATGAACAATGGAATGGAAGGCCCCCGCTGAACAGGGGAAGCTGCCGGTGAACAGATGGGGTAAGTGCTACCAACTGACCGGGGGCATACTATTTGCCCTCCTCCAAAAAAATTACCACCTGCTGCCACTGGTTTTATGTACACTATAATGGGGATGATGGTAACTGGTAGGGTGGTTATAAGTTTTGCTAACATCTCTCAATCTGTCGGTGACTTGTAAGGGGGATTATTAGTATGTCTATTATCAATATGTTCTTATATCCGGGTTATACATACAGTATGTTGTGGTGTTCTATGTTTTTAATCTGGTTTTGTATAAATAAAGCTGTTAAGCCCCGTACACACGAGCGGACTTTTCGACATCCAAACTCCGACGGACTGAGTCCGTCGGACTATCCGATCGTGTGTGGGCTGCAACGGACTTTAGCTTCGCTAAAGTCTGACGGACTTTAGAAATGAAGCATGCTTTAAATTTTCCCGTCGGAACTCCGCCGGACCCGGTCCCCTTCGAAAAATTCGCTCGTGTGTGTGCTACTCCGACGGACTAATACCGACGCTAGGGCAGCTATTGGCTACTGTCTATGAACTTCCTACGTCGAATCCAGTCGTACGTCATCACGTTCGACTCCGTCGGAGTTTGGTGTGATGGTGTGTGTCCAAGTCCGTTCGGTCGAAAAATCCGCCAGAACTCCGTCGGAACTCCAGCGGAACTCCGTCGGAGGTTCGTCAGACTTAATTCCTCTCGTGTGTACGGGGCTTTAGGCTCCCTCATCCCTCCACACTCAGTCCCCCGTCTATGACAGATAGACATTCAGTTTGCTGGTATCTCTGCAGATCTTTTTATAACTAGACCCCTCAGGGTGAAACGTATTCACCTCGTTATACAGGACGAGGAATGTGGACACACCCAGCGCCGTGTTGCGTTGGAGATGAATGACGTTCGAACAGTCGATACAGGTGGAGGTGTGTTATGTTACTAGAAATCCCTTCTCACCCTCCTCCTGGATTCTGGAAGGACGTTATATGAGACGAGGCAGAAACACGTCTTCGCTCACTTCTGGTCTTCATAGGATAAGAAGAAGTTGGACGCTGCCAGTGCCGTGATTCCAGGTTTTCTCTTCCAGAATCTTCTGTGATCGGACTCTTCACCTTTCTAGAAGATATTTTCAAGCCTCTTCATTGTCGGGAAGTACAAATAATTTGATTGGAGGATGTATGGGTAGATATAACAAGGTGAGACTCCACCAACCATTCTTAAGTCATTCATTCTAATGGAGCCGAGTTCCATATTGGAAGAGCCGGCATGAAATGGGAACTAAATCTAATTCCAAATAGACCTGAAGTCTGTATATTGTGTAGGCTCCGTATAGATCGTGTACAGTACAACCTTGGTTTGAGAGCGTTTTGCAAGACAAGCAAAAAAATGTTTAATAAATGTTGACTTGATATACAAGCGATGTCTTGATATACAAGCGATGTCTTGATTTACAAGCGATGTCTTGATTTACAAGCGATGTCTTGATATACAAGCGATGTCTTGATATACAAGCGATGTCTTGATATACAAGGGATGTCTTGATATACAAGCGATGTCTTGATATACAAGCGATGTCTGATATACAAGTAGAGTCATCTCACAGCTGAGTATAAAAGAGTTCCATTTAATGAAGGTACAACATTTAGTAACATATCGCTACACTTAGAGGCTCTTCTCTTCTCTTTTATACTCTGTAGCTCTTGATGGATTTTCCTTCTAATCCCCCTGTGGAGTCTTCCATTTGTGGATGGATATTTTATGGTTACACAACCTGGTCACATTGCTACAATCTTTTTATATGGACTATAAACTGAAGGCCCTATGAATAAATGGTTGTGGAACGAATCATCCGAGTTTCCATTATTTCTTATGGGGAAATTCACTTTGATATACAAGTGCTTTGGATTACAAGCATGTTTCCGGAACGAATTGTTCTCGCAATCCAAGGTTTTAGTGTATACTATACATGGACAATGTTTACTGTACAGAGAGGAGGAGAGTCTGTATCTTTCTATATATCTCTGTGTTCGGCATCTCTCCTGTTTGGTCTAAACAAAGCGGAGTTTAATATTCTGAGAGCCGGTAGGAAATGGGAACTCCACTCACTGCTCACAGTACTTAAAGCAAGCGGGGGGGGCATGGGTGAGCCACCCCCTCTGTGTCAATGGTAACGCAGACGGGGCTCGGGAGCAAGCCCGCACAGGTGCCCCCATAGAATAGAACTTTCCATGGGGGGGCACTTTCCTAAGAGGGGGAGACCAGATAAAGCGGATGGTGCAAATCGGTTATGCAGAGCAGGTAAGTATAACAAGTTTGTTATTTTAATAAAAAATGAAGTTTTAATGTCGCTTTAAAGTGGTTGTAACAAATCACTTTGACCTACATGTAAGCCTAGATTAAGGCTTACCTGTAGGTCCAAGAAATATCTCCCAAACCTATACGGTTTAGGAGATATTTACAAAAAGACAGCCACCGCTGTCTATGGTGCAGGCGCACTGGGCAGGCCGTAGATCGCGGCGATATGCCACTCTTGTTGGCTCCCGTGCGCATGCGTGGGAGTGACGTCATCGCGGCTCCGGAGCAGCGAGACCTGGAAGTCACTGCGGGATACATGGCAGTGGCGAACATGAAGATGGAGGACCGCTTCGGGGGCTTCGTTCTCAGGTAAGTTATTCATAATGAGCTAGTATGCTATGCATACTAGCTCATTATGCCTTTGCCTTGCAGGTTGCATTTTTTTTTAACTGCCTTTACTTCCTCTTTAATACCAAATAGATCAGAAATCTGTATATGGTGTGGGCTTCAAATAGATAGTATATAAATGGATGGTCTATACTATATAGAGAGGAGGAGAGTCTGTATCATTCTATGTATCCCCGTACACAACATCCCCCTATTACTATCATGGGGGACTACAAGTCACTGCATCCCACCACTGATATCATGGAGAACTGCAAGTCCTAGCACCCCCATACTAATATCATGGGGGACTACAAGTGCCAGCATCCCTCCACTGATATCATGGGGGACTGCAAGTCCCAGCACCCCCATACTAATATTATGGGGAGGCTACATGTGCCAGCATCACTCCACTGATATCATGAGGGACTACAAGTCCCAGCATCTCTCCACTGATATCACGGGGGACTACAAGTCCCAGCATCCCTCCATTGAGATCAGGGGGAACTACAAGACGCAGTATCCCTCCACTGACATCACAGGGAACTAAAATGTCCATCATCCATCTATGAGAATTATCTAGCTGTGGTGAACTGCAGGTGTCAGCATACCCTCATCAACACTCCCTGAGTTCTACCATGACGACTGGAGGGATATGATAAAGACTGCAAGGGATGGATGCCCAGATGTGGAGTCTGTACAATGCTGAGCAGTGGCGTCACTAGGGGGTGGCTTTTGGGGGCTATATCCCTGAATCTGGGGCCCATAGCCCAGAGTCTCTGCAGGGGTCCCCATGGGAAGGGGAGGCTCTCTGGGGACCCTAATTTAAGGGGGATGCTCTCTGGGCACCCTGATTTAAGGGGGATGCTCTCTGGGGACCCTGATTTAAGGGGGATGCTCTCTGGGGACCCTGATTTAAGAGGGGGCTCTCTGGGAACCCTGATTTAAGGGTGAGGCTCTCTGGGGACCCTGATTTAAGGGGGGCTCTCTGGATAACTTGATTTAAGGGGGAGGTTCTCAAGTGACCAAAATGTAAGGGGGTTGTTCTCTAGGGACCTTGATTTAAGGGGAGGTTCTCTGGGGACCCTGATGTAAGGGGGAGGCTCTCTTGGGACCCTAATTTAAGGGGGCTCTCTGAGGACCCTGATTTAATGGGGAGGCTCTATTGGGACCCTGATTTAAGGGGGAGCTCTCTGGGGACCCTGATTTAAGGGTGAGGCTCTCTGGGGACCCTGATTTAAGGGTGAGGCTCTCTGGGGACCCTTATTTAAGGGTGAGGCTCTCTGTGGACCCTGATTTAAGGGGGGGCTCTCTGGGGACCCTGATGTAAGGGGGAGGCTCTATTGGGACCCTGATTTAAACAGGACTCTCTGGGGACCCTGATTTAAGGGGGAGGTTCTCTGGAGACCCTGATTTAAGGGGGGCTCTCTGGGGATATAAATTATATATATATATATACACACATATGCCCGCCCAAGCGTATGACTTTCTTTACTACGCTGCTATGGGCTCTAGCCCCAGATCTTTTGTAGACCTAGCAATGCCCCTGATGCTGAGTATTACAAAATGTTGGAGATAAAGTTGATGGAGTAGAAAATAAATCTTTATATTTCACCTCCTAATCCTAACTGATCCTCAACCCTTCACCACCCTTCCCCTAGGTGACCCCAAACCCGAAGTATCACCTGACCTAGAGGAGTCAGGAGAAGAAGAAATAGGGATCTATCTATATATCTACTGTTTATGTATGTATGTACTGTATGTATGGATCTAGCCTATCTATCTCTCAAGGAAGTCTATACAACATTTAAGTTGGCAATACTAATTATTTAACTGCTCCAATATCGGGCACTTTTACCCCCCCCTTCATGCCCAGGCCATTTTTCAGCTTTTAGCACTGTCACACTTTGAATGACAATTACGCGGTCATACAGCACTGTACCCATATGACATTTCTATATTTTTTCTTCACACAAATAGTTTTCTTTTGGTGGTATGTAATCACCATAAAAAAATGAAAAAACCCTGAAAACATTTAAAAAAAAAGTTTTTTTCTTAGTTTCTGTCAGAAAATTATGTAAATAAGTAATTTTTCTTCTGCACTGATGGGCACTGATAGGTGGCATGGATATGCGGTACAGATGAGCAATGACAGGCTGCACTGATGGGCACTGATTAGGTGGCACTGATGTGGAGGCACTAATATTCCAAACTATTGGGAACTGATAGGTGGCACTGATATGCGGTACAGATGGGCACTGATAGGCTGCACTGATGGGCTGCACTGATGGGCTGCACTGATAGGCTGCCCTGATGGGCACTGATTAGGTGGCATAGATGTGGAGGCACTAATATGCTACACTAATGGGCACTGATAGGTGGTACAGATATGCGGTACAGATGAGCACCGATAGTCAGCACTGAAGGGCACTGATAGATGGCACTGATAGGCTGCACTGATAGGCAGCACTGATAGGTGGCACTGATGGCCACTGATAGGCTGCACTGATGGGCACTGATGAGGCAGCACTGGAGGGCACTGATTAGGTGGCAATGGAGGGCACTGATTAGGTGGCACTGATGTGGAGGCACTAATATGCTGCACTGATGGGCACTGATAGGTGGCATGGATATTCAGTGCAGATCAGCTCTGATAGGCGGCACTGAAGGGTACTGATAGGTGGCACTGATGGGCACTGATAGGCTGCACTGATGGCTACTGATTAGGTGGCACTGACGTGGAGGCATTAATATGCAGCACTGATGTGCACTGATAGGTGGCAAGGATATGCGGTACAGATGAGCACTGATAGGCGGCACTGAAGGGCACTGATAGGTGGCACGGATATGCGGCACAGGTGAACAATGATAGGTGGCACTGATAGGTGGCACTGATGATGGGCACCGATAGGCTGCACTGATGGGCTGAACTGATAGGTTGCACTGATGGGCACTGATTAGGTGACACAGATGTGGAGGCACTAATATGCAGCACTGATGGGAACTGATAGGTGGTACGGATATGCGGTACAGATGAGCACTGATAAGCAGAACTGAAGGTCACTGATAGGTGTTACTGATAGGCTGCACTGATGGGCACTGATAGGTGGCACTGATGGCCACTGATAGGGTGCATTGTTGGGCACTGATGAGGCGGTACTGGAGGGCACTGATTAGGCGGAACTGGAGGACACTGATTAGGCAGAACTGGAGGGCACTGATTAGGTGACACTGATGTGGAAGCAGTAATATGCTGCACTGATGGGCACTGATAGGTGGCATGGACATGCAGTACATATGAGCACTGATAGGCAGCACTGAAGGTCACTGATAGGTGGCACTAATGATGGGCACTGATAGGCTGCACTGATGGGCACTGATTAGGTGGCACTGATGTGGAGGCACTAATATGCAGCACTGATGGGAACTGATTGGTGGCACGGATATGCAGTATAGCTGAGCACTGATAGGCAGCACTGAAGGGCAGTGATAGGTGGCACGGATGGCCATTGATAGGCTGCACTGATGGGATTGATAGGCTGCACTGATGGGATTGATAGGCTGCACTGATGGGATTGATAGGCAGCCCTGAAGGGCACTGATAGGTGGCACTGATGGCCCCTGATAGGCT